>NC_133173.1:24663889-25285487 GCF_040802235.1 Manis javanica | reverse complement strand
GTGTGTTGAGGGACTTCTGCATTCAAGTGCACAGAGGACAGCCTCTCGTGCTTGGCGGTTTTCTCCACAGGTTTGTAAAACTCCAGGAGGGCCTTGTTTCCTGAGGGCGCAGAGAGCCGCCTCATCTCTTTACTAGCAAGGCCCCGAGGACGCCTTTGCAGTAAAGTGCCAGAAAGTGCTGCAGGAGAACCTTATGACAAACCTCTGCCGCGGAAACAATCCACCATGCACTGAGGAGACCCTCCTGAGAGAATGCTAGGCTGCTTTCATTTTGCATGCAATTTGCTCCTATGTGATAAGGAAAACAGCAAACATTGCAGTAGAACGCGGTCTTCTCTGTACGCCCTCTATCTCAACGACATAGGTGGGGCTGCGAATAGGCCTTTGCACCAGCGACACTGGGGGTTGCGGAAGAAGGTGCATTGTGGTGACAGCAGTGGAGGCAAGTCAGCTTTGGATTCCGCTTATGTGAGTGAAAGAAACCACTGCAGGACGGCCCATTCAAGGAAGCATTGAAGCCCTGGCAGTGGAGGCTGAAATTGAGCTTGCAAGGTGCTTGCCACCGTGTTTGTGTAGCCAAGAACGTTGAGGCCTTGTTGAGGAAGACTGGCCGTCAGGCAATAGGCCCGCATACGACGAATTTTGCTCGCAGTGTGGTTTCCGTGTCTGTCCTGTGTGCCTGCACTCTAAGCGCCTGAAAGAGGTCTGCTGTGAGGAGCTCTCTTTGCTGGGAGTGTGGTGCTCACGTGTGTGGACATTAACGTGAAGCCTTGCTGAGGAAGCCTGGCCGCCAGGCAATAGGCCCGCATACGACGAATTGTGCTCGCCGTGTGGTTTCCGTGCCTGTCCTGTGTGCGTGCACTCCAAGCGCCTGAAGGAGGTCTGCTGTGTAGAGCTGTCTTTGGCTGAGTGGCTGGTGCTCCTTTGTGTTGCCACTAACGTGAGGCCCAGCTGAGGAAGCCTGGCCGTCAGGAAGATGCCCGCATACAACGAATTCAGCTCGCAATGTGGTTTCCGTGTCTTACAAATTCTGTTGTTTGTTGTGTTATGTGCTGTGTTCTGGCTTGTGTGAGTGCTGCCTTTAGGCTTTCTGTGTGTTACATACTGGGTAGATGTTGCGCGGGCTGTGTCATTTGAGCATTGTGTGTAATGATGGGTTCGCCTCGTGACGGACGTGTGTGCATGTGTATGTTGTTTGTAGGGGCGTATTCGTCCGTGCTGTCTGCGTGTGCTCTGTATGATAGGCTTGTGGTTGGGCGTGTTGTGTGCAGTGCGCTGTACGTGTGTTGCATGCGTTTCGTCAGTTTTGTGTGCATCTGTATGTGTTGTGCCAGTTTTGTGTGTGTGGTTGTGATTTGCGTGTTGTGTGAGAGAGGCTGTGTGTGTGTTTGGCTGTTGGGAGTTATGCACATGATGTGAGGATGTGTTGACTGTGTGTGGCAGCGCTTGTTTTGTACGTCTCTTGCGTACGTTACGTGGTCTGTGCGGTGGTTTTCGTGTGCATTGTGAGCAGTGGTTTGAGCCTTCAAGGGTGTGGTGTGTTTATGTGTCCTGTTGTGTTGCGTGTTTCTGTGTTGTGTGTGTGTACTGCGCTGTGCTCCTGGGTGAGGATGTACGTGTGGTGCGCCTGTGCGTGATTGTGTGTGCAGTGTGTAGTGTGTGAAATGTGTGCTACTTGTGTTCTCTGTTGGTTATATGTGTTTTTGCCTATGGATTTGGGGAGTGTTGTGTGTGTCATGAGCTGTGATACTGTCGGTGCGGGATGCTTGTGTGTGTGTGTGTCGTGTGAGCGTGTGGTTCTGTTGATTTGTGTCTGCGTTGTGCGTATTCTACTCGGTGTGTTCCTGTGGTCTGCGGGTTTTGCTTGCTGGGGTGAGACCACTGTGTTAGGCCTGATATCTTTGTGGTATACGTTGTGTGTGTTTGGCATTGTGCATTCTGTGAGGCTCTGTGTGCTGTCGTGTTTTATGTGTGTTTGGAGTGGTGTGTGTGTAGTGTGTGAAACGTTGTTTTGCGGTGCGGGTTTCTATGTGCGTGGTTGTGTTTGACAGGTTGCTTGTGTGGCTGGCTCTTTGAGTAACGAGTGTGATTTGTGATGTGTGTACTGTGTGTGGTCAAGCTTGGTCAGCGTGCCTCACTGGGTGTGCTGGGTTCACTCCGAGAACCGTGGTTCATGTGTGGAGGGTGGGCAGTTAAGTTCTCGGTTTGATGTGCTGTGTGTTGAGGGACTTCTGCATTCAAGTGCACAGAGGACAGCCTCTCGTGCTTGGCGGTTTTCTCCACAGGTTTGTAAAACTCCAGGAGGGCCTTGTTTCCTGAGGGCGCAGAGAGCCGCCTCATCTCTTTACTAGCAAGGCCCCGAGGACGCCTTTGCAGTAAAGTGCCAGAAAGTGCTGCAGGAGAACCTTATGACAAACTCTGCCGCGGAAACAATCCACCATGCACTGAGGAGACCCTCCCTGAGAGAATGCTAGGCTGCTTTCATTTTGCATGCAATTTGCTCCTATGTGATAAGGAAAACAGCAAACATTGCAGTAGAACGCGGTCTTCTCTGTACGCCCTCTATCTCAACGACATAGGTGGGCTGCGAATAGGCCTTTGCACCAGCGACACTGGGGGTTGCGGAAGAAGGTGCATTGTGGTGACAGCAGTGGAGGCAAGTCAGCTTTGGATTCCGCTTATGTGAGTGAAAGAAACCACTGCAGGACGGCCCATTCAAGGAAGCATTGAAGCCCTGGCAGTGGAGGCTGAAATTGAGCTTGCAAGGTGCTTGCCACCGTGTTTGTGTAGCCAAGAACGTTGAGGCCTTGTTGAGGAAGACTGGCCGTCAGGCAATAGGCCCGCATACGACGAATTTTGCTCGCAGTGTGGTTTCCGTGTCTGTCCTGTGTGCCTGCACTCTAAGCGCCTGAAAGAGGTCTGCTGTGAGGAGCTCTCTTTGCTGGGAGTGTGGTGCTCATGTGTGTGGACATTAACGTGAAGCCTTGCTGAGGAAGCCTGGCCGCCAGGCAATAGGCCCGCATACGACGAATTGTGCTCGCCGTGTGGTTTCCGTGCCTGTCCTGTGTGCGTGCACTCCAAGCGCCTGAAGGAGGTCTGCTGTGTAGAGCTGTCTTTGGCTGAGTGGCTGGTGCTCCTTTGTGTTGCCACTAACGTGAGGCCCAGCTGAGGAAGCCTGGCCGTCAGGAAGATGCCCGCATACAACGAATTCAGCTCGCAATGTGGTTTCCGTGTCTTACAAATTCTGTTGTTTGTTGTGTTATGTGCTGTGTTCTGGCTTGTGTGAGTGCTGCCTTTAGGCTTTCTGTGTGTTACATACTGGGTAGATGTTGCGCGGGCTGTGTCATTTGAGCATTGTGTGTAATGATGGGTTCGCCTCGTGACGGACGTGTGTGCATGTGTATGTTGTTTGTAGGGGCGTATTCGTTCGTGCTGTCTGCGTGTGCTCTGTATGATAGGCTTGTGGTTGGGCGTGTTGTGTGCAGTGCGCTGTACGTGTGTTGCATGCGTTTCGTCAGTTTTGTGTGCATCTGTATGTGTTGTGCCAGTTTTGTGTGTGTGGTTGTGATTTGCGTGTTGTGTGAGAGAGGCTGTGTGTGTGTTTGGCTGTTGGAGTTATGCACATGATGTGAGATGTGTTGACTGTGTGTGGCTGCGCTTGTTTTGTACGTCTCTTGCGTACAGTACGTGGTCTGTGCGGTGGTTTTCGTGTGCATTGTGAGCAGTGGTTATGTGCCTTCAAGGGTGTGGTGTGTTTATTGTGTCTGTTGTGTTGCGTGTTTCTGTGTTGTGTGTGTGTACTGCGCTGTGCTCCTGGGTGAGGATGTACGTGTGGTGCGCCTGTGCGTGATTGTGTGTGCAGTGTGTAGTGTGTGAAATGTGTGCTACTTGTGTTCTCTGTTGGTTATATGTGTTTTGCCTATGGATTTGGGAGTGTTGTGTGTGTCATGAGCTGTGATACTGTCGGTGCGGGACGCTTGTGTGTGTGTGTCGTGTGACGTGTGGTTCTGTGATTTGTGTCTGCGTTGTGCGTATTCTACTCTGTGTGTTCTGTGGTCTGCGGGTTTTGCTTGTGGGGTGAGACACTGTGTTAGGCCTGATATCTTTGTGTATACGTTGTGTGTTTGGCATTGTGCATTCTGTGAGGCTCTGTGTGCTGTCTGTTTTATGTGTGTTTGGAGTGGTGTGTGTGTAGTGTGTGAAACGTGTGTTGCATAATTTCGGTGTTCTTTTTGTTGTGGACGGTGTGTGTTTTGCGTGCGGGTTTCTATGTGCGTGGTTGTGTTTGACAGGTTGCTTGTGTGGCTGGCTCTTTGAGTAACGAGTGTGATTTGTGATGTGTGTACTGTGTGTGGTCAAGCTTGGTCAGCGTGCCTCACTGGGTGTGCTGGGTTCACTCCGAGAACCGTGGTTCATGTGTGGAGGGTGGGCAGTTAAGTTCTCGGTTTGATGTGCTGTGTGTTGAGGGACTTCTGCATTCAAGTGCACAGAGGACAGCCTCTCGTGCTTGGCGGTTTTCTCCACAGGTTTGTAAAACTCCAGGAGGGCCTTGTTTCCTGAGGGCGCAGAGAGCCACCTCATCTCTTTACTAGCAAGGCCCCGAGGACGCCTTTGCAGTAAAGTGCCAGAAAGTGCTGCAGGAGAACCTTATGACAAACTCTGCCGCGGAAACAATCCACCATGCACTGAGGAGACCCTCCCTGAGAGAATGCTAGGCTGCTTTCATTTTGCATGCAATTTGCTCCTATGTGATAAGGAAAACAGCAAACATTGCAGTAGAACGCGGTCTTCTCTGTACGCCCTCTATCTCAACGACATAGGTGGGCTGCGAATAGGCCTTTGCACCAGCGACACTGGGGGTTGCGGAAGAAGGTGCATTGTGGTGACAGCAGTGGAGGCAAGTCAGCTTTGGATTCCGCTTATGTGAGTGAAAGAAACCACTGCAGGACGGCCCATTCAAGGAAGCATTGAAGCCCTGGCAGTGGAGGCTGAAATTGAGCTTGCAAGGTGCTTGCCACCGTGTTTGTGTAGCCAAGAACGTTGAGGCCTTGTTGAGGAAGACTGGCCGTCAGGCAATAGGCCCGCATACGACGAATTTTGCTCGCAGTGTGGTTTCCGTGTCTGTCCTGTGTGCCTGCACTCTAAGCGCCTGAAAGAGGTCTGCTGTGAGGAGCTCTCTTTGCTGGGAGTGTGGTGCTCATGTGTGTGGACATTAACGTGAAGCCTTGCTGAGGAAGCCTGGCCGCCAGGCAATAGGCCCGCATACGACGAATTGTGCTCGCCGTGTGGTTTCCGTGCCTGTCCTGTGTGCGTGCACTCCAAGCGCCTGAAGGAGGTCTGCTGTGTAGAGCTGTCTTTGGCTGAGTGGCTGGTGCTCCTTTGTGTTGCCACTAACGTGAGGCCCAGCTGAGGAAGCCTGGCCGTCAGGAAGATGCCCGCATACAACGAATTCAGCTCGCAATGTGGTTTCCGTGTCTTACAAATTCTGTTGTTTGTTGTGTTATGTGCTGTGTTCTGGCTTGTGTGAGTGCTGCCTTTAGGCTTTCTGTGTGTTACATACTGGGTAGATGTTGCGCGGGCTGTGTCATTTGAGCATTGTGTGTAATGATGGGTTCGCCTCGTGACGGACGTGTGTGCATGTGTATGTTGTTTGTAGGGGCGTATTCGTTCGTGCTGTCTGCGTGTGCTCTGTATGATAGGCTTGTGGTTGGGCGTGTTGTGTGCAGTGCGCTGTACGTGTGTTGCATGCGTTTCGTCAGTTTTGTGTGCATCTGTATGTGTTGTGCCAGTTTTGTGTGTGTGGTTGTGATTTGCGTGTTGTGTGAGAGAGGCTGTGTGTGTGTTTGGCTGTTGGAGTTATGCACATGATGTGAGATGTGTTGACTGTGTGTGGCTGCGCTTGTTTTGTACGTCTCTTGCGTACAGTACGTGGTCTGTGCGGTGGTTTTCGTGTGCATTGTGAGCAGTGGTTATGTGCCTTCAAGGGTGTGGTGTGTTTATTGTGTCTGTTGTGTTGCGTGTTTCTGTGTTGTGTGTGTGTACTGCGCTGTGCTCCTGGGTGAGGATGTACGTGTGGTGCGCCTGTGCGTGATTGTGTGTGCAGTGTGTAGTGTGTGAAATGTGTGCTACTTGTGTTCTCTGTTGGTTATATGTGTTTTGCCTATGGATTTGGGAGTGTTGTGTGTGTCATGAGCTGTGATACTGTCGGTGCGGGACGCTTGTGTGTGTGTGTCGTGTGACGTGTGGTTCTGTGATTTGTGTCTGCGTTGTGCGTATTCTACTCTGTGTGTTCTGTGGTCTGCGGGTTTTGCTTGTGGGGTGAGACACTGTGTTAGGCCTGATATCTTTGTGTATACGTTGTGTGTTTGGCATTGTGCATTCTGTGAGGCTCTGTGTGCTGTCTGTTTTATGTGTGTTTGGAGTGGTGTGTGTGTAGTGTGTGAAACGTGTGTTGCATAATTTCGGTGTTCTTTTTGTTGTGGACGGTGTGTGTTTTGCGTGCGGGTTTCTATGTGCGTGGTTGTGTTTGACAGGTTGCTTGTGTGGCTGGCTCTTTGAGTAACGAGTGTGATTTGTGATGTGTGTACTGTGTGTGGTCAAGCTTGGTCAGCGTGCCTCACTGGGTGTGCTGGGTTCACTCCGAGAACCGTGGTTCATGTGTGGAGGGTGGGCAGTTAAGTTCTCGGTTTGATGTGCTGTGTGTTGAGGGACTTCTGCATTCAAGTGCACAGAGGACAGCCTCTCGTGCTTGGCGGTTTTCTCCACAGGTTTGTAAAACTCCAGGAGGGCCTTGTTTCCTGAGGGCGCAGAGAGCCACCTCATCTCCTTACTAGCAAGGCCCCGAGGACGCCTTTGCAGTAAAGTGCCAGAAAGTGCTGCAGGAGAACCTTATGACAAACTCTGCCGCGGAAACAATCCACCATGCACTGAGGAGACCCTCCCTGAGAGAATGCTAGGCTGCTTTCATTTTGCATGCAATTTGCTCCTATGTGATAAGGAAAACAGCAAACATTGCAGTAGAACGCGGTCTTCTCTGTACGCCCTCTATCTCAACGACATAGGTGGGCTGCGAATAGGCCTTTGCACCAGCGACACTGGGGGTTGCGGAAGAAGGTGCATTGTGGTGACAGCAGTGGAGGCAAGTCAGCTTTGGATTCCGCTTATGTGAGTGAAAGAAACCACTGCAGGACGGCCCATTCAAGGAAGCATTGAAGCCCTGGCAGTGGAGGCTGAAATTGAGCTTGCAAGGTGCTTGCCACCGTGTTTGTGTAGCCAAGAACGTTGAGGCCTTGTTGAGGAAGACTGGCCGTCAGGCAATAGGCCCGCATACGACGAATTTTGCTCGCAGTGTGGTTTCCGTGTCTGTCCTGTGTGCCTGCACTCTAAGCGCCTGAAAGAGGTCTGCTGTGAGGAGCTCTCTTTGCTGGGAGTGTGGTGCTCATGTGTGTGGACATTAACGTGAAGCCTTGCTGAGGAAGCCTGGCCGCCAGGCAATAGGCCCGCATACGACGAATTGTGCTCGCCGTGTGGTTTCCGTGCCTGTCCTGTGTGCGTGCACTCCAAGCGCCTGAAGGAGGTCTGCTGTGTAGAGCTGTCTTTGGCTGAGTGGCTGGTGCTCCTTTGTGTTGCCACTAACGTGAGGCCCAGCTGAGGAAGCCTGGCCGTCAGGAAGATGCCCGCATACAACGAATTCAGCTCGCAATGTGGTTTCCGTGTCTTACAAATTCTGTTGTTTGTTGTGTTATGTGCTGTGTTCTGGCTTGTGTGAGTGCTGCCTTTAGGCTTTCTGTGTGTTACATACTGGGTAGATGTTGCGCGGGCTGTGTCATTTGAGCATTGTGTGTAATGATGGGTTCGCCTCGTGACGGACGTGTGTGCATGTGTATGTTGTTTGTAGGGGCGTATTCGTTCGTGCTGTCTGCGTGTGCTCTGTATGATAGGCTTGTGGTTGGGCGTGTTGTGTGCAGTGCGCTGTACGTGTGTTGCATGCGTTTCGTCAGTTTTGTGTGCATCTGTATGTGTTGTGCCAGTTTTGTGTGTGTGGTTGTGATTTGCGTGTTGTGTGAGAGAGGCTGTGTGTGTGTTTGGCTGTTGGAGTTATGCACATGATGTGAGATGTGTTGACTGTGTGTGGCTGCGCTTGTTTTGTACGTCTCTTGCGTACAGTACGTGGTCTGTGCGGTGGTTTTCGTGTGCATTGTGAGCAGTGGTTATGTGCCTTCAAGGGTGTGGTGTGTTTATTGTGTCTGTTGTGTTGCGTGTTTCTGTGTTGTGTGTGTGTACTGCGCTGTGCTCCTGGGTGAGGATGTACGTGTGGTGCGCCTGTGCGTGATTGTGTGTGCAGTGTGTAGTGTGTGAAATGTGTGCTACTTGTGTTCTCTGTTGGTTATATGTGTTTTGCCTATGGATTTGGGAGTGTTGTGTGTGTCATGAGCTGTGATACTGTCGGTGCGGGACGCTTGTGTGTGTGTGTCGTGTGACGTGTGGTTCTGTGATTTGTGTCTGCGTTGTGCGTATTCTACTCTGTGTGTTCTGTGGTCTGCGGGTTTTGCTTGTGGGGTGAGACACTGTGTTAGGCCTGATATCTTTGTGTATACGTTGTGTGTTTGGCATTGTGCATTCTGTGAGGCTCTGTGTGCTGTCTGTTTTATGTGTGTTTGGAGTGGTGTGTGTGTAGTGTGTGAAACGTGTGTTGCATAATTTCGGTGTTCTTTTTGTTGTGGACGGTGTGTGTTTTGCGTGCGGGTTTCTATGTGCGTGGTTGTGTTTGACAGGTTGCTTGTGTGGCTGGCTCTTTGAGTAACGAGTGTGATTTGTGATGTGTGTACTGTGTGTGGTCAAGCTTGGTCAGCGTGCCTCACTGGGTGTGCTGGGTTCACTCCGAGAACCGTGGTTCATGTGTGGAGGGTGGGCAGTTAAGTTCTCGGTTTGATGTGCTGTGTGTTGAGGGACTTCTGCATTCAAGTGCACAGAGGACAGCCTCTCGTGCTTGGCGGTTTTCTCCACAGGTTTGTAAAACTCCAGGAGGGCCTTGTTTCCTGAGGGCGCAGAGAGCCACCTCATCTCCTTACTAGCAAGGCCCCGAGGACGCCTTTGCAGTAAAGTGCCAGAAAGTGCTGCAGGAGAACCTTATGACAAACTCTGCCGCGGAAACAATCCACCATGCACTGAGGAGACCCTCCCTGAGAGAATGCTAGGCTGCTTTCATTTTGCATGCAATTTGCTCCTATGTGATAAGGAAAACAGCAAACATTGCAGTAGAACGCGGTCTTCTCTGTACGCCCTCTATCTCAACGACATAGGTGGGCTGCGAATAGGCCTTTGCACCAGCGACACTGGGGGTTGCGGAAGAAGGTGCATTGTGGTGACAGCAGTGGAGGCAAGTCAGCTTTGGATTCCGCTTATGTGAGTGAAAGAAACCACTGCAGGACGGCCCATTCAAGGAAGCATTGAAGCCCTGGCAGTGGAGGCTGAAATTGAGCTTGCAAGGTGCTTGCCACCGTGTTTGTGTAGCCAAGAACGTTGAGGCCTTGTTGAGGAAGACTGGCCGTCAGGCAATAGGCCCGCATACGACGAATTTTGCTCGCAGTGTGGTTTCCGTGTCTGTCCTGTGTGCCTGCACTCTAAGCGCCTGAAAGAGGTCTGCTGTGAGGAGCTCTCTTTGCTGGGAGTGTGGTGCTCATGTGTGTGGACATTAACGTGAAGCCTTGCTGAGGAAGCCTGGCCGCCAGGCAATAGGCCCGCATACGACGAATTGTGCTCGCCGTGTGGTTTCCGTGCCTGTCCTGTGTGCGTGCACTCCAAGCGCCTGAAGGAGGTCTGCTGTGTAGAGCTGTCTTTGGCTGAGTGGCTGGTGCTCCTTTGTGTTGCCACTAACGTGAGGCCCAGCTGAGGAAGCCTGGCCGTCAGGAAGATGCCCGCATACAACGAATTCAGCTCGCAATGTGGTTTCCGTGTCTTACAAATTCTGTTGTTTGTTGTGTTATGTGCTGTGTTCTGGCTTGTGTGAGTGCTGCCTTTAGGCTTTCTGTGTGTTACATACTGGGTAGATGTTGCGCGGGCTGTGTCATTTGAGCATTGTGTGTAATGATGGGTTCGCCTCGTGACGGACGTGTGTGCATGTGTATGTTGTTTGTAGGGGCGTATTCGTTCGTGCTGTCTGCGTGTGCTCTGTATGATAGGCTTGTGGTTGGGCGTGTTGTGTGCAGTGCGCTGTACGTGTGTTGCATGCGTTTCGTCAGTTTTGTGTGCATCTGTATGTGTTGTGCCAGTTTTGTGTGTGTGGTTGTGATTTGCGTGTTGTGTGAGAGAGGCTGTGTGTGTGTTTGGCTGTTGGAGTTATGCACATGATGTGAGATGTGTTGACTGTGTGTGGCTGCGCTTGTTTTGTACGTCTCTTGCGTACAGTACGTGGTCTGTGCGGTGGTTTTCGTGTGCATTGTGAGCAGTGGTTATGTGCCTTCAAGGGTGTGGTGTGTTTATTGTGTCTGTTGTGTTGCGTGTTTCTGTGTTGTGTGTGTGTACTGCGCTGTGCTCCTGGGTGAGGATGTACGTGTGGTGCGCCTGTGCGTGATTGTGTGTGCAGTGTGTAGTGTGTGAAATGTGTGCTACTTGTGTTCTCTGTTGGTTATATGTGTTTTGCCTATGGATTTGGGAGTGTTGTGTGTGTCATGAGCTGTGATACTGTCGGTGCGGGACGCTTGTGTGTGTGTGTCGTGTGACGTGTGGTTCTGTGATTTGTGTCTGCGTTGTGCGTATTCTACTCTGTGTGTTCTGTGGTCTGCGGGTTTTGCTTGTGGGGTGAGACACTGTGTTAGGCCTGATATCTTTGTGTATACGTTGTGTGTTTGGCATTGTGCATTCTGTGAGGCTCTGTGTGCTGTCTGTTTTATGTGTGTTTGGAGTGGTGTGTGTGTAGTGTGTGAAACGTGTGTTGCATAATTTCGGTGTTCTTTTTGTTGTGGACGGTGTGTGTTTTGCGTGCGGGTTTCTATGTGCGTGGTTGTGTTTGACAGGTTGCTTGTGTGGCTGGCTCTTTGAGTAACGAGTGTGATTTGTGATGTGTGTACTGTGTGTGGTCAAGCTTGGTCAGCGTGCCTCACTGGGTGTGCTGGGTTCACTCCGAGAACCGTGGTTCATGTGTGGAGGGTGGGCAGTTAAGTTCTCGGTTTGATGTGCTGTGTGTTGAGGGACTTCTGCATTCAAGTGCACAGAGGACAGCCTCTCGTGCTTGGCGGTTTTCTCCACAGGTTTGTAAAACTCCAGGAGGGCCTTGTTTCCTGAGGGCGCAGAGAGCCACCTCATCTCCTTACTAGCAAGGCCCCGAGGACGCCTTTGCAGTAAAGTGCCAGAAAGTGCTGCAGGAGAACCTTATGACAAACTCTGCCGCGGAAACAATCCACCATGCACTGAGGAGACCCTCCCTGAGAGAATGCTAGGCTGCTTTCATTTTGCATGCAATTTGCTCCTATGTGATAAGGAAAACAGCAAACATTGCAGTAGAACGCGGTCTTCTCTGTACGCCCTCTATCTCAACGACATAGGTGGGCTGCGAATAGGCCTTTGCACCAGCGACACTGGGGGTTGCGGAAGAAGGTGCATTGTGGTGACAGCAGTGGAGGCAAGTCAGCTTTGGATTCCGCTTATGTGAGTGAAAGAAACCACTGCAGGACGGCCCATTCAAGGAAGCATTGAAGCCCTGGCAGTGGAGGCTGAAATTGAGCTTGCAAGGTGCTTGCCACCGTGTTTGTGTAGCCAAGAACGTTGAGGCCTTGTTGAGGAAGACTGGCCGTCAGGCAATAGGCCCGCATACGACGAATTTTGCTCGCAGTGTGGTTTCCGTGTCTGTCCTGTGTGCCTGCACTCTAAGCGCCTGAAAGAGGTCTGCTGTGAGGAGCTCTCTTTGCTGGGAGTGTGGTGCTCATGTGTGTGGACATTAACGTGAAGCCTTGCTGAGGAAGCCTGGCCGCCAGGCAATAGGCCCGCATACGACGAATTGTGCTCGCCGTGTGGTTTCCGTGCCTGTCCTGTGTGCGTGCACTCCAAGCGCCTGAAGGAGGTCTGCTGTGTAGAGCTGTCTTTGGCTGAGTGGCTGGTGCTCCTTTGTGTTGCCACTAACGTGAGGCCCAGCTGAGGAAGCCTGGCCGTCAGGAAGATGCCCGCATACAACGAATTCAGCTCGCAATGTGGTTTCCGTGTCTTACAAATTCTGTTGTTTGTTGTGTTATGTGCTGTGTTCTGGCTTGTGTGAGTGCTGCCTTTAGGCTTTCTGTGTGTTACATACTGGGTAGATGTTGCGCGGGCTGTGTCATTTGAGCATTGTGTGTAATGATGGGTTCGCCTCGTGACGGACGTGTGTGCATGTGTATGTTGTTTGTAGGGGCGTATTCGTTCGTGCTGTCTGCGTGTGCTCTGTATGATAGGCTTGTGGTTGGGCGTGTTGTGTGCAGTGCGCTGTACGTGTGTTGCATGCGTTTCGTCAGTTTTGTGTGCATCTGTATGTGTTGTGCCAGTTTTGTGTGTGTGGTTGTGATTTGCGTGTTGTGTGAGAGAGGCTGTGTGTGTGTTTGGCTGTTGGAGTTATGCACATGATGTGAGATGTGTTGACTGTGTGTGGCTGCGCTTGTTTTGTACGTCTCTTGCGTACAGTACGTGGTCTGTGCGGTGGTTTTCGTGTGCATTGTGAGCAGTGGTTATGTGCCTTCAAGGGTGTGGTGTGTTTATTGTGTCTGTTGTGTTGCGTGTTTCTGTGTTGTGTGTGTGTACTGCGCTGTGCTCCTGGGTGAGGATGTACGTGTGGTGCGCCTGTGCGTGATTGTGTGTGCAGTGTGTAGTGTGTGAAATGTGTGCTACTTGTGTTCTCTGTTGGTTATATGTGTTTTGCCTATGGATTTGGGAGTGTTGTGTGTGTCATGAGCTGTGATACTGTCGGTGCGGGACGCTTGTGTGTGTGTGTCGTGTGACGTGTGGTTCTGTGATTTGTGTCTGCGTTGTGCGTATTCTACTCTGTGTGTTCTGTGGTCTGCGGGTTTTGCTTGTGGGGTGAGACACTGTGTTAGGCCTGATATCTTTGTGTATACGTTGTGTGTTTGGCATTGTGCATTCTGTGAGGCTCTGTGTGCTGTCTGTTTTATGTGTGTTTGGAGTGGTGTGTGTGTAGTGTGTGAAACGTGTGTTGCATAATTTCGGTGTTCTTTTTGTTGTGGACGGTGTGTGTTTTGCGTGCGGGTTTCTATGTGCGTGGTTGTGTTTGACAGGTTGCTTGTGTGGCTGGCTCTTTGAGTAACGAGTGTGATTTGTGATGTGTGTACTGTGTGTGGTCAAGCTTGGTCAGCGTGCCTCACTGGGTGTGCTGGGTTCACTCCGAGAACCGTGGTTCATGTGTGGAGGGTGGGCAGTTAAGTTCTCGGTTTGATGTGCTGTGTGTTGAGGGACTTCTGCATTCAAGTGCACAGAGGACAGCCTCTCGTGCTTGGCGGTTTTCTCCACAGGTTTGTAAAACTCCAGGAGGGCCTTGTTTCCTGAGGGCGCAGAGAGCCACCTCATCTCCTTACTAGCAAGGCCCCGAGGACGCCTTTGCAGTAAAGTGCCAGAAAGTGCTGCAGGAGAACCTTATGACAAACTCTGCCGCGGAAACAATCCACCATGCACTGAGGAGACCCTCCCTGAGAGAATGCTAGGCTGCTTTCATTTTGCATGCAATTTGCTCCTATGTGATAAGGAAAACAGCAAACATTGCAGTAGAACGCGGTCTTCTCTGTACGCCCTCTATCTCAACGACATAGGTGGGCTGCGAATAGGCCTTTGCACCAGCGACACTGGGGGTTGCGGAAGAAGGTGCATTGTGGTGACAGCAGTGGAGGCAAGTCAGCTTTGGATTCCGCTTATGTGAGTGAAAGAAACCACTGCAGGACGGCCCATTCAAGGAAGCATTGAAGCCCTGGCAGTGGAGGCTGAAATTGAGCTTGCAAGGTGCTTGCCACCGTGTTTGTGTAGCCAAGAACGTTGAGGCCTTGTTGAGGAAGACTGGCCGTCAGGCAATAGGCCCGCATACGACGAATTTTGCTCGCAGTGTGGTTTCCGTGTCTGTCCTGTGTGCCTGCACTCTAAGCGCCTGAAAGAGGTCTGCTGTGAGGAGCTCTCTTTGCTGGGAGTGTGGTGCTCATGTGTGTGGACATTAACGTGAAGCCTTGCTGAGGAAGCCTGGCCGCCAGGCAATAGGCCCGCATACGACGAATTGTGCTCGCCGTGTGGTTTCCGTGCCTGTCCTGTGTGCGTGCACTCCAAGCGCCTGAAGGAGGTCTGCTGTGTAGAGCTGTCTTTGGCTGAGTGGCTGGTGCTCCTTTGTGTTGCCACTAACGTGAGGCCCAGCTGAGGAAGCCTGGCCGTCAGGAAGATGCCCGCATACAACGAATTCAGCTCGCAATGTGGTTTCCGTGTCTTACAAATTCTGTTGTTTGTTGTGTTATGTGCTGTGTTCTGGCTTGTGTGAGTGCTGCCTTTAGGCTTTCTGTGTGTTACATACTGGGTAGATGTTGCGCGGGCTGTGTCATTTGAGCATTGTGTGTAATGATGGGTTCGCCTCGTGACGGACGTGTGTGCATGTGTATGTTGTTTGTAGGGGCGTATTCGTTCGTGCTGTCTGCGTGTGCTCTGTATGATAGGCTTGTGGTTGGGCGTGTTGTGTGCAGTGCGCTGTACGTGTGTTGCATGCGTTTCGTCAGTTTTGTGTGCATCTGTATGTGTTGTGCCAGTTTTGTGTGTGTGGTTGTGATTTGCGTGTTGTGTGAGAGAGGCTGTGTGTGTGTTTGGCTGTTGGAGTTATGCACATGATGTGAGATGTGTTGACTGTGTGTGGCTGCGCTTGTTTTGTACGTCTCTTGCGTACAGTACGTGGTCTGTGCGGTGGTTTTCGTGTGCATTGTGAGCAGTGGTTATGTGCCTTCAAGGGTGTGGTGTGTTTATTGTGTCTGTTGTGTTGCGTGTTTCTGTGTTGTGTGTGTGTACTGCGCTGTGCTCCTGGGTGAGGATGTACGTGTGGTGCGCCTGTGCGTGATTGTGTGTGCAGTGTGTAGTGTGTGAAATGTGTGCTACTTGTGTTCTCTGTTGGTTATATGTGTTTTGCCTATGGATTTGGGAGTGTTGTGTGTGTCATGAGCTGTGATACTGTCGGTGCGGGACGCTTGTGTGTGTGTGTCGTGTGACGTGTGGTTCTGTGATTTGTGTCTGCGTTGTGCGTATTCTACTCTGTGTGTTCTGTGGTCTGCGGGTTTTGCTTGTGGGGTGAGACACTGTGTTAGGCCTGATATCTTTGTGTATACGTTGTGTGTTTGGCATTGTGCATTCTGTGAGGCTCTGTGTGCTGTCTGTTTTATGTGTGTTTGGAGTGGTGTGTGTGTAGTGTGTGAAACGTGTGTTGCATAATTTCGGTGTTCTTTTTGTTGTGGACGGTGTGTGTTTTGCGTGCGGGTTTCTATGTGCGTGGTTGTGTTTGACAGGTTGCTTGTGTGGCTGGCTCTTTGAGTAACGAGTGTGATTTGTGATGTGTGTACTGTGTGTGGTCAAGCTTGGTCAGCGTGCCTCACTGGGTGTGCTGGGTTCACTCCGAGAACCGTGGTTCATGTGTGGAGGGTGGGCAGTTAAGTTCTCGGTTTGATGTGCTGTGTGTTGAGGGACTTCTGCATTCAAGTGCACAGAGGACAGCCTCTCGTGCTTGGCGGTTTTCTCCACAGGTTTGTAAAACTCCAGGAGGGCCTTGTTTCCTGAGGGCGCAGAGAGCCACCTCATCTCCTTACTAGCAAGGCCCCGAGGACGCCTTTGCAGTAAAGTGCCAGAAAGTGCTGCAGGAGAACCTTATGACAAACTCTGCCGCGGAAACAATCCACCATGCACTGAGGAGACCCTCCCTGAGAGAATGCTAGGCTGCTTTCATTTTGCATGCAATTTGCTCCTATGTGATAAGGAAAACAGCAAACATTGCAGTAGAACGCGGTCTTCTCTGTACGCCCTCTATCTCAACGACATAGGTGGGCTGCGAATAGGCCTTTGCACCAGCGACACTGGGGGTTGCGGAAGAAGGTGCATTGTGGTGACAGCAGTGGAGGCAAGTCAGCTTTGGATTCCGCTTATGTGAGTGAAAGAAACCACTGCAGGACGGCCCATTCAAGGAAGCATTGAAGCCCTGGCAGTGGAGGCTGAAATTGAGCTTGCAAGGTGCTTGCCACCGTGTTTGTGTAGCCAAGAACGTTGAGGCCTTGTTGAGGAAGACTGGCCGTCAGGCAATAGGCCCGCATACGACGAATTTTGCTCGCAGTGTGGTTTCCGTGTCTGTCCTGTGTGCCTGCACTCTAAGCGCCTGAAAGAGGTCTGCTGTGAGGAGCTCTCTTTGCTGGGAGTGTGGTGCTCATGTGTGTGGACATTAACGTGAAGCCTTGCTGAGGAAGCCTGGCCGCCAGGCAATAGGCCCGCATACGACGAATTGTGCTCGCCGTGTGGTTTCCGTGCCTGTCCTGTGTGCGTGCACTCCAAGCGCCTGAAGGAGGTCTGCTGTGTAGAGCTGTCTTTGGCTGAGTGGCTGGTGCTCCTTTGTGTTGCCACTAACGTGAGGCCCAGCTGAGGAAGCCTGGCCGTCAGGAAGATGCCCGCATACAACGAATTCAGCTCGCAATGTGGTTTCCGTGTCTTACAAATTCTGTTGTTTGTTGTGTTATGTGCTGTGTTCTGGCTTGTGTGAGTGCTGCCTTTAGGCTTTCTGTGTGTTACATACTGGGTAGATGTTGCGCGGGCTGTGTCATTTGAGCATTGTGTGTAATGATGGGTTCGCCTCGTGACGGACGTGTGTGCATGTGTATGTTGTTTGTAGGGGCGTATTCGTTCGTGCTGTCTGCGTGTGCTCTGTATGATAGGCTTGTGGTTGGGCGTGTTGTGTGCAGTGCGCTGTACGTGTGTTGCATGCGTTTCGTCAGTTTTGTGTGCATCTGTATGTGTTGTGCCAGTTTTGTGTGTGTGGTTGTGATTTGCGTGTTGTGTGAGAGAGGCTGTGTGTGTGTTTGGCTGTTGGAGTTATGCACATGATGTGAGATGTGTTGACTGTGTGTGGCTGCGCTTGTTTTGTACGTCTCTTGCGTACAGTACGTGGTCTGTGCGGTGGTTTTCGTGTGCATTGTGAGCAGTGGTTATGTGCCTTCAAGGGTGTGGTGTGTTTATTGTGTCTGTTGTGTTGCGTGTTTCTGTGTTGTGTGTGTGTACTGCGCTGTGCTCCTGGGTGAGGATGTACGTGTGGTGCGCCTGTGCGTGATTGTGTGTGCAGTGTGTAGTGTGTGAAATGTGTGCTACTTGTGTTCTCTGTTGGTTATATGTGTTTTGCCTATGGATTTGGGAGTGTTGTGTGTGTCATGAGCTGTGATACTGTCGGTGCGGGACGCTTGTGTGTGTGTGTCGTGTGACGTGTGGTTCTGTGATTTGTGTCTGCGTTGTGCGTATTCTACTCTGTGTGTTCTGTGGTCTGCGGGTTTTGCTTGTGGGGTGAGACACTGTGTTAGGCCTGATATCTTTGTGTATACGTTGTGTGTTTGGCATTGTGCATTCTGTGAGGCTCTGTGTGCTGTCTGTTTTATGTGTGTTTGGAGTGGTGTGTGTGTAGTGTGTGAAACGTGTGTTGCATAATTTCGGTGTTCTTTTTGTTGTGGACGGTGTGTGTTTTGCGTGCGGGTTTCTATGTGCGTGGTTGTGTTTGACAGGTTGCTTGTGTGGCTGGCTCTTTGAGTAACGAGTGTGATTTGTGATGTGTGTACTGTGTGTGGTCAAGCTTGGTCAGCGTGCCTCACTGGGTGTGCTGGGTTCACTCCGAGAACCGTGGTTCATGTGTGGAGGGTGGGCAGTTAAGTTCTCGGTTTGATGTGCTGTGTGTTGAGGGACTTCTGCATTCAAGTGCACAGAGGACAGCCTCTCGTGCTTGGCGGTTTTCTCCACAGGTTTGTAAAACTCCAGGAGGGCCTTGTTTCCTGAGGGCGCAGAGAGCCACCTCATCTCCTTACTAGCAAGGCCCCGAGGACGCCTTTGCAGTAAAGTGCCAGAAAGTGCTGCAGGAGAACCTTATGACAAACTCTGCCGCGGAAACAATCCACCATGCACTGAGGAGACCCTCCCTGAGAGAATGCTAGGCTGCTTTCATTTTGCATGCAATTTGCTCCTATGTGATAAGGAAAACAGCAAACATTGCAGTAGAACGCGGTCTTCTCTGTACGCCCTCTATCTCAACGACATAGGTGGGCTGCGAATAGGCCTTTGCACCAGCGACACTGGGGGTTGCGGAAGAAGGTGCATTGTGGTGACAGCAGTGGAGGCAAGTCAGCTTTGGATTCCGCTTATGTGAGTGAAAGAAACCACTGCAGGACGGCCCATTCAAGGAAGCATTGAAGCCCTGGCAGTGGAGGCTGAAATTGAGCTTGCAAGGTGCTTGCCACCGTGTTTGTGTAGCCAAGAACGTTGAGGCCTTGTTGAGGAAGACTGGCCGTCAGGCAATAGGCCCGCATACGACGAATTTTGCTCGCAGTGTGGTTTCCGTGTCTGTCCTGTGTGCCTGCACTCTAAGCGCCTGAAAGAGGTCTGCTGTGAGGAGCTCTCTTTGCTGGGAGTGTGGTGCTCATGTGTGTGGACATTAACGTGAAGCCTTGCTGAGGAAGCCTGGCCGCCAGGCAATAGGCCCGCATACGACGAATTGTGCTCGCCGTGTGGTTTCCGTGCCTGTCCTGTGTGCGTGCACTCCAAGCGCCTGAAGGAGGTCTGCTGTGTAGAGCTGTCTTTGGCTGAGTGGCTGGTGCTCCTTTGTGTTGCCACTAACGTGAGGCCCAGCTGAGGAAGCCTGGCCGTCAGGAAGATGCCCGCATACAACGAATTCAGCTCGCAATGTGGTTTCCGTGTCTTACAAATTCTGTTGTTTGTTGTGTTATGTGCTGTGTTCTGGCTTGTGTGAGTGCTGCCTTTAGGCTTTCTGTGTGTTACATACTGGGTAGATGTTGCGCGGGCTGTGTCATTTGAGCATTGTGTGTAATGATGGGTTCGCCTCGTGACGGACGTGTGTGCATGTGTATGTTGTTTGTAGGGGCGTATTCGTTCGTGCTGTCTGCGTGTGCTCTGTATGATAGGCTTGTGGTTGGGCGTGTTGTGTGCAGTGCGCTGTACGTGTGTTGCATGCGTTTCGTCAGTTTTGTGTGCATCTGTATGTGTTGTGCCAGTTTTGTGTGTGTGGTTGTGATTTGCGTGTTGTGTGAGAGAGGCTGTGTGTGTGTTTGGCTGTTGGAGTTATGCACATGATGTGAGATGTGTTGACTGTGTGTGGCTGCGCTTGTTTTGTACGTCTCTTGCGTACAGTACGTGGTCTGTGCGGTGGTTTTCGTGTGCATTGTGAGCAGTGGTTATGTGCCTTCAAGGGTGTGGTGTGTTTATTGTGTCTGTTGTGTTGCGTGTTTCTGTGTTGTGTGTGTGTACTGCGCTGTGCTCCTGGGTGAGGATGTACGTGTGGTGCGCCTGTGCGTGATTGTGTGTGCAGTGTGTAGTGTGTGAAATGTGTGCTACTTGTGTTCTCTGTTGGTTATATGTGTTTTGCCTATGGATTTGGGAGTGTTGTGTGTGTCATGAGCTGTGATACTGTCGGTGCGGGACGCTTGTGTGTGTGTGTGTCGTGTGACGTGTGGTTCTGTGATTTGTGTCTGCGTTGTGCGTATTCTACTCTGTGTGTTCTGTGGTCTGCGGGTTTTGCTTGTGGGGTGAGACACTGTGTTAGGCCTGATATCTTTGTGTATACGTTGTGTGTTTGGCATTGTGCATTCTGTGAGGCTCTGTGTGCTGTCTGTTTTATGTGTGTTTGGAGTGGTGTGTGTGTAGTGTGTGAAACGTGTGTTGCATAATTTCGGTGTTCTTTTTGTTGTGGACGGTGTGTGTTTTGCGTGCGGGTTTCTATGTGCGTGGTTGTGTTTGACAGGTTGCTTGTGTGGCTGGCTCTTTGAGTAACGAGTGTGATTTGTGATGTGTGTACTGTGTGTGGTCAAGCTTGGTCAGCGTGCCTCACTGGGTGTGCTGGGTTCACTCCGAGAACCGTGGTTCATGTGTGGAGGGTGGGCAGTTAAGTTCTCGGTTTGATGTGCTGTGTGTTGAGGGACTTCTGCATTCAAGTGCACAGAGGACAGCCTCTCGTGCTTGGCGGTTTTCTCCACAGGTTTGTAAAACTCCAGGAGGGCCTTGTTTCCTGAGGGCGCAGAGAGCCACCTCATCTCCTTACTAGCAAGGCCCCGAGGACGCCTTTGCAGTAAAGTGCCAGAAAGTGCTGCAGGAGAACCTTATGACAAACTCTGCCGCGGAAACAATCCACCATGCACTGAGGAGACCCTCCCTGAGAGAATGCTAGGCTGCTTTCATTTTGCATGCAATTTGCTCCTATGTGATAAGGAAAACAGCAAACATTGCAGTAGAACGCGGTCTTCTCTGTACGCCCTCTATCTCAACGACATAGGTGGGCTGCGAATAGGCCTTTGCACCAGCGACACTGGGGGTTGCGGAAGAAGGTGCATTGTGGTGACAGCAGTGGAGGCAAGTCAGCTTTGGATTCCGCTTATGTGAGTGAAAGAAACCACTGCAGGACGGCCCATTCAAGGAAGCATTGAAGCCCTGGCAGTGGAGGCTGAAATTGAGCTTGCAAGGTGCTTGCCACCGTGTTTGTGTAGCCAAGAACGTTGAGGCCTTGTTGAGGAAGACTGGCCGTCAGGCAATAGGCCCGCATACGACGAATTTTGCTCGCAGTGTGGTTTCCGTGTCTGTCCTGTGTGCCTGCACTCTAAGCGCCTGAAAGAGGTCTGCTGTGAGGAGCTCTCTTTGCTGGGAGTGTGGTGCTCATGTGTGTGGACATTAACGTGAAGCCTTGCTGAGGAAGCCTGGCCGCCAGGCAATAGGCCCGCATACGACGAATTGTGCTCGCCGTGTGGTTTCCGTGCCTGTCCTGTGTGCGTGCACTCCAAGCGCCTGAAGGAGGTCTGCTGTGTAGAGCTGTCTTTGGCTGAGTGGCTGGTGCTCCTTTGTGTTGCCACTAACGTGAGGCCCAGCTGAGGAAGCCTGGCCGTCAGGAAGATGCCCGCATACAACGAATTCAGCTCGCAATGTGGTTTCCGTGTCTTACAAATTCTGTTGTTTGTTGTGTTATGTGCTGTGTTCTGGCTTGTGTGAGTGCTGCCTTTAGGCTTTCTGTGTGTTACATACTGGGTAGATGTTGCGCGGGCTGTGTCATTTGAGCATTGTGTGTAATGATGGGTTCGCCTCGTGACGGACGTGTGTGCATGTGTATGTTGTTTGTAGGGGCGTATTCGTTCGTGCTGTCTGCGTGTGCTCTGTATGATAGGCTTGTGGTTGGGCGTGTTGTGTGCAGTGCGCTGTACGTGTGTTGCATGCGTTTCGTCAGTTTTGTGTGCATCTGTATGTGTTGTGCCAGTTTTGTGTGTGTGGTTGTGATTTGCGTGTTGTGTGAGAGAGGCTGTGTGTGTGTTTGGCTGTTGGAGTTATGCACATGATGTGAGATGTGTTGACTGTGTGTGGCTGCGCTTGTTTTGTACGTCTCTTGCGTACAGTACGTGGTCTGTGCGGTGGTTTTCGTGTGCATTGTGAGCAGTGGTTATGTGCCTTCAAGGGTGTGGTGTGTTTATTGTGTCTGTTGTGTTGCGTGTTTCTGTGTTGTGTGTGTGTACTGCGCTGTGCTCCTGGGTGAGGATGTACGTGTGGTGCGCCTGTGCGTGATTGTGTGTGCAGTGTGTAGTGTGTGAAATGTGTGCTACTTGTGTTCTCTGTTGGTTATATGTGTTTTGCCTATGGATTTGGGAGTGTTGTGTGTGTCATGAGCTGTGATACTGTCGGTGCGGGACGCTTGTGTGTGTGTGTGTCGTGTGACGTGTGGTTCTGTGATTTGTGTCTGCGTTGTGCGTATTCTACTCTGTGTGTTCTGTGGTCTGCGGGTTTTGCTTGTGGGGTGAGACACTGTGTTAGGCCTGATATCTTTGTGTATACGTTGTGTGTTTGGCATTGTGCATTCTGTGAGGCTCTGTGTGCTGTCTGTTTTATGTGTGTTTGGAGTGGTGTGTGTGTAGTGTGTGAAACGTGTGTTGCATAATTTCGGTGTTCTTTTTGTTGTGGACGGTGTGTGTTTTGCGTGCGGGTTTCTATGTGCGTGGTTGTGTTTGACAGGTTGCTTGTGTGGCTGGCTCTTTGAGTAACGAGTGTGATTTGTGATGTGTGTACTGTGTGTGGTCAAGCTTGGTCAGCGTGCCTCACTGGGTGTGCTGGGTTCACTCCGAGAACCGTGGTTCATGTGTGGAGGGTGGGCAGTTAAGTTCTCGGTTTGATGTGCTGTGTGTTGAGGGACTTCTGCATTCAAGTGCACAGAGGACAGCCTCTCGTGCTTGGCGGTTTTCTCCACAGGTTTGTAAAACTCCAGGAGGGCCTTGTTTCCTGAGGGCGCAGAGAGCCACCTCATCTCCTTACTAGCAAGGCCCCGAGGACGCCTTTGCAGTAAAGTGCCAGAAAGTGCTGCAGGAGAACCTTATGACAAACTCTGCCGCGGAAACAATCCACCATGCACTGAGGAGACCCTCCCTGAGAGAATGCTAGGCTGCTTTCATTTTGCATGCAATTTGCTCCTATGTGATAAGGAAAACAGCAAACATTGCAGTAGAACGCGGTCTTCTCTGTACGCCCTCTATCTCAACGACATAGGTGGGCTGCGAATAGGCCTTTGCACCAGCGACACTGGGGGTTGCGGAAGAAGGTGCATTGTGGTGACAGCAGTGGAGGCAAGTCAGCTTTGGATTCCGCTTATGTGAGTGAAAGAAACCACTGCAGGACGGCCCATTCAAGGAAGCATTGAAGCCCTGGCAGTGGAGGCTGAAATTGAGCTTGCAAGGTGCTTGCCACCGTGTTTGTGTAGCCAAGAACGTTGAGGCCTTGTTGAGGAAGACTGGCCGTCAGGCAATAGGCCCGCATACGACGAATTTTGCTCGCAGTGTGGTTTCCGTGTCTGTCCTGTGTGCCTGCACTCTAAGCGCCTGAAAGAGGTCTGCTGTGAGGAGCTCTCTTTGCTGGGAGTGTGGTGCTCATGTGTGTGGACATTAACGTGAAGCCTTGCTGAGGAAGCCTGGCCGCCAGGCAATAGGCCCGCATACGACGAATTGTGCTCGCCGTGTGGTTTCCGTGCCTGTCCTGTGTGCGTGCACTCCAAGCGCCTGAAGGAGGTCTGCTGTGTAGAGCTGTCTTTGGCTGAGTGGCTGGTGCTCCTTTGTGTTGCCACTAACGTGAGGCCCAGCTGAGGAAGCCTGGCCGTCAGGAAGATGCCCGCATACAACGAATTCAGCTCGCAATGTGGTTTCCGTGTCTTACAAATTCTGTTGTTTGTTGTGTTATGTGCTGTGTTCTGGCTTGTGTGAGTGCTGCCTTTAGGCTTTCTGTGTGTTACATACTGGGTAGATGTTGCGCGGGCTGTGTCATTTGAGCATTGTGTGTAATGATGGGTTCGCCTCGTGACGGACGTGTGTGCATGTGTATGTTGTTTGTAGGGGCGTATTCGTTCGTGCTGTCTGCGTGTGCTCTGTATGATAGGCTTGTGGTTGGGCGTGTTGTGTGCAGTGCGCTGTACGTGTGTTGCATGCGTTTCGTCAGTTTTGTGTGCATCTGTATGTGTTGTGCCAGTTTTGTGTGTGTGGTTGTGATTTGCGTGTTGTGTGAGAGAGGCTGTGTGTGTGTTTGGCTGTTGGAGTTATGCACATGATGTGAGATGTGTTGACTGTGTGTGGCTGCGCTTGTTTTGTACGTCTCTTGCGTACAGTACGTGGTCTGTGCGGTGGTTTTCGTGTGCATTGTGAGCAGTGGTTATGTGCCTTCAAGGGTGTGGTGTGTTTATTGTGTCTGTTGTGTTGCGTGTTTCTGTGTTGTGTGTGTGTACTGCGCTGTGCTCCTGGGTGAGGATGTACGTGTGGTGCGCCTGTGCGTGATTGTGTGTGCAGTGTGTAGTGTGTGAAATGTGTGCTACTTGTGTTCTCTGTTGGTTATATGTGTTTTGCCTATGGATTTGGGAGTGTTGTGTGTGTCATGAGCTGTGATACTGTCGGTGCGGGACGCTTGTGTGTGTGTGTGTCGTGTGACGTGTGGTTCTGTGATTTGTGTCTGCGTTGTGCGTATTCTACTCTGTGTGTTCTGTGGTCTGCGGGTTTTGCTTGTGGGGTGAGACACTGTGTTAGGCCTGATATCTTTGTGTATACGTTGTGTGTTTGGCATTGTGCATTCTGTGAGGCTCTGTGTGCTGTCTGTTTTATGTGTGTTTGGAGTGGTGTGTGTGTAGTGTGTGAAACGTGTGTTGCATAATTTCGGTGTTCTTTTTGTTGTGGACGGTGTGTGTTTTGCGTGCGGGTTTCTATGTGCGTGGTTGTGTTTGACAGGTTGCTTGTGTGGCTGGCTCTTTGAGTAACGAGTGTGATTTGTGATGTGTGTACTGTGTGTGGTCAAGCTTGGTCAGCGTGCCTCACTGGGTGTGCTGGGTTCACTCCGAGAACCGTGGTTCATGTGTGGAGGGTGGGCAGTTAAGTTCTCGGTTTGATGTGCTGTGTGTTGAGGGACTTCTGCATTCAAGTGCACAGAGGACAGCCTCTCGTGCTTGGCGGTTTTCTCCACAGGTTTGTAAAACTCCAGGAGGGCCTTGTTTCCTGAGGGCGCAGAGAGCCACCTCATCTCCTTACTAGCAAGGCCCCGAGGACGCCTTTGCAGTAAAGTGCCAGAAAGTGCTGCAGGAGAACCTTATGACAAACTCTGCCGCGGAAACAATCCACCATGCACTGAGGAGACCCTCCCTGAGAGAATGCTAGGCTGCTTTCATTTTGCATGCAATTTGCTCCTATGTGATAAGGAAAACAGCAAACATTGCAGTAGAACGCGGTCTTCTCTGTACGCCCTCTATCTCAACGACATAGGTGGGCTGCGAATAGGCCTTTGCACCAGCGACACTGGGGGTTGCGGAAGAAGGTGCATTGTGGTGACAGCAGTGGAGGCAAGTCAGCTTTGGATTCCGCTTATGTGAGTGAAAGAAACCACTGCAGGACGGCCCATTCAAGGAAGCATTGAAGCCCTGGCAGTGGAGGCTGAAATTGAGCTTGCAAGGTGCTTGCCACCGTGTTTGTGTAGCCAAGAACGTTGAGGCCTTGTTGAGGAAGACTGGCCGTCAGGCAATAGGCCCGCATACGACGAATTTTGCTCGCAGTGTGGTTTCCGTGTCTGTCCTGTGTGCCTGCACTCTAAGCGCCTGAAAGAGGTCTGCTGTGAGGAGCTCTCTTTGCTGGGAGTGTGGTGCTCATGTGTGTGGACATTAACGTGAAGCCTTGCTGAGGAAGCCTGGCCGCCAGGCAATAGGCCCGCATACGACGAATTGTGCTCGCCGTGTGGTTTCCGTGCCTGTCCTGTGTGCGTGCACTCCAAGCGCCTGAAGGAGGTCTGCTGTGTAGAGCTGTCTTTGGCTGAGTGGCTGGTGCTCCTTTGTGTTGCCACTAACGTGAGGCCCAGCTGAGGAAGCCTGGCCGTCAGGAAGATGCCCGCATACAACGAATTCAGCTCGCAATGTGGTTTCCGTGTCTTACAAATTCTGTTGTTTGTTGTGTTATGTGCTGTGTTCTGGCTTGTGTGAGTGCTGCCTTTAGGCTTTCTGTGTGTTACATACTGGGTAGATGTTGCGCGGGCTGTGTCATTTGAGCATTGTGTGTAATGATGGGTTCGCCTCGTGACGGACGTGTGTGCATGTGTATGTTGTTTGTAGGGGCGTATTCGTTCGTGCTGTCTGCGTGTGCTCTGTATGATAGGCTTGTGGTTGGGCGTGTTGTGTGCAGTGCGCTGTACGTGTGTTGCATGCGTTTCGTCAGTTTTGTGTGCATCTGTATGTGTTGTGCCAGTTTTGTGTGTGTGGTTGTGATTTGCGTGTTGTGTGAGAGAGGCTGTGTGTGTGTTTGGCTGTTGGAGTTATGCACATGATGTGAGATGTGTTGACTGTGTGTGGCTGCGCTTGTTTTGTACGTCTCTTGCGTACAGTACGTGGTCTGTGCGGTGGTTTTCGTGTGCATTGTGAGCAGTGGTTATGTGCCTTCAAGGGTGTGGTGTGTTTATTGTGTCTGTTGTGTTGCGTGTTTCTGTGTTGTGTGTGTGTACTGCGCTGTGCTCCTGGGTGAGGATGTACGTGTGGTGCGCCTGTGCGTGATTGTGTGTGCAGTGTGTAGTGTGTGAAATGTGTGCTACTTGTGTTCTCTGTTGGTTATATGTGTTTTGCCTATGGATTTGGGAGTGTTGTGTGTGTCATGAGCTGTGATACTGTCGGTGCGGGACGCTTGTGTGTGTGTGTGTCGTGTGACGTGTGGTTCTGTGATTTGTGTCTGCGTTGTGCGTATTCTACTCTGTGTGTTCTGTGGTCTGCGGGTTTTGCTTGTGGGGTGAGACACTGTGTTAGGCCTGATATCTTTGTGTATACGTTGTGTGTTTGGCATTGTGCATTCTGTGAGGCTCTGTGTGCTGTCTGTTTTATGTGTGTTTGGAGTGGTGTGTGTGTAGTGTGTGAAACGTGTGTTGCATAATTTCGGTGTTCTTTTTGTTGTGGACGGTGTGTGTTTTGCGTGCGGGTTTCTATGTGCGTGGTTGTGTTTGACAGGTTGCTTGTGTGGCTGGCTCTTTGAGTAACGAGTGTGATTTGTGATGTGTGTACTGTGTGTGGTCAAGCTTGGTCAGCGTGCCTCACTGGGTGTGCTGGGTTCACTCCGAGAACCGTGGTTCATGTGTGGAGGGTGGGCAGTTAAGTTCTCGGTTTGATGTGCTGTGTGTTGAGGGACTTCTGCATTCAAGTGCACAGAGGACAGCCTCTCGTGCTTGGCGGTTTTCTCCACAGGTTTGTAAAACTCCAGGAGGGCCTTGTTTCCTGAGGGCGCAGAGAGCCACCTCATCTCCTTACTAGCAAGGCCCCGAGGACGCCTTTGCAGTAAAGTGCCAGAAAGTGCTGCAGGAGAACCTTATGACAAACTCTGCCGCGGAAACAATCCACCATGCACTGAGGAGACCCTCCCTGAGAGAATGCTAGGCTGCTTTCATTTTGCATGCAATTTGCTCCTATGTGATAAGGAAAACAGCAAACATTGCAGTAGAACGCGGTCTTCTCTGTACGCCCTCTATCTCAACGACATAGGTGGGCTGCGAATAGGCCTTTGCACCAGCGACACTGGGGGTTGCGGAAGAAGGTGCATTGTGGTGACAGCAGTGGAGGCAAGTCAGCTTTGGATTCCGCTTATGTGAGTGAAAGAAACCACTGCAGGACGGCCCATTCAAGGAAGCATTGAAGCCCTGGCAGTGGAGGCTGAAATTGAGCTTGCAAGGTGCTTGCCACCGTGTTTGTGTAGCCAAGAACGTTGAGGCCTTGTTGAGGAAGACTGGCCGTCAGGCAATAGGCCCGCATACGACGAATTTTGCTCGCAGTGTGGTTTCCGTGTCTGTCCTGTGTGCCTGCACTCTAAGCGCCTGAAAGAGGTCTGCTGTGAGGAGCTCTCTTTGCTGGGAGTGTGGTGCTCATGTGTGTGGACATTAACGTGAAGCCTTGCTGAGGAAGCCTGGCCGCCAGGCAATAGGCCCGCATACGACGAATTGTGCTCGCCGTGTGGTTTCCGTGCCTGTCCTGTGTGCGTGCACTCCAAGCGCCTGAAGGAGGTCTGCTGTGTAGAGCTGTCTTTGGCTGAGTGGCTGGTGCTCCTTTGTGTTGCCACTAACGTGAGGCCCAGCTGAGGAAGCCTGGCCGTCAGGAAGATGCCCGCATACAACGAATTCAGCTCGCAATGTGGTTTCCGTGTCTTACAAATTCTGTTGTTTGTTGTGTTATGTGCTGTGTTCTGGCTTGTGTGAGTGCTGCCTTTAGGCTTTCTGTGTGTTACATACTGGGTAGATGTTGCGCGGGCTGTGTCATTTGAGCATTGTGTGTAATGATGGGTTCGCCTCGTGACGGACGTGTGTGCATGTGTATGTTGTTTGTAGGGGCGTATTCGTTCGTGCTGTCTGCGTGTGCTCTGTATGATAGGCTTGTGGTTGGGCGTGTTGTGTGCAGTGCGCTGTACGTGTGTTGCATGCGTTTCGTCAGTTTTGTGTGCATCTGTATGTGTTGTGCCAGTTTTGTGTGTGTGGTTGTGATTTGCGTGTTGTGTGAGAGAGGCTGTGTGTGTGTTTGGCTGTTGGAGTTATGCACATGATGTGAGATGTGTTGACTGTGTGTGGCTGCGCTTGTTTTGTACGTCTCTTGCGTACAGTACGTGGTCTGTGCGGTGGTTTTCGTGTGCATTGTGAGCAGTGGTTATGTGCCTTCAAGGGTGTGGTGTGTTTATTGTGTCTGTTGTGTTGCGTGTTTCTGTGTTGTGTGTGTGTACTGCGCTGTGCTCCTGGGTGAGGATGTACGTGTGGTGCGCCTGTGCGTGATTGTGTGTGCAGTGTGTAGTGTGTGAAATGTGTGCTACTTGTGTTCTCTGTTGGTTATATGTGTTTTGCCTATGGATTTGGGAGTGTTGTGTGTGTCATGAGCTGTGATACTGTCGGTGCGGGACGCTTGTGTGTGTGTGTGTCGTGTGACGTGTGGTTCTGTGATTTGTGTCTGCGTTGTGCGTATTCTACTCTGTGTGTTCTGTGGTCTGCGGGTTTTGCTTGTGGGGTGAGACACTGTGTTAGGCCTGATATCTTTGTGTATACGTTGTGTGTTTGGCATTGTGCATTCTGTGAGGCTCTGTGTGCTGTCTGTTTTATGTGTGTTTGGAGTGGTGTGTGTGTAGTGTGTGAAACGTGTGTTGCATAATTTCGGTGTTCTTTTTGTTGTGGACGGTGTGTGTTTTGCGTGCGGGTTTCTATGTGCGTGGTTGTGTTTGACAGGTTGCTTGTGTGGCTGGCTCTTTGAGTAACGAGTGTGATTTGTGATGTGTGTACTGTGTGTGGTCAAGCTTGGTCAGCGTGCCTCACTGGGTGTGCTGGGTTCACTCCGAGAACCGTGGTTCATGTGTGGAGGGTGGGCAGTTAAGTTCTCGGTTTGATGTGCTGTGTGTTGAGGGACTTCTGCATTCAAGTGCACAGAGGACAGCCTCTCGTGCTTGGCGGTTTTCTCCACAGGTTTGTAAAACTCCAGGAGGGCCTTGTTTCCTGAGGGCGCAGAGAGCCACCTCATCTCCTTACTAGCAAGGCCCCGAGGACGCCTTTGCAGTAAAGTGCCAGAAAGTGCTGCAGGAGAACCTTATGACAAACTCTGCCGCGGAAACAATCCACCATGCACTGAGGAGACCCTCCCTGAGAGAATGCTAGGCTGCTTTCATTTTGCATGCAATTTGCTCCTATGTGATAAGGAAAACAGCAAACATTGCAGTAGAACGCGGTCTTCTCTGTACGCCCTCTATCTCAACGACATAGGTGGGCTGCGAATAGGCCTTTGCACCAGCGACACTGGGGGTTGCGGAAGAAGGTGCATTGTGGTGACAGCAGTGGAGGCAAGTCAGCTTTGGATTCCGCTTATGTGAGTGAAAGAAACCACTGCAGGACGGCCCATTCAAGGAAGCATTGAAGCCCTGGCAGTGGAGGCTGAAATTGAGCTTGCAAGGTGCTTGCCACCGTGTTTGTGTAGCCAAGAACGTTGAGGCCTTGTTGAGGAAGACTGGCCGTCAGGCAATAGGCCCGCATACGACGAATTTTGCTCGCAGTGTGGTTTCCGTGTCTGTCCTGTGTGCCTGCACTCTAAGCGCCTGAAAGAGGTCTGCTGTGAGGAGCTCTCTTTGCTGGGAGTGTGGTGCTCATGTGTGTGGACATTAACGTGAAGCCTTGCTGAGGAAGCCTGGCCGCCAGGCAATAGGCCCGCATACGACGAATTGTGCTCGCCGTGTGGTTTCCGTGCCTGTCCTGTGTGCGTGCACTCCAAGCGCCTGAAGGAGGTCTGCTGTGTAGAGCTGTCTTTGGCTGAGTGGCTGGTGCTCCTTTGTGTTGCCACTAACGTGAGGCCCAGCTGAGGAAGCCTGGCCGTCAGGAAGATGCCCGCATACAACGAATTCAGCTCGCAATGTGGTTTCCGTGTCTTACAAATTCTGTTGTTTGTTGTGTTATGTGCTGTGTTCTGGCTTGTGTGAGTGCTGCCTTTAGGCTTTCTGTGTGTTACATACTGGGTAGATGTTGCGCGGGCTGTGTCATTTGAGCATTGTGTGTAATGATGGGTTCGCCTCGTGACGGACGTGTGTGCATGTGTATGTTGTTTGTAGGGGCGTATTCGTTCGTGCTGTCTGCGTGTGCTCTGTATGATAGGCTTGTGGTTGGGCGTGTTGTGTGCAGTGCGCTGTACGTGTGTTGCATGCGTTTCGTCAGTTTTGTGTGCATCTGTATGTGTTGTGCCAGTTTTGTGTGTGTGGTTGTGATTTGCGTGTTGTGTGAGAGAGGCTGTGTGTGTGTTTGGCTGTTGGAGTTATGCACATGATGTGAGATGTGTTGACTGTGTGTGGCTGCGCTTGTTTTGTACGTCTCTTGCGTACAGTACGTGGTCTGTGCGGTGGTTTTCGTGTGCATTGTGAGCAGTGGTTATGTGCCTTCAAGGGTGTGGTGTGTTTATTGTGTCTGTTGTGTTGCGTGTTTCTGTGTTGTGTGTGTGTACTGCGCTGTGCTCCTGGGTGAGGATGTACGTGTGGTGCGCCTGTGCGTGATTGTGTGTGCAGTGTGTAGTGTGTGAAATGTGTGCTACTTGTGTTCTCTGTTGGTTATATGTGTTTTGCCTATGGATTTGGGAGTGTTGTGTGTGTCATGAGCTGTGATACTGTGGGTGCGGGACCTTTGTGTGTGTGTGTGGTGTGACGTGTGGTTCTGTGATTTGTGTCTGCGTTGTGCGTATTCTACTCTGTGTGTTCTGTGGTCTGCGGGTTTTGCTTGTGGGGTGAGACACTGTGTTAGGCCTGATATCTTTGTGTATACGTTGTGTGTTTGGCATTGTGCATTCTGTGAGGCTCTGTGTGCTGTCTGTTTTATGTGTGTTTGGAGTGGTGTGTGTGTAGTGTGTGAAACGTGTGTTGCATAATTTCGGTGTTCTTTTTGTTGTGGACGGTGTGTGTTTTGCGTGCGGGTTTCTATGTGCGTGGTTGTGTTTGACAGGTTGCTTGTGTGGCTGGCTCTTTGAGTAACGAGTGTGATTTGTGATGTGTGTACTGTGTGTGGTCAAGCTTGGTCAGCGTGCCTCACTGGGTGTGCTGGGTTCACTCCGAGAACCGTGGTTCATGTGTGGAGGGTGGGCAGTTAAGTTCTCGGTTTGATGTGCTGTGTGTTGAGGGACTTCTGCATTCAAGTGCACAGAGGACAGCCTCTCGTGCTTGGCGGTTTTCTCCACAGGTTTGTAAAACTCCAGGAGGGCCTTGTTTCCTGAGGGCGCAGAGAGCCACCTCATCTCCTTACTAGCAAGGCCCCGAGGACGCCTTTGCAGTAAAGTGCCAGAAAGTGCTGCAGGAGAACCTTATGACAAACTCTGCCGCGGAAACAATCCACCATGCACTGAGGAGACCCTCCCTGAGAGAATGCTAGGCTGCTTTCATTTTGCATGCAATTTGCTCCTATGTGATAAGGAAAACAGCAAACATTGCAGTAGAACGCGGTCTTCTCTGTACGCCCTCTATCTCAACGACATAGGTGGGCTGCGAATAGGCCTTTGCACCAGCGACACTGGGGGTTGCGGAAGAAGGTGCATTGTGGTGACAGCAGTGGAGGCAAGTCAGCTTTGGATTCCGCTTATGTGAGTGAAAGAAACCACTGCAGGACGGCCCATTCAAGGAAGCATTGAAGCCCTGGCAGTGGAGGCTGAAATTGAGCTTGCAAGGTGCTTGCCACCGTGTTTGTGTAGCCAAGAACGTTGAGGCCTTGTTGAGGAAGACTGGCCGTCAGGCAATAGGCCCGCATACGACGAATTTTGCTCGCAGTGTGGTTTCCGTGTCTGTCCTGTGTGCCTGCACTCTAAGCGCCTGAAAGAGGTCTGCTGTGAGGAGCTCTCTTTGCTGGGAGTGTGGTGCTCATGTGTGTGGACATTAACGTGAAGCCTTGCTGAGGAAGCCTGGCCGCCAGGCAATAGGCCCGCATACGACGAATTGTGCTCGCCGTGTGGTTTCCGTGCCTGTCCTGTGTGCGTGCACTCCAAGCGCCTGAAGGAGGTCTGCTGTGTAGAGCTGTCTTTGGCTGAGTGGCTGGTGCTCCTTTGTGTTGCCACTAACGTGAGGCCCAGCTGAGGAAGCCTGGCCGTCAGGAAGATGCCCGCATACAACGAATTCAGCTCGCAATGTGGTTTCCGTGTCTTACAAATTCTGTTGTTTGTTGTGTTATGTGCTGTGTTCTGGCTTGTGTGAGTGCTGCCTTTAGGCTTTCTGTGTGTTACATACTGGGTAGATGTTGCGCGGGCTGTGTCATTTGAGCATTGTGTGTAATGATGGGTTCGCCTCGTGACGGACGTGTGTGCATGTGTATGTTGTTTGTAGGGGCGTATTCGTTCGTGCTGTCTGCGTGTGCTCTGTATGATAGGCTTGTGGTTGGGCGTGTTGTGTGCAGTGCGCTGTACGTGTGTTGCATGCGTTTCGTCAGTTTTGTGTGCATCTGTATGTGTTGTGCCAGTTTTGTGTGTGTGGTTGTGATTTGCGTGTTGTGTGAGAGAGGCTGTGTGTGTGTTTGGCTGTTGGAGTTATGCACATGATGTGAGATGTGTTGACTGTGTGTGGCTGCGCTTGTTTTGTACGTCTCTTGCGTACAGTACGTGGTCTGTGCGGTGGTTTTCGTGTGCATTGTGAGCAGTGGTTATGTGCCTTCAAGGGTGTGGTGTGTTTATTGTGTCTGTTGTGTTGCGTGTTTCTGTGTTGTGTGTGTGTACTGCGCTGTGCTCCTGGGTGAGGATGTACGTGTGGTGCGCCTGTGCGTGATTGTGTGTGCAGTGTGTAGTGTGTGAAATGTGTGCTACTTGTGTTCTCTGTTGGTTATATGTGTTTTGCCTATGGATTTGGGAGTGTTGTGTGTGTCATGAGCTGTGATACTGTCGGTGCGGGACGCTTGTGTGTGTGTGTGTCGTGTGACGTGTGGTTCTGTGATTTGTGTCTGCGTTGTGCGTATTCTACTCTGTGTGTTCTGTGGTCTGCGGGTTTTGCTTGTGGGGTGAGACACTGTGTTAGGCCTGATATCTTTGTGTATACGTTGTGTGTTTGGCATTGTGCATTCTGTGAGGCTCTGTGTGCTGTCTGTTTTATGTGTGTTTGGAGTGGTGTGTGTGTAGTGTGTGAAACGTGTGTTGCATAATTTCGGTGTTCTTTTTGTTGTGGACGGTGTGTGTTTTGCGTGCGGGTTTCTATGTGCGTGGTTGTGTTTGACAGGTTGCTTGTGTGGCTGGCTCTTTGAGTAACGAGTGTGATTTGTGATGTGTGTACTGTGTGTGGTCAAGCTTGGTCAGCGTGCCTCACTGGGTGTGCTGGGTTCACTCCGAGAACCGTGGTTCATGTGTGGAGGGTGGGCAGTTAAGTTCTCGGTTTGATGTGCTGTGTGTTGAGGGACTTCTGCATTCAAGTGCACAGAGGACAGCCTCTCGTGCTTGGCGGTTTTCTCCACAGGTTTGTAAAACTCCAGGAGGGCCTTGTTTCCTGAGGGCGCAGAGAGCCACCTCATCTCCTTACTAGCAAGGCCCCGAGGACGCCTTTGCAGTAAAGTGCCAGAAAGTGCTGCAGGAGAACCTTATGACAAACTCTGCCGCGGAAACAATCCACCATGCACTGAGGAGACCCTCCCTGAGAGAATGCTAGGCTGCTTTCATTTTGCATGCAATTTGCTCCTATGTGATAAGGAAAACAGCAAACATTGCAGTAGAACGCGGTCTTCTCTGTACGCCCTCTATCTCAACGACATAGGTGGGCTGCGAATAGGCCTTTGCACCAGCGACACTGGGGGTTGCGGAAGAAGGTGCATTGTGGTGACAGCAGTGGAGGCAAGTCAGCTTTGGATTCCGCTTATGTGAGTGAAAGAAACCACTGCAGGACGGCCCATTCAAGGAAGCATTGAAGCCCTGGCAGTGGAGGCTGAAATTGAGCTTGCAAGGTGCTTGCCACCGTGTTTGTGTAGCCAAGAACGTTGAGGCCTTGTTGAGGAAGACTGGCCGTCAGGCAATAGGCCCGCATACGACGAATTTTGCTCGCAGTGTGGTTTCCGTGTCTGTCCTGTGTGCCTGCACTCTAAGCGCCTGAAAGAGGTCTGCTGTGAGGAGCTCTCTTTGCTGGGAGTGTGGTGCTCACGTGTGTGGACATTAACGTGAAGCCTTGCTGAGGAAGCCTGGCCGCCAGGCAATAGGCCCGCATACGACGAATTGTGCTCGCCGTGTGGTTTCCGTGCCTGTCCTGTGTGCGTGCACTCCAAGCGCCTGAAGGAGGTCTGCTGTGTAGAGCTGTCTTTGGCTGAGTGGCTGGTGCTCCTTTGTGTTGCCACTAACGTGAGGCCCAGCTGAGGAAGCCTGGCCGTCAGGAAGATGCCCGCATACAACGAATTCAGCTCGCAATGTGGTTTCCGTGTCTTACAAATTCTGTTGTTTGTTGTGTTATGTGCTGTGTTCTGGCTTGTGTGAGTGCTGCCTTTAGGCTTTCTGTGTGTTACATACTGGGTAGATGTTGCGCGGGCTGTGTCATTTGAGCATTGTGTGTAATGATGGGTTCGCCTCGTGACGGACGTGTGTGCATGTGTATGTTGTTTGTAGGGGCGTATTCGTCCGTGCTGTCTGCGTGTGCTCTGTATGATAGGCTTGTGGTTGGGCGTGTTGTGTGCAGTGCGCTGTACGTGTGTTGCATGCGTTTCGTCAGTTTTGTGTGCATCTGTATGTGTTGTGCCAGTTTTGTGTGTGTGGTTGTGATTTGCGTGTTGTGTGAGAGAGGCTGTGTGTGTGTTTGGCTGTTGGAGTTATGCACATGATGTGAGATGTGTTGACTGTGTGTGGCTGCGCTTGTTTTGTACGTCTCTTGCGTACAGTACGTGGTCTGTGCGGTGGTTTTCGTGTGCATTGTGAGCAGTGGTTATGTGCCTTCAAGGGTGTGGTGTGTTTATTGTGTCTGTTGTGTTGCGTGTTTCTGTGTTGTGTGTGTGTACTGCGCTGTGCTCCTGGGTGAGGATGTACGTGTGGTGCGCCTGTGCGTGATTGTGTGTGCAGTGTGTAGTGTGTGAAATGTGTGCTACTTGTGTTCTCTGTTGGTTATATGTGTTTTGCCTATGGATTTGGGAGTGTTGTGTGTGTCATGAGCTGTGATACTGTCGGTGCGGGACGCTTGTGTGTGTGTGTGTCGTGTGACGTGTGGTTCTGTGATTTGTGTCTGCGTTGTGCGTATTCTACTCTGTGTGTTCTGTGGTCTGCGGGTTTTGCTTGTGGGGTGAGACACTGTGTTAGGCCTGATATCTTTGTGTATACGTTGTGTGTTTGGCATTGTGCATTCTGTGAGGCTCTGTGTGCTGTCTGTTTTATGTGTGTTTGGAGTGGTGTGTGTGTAGTGTGTGAAACGTGTGTTGCATAATTTCGGTGTTCTTTTTGTTGTGGACGGTGTGTGTTTTGCGTGCGGGTTTCTATGTGCGTGGTTGTGTTTGACAGGTTGCTTGTGTGGCTGGCTCTTTGAGTAACGAGTGTGATTTGTGATGTGTGTACTGTGTGTGGTCAAGCTTGGTCAGCGTGCCTCACTGGGTGTGCTGGGTTCACTCCGAGAACCGTGGTTCATGTGTGGAGGGTGGGCAGTTAAGTTCTCGGTTTGATGTGCTGTGTGTTGAGGGACTTCTGCATTCAAGTGCACAGAGGACAGCCTCTCGTGCTTGGCGGTTTTCTCCACAGGTTTGTAAAACTCCAGGAGGGCCTTGTTTCCTGAGGGCGCAGAGAGCCGCCTCATCTCCTTACTAGCAAGGCCCCGAGGACGCCTTTGCAGTAAAGTGCCAGAAAGTGCTGCAGGAGAACCTTATGACAAACTCTGCCGCGGAAACAATCCACCATGCACTGAGGAGACCCTCCCTGAGAGAATGCTAGGCTGCTTTCATTTTGCATGCAATTTGCTCCTATGTGATAAGGAAAACAGCAAACATTGCAGTAGAACGCGGTCTTCTCTGTACGCCCTCTATCTCAACGACATAGGTGGGCTGCGAATAGGCCTTTGCACCAGCGACACTGGGGGTTGCGGAAGAAGGTGCATTGTGGTGACAGCAGTGGAGGCAAGTCAGCTTTGGATTCCGCTTATGTGAGTGAAAGAAACCACTGCAGGACGGCCCATTCAAGGAAGCATTGAAGCCCTGGCAGTGGAGGCTGAAATTGAGCTTGCAAGGTGCTTGCCACCGTGTTTGTGTAGCCAAGAACGTTGAGGCCTTGTTGAGGAAGACTGGCCGTCAGGCAATAGGCCCGCATACGACGAATTTTGCTCGCAGTGTGGTTTCCGTGTCTGTCCTGTGTGCCTGCACTCTAAGCGCCTGAAAGAGGTCTGCTGTGAGGAGCTCTCTTTGCTGGGAGTGTGGTGCTCACGTGTGTGGACATTAACGTGAAGCCTTGCTGAGGAAGCCTGGCCGCCAGGCAATAGGCCCGCATACGACGAATTGTGCTCGCCGTGTGGTTTCCGTGCCTGTCCTGTGTGCGTGCACTCCAAGCGCCTGAAGGAGGTCTGCTGTGTAGAGCTGTCTTTGGCTGAGTGGCTGGTGCTCCTTTGTGTTGCCACTAACGTGAGGCCCAGCTGAGGAAGCCTGGCCGTCAGGAAGATGCCCGCATACAACGAATTCAGCTCGCAATGTGGTTTCCGTGTCTTACAAATTCTGTTGTTTGTTGTGTTATGTGCTGTGTTCTGGCTTGTGTGAGTGCTGCCTTTAGGCTTTCTGTGTGTTACATACTGGGTAGATGTTGCGCGGGCTGTGTCATTTGAGCATTGTGTGTAATGATGGGTTCGCCTCGTGACGGACGTGTGTGCATGTGTATGTTGTTTGTAGGGGCGTATTCGTCCGTGCTGTCTGCGTGTGCTCTGTATGATAGGCTTGTGGTTGGGCGTGTTGTGTGCAGTGCGCTGTACGTGTGTTGCATGCGTTTCGTCAGTTTTGTGTGCATCTGTATGTGTTGTGCCAGTTTTGTGTGTGTGGTTGTGATTTGCGTGTTGTGTGAGAGAGGCTGTGTGTGTGTTTGGCTGTTGGAGTTATGCACATGATGTGAGATGTGTTGACTGTGTGTGGCTGCGCTTGTTTTGTACGTCTCTTGCGTACAGTACGTGGTCTGTGCGGTGGTTTTCGTGTGCATTGTGAGCAGTGGTTATGTGCCTTCAAGGGTGTGGTGTGTTTATTGTGTCTGTTGTGTTGCGTGTTTCTGTGTTGTGTGTGTGTACTGCGCTGTGCTCCTGGGTGAGGATGTACGTGTGGTGCGCCTGTGCGTGATTGTGTGTGCAGTGTGTAGTGTGTGAAATGTGTGCTACTTGTGTTCTCTGTTGGTTATATGTGTTTTGCCTATGGATTTGGGAGTGTTGTGTGTGTCATGAGCTGTGATACTGTCGGTGCGGGACGCTTGTGTGTGTGTGTGTCGTGTGACGTGTGGTTCTGTGATTTGTGTCTGCGTTGTGCGTATTCTACTCTGTGTGTTCTGTGGTCTGCGGGTTTTGCTTGTGGGGTGAGACACTGTGTTAGGCCTGATATCTTTGTGTATACGTTGTGTGTTTGGCATTGTGCATTCTGTGAGGCTCTGTGTGCTGTCTGTTTTATGTGTGTTTGGAGTGGTGTGTGTGTAGTGTGTGAAACGTGTGTTGCATAATTTCGGTGTTCTTTTTGTTGTGGACGGTGTGTGTTTTGCGTGCGGGTTTCTATGTGCGTGGTTGTGTTTGACAGGTTGCTTGTGTGGCTGGCTCTTTGAGTAACGAGTGTGATTTGTGATGTGTGTACTGTGTGTGGTCAAGCTTGGTCAGCGTGCCTCACTGGGTGTGCTGGGTTCACTCCGAGAACCGTGGTTCATGTGTGGAGGGTGGGCAGTTAAGTTCTCGGTTTGATGTGCTGTGTGTTGAGGGACTTCTGCATTCAAGTGCACAGAGGACAGCCTCTCGTGCTTGGCGGTTTTCTCCACAGGTTTGTAAAACTCCAGGAGGGCCTTGTTTCCTGAGGGCGCAGAGAGCCGCCTCATCTCCTTACTAGCAAGGCCCCGAGGACGCCTTTGCAGTAAAGTGCCAGAAAGTGCTGCAGGAGAACCTTATGACAAACTCTGCCGCGGAAACAATCCACCATGCACTGAGGAGACCCTCCCTGAGAGAATGCTAGGCTGCTTTCATTTTGCATGCAATTTGCTCCTATGTGATAAGGAAAACAGCAAACATTGCAGTAGAACGCGGTCTTCTCTGTACGCCCTCTATCTCAACGACATAGGTGGGCTGCGAATAGGCCTTTGCACCAGCGACACTGGGGGTTGCGGAAGAAGGTGCATTGTGGTGACAGCAGTGGAGGCAAGTCAGCTTTGGATTCCGCTTATGTGAGTGAAAGAAACCACTGCAGGACGGCCCATTCAAGGAAGCATTGAAGCCCTGGCAGTGGAGGCTGAAATTGAGCTTGCAAGGTGCTTGCCACCGTGTTTGTGTAGCCAAGAACGTTGAGGCCTTGTTGAGGAAGACTGGCCGTCAGGCAATAGGCCCGCATACGACGAATTTTGCTCGCAGTGTGGTTTCCGTGTCTGTCCTGTGTGCCTGCACTCTAAGCGCCTGAAAGAGGTCTGCTGTGAGGAGCTCTCTTTGCTGGGAGTGTGGTGCTCACGTGTGTGGACATTAACGTGAAGCCTTGCTGAGGAAGCCTGGCCGCCAGGCAATAGGCCCGCATACGACGAATTGTGCTCGCCGTGTGGTTTCCGTGCCTGTCCTGTGTGCGTGCACTCCAAGCGCCTGAAGGAGGTCTGCTGTGTAGAGCTGTCTTTGGCTGAGTGGCTGGTGCTCCTTTGTGTTGCCACTAACGTGAGGCCCAGCTGAGGAAGCCTGGCCGTCAGGAAGATGCCCGCATACAACGAATTCAGCTCGCAATGTGGTTTCCGTGTCTTACAAATTCTGTTGTTTGTTGTGTTATGTGCTGTGTTCTGGCTTGTGTGAGTGCTGCCTTTAGGCTTTCTGTGTGTTACATACTGGGTAGATGTTGCGCGGGCTGTGTCATTTGAGCATTGTGTGTAATGATGGGTTCGCCTCGTGACGGACGTGTGTGCATGTGTATGTTGTTTGTAGGGGCGTATTCGTCCGTGCTGTCTGCGTGTGCTCTGTATGATAGGCTTGTGGTTGGGCGTGTTGTGTGCAGTGCGCTGTACGTGTGTTGCATGCGTTTCGTCAGTTTTGTGTGCATCTGTATGTGTTGTGCCAGTTTTGTGTGTGTGGTTGTGATTTGCGTGTTGTGTGAGAGAGGCTGTGTGTGTGTTTGGCTGTTGGAGTTATGCACATGATGTGAGATGTGTTGACTGTGTGTGGCTGCGCTTGTTTTGTACGTCTCTTGCGTACAGTACGTGGTCTGTGCGGTGGTTTTCGTGTGCATTGTGAGCAGTGGTTATGTGCCTTCAAGGGTGTGGTGTGTTTATTGTGTCTGTTGTGTTGCGTGTTTCTGTGTTGTGTGTGTGTACTGCGCTGTGCTCCTGGGTGAGGATGTACGTGTGGTGCGCCTGTGCGTGATTGTGTGTGCAGTGTGTAGTGTGTGAAATGTGTGCTACTTGTGTTCTCTGTTGGTTATATGTGTTTTGCCTATGGATTTGGGAGTGTTGTGTGTGTCATGAGCTGTGATACTGTCGGTGCGGGACGCTTGTGTGTGTGTGTGTCGTGTGACGTGTGGTTCTGTGATTTGTGTCTGCGTTGTGCGTATTCTACTCTGTGTGTTCTGTGGTCTGCGGGTTTTGCTTGTGGGGTGAGACACTGTGTTAGGCCTGATATCTTTGTGTATACGTTGTGTGTTTGGCATTGTGCATTCTGTGAGGCTCTGTGTGCTGTCTGTTTTATGTGTGTTTGGAGTGGTGTGTGTGTAGTGTGTGAAACGTGTGTTGCATAATTTCGGTGTTCTTTTTGTTGTGGACGGTGTGTGTTTTGCGTGCGGGTTTCTATGTGCGTGGTTGTGTTTGACAGGTTGCTTGTGTGGCTGGCTCTTTGAGTAACGAGTGTGATTTGTGATGTGTGTACTGTGTGTGGTCAAGCTTGGTCAGCGTGCCTCACTGGGTGTGCTGGGTTCACTCCGAGAACCGTGGTTCATGTGTGGAGGGTGGGCAGTTAAGTTCTCGGTTTGATGTGCTGTGTGTTGAGGGACTTCTGCATTCAAGTGCACAGAGGACAGCCTCTCGTGCTTGGCGGTTTTCTCCACAGGTTTGTAAAACTCCAGGAGGGCCTTGTTTCCTGAGGGCGCAGAGAGCCGCCTCATCTCCTTACTAGCAAGGCCCCGAGGACGCCTTTGCAGTAAAGTGCCAGAAAGTGCTGCAGGAGAACCTTATGACAAACTCTGCCGCGGAAACAATCCACCATGCACTGAGGAGACCCTCCCTGAGAGAATGCTAGGCTGCTTTCATTTTGCATGCAATTTGCTCCTATGTGATAAGGAAAACAGCAAACATTGCAGTAGAACGCGGTCTTCTCTGTACGCCCTCTATCTCAACGACATAGGTGGGCTGCGAATAGGCCTTTGCACCAGCGACACTGGGGGTTGCGGAAGAAGGTGCATTGTGGTGACAGCAGTGGAGGCAAGTCAGCTTTGGATTCCGCTTATGTGAGTGAAAGAAACCACTGCAGGACGGCCCATTCAAGGAAGCATTGAAGCCCTGGCAGTGGAGGCTGAAATTGAGCTTGCAAGGTGCTTGCCACCGTGTTTGTGTAGCCAAGAACGTTGAGGCCTTGTTGAGGAAGACTGGCCGTCAGGCAATAGGCCCGCATACGACGAATTTTGCTCGCAGTGTGGTTTCCGTGTCTGTCCTGTGTGCCTGCACTCTAAGCGCCTGAAAGAGGTCTGCTGTGAGGAGCTCTCTTTGCTGGGAGTGTGGTGCTCACGTGTGTGGACATTAACGTGAAGCCTTGCTGAGGAAGCCTGGCCGCCAGGCAATAGGCCCGCATACGACGAATTGTGCTCGCCGTGTGGTTTCCGTGCCTGTCCTGTGTGCGTGCACTCCAAGCGCCTGAAGGAGGTCTGCTGTGTAGAGCTGTCTTTGGCTGAGTGGCTGGTGCTCCTTTGTGTTGCCACTAACGTGAGGCCCAGCTGAGGAAGCCTGGCCGTCAGGAAGATGCCCGCATACAACGAATTCAGCTCGCAATGTGGTTTCCGTGTCTTACAAATTCTGTTGTTTGTTGTGTTATGTGCTGTGTTCTGGCTTGTGTGAGTGCTGCCTTTAGGCTTTCTGTGTGTTACATACTGGGTAGATGTTGCGCGGGCTGTGTCATTTGAGCATTGTGTGTAATGATGGGTTCGCCTCGTGACGGACGTGTGTGCATGTGTATGTTGTTTGTAGGGGCGTATTCGTCCGTGCTGTCTGCGTGTGCTCTGTATGATAGGCTTGTGGTTGGGCGTGTTGTGTGCAGTGCGCTGTACGTGTGTTGCATGCGTTTCGTCAGTTTTGTGTGCATCTGTATGTGTTGTGCCAGTTTTGTGTGTGTGGTTGTGATTTGCGTGTTGTGTGAGAGAGGCTGTGTGTGTGTTTGGCTGTTGGAGTTATGCACATGATGTGAGATGTGTTGACTGTGTGTGGCTGCGCTTGTTTTGTACGTCTCTTGCGTACAGTACGTGGTCTGTGCGGTGGTTTTCGTGTGCATTGTGAGCAGTGGTTATGTGCCTTCAAGGGTGTGGTGTGTTTATTGTGTCTGTTGTGTTGCGTGTTTCTGTGTTGTGTGTGTGTACTGCGCTGTGCTCCTGGGTGAGGATGTACGTGTGGTGCGCCTGTGCGTGATTGTGTGTGCAGTGTGTAGTGTGTGAAATGTGTGCTACTTGTGTTCTCTGTTGGTTATATGTGTTTTGCCTATGGATTTGGGAGTGTTGTGTGTGTCATGAGCTGTGATACTGTCGGTGCGGGACGCTTGTGTGTGTGTGTGTCGTGTGACGTGTGGTTCTGTGATTTGTGTCTGCGTTGTGCGTATTCTACTCTGTGTGTTCTGTGGTCTGCGGGTTTTGCTTGTGGGGTGAGACACTGTGTTAGGCCTGATATCTTTGTGTATACGTTGTGTGTTTGGCATTGTGCATTCTGTGAGGCTCTGTGTGCTGTCTGTTTTATGTGTGTTTGGAGTGGTGTGTGTGTAGTGTGTGAAACGTGTGTTGCATAATTTCGGTGTTCTTTTTGTTGTGGACGGTGTGTGTTTTGCGTGCGGGTTTCTATGTGCGTGGTTGTGTTTGACAGGTTGCTTGTGTGGCTGGCTCTTTGAGTAACGAGTGTGATTTGTGATGTGTGTACTGTGTGTGGTCAAGCTTGGTCAGCGTGCCTCACTGGGTGTGCTGGGTTCACTCCGAGAACCGTGGTTCATGTGTGGAGGGTGGGCAGTTAAGTTCTCGGTTTGATGTGCTGTGTGTTGAGGGACTTCTGCATTCAAGTGCACAGAGGACAGCCTCTCGTGCTTGGCGGTTTTCTCCACAGGTTTGTAAAACTCCAGGAGGGCCTTGTTTCCTGAGGGCGCAGAGAGCCGCCTCATCTCCTTACTAGCAAGGCCCCGAGGACGCCTTTGCAGTAAAGTGCCAGAAAGTGCTGCAGGAGAACCTTATGACAAACTCTGCCGCGGAAACAATCCACCATGCACTGAGGAGACCCTCCCTGAGAGAATGCTAGGCTGCTTTCATTTTGCATGCAATTTGCTCCTATGTGATAAGGAAAACAGCAAACATTGCAGTAGAACGCGGTCTTCTCTGTACGCCCTCTATCTCAACGACATAGGTGGGCTGCGAATAGGCCTTTGCACCAGCGACACTGGGGGTTGCGGAAGAAGGTGCATTGTGGTGACAGCAGTGGAGGCAAGTCAGCTTTGGATTCCGCTTATGTGAGTGAAAGAAACCACTGCAGGACGGCCCATTCAAGGAAGCATTGAAGCCCTGGCAGTGGAGGCTGAAATTGAGCTTGCAAGGTGCTTGCCACCGTGTTTGTGTAGCCAAGAACGTTGAGGCCTTGTTGAGGAAGACTGGCCGTCAGGCAATAGGCCCGCATACGACGAATTTTGCTCGCAGTGTGGTTTCCGTGTCTGTCCTGTGTGCCTGCACTCTAAGCGCCTGAAAGAGGTCTGCTGTGAGGAGCTCTCTTTGCTGGGAGTGTGGTGCTCACGTGTGTGGACATTAACGTGAAGCCTTGCTGAGGAAGCCTGGCCGCCAGGCAATAGGCCCGCATACGACGAATTGTGCTCGCCGTGTGGTTTCCGTGCCTGTCCTGTGTGCGTGCACTCCAAGCGCCTGAAGGAGGTCTGCTGTGTAGAGCTGTCTTTGGCTGAGTGGCTGGTGCTCCTTTGTGTTGCCACTAACGTGAGGCCCAGCTGAGGAAGCCTGGCCGTCAGGAAGATGCCCGCATACAACGAATTCAGCTCGCAATGTGGTTTCCGTGTCTTACAAATTCTGTTGTTTGTTGTGTTATGTGCTGTGTTCTGGCTTGTGTGAGTGCTGCCTTTAGGCTTTCTGTGTGTTACATACTGGGTAGATGTTGCGCGGGCTGTGTCATTTGAGCATTGTGTGTAATGATGGGTTCGCCTCGTGACGGACGTGTGTGCATGTGTATGTTGTTTGTAGGGGCGTATTCGTCCGTGCTGTCTGCGTGTGCTCTGTATGATAGGCTTGTGGTTGGGCGTGTTGTGTGCAGTGCGCTGTACGTGTGTTGCATGCGTTTCGTCAGTTTTGTGTGCATCTGTATGTGTTGTGCCAGTTTTGTGTGTGTGGTTGTGATTTGCGTGTTGTGTGAGAGAGGCTGTGTGTGTGTTTGGCTGTTGGAGTTATGCACATGATGTGAGATGTGTTGACTGTGTGTGGCTGCGCTTGTTTTGTACGTCTCTTGCGTACAGTACGTGGTCTGTGCGGTGGTTTTCGTGTGCATTGTGAGCAGTGGTTATGTGCCTTCAAGGGTGTGGTGTGTTTATTGTGTCTGTTGTGTTGCGTGTTTCTGTGTTGTGTGTGTGTACTGCGCTGTGCTCCTGGGTGAGGATGTACGTGTGGTGCGCCTGTGCGTGATTGTGTGTGCAGTGTGTAGTGTGTGAAATGTGTGCTACTTGTGTTCTCTGTTGGTTATATGTGTTTTGCCTATGGATTTGGGAGTGTTGTGTGTGTCATGAGCTGTGATACTGTCGGTGCGGGACGCTTGTGTGTGTGTGTGTCGTGTGACGTGTGGTTCTGTGATTTGTGTCTGCGTTGTGCGTATTCTACTCTGTGTGTTCTGTGGTCTGCGGGTTTTGCTTGTGGGGTGAGACACTGTGTTAGGCCTGATATCTTTGTGTATACGTTGTGTGTTTGGCATTGTGCATTCTGTGAGGCTCTGTGTGCTGTCTGTTTTATGTGTGTTTGGAGTGGTGTGTGTGTAGTGTGTGAAACGTGTGTTGCATAATTTCGGTGTTCTTTTTGTTGTGGACGGTGTGTGTTTTGCGTGCGGGTTTCTATGTGCGTGGTTGTGTTTGACAGGTTGCTTGTGTGGCTGGCTCTTTGAGTAACGAGTGTGATTTGTGATGTGTGTACTGTGTGTGGTCAAGCTTGGTCAGCGTGCCTCACTGGGTGTGCTGGGTTCACTCCGAGAACCGTGGTTCATGTGTGGAGGGTGGGCAGTTAAGTTCTCGGTTTGATGTGCTGTGTGTTGAGGGACTTCTGCATTCAAGTGCACAGAGGACAGCCTCTCGTGCTTGGCGGTTTTCTCCACAGGTTTGTAAAACTCCAGGAGGGCCTTGTTTCCTGAGGGCGCAGAGAGCCGCCTCATCTCCTTACTAGCAAGGCCCCGAGGACGCCTTTGCAGTAAAGTGCCAGAAAGTGCTGCAGGAGAACCTTATGACAAACTCTGCCGCGGAAACAATCCACCATGCACTGAGGAGACCCTCCCTGAGAGAATGCTAGGCTGCTTTCATTTTGCATGCAATTTGCTCCTATGTGATAAGGAAAACAGCAAACATTGCAGTAGAACGCGGTCTTCTCTGTACGCCCTCTATCTCAACGACATAGGTGGGCTGCGAATAGGCCTTTGCACCAGCGACACTGGGGGTTGCGGAAGAAGGTGCATTGTGGTGACAGCAGTGGAGGCAAGTCAGCTTTGGATTCCGCTTATGTGAGTGAAAGAAACCACTGCAGGACGGCCCATTCAAGGAAGCATTGAAGCCCTGGCAGTGGAGGCTGAAATTGAGCTTGCAAGGTGCTTGCCACCGTGTTTGTGTAGCCAAGAACGTTGAGGCCTTGTTGAGGAAGACTGGCCGTCAGGCAATAGGCCCGCATACGACGAATTTTGCTCGCAGTGTGGTTTCCGTGTCTGTCCTGTGTGCCTGCACTCTAAGCGCCTGAAAGAGGTCTGCTGTGAGGAGCTCTCTTTGCTGGGAGTGTGGTGCTCACGTGTGTGGACATTAACGTGAAGCCTTGCTGAGGAAGCCTGGCCGCCAGGCAATAGGCCCGCATACGACGAATTGTGCTCGCCGTGTGGTTTCCGTGCCTGTCCTGTGTGCGTGCACTCCAAGCGCCTGAAGGAGGTCTGCTGTGTAGAGCTGTCTTTGGCTGAGTGGCTGGTGCTCCTTTGTGTTGCCACTAACGTGAGGCCCAGCTGAGGAAGCCTGGCCGTCAGGAAGATGCCCGCATACAACGAATTCAGCTCGCAATGTGGTTTCCGTGTCTTACAAATTCTGTTGTTTGTTGTGTTATGTGCTGTGTTCTGGCTTGTGTGAGTGCTGCCTTTAGGCTTTCTGTGTGTTACATACTGGGTAGATGTTGCGCGGGCTGTGTCATTTGAGCATTGTGTGTAATGATGGGTTCGCCTCGTGACGGACGTGTGTGCATGTGTATGTTGTTTGTAGGGGCGTATTCGTCCGTGCTGTCTGCGTGTGCTCTGTATGATAGGCTTGTGGTTGGGCGTGTTGTGTGCAGTGCGCTGTACGTGTGTTGCATGCGTTTCGTCAGTTTTGTGTGCATCTGTATGTGTTGTGCCAGTTTTGTGTGTGTGGTTGTGATTTGCGTGTTGTGTGAGAGAGGCTGTGTGTGTGTTTGGCTGTTGGAGTTATGCACATGATGTGAGATGTGTTGACTGTGTGTGGCTGCGCTTGTTTTGTACGTCTCTTGCGTACAGTACGTGGTCTGTGCGGTGGTTTTCGTGTGCATTGTGAGCAGTGGTTATGTGCCTTCAAGGGTGTGGTGTGTTTATTGTGTCTGTTGTGTTGCGTGTTTCTGTGTTGTGTGTGTGTACTGCGCTGTGCTCCTGGGTGAGGATGTACGTGTGGTGCGCCTGTGCGTGATTGTGTGTGCAGTGTGTAGTGTGTGAAATGTGTGCTACTTGTGTTCTCTGTTGGTTATATGTGTTTTGCCTATGGATTTGGGAGTGTTGTGTGTGTCATGAGCTGTGATACTGTCGGTGCGGGACGCTTGTGTGTGTGTGTGTCGTGTGACGTGTGGTTCTGTGATTTGTGTCTGCGTTGTGCGTATTCTACTCTGTGTGTTCTGTGGTCTGCGGGTTTTGCTTGTGGGGTGAGACACTGTGTTAGGCCTGATATCTTTGTGTATACGTTGTGTGTTTGGCATTGTGCATTCTGTGAGGCTCTGTGTGCTGTCTGTTTTATGTGTGTTTGGAGTGGTGTGTGTGTAGTGTGTGAAACGTGTGTTGCATAATTTCGGTGTTCTTTTTGTTGTGGACGGTGTGTGTTTTGCGTGCGGGTTTCTATGTGCGTGGTTGTGTTTGACAGGTTGCTTGTGTGGCTGGCTCTTTGAGTAACGAGTGTGATTTGTGATGTGTGTACTGTGTGTGGTCAAGCTTGGTCAGCGTGCCTCACTGGGTGTGCTGGGTTCACTCCGAGAACCGTGGTTCATGTGTGGAGGGTGGGCAGTTAAGTTCTCGGTTTGATGTGCTGTGTGTTGAGGGACTTCTGCATTCAAGTGCACAGAGGACAGCCTCTCGTGCTTGGCGGTTTTCTCCACAGGTTTGTAAAACTCCAGGAGGGCCTTGTTTCCTGAGGGCGCAGAGAGCCGCCTCATCTCCTTACTAGCAAGGCCCCGAGGACGCCTTTGCAGTAAAGTGCCAGAAAGTGCTGCAGGAGAACCTTATGACAAACTCTGCCGCGGAAACAATCCACCATGCACTGAGGAGACCCTCCCTGAGAGAATGCTAGGCTGCTTTCATTTTGCATGCAATTTGCTCCTATGTGATAAGGAAAACAGCAAACATTGCAGTAGAACGCGGTCTTCTCTGTACGCCCTCTATCTCAACGACATAGGTGGGCTGCGAATAGGCCTTTGCACCAGCGACACTGGGGGTTGCGGAAGAAGGTGCATTGTGGTGACAGCAGTGGAGGCAAGTCAGCTTTGGATTCCGCTTATGTGAGTGAAAGAAACCACTGCAGGACGGCCCATTCAAGGAAGCATTGAAGCCCTGGCAGTGGAGGCTGAAATTGAGCTTGCAAGGTGCTTGCCACCGTGTTTGTGTAGCCAAGAACGTTGAGGCCTTGTTGAGGAAGACTGGCCGTCAGGCAATAGGCCCGCATACGACGAATTTTGCTCGCAGTGTGGTTTCCGTGTCTGTCCTGTGTGCCTGCACTCTAAGCGCCTGAAAGAGGTCTGCTGTGAGGAGCTCTCTTTGCTGGGAGTGTGGTGCTCACGTGTGTGGACATTAACGTGAAGCCTTGCTGAGGAAGCCTGGCCGCCAGGCAATAGGCCCGCATACGACGAATTGTGCTCGCCGTGTGGTTTCCGTGCCTGTCCTGTGTGCGTGCACTCCAAGCGCCTGAAGGAGGTCTGCTGTGTAGAGCTGTCTTTGGCTGAGTGGCTGGTGCTCCTTTGTGTTGCCACTAACGTGAGGCCCAGCTGAGGAAGCCTGGCCGTCAGGAAGATGCCCGCATACAACGAATTCAGCTCGCAATGTGGTTTCCGTGTCTTACAAATTCTGTTGTTTGTTGTGTTATGTGCTGTGTTCTGGCTTGTGTGAGTGCTGCCTTTAGGCTTTCTGTGTGTTACATACTGGGTAGATGTTGCGCGGGCTGTGTCATTTGAGCATTGTGTGTAATGATGGGTTCGCCTCGTGACGGACGTGTGTGCATGTGTATGTTGTTTGTAGGGGCGTATTCGTCCGTGCTGTCTGCGTGTGCTCTGTATGATAGGCTTGTGGTTGGGCGTGTTGTGTGCAGTGCGCTGTACGTGTGTTGCATGCGTTTCGTCAGTTTTGTGTGCATCTGTATGTGTTGTGCCAGTTTTGTGTGTGTGGTTGTGATTTGCGTGTTGTGTGAGAGAGGCTGTGTGTGTGTTTGGCTGTTGGAGTTATGCACATGATGTGAGATGTGTTGACTGTGTGTGGCTGCGCTTGTTTTGTACGTCTCTTGCGTACAGTACGTGGTCTGTGCGGTGGTTTTCGTGTGCATTGTGAGCAGTGGTTATGTGCCTTCAAGGGTGTGGTGTGTTTATTGTGTCTGTTGTGTTGCGTGTTTCTGTGTTGTGTGTGTGTACTGCGCTGTGCTCCTGGGTGAGGATGTACGTGTGGTGCGCCTGTGCGTGATTGTGTGTGCAGTGTGTAGTGTGTGAAATGTGTGCTACTTGTGTTCTCTGTTGGTTATATGTGTTTTGCCTATGGATTTGGGAGTGTTGTGTGTGTCATGAGCTGTGATACTGTCGGTGCGGGACGCTTGTGTGTGTGTGTGTCGTGTGACGTGTGGTTCTGTGATTTGTGTCTGCGTTGTGCGTATTCTACTCTGTGTGTTCTGTGGTCTGCGGGTTTTGCTTGTGGGGTGAGACACTGTGTTAGGCCTGATATCTTTGTGTATACGTTGTGTGTTTGGCATTGTGCATTCTGTGAGGCTCTGTGTGCTGTCTGTTTTATGTGTGTTTGGAGTGGTGTGTGTGTAGTGTGTGAAACGTGTGTTGCATAATTTCGGTGTTCTTTTTGTTGTGGACGGTGTGTGTTTTGCGTGCGGGTTTCTATGTGCGTGGTTGTGTTTGACAGGTTGCTTGTGTGGCTGGCTCTTTGAGTAACGAGTGTGATTTGTGATGTGTGTACTGTGTGTGGTCAAGCTTGGTCAGCGTGCCTCACTGGGTGTGCTGGGTTCACTCCGAGAACCGTGGTTCATGTGTGGAGGGTGGGCAGTTAAGTTCTCGGTTTGATGTGCTGTGTGTTGAGGGACTTCTGCATTCAAGTGCACAGAGGACAGCCTCTCGTGCTTGGCGGTTTTCTCCACAGGTTTGTAAAACTCCAGGAGGGCCTTGTTTCCTGAGGGCGCAGAGAGCCGCCTCATCTCCTTACTAGCAAGGCCCCGAGGACGCCTTTGCAGTAAAGTGCCAGAAAGTGCTGCAGGAGAACCTTATGACAAACTCTGCCGCGGAAACAATCCACCATGCACTGAGGAGACCCTCCCTGAGAGAATGCTAGGCTGCTTTCATTTTGCATGCAATTTGCTCCTATGTGATAAGGAAAACAGCAAACATTGCAGTAGAACGCGGTCTTCTCTGTACGCCCTCTATCTCAACGACATAGGTGGGCTGCGAATAGGCCTTTGCACCAGCGACACTGGGGGTTGCGGAAGAAGGTGCATTGTGGTGACAGCAGTGGAGGCAAGTCAGCTTTGGATTCCGCTTATGTGAGTGAAAGAAACCACTGCAGGACGGCCCATTCAAGGAAGCATTGAAGCCCTGGCAGTGGAGGCTGAAATTGAGCTTGCAAGGTGCTTGCCACCGTGTTTGTGTAGCCAAGAACGTTGAGGCCTTGTTGAGGAAGACTGGCCGTCAGGCAATAGGCCCGCATACGACGAATTTTGCTCGCAGTGTGGTTTCCGTGTCTGTCCTGTGTGCCTGCACTCTAAGCGCCTGAAAGAGGTCTGCTGTGAGGAGCTCTCTTTGCTGGGAGTGTGGTGCTCACGTGTGTGGACATTAACGTGAAGCCTTGCTGAGGAAGCCTGGCCGCCAGGCAATAGGCCCGCATACGACGAATTGTGCTCGCCGTGTGGTTTCCGTGCCTGTCCTGTGTGCGTGCACTCCAAGCGCCTGAAGGAGGTCTGCTGTGTAGAGCTGTCTTTGGCTGAGTGGCTGGTGCTCCTTTGTGTTGCCACTAACGTGAGGCCCAGCTGAGGAAGCCTGGCCGTCAGGAAGATGCCCGCATACAACGAATTCAGCTCGCAATGTGGTTTCCGTGTCTTACAAATTCTGTTGTTTGTTGTGTTATGTGCTGTGTTCTGGCTTGTGTGAGTGCTGCCTTTAGGCTTTCTGTGTGTTACATACTGGGTAGATGTTGCGCGGGCTGTGTCATTTGAGCATTGTGTGTAATGATGGGTTCGCCTCGTGACGGACGTGTGTGCATGTGTATGTTGTTTGTAGGGGCGTATTCGTCCGTGCTGTCTGCGTGTGCTCTGTATGATAGGCTTGTGGTTGGGCGTGTTGTGTGCAGTGCGCTGTACGTGTGTTGCATGCGTTTCGTCAGTTTTGTGTGCATCTGTATGTGTTGTGCCAGTTTTGTGTGTGTGGTTGTGATTTGCGTGTTGTGTGAGAGAGGCTGTGTGTGTGTTTGGCTGTTGGAGTTATGCACATGATGTGAGATGTGTTGACTGTGTGTGGCTGCGCTTGTTTTGTACGTCTCTTGCGTACAGTACGTGGTCTGTGCGGTGGTTTTCGTGTGCATTGTGAGCAGTGGTTATGTGCCTTCAAGGGTGTGGTGTGTTTATTGTGTCTGTTGTGTTGCGTGTTTCTGTGTTGTGTGTGTGTACTGCGCTGTGCTCCTGGGTGAGGATGTACGTGTGGTGCGCCTGTGCGTGATTGTGTGTGCAGTGTGTAGTGTGTGAAATGTGTGCTACTTGTGTTCTCTGTTGGTTATATGTGTTTTGCCTATGGATTTGGGAGTGTTGTGTGTGTCATGAGCTGTGATACTGTCGGTGCGGGACGCTTGTGTGTGTGTGTGTCGTGTGACGTGTGGTTCTGTGATTTGTGTCTGCGTTGTGCGTATTCTACTCTGTGTGTTCTGTGGTCTGCGGGTTTTGCTTGTGGGGTGAGACACTGTGTTAGGCCTGATATCTTTGTGTATACGTTGTGTGTTTGGCATTGTGCATTCTGTGAGGCTCTGTGTGCTGTCTGTTTTATGTGTGTTTGGAGTGGTGTGTGTGTAGTGTGTGAAACGTGTGTTGCATAATTTCGGTGTTCTTTTTGTTGTGGACGGTGTGTGTTTTGCGTGCGGGTTTCTATGTGCGTGGTTGTGTTTGACAGGTTGCTTGTGTGGCTGGCTCTTTGAGTAACGAGTGTGATTTGTGATGTGTGTACTGTGTGTGGTCAAGCTTGGTCAGCGTGCCTCACTGGGTGTGCTGGGTTCACTCCGAGAACCGTGGTTCATGTGTGGAGGGTGGGCAGTTAAGTTCTCGGTTTGATGTGCTGTGTGTTGAGGGACTTCTGCATTCAAGTGCACAGAGGACAGCCTCTCGTGCTTGGCGGTTTTCTCCACAGGTTTGTAAAACTCCAGGAGGGCCTTGTTTCCTGAGGGCGCAGAGAGCCGCCTCATCTCCTTACTAGCAAGGCCCCGAGGACGCCTTTGCAGTAAAGTGCCAGAAAGTGCTGCAGGAGAACCTTATGACAAACTCTGCCGCGGAAACAATCCACCATGCACTGAGGAGACCCTCCCTGAGAGAATGCTAGGCTGCTTTCATTTTGCATGCAATTTGCTCCTATGTGATAAGGAAAACAGCAAACATTGCAGTAGAACGCGGTCTTCTCTGTACGCCCTCTATCTCAACGACATAGGTGGGCTGCGAATAGGCCTTTGCACCAGCGACACTGGGGGTTGCGGAAGAAGGTGCATTGTGGTGACAGCAGTGGAGGCAAGTCAGCTTTGGATTCCGCTTATGTGAGTGAAAGAAACCACTGCAGGACGGCCCATTCAAGGAAGCATTGAAGCCCTGGCAGTGGAGGCTGAAATTGAGCTTGCAAGGTGCTTGCCACCGTGTTTGTGTAGCCAAGAACGTTGAGGCCTTGTTGAGGAAGACTGGCCGTCAGGCAATAGGCCCGCATACGACGAATTTTGCTCGCAGTGTGGTTTCCGTGTCTGTCCTGTGTGCCTGCACTCTAAGCGCCTGAAAGAGGTCTGCTGTGAGGAGCTCTCTTTGCTGGGAGTGTGGTGCTCACGTGTGTGGACATTAACGTGAAGCCTTGCTGAGGAAGCCTGGCCGCCAGGCAATAGGCCCGCATACGACGAATTGTGCTCGCCGTGTGGTTTCCGTGCCTGTCCTGTGTGCGTGCACTCCAAGCGCCTGAAGGAGGTCTGCTGTGTAGAGCTGTCTTTGGCTGAGTGGCTGGTGCTCCTTTGTGTTGCCACTAACGTGAGGCCCAGCTGAGGAAGCCTGGCCGTCAGGAAGATGCCCGCATACAACGAATTCAGCTCGCAATGTGGTTTCCGTGTCTTACAAATTCTGTTGTTTGTTGTGTTATGTGCTGTGTTCTGGCTTGTGTGAGTGCTGCCTTTAGGCTTTCTGTGTGTTACATACTGGGTAGATGTTGCGCGGGCTGTGTCATTTGAGCATTGTGTGTAATGATGGGTTCGCCTCGTGACGGACGTGTGTGCATGTGTATGTTGTTTGTAGGGGCGTATTCGTCCGTGCTGTCTGCGTGTGCTCTGTATGATAGGCTTGTGGTTGGGCGTGTTGTGTGCAGTGCGCTGTACGTGTGTTGCATGCGTTTCGTCAGTTTTGTGTGCATCTGTATGTGTTGTGCCAGTTTTGTGTGTGTGGTTGTGATTTGCGTGTTGTGTGAGAGAGGCTGTGTGTGTGTTTGGCTGTTGGAGTTATGCACATGATGTGAGATGTGTTGACTGTGTGTGGCTGCGCTTGTTTTGTACGTCTCTTGCGTACAGTACGTGGTCTGTGCGGTGGTTTTCGTGTGCATTGTGAGCAGTGGTTATGTGCCTTCAAGGGTGTGGTGTGTTTATTGTGTCTGTTGTGTTGCGTGTTTCTGTGTTGTGTGTGTGTACTGCGCTGTGCTCCTGGGTGAGGATGTACGTGTGGTGCGCCTGTGCGTGATTGTGTGTGCAGTGTGTAGTGTGTGAAATGTGTGCTACTTGTGTTCTCTGTTGGTTATATGTGTTTTGCCTATGGATTTGGGAGTGTTGTGTGTGTCATGAGCTGTGATACTGTCGGTGCGGGACGCTTGTGTGTGTGTGTGTCGTGTGACGTGTGGTTCTGTGATTTGTGTCTGCGTTGTGCGTATTCTACTCTGTGTGTTCTGTGGTCTGCGGGTTTTGCTTGTGGGGTGAGACACTGTGTTAGGCCTGATATCTTTGTGTATACGTTGTGTGTTTGGCATTGTGCATTCTGTGAGGCTCTGTGTGCTGTCTGTTTTATGTGTGTTTGGAGTGGTGTGTGTGTAGTGTGTGAAACGTGTGTTGCATAATTTCGGTGTTCTTTTTGTTGTGGACGGTGTGTGTTTTGCGTGCGGGTTTCTATGTGCGTGGTTGTGTTTGACAGGTTGCTTGTGTGGCTGGCTCTTTGAGTAACGAGTGTGATTTGTGATGTGTGTACTGTGTGTGGTCAAGCTTGGTCAGCGTGCCTCACTGGGTGTGCTGGGTTCACTCCGAGAACCGTGGTTCATGTGTGGAGGGTGGGCAGTTAAGTTCTCGGTTTGATGTGCTGTGTGTTGAGGGACTTCTGCATTCAAGTGCACAGAGGACAGCCTCTCGTGCTTGGCGGTTTTCTCCACAGGTTTGTAAAACTCCAGGAGGGCCTTGTTTCCTGAGGGCGCAGAGAGCCGCCTCATCTCCTTACTAGCAAGGCCCCGAGGACGCCTTTGCAGTAAAGTGCCAGAAAGTGCTGCAGGAGAACCTTATGACAAACTCTGCCGCGGAAACAATCCACCATGCACTGAGGAGACCCTCCCTGAGAGAATGCTAGGCTGCTTTCATTTTGCATGCAATTTGCTCCTATGTGATAAGGAAAACAGCAAACATTGCAGTAGAACGCGGTCTTCTCTGTACGCCCTCTATCTCAACGACATAGGTGGGCTGCGAATAGGCCTTTGCACCAGCGACACTGGGGGTTGCGGAAGAAGGTGCATTGTGGTGACAGCAGTGGAGGCAAGTCAGCTTTGGATTCCGCTTATGTGAGTGAAAGAAACCACTGCAGGACGGCCCATTCAAGGAAGCATTGAAGCCCTGGCAGTGGAGGCTGAAATTGAGCTTGCAAGGTGCTTGCCACCGTGTTTGTGTAGCCAAGAACGTTGAGGCCTTGTTGAGGAAGACTGGCCGTCAGGCAATAGGCCCGCATACGACGAATTTTGCTCGCAGTGTGGTTTCCGTGTCTGTCCTGTGTGCCTGCACTCTAAGCGCCTGAAAGAGGTCTGCTGTGAGGAGCTCTCTTTGCTGGGAGTGTGGTGCTCACGTGTGTGGACATTAACGTGAAGCCTTGCTGAGGAAGCCTGGCCGCCAGGCAATAGGCCCGCATACGACGAATTGTGCTCGCCGTGTGGTTTCCGTGCCTGTCCTGTGTGCGTGCACTCCAAGCGCCTGAAGGAGGTCTGCTGTGTAGAGCTGTCTTTGGCTGAGTGGCTGGTGCTCCTTTGTGTTGCCACTAACGTGAGGCCCAGCTGAGGAAGCCTGGCCGTCAGGAAGATGCCCGCATACAACGAATTCAGCTCGCAATGTGGTTTCCGTGTCTTACAAATTCTGTTGTTTGTTGTGTTATGTGCTGTGTTCTGGCTTGTGTGAGTGCTGCCTTTAGGCTTTCTGTGTGTTACATACTGGGTAGATGTTGCGCGGGCTGTGTCATTTGAGCATTGTGTGTAATGATGGGTTCGCCTCGTGACGGACGTGTGTGCATGTGTATGTTGTTTGTAGGGGCGTATTCGTCCGTGCTGTCTGCGTGTGCTCTGTATGATAGGCTTGTGGTTGGGCGTGTTGTGTGCAGTGCGCTGTACGTGTGTTGCATGCGTTTCGTCAGTTTTGTGTGCATCTGTATGTGTTGTGCCAGTTTTGTGTGTGTGGTTGTGATTTGCGTGTTGTGTGAGAGAGGCTGTGTGTGTGTTTGGCTGTTGGAGTTATGCACATGATGTGAGATGTGTTGACTGTGTGTGGCTGCGCTTGTTTTGTACGTCTCTTGCGTACAGTACGTGGTCTGTGCGGTGGTTTTCGTGTGCATTGTGAGCAGTGGTTATGTGCCTTCAAGGGTGTGGTGTGTTTATTGTGTCTGTTGTGTTGCGTGTTTCTGTGTTGTGTGTGTGTACTGCGCTGTGCTCCTGGGTGAGGATGTACGTGTGGTGCGCCTGTGCGTGATTGTGTGTGCAGTGTGTAGTGTGTGAAATGTGTGCTACTTGTGTTCTCTGTTGGTTATATGTGTTTTGCCTATGGATTTGGGAGTGTTGTGTGTGTCATGAGCTGTGATACTGTCGGTGCGGGACGCTTGTGTGTGTGTGTGTCGTGCGACGTGTGGTTCTGTGATTTGTGTCTGCGTTGTGCGTATTCTACTCTGTGTGTTCTGTGGTCTGCGGGTTTTGCTTGTGGGGTGAGACACTGTGTTAGGCCTGATATCTTTGTGTATACGTTGTGTGTTTGGCATTGTGCATTCTGTGAGGCTCTGTGTGCTGTCTGTTTTATGTGTGTTTGGAGTGGTGTGTGTGTAGTGTGTGAAACGTGTGTTGCATAATTTCGGTGTTCTTTTTGTTGTGGACGGTGTGTGTTTTGCGTGCGGGTTTCTATGTGCGTGGTTGTGTTTGACAGGTTGCTTGTGTGGCTGGCTCTTTGAGTAACGAGTGTGATTTGTGATGTGTGTACTGTGTGTGGTCAAGCTTGGTCAGCGTGCCTCACTGGGTGTGCTGGGTTCACTCCGAGAACCGTGGTTCATGTGTGGAGGGTGGGCAGTTAAGTTCTCGGTTTGATGTGCTGTGTGTTGAGGGACTTCTGCATTCAAGTGCACAGAGGACAGCCTCTCGTGCTTGGCGGTTTTCTCCACAGGTTTGTAAAACTCCAGGAGGGCCTTGTTTCCTGAGGGCGCAGAGAGCCGCCTCATCTCCTTACTAGCAAGGCCCCGAGGACGCCTTTGCAGTAAAGTGCCAGAAAGTGCTGCAGGAGAACCTTATGACAAACTCTGCCGCGGAAACAATCCACCATGCACTGAGGAGACCCTCCCTGAGAGAATGCTAGGCTGCTTTCATTTTGCATGCAATTTGCTCCTATGTGATAAGGAAAACAGCAAACATTGCAGTAGAACGCGGTCTTCTCTGTACGCCCTCTATCTCAACGACATAGGTGGGCTGCGAATAGGCCTTTGCACCAGCGACACTGGGGGTTGCGGAAGAAGGTGCATTGTGGTGACAGCAGTGGAGGCAAGTCAGCTTTGGATTCCGCTTATGTGAGTGAAAGAAACCACTGCAGGACGGCCCATTCAAGGAAGCATTGAAGCCCTGGCAGTGGAGGCTGAAATTGAGCTTGCAAGGTGCTTGCCACCGTGTTTGTGTAGCCAAGAACGTTGAGGCCTTGTTGAGGAAGACTGGCCGTCAGGCAATAGGCCCGCATACGACGAATTTTGCTCGCAGTGTGGTTTCCGTGTCTGTCCTGTGTGCCTGCACTCTAAGCGCCTGAAAGAGGTCTGCTGTGAGGAGCTCTCTTTGCTGGGAGTGTGGTGCTCACGTGTGTGGACATTAACGTGAAGCCTTGCTGAGGAAGCCTGGCCGCCAGGCAATAGGCCCGCATACGACGAATTGTGCTCGCCGTGTGGTTTCCGTGCCTGTCCTGTGTGCGTGCACTCCAAGCGCCTGAAGGAGGTCTGCTGTGTAGAGCTGTCTTTGGCTGAGTGGCTGGTGCTCCTTTGTGTTGCCACTAACGTGAGGCCCAGCTGAGGAAGCCTGGCCGTCAGGAAGATGCCCGCATACAACGAATTCAGCTCGCAATGTGGTTTCCGTGTCTTACAAATTCTGTTGTTTGTTGTGTTATGTGCTGTGTTCTGGCTTGTGTGAGTGCTGCCTTTAGGCTTTCTGTGTGTTACATACTGGGTAGATGTTGCGCGGGCTGTGTCATTTGAGCATTGTGTGTAATGATGGGTTCGCCTCGTGACGGACGTGTGTGCATGTGTATGTTGTTTGTAGGGGCGTATTCGTTCGTGCTGTCTGCGTGTGCTCTGTATGATAGGCTTGTGGTTGGGCGTGTTGTGTGCAGTGCGCTGTACGTGTGTTGCATGCGTTTCGTCAGTTTTGTGTGCATCTGTATGTGTTGTGCCAGTTTTGTGTGTGTGGTTGTGATTTGCGTGTTGTGTGAGAGAGGCTGTGTGTGTGTTTGGCTGTTGGAGTTATGCACATGATGTGAGATGTGTTGACTGTGTGTGGCTGCGCTTGTTTTGTACGTCTCTTGCGTACAGTACGTGGTCTGTGCGGTGGTTTTCGTGTGCATTGTGAGCAGTGGTTATGTGCCTTCAAGGGTGTGGTGTGTTTATTGTGTCTGTTGTGTTGCGTGTTTCTGTGTTGTGTGTGTGTACTGCGCTGTGCTCCTGGGTGAGGATGTACGTGTGGTGCGCCTGTGCGTGATTGTGTGTGCAGTGTGTAGTGTGTGAAATGTGTGCTACTTGTGTTCTCTGTTGGTTATATGTGTTTTGCCTATGGATTTGGGAGTGTTGTGTGTGTCATGAGCTGTGATACTGTCGGTGCGGGACGCTTGTGTGTGTGTGTGTCGTGCGACGTGTGGTTCTGTGATTTGTGTCTGCGTTGTGCGTATTCTACTCTGTGTGTTCTGTGGTCTGCGGGTTTTGCTTGTGGGGTGAGACACTGTGTTAGGCCTGATATCTTTGTGTATACGTTGTGTGTTTGGCATTGTGCATTCTGTGAGGCTCTGTGTGCTGTCTGTTTTATGTGTGTTTGGAGTGGTGTGTGTGTAGTGTGTGAAACGTGTGTTGCATAATTTCGGTGTTCTTTTTGTTGTGGACGGTGTGTGTTTTGCGTGCGGGTTTCTATGTGCGTGGTTGTGTTTGACAGGTTGCTTGTGTGGCTGGCTCTTTGAGTAACGAGTGTGATTTGTGATGTGTGTACTGTGTGTGGTCAAGCTTGGTCAGCGTGCCTCACTGGGTGTGCTGGGTTCACTCCGAGAACCGTGGTTCATGTGTGGAGGGTGGGCAGTTAAGTTCTCGGTTTGATGTGCTGTGTGTTGAGGGACTTCTGCATTCAAGTGCACAGAGGACAGCCTCTCGTGCTTGGCGGTTTTCTCCACAGGTTTGTAAAACTCCAGGAGGGCCTTGTTTCCTGAGGGCGCAGAGAGCCGCCTCATCTCCTTACTAGCAAGGCCCCGAGGACGCCTTTGCAGTAAAGTGCCAGAAAGTGCTGCAGGAGAACCTTATGACAAACTCTGCCGCGGAAACAATCCACCATGCACTGAGGAGACCCTCCCTGAGAGAATGCTAGGCTGCTTTCATTTTGCATGCAATTTGCTCCTATGTGATAAGGAAAACAGCAAACATTGCAGTAGAACGCGGTCTTCTCTGTACGCCCTCTATCTCAACGACATAGGTGGGCTGCGAATAGGCCTTTGCACCAGCGACACTGGGGGTTGCGGAAGAAGGTGCATTGTGGTGACAGCAGTGGAGGCAAGTCAGCTTTGGATTCCGCTTATGTGAGTGAAAGAAACCACTGCAGGACGGCCCATTCAAGGAAGCATTGAAGCCCTGGCAGTGGAGGCTGAAATTGAGCTTGCAAGGTGCTTGCCACCGTGTTTGTGTAGCCAAGAACGTTGAGGCCTTGTTGAGGAAGACTGGCCGTCAGGCAATAGGCCCGCATACGACGAATTTTGCTCGCAGTGTGGTTTCCGTGTCTGTCCTGTGTGCCTGCACTCTAAGCGCCTGAAAGAGGTCTGCTGTGAGGAGCTCTCTTTGCTGGGAGTGTGGTGCTCACGTGTGTGGACATTAACGTGAAGCCTTGCTGAGGAAGCCTGGCCGCCAGGCAATAGGCCCGCATACGACGAATTGTGCTCGCCGTGTGGTTTCCGTGCCTGTCCTGTGTGCGTGCACTCCAAGCGCCTGAAGGAGGTCTGCTGTGTAGAGCTGTCTTTGGCTGAGTGGCTGGTGCTCCTTTGTGTTGCCACTAACGTGAGGCCCAGCTGAGGAAGCCTGGCCGTCAGGAAGATGCCCGCATACAACGAATTCAGCTCGCAATGTGGTTTCCGTGTCTTACAAATTCTGTTGTTTGTTGTGTTATGTGCTGTGTTCTGGCTTGTGTGAGTGCTGCCTTTAGGCTTTCTGTGTGTTACATACTGGGTAGATGTTGCGCGGGCTGTGTCATTTGAGCATTGTGTGTAATGATGGGTTCGCCTCGTGACGGACGTGTGTGCATGTGTATGTTGTTTGTAGGGGCGTATTCGTTCGTGCTGTCTGCGTGTGCTCTGTATGATAGGCTTGTGGTTGGGCGTGTTGTGTGCAGTGCGCTGTACGTGTGTTGCATGCGTTTCGTCAGTTTTGTGTGCATCTGTATGTGTTGTGCCAGTTTTGTGTGTGTGGTTGTGATTTGCGTGTTGTGTGAGAGAGGCTGTGTGTGTGTTTGGCTGTTGGAGTTATGCACATGATGTGAGATGTGTTGACTGTGTGTGGCTGCGCTTGTTTTGTACGTCTCTTGCGTACAGTACGTGGTCTGTGCGGTGGTTTTCGTGTGCATTGTGAGCAGTGGTTATGTGCCTTCAAGGGTGTGGTGTGTTTATTGTGTCTGTTGTGTTGCGTGTTTCTGTGTTGTGTGTGTGTACTGCGCTGTGCTCCTGGGTGAGGATGTACGTGTGGTGCGCCTGTGCGTGATTGTGTGTGCAGTGTGTAGTGTGTGAAATGTGTGCTACTTGTGTTCTCTGTTGGTTATATGTGTTTTGCCTATGGATTTGGGAGTGTTGTGTGTGTCATGAGCTGTGATACTGTCGGTGCGGGACGCTTGTGTGTGTGTGTGTCGTGCGACGTGTGGTTCTGTGATTTGTGTCTGCGTTGTGCGTATTCTACTCTGTGTGTTCTGTGGTCTGCGGGTTTTGCTTGTGGGGTGAGACACTGTGTTAGGCCTGATATCTTTGTGTATACGTTGTGTGTTTGGCATTGTGCATTCTGTGAGGCTCTGTGTGCTGTCTGTTTTATGTGTGTTTGGAGTGGTGTGTGTGTAGTGTGTGAAACGTGTGTTGCATAATTTCGGTGTTCTTTTTGTTGTGGACGGTGTGTGTTTTGCGTGCGGGTTTCTATGTGCGTGGTTGTGTTTGACAGGTTGCTTGTGTGGCTGGCTCTTTGAGTAACGAGTGTGATTTGTGATGTGTGTACTGTGTGTGGTCAAGCTTGGTCAGCGTGCCTCACTGGGTGTGCTGGGTTCACTCCGAGAACCGTGGTTCATGTGTGGAGGGTGGGCAGTTAAGTTCTCGGTTTGATGTGCTGTGTGTTGAGGGACTTCTGCATTCAAGTGCACAGAGGACAGCCTCTCGTGCTTGGCGGTTTTCTCCACAGGTTTGTAAAACTCCAGGAGGGCCTTGTTTCCTGAGGGCGCAGAGAGCCGCCTCATCTCCTTACTAGCAAGGCCCCGAGGACGCCTTTGCAGTAAAGTGCCAGAAAGTGCTGCAGGAGAACCTTATGACAAACTCTGCCGCGGAAACAATCCACCATGCACTGAGGAGACCCTCCCTGAGAGAATGCTAGGCTGCTTTCATTTTGCATGCAATTTGCTCCTATGTGATAAGGAAAACAGCAAACATTGCAGTAGAACGCGGTCTTCTCTGTACGCCCTCTATCTCAACGACATAGGTGGGCTGCGAATAGGCCTTTGCACCAGCGACACTGGGGGTTGCGGAAGAAGGTGCATTGTGGTGACAGCAGTGGAGGCAAGTCAGCTTTGGATTCCGCTTATGTGAGTGAAAGAAACCACTGCAGGACGGCCCATTCAAGGAAGCATTGAAGCCCTGGCAGTGGAGGCTGAAATTGAGCTTGCAAGGTGCTTGCCACCGTGTTTGTGTAGCCAAGAACGTTGAGGCCTTGTTGAGGAAGACTGGCCGTCAGGCAATAGGCCCGCATACGACGAATTTTGCTCGCAGTGTGGTTTCCGTGTCTGTCCTGTGTGCCTGCACTCTGAGCGCCTGAAAGAGGTCTGCTGTGAGGAGCTCTCTTTGCTGGGAGTGTGGTGCTCACGTGTGTGGACATTAACGTGAAGCCTTGCTGAGGAAGCCTGGCCGCCAGGCAATAGGCCCGCATACGACGAATTGTGCTCGCCGTGTGGTTTCCGTGCCTGTCCTGTGTGCGTGCACTCCAAGCGCCTGAAGGAGGTCTGCTGTGTAGAGCTGTCTTTGGCTGAGTGGCTGGTGCTCCTTTGTGTTGCCACTAACGTGAGGCCCAGCTGAGGAAGCCTGGCCGTCAGGAAGATGCCCGCATACAACGAATTCAGCTCGCAATGTGGTTTCCGTGTCTTACAAATTCTGTTGTTTGTTGTGTTATGTGCTGTGTTCTGGCTTGTGTGAGTGCTGCCTTTAGGCTTTCTGTGTGTTACATACTGGGTAGATGTTGCGCGGGCTGTGTCATTTGAGCATTGTGTGTAATGATGGGTTCGCCTCGTGACGGACGTGTGTGCATGTGTATGTTGTTTGTAGGGGCGTATTCGTTCGTGCTGTCTGCGTGTGCTCTGTATGATAGGCTTGTGGTTGGGCGTGTTGTGTGCAGTGCGCTGTACGTGTGTTGCATGCGTTTCGTCAGTTTTGTGTGCATCTGTATGTGTTGTGCCAGTTTTGTGTGTGTGGTTGTGATTTGCGTGTTGTGTGAGAGAGGCTGTGTGTGTGTTTGGCTGTTGGAGTTATGCACATGATGTGAGATGTGTTGACTGTGTGTGGCTGCGCTTGTTTTGTACGTCTCTTGCGTACAGTACGTGGTCTGTGCGGTGGTTTTCGTGTGCATTGTGAGCAGTGGTTATGTGCCTTCAAGGGTGTGGTGTGTTTATTGTGTCTGTTGTGTTGCGTGTTTCTGTGTTGTGTGTGTGTACTGCGCTGTGCTCCTGGGTGAGGATGTACGTGTGGTGCGCCTGTGCGTGATTGTGTGTGCAGTGTGTAGTGTGTGAAATGTGTGCTACTTGTGTTCTCTGTTGGTTATATGTGTTTTGCCTATGGATTTGGGAGTGTTGTGTGTGTCATGAGCTGTGATACTGTCGGTGCGGGACGCTTGTGTGTGTGTGTGTCGTGCGACGTGTGGTTCTGTGATTTGTGTCTGCGTTGTGCGTATTCTACTCTGTGTGTTCTGTGGTCTGCGGGTTTTGCTTGTGGGGTGAGACACTGTGTTAGGCCTGATATCTTTGTGTATACGTTGTGTGTTTGGCATTGTGCATTCTGTGAGGCTCTGTGTGCTGTCTGTTTTATGTGTGTTTGGAGTGGTGTGTGTGTAGTGTGTGAAACGTGTGTTGCATAATTTCGGTGTTCTTTTTGTTGTGGACGGTGTGTGTTTTGCGTGCGGGTTTCTATGTGCGTGGTTGTGTTTGACAGGTTGCTTGTGTGGCTGGCTCTTTGAGTAACGAGTGTGATTTGTGATGTGTGTACTGTGTGTGGTCAAGCTTGGTCAGCGTGCCTCACTGGGTGTGCTGGGTTCACTCCGAGAACCGTGGTTCATGTGTGGAGGGTGGGCAGTTAAGTTCTCGGTTTGATGTGCTGTGTGTTGAGGGACTTCTGCATTCAAGTGCACAGAGGACAGCCTCTCGTGCTTGGCGGTTTTCTCCACAGGTTTGTAAAACTCCAGGAGGGCCTTGTTTCCTGAGGGCGCAGAGAGCCGCCTCATCTCCTTACTAGCAAGGCCCCGAGGACGCCTTTGCAGTAAAGTGCCAGAAAGTGCTGCAGGAGAACCTTATGACAAACTCTGCCGCGGAAACAATCCACCATGCACTGAGGAGACCCTCCCTGAGAGAATGCTAGGCTGCTTTCATTTTGCATGCAATTTGCTCCTATGTGATAAGGAAAACAGCAAACATTGCAGTAGAACGCGGTCTTCTCTGTACGCCCTCTATCTCAACGACATAGGTGGGCTGCGAATAGGCCTTTGCACCAGCGACACTGGGGGTTGCGGAAGAAGGTGCATTGTGGTGACAGCAGTGGAGGCAAGTCAGCTTTGGATTCCGCTTATGTGAGTGAAAGAAACCACTGCAGGACGGCCCATTCAAGGAAGCATTGAAGCCCTGGCAGTGGAGGCTGAAATTGAGCTTGCAAGGTGCTTGCCACCGTGTTTGTGTAGCCAAGAACGTTGAGGCCTTGTTGAGGAAGACTGGCCGTCAGGCAATAGGCCCGCATACGACGAATTTTGCTCGCAGTGTGGTTTCCGTGTCTGTCCTGTGTGCCTGCACTCTGAGCGCCTGAAAGAGGTCTGCTGTGAGGAGCTCTCTTTGCTGGGAGTGTGGTGCTCACGTGTGTGGACATTAACGTGAAGCCTTGCTGAGGAAGCCTGGCCGCCAGGCAATAGGCCCGCATACGACGAATTGTGCTCGCCGTGTGGTTTCCGTGCCTGTCCTGTGTGCGTGCACTCCAAGCGCCTGAAGGAGGTCTGCTGTGTAGAGCTGTCTTTGGCTGAGTGGCTGGTGCTCCTTTGTGTTGCCACTAACGTGAGGCCCAGCTGAGGAAGCCTGGCCGTCAGGAAGATGCCCGCATACAACGAATTCAGCTCGCAATGTGGTTTCCGTGTCTTACAAATTCTGTTGTTTGTTGTGTTATGTGCTGTGTTCTGGCTTGTGTGAGTGCTGCCTTTAGGCTTTCTGTGTGTTACATACTGGGTAGATGTTGCGCGGGCTGTGTCATTTGAGCATTGTGTGTAATGATGGGTTCGCCTCGTGACGGACGTGTGTGCATGTGTATGTTGTTTGTAGGGGCGTATTCGTTCGTGCTGTCTGCGTGTGCTCTGTATGATAGGCTTGTGGTTGGGCGTGTTGTGTGCAGTGCGCTGTACGTGTGTTGCATGCGTTTCGTCAGTTTTGTGTGCATCTGTATGTGTTGTGCCAGTTTTGTGTGTGTGGTTGTGATTTGCGTGTTGTGTGAGAGAGGCTGTGTGTGTGTTTGGCTGTTGGAGTTATGCACATGATGTGAGATGTGTTGACTGTGTGTGGCTGCGCTTGTTTTGTACGTCTCTTGCGTACAGTACGTGGTCTGTGCGGTGGTTTTCGTGTGCATTGTGAGCAGTGGTTATGTGCCTTCAAGGGTGTGGTGTGTTTATTGTGTCTGTTGTGTTGCGTGTTTCTGTGTTGTGTGTGTGTACTGCGCTGTGCTCCTGGGTGAGGATGTACGTGTGGTGCGCCTGTGCGTGATTGTGTGTGCAGTGTGTAGTGTGTGAAATGTGTGCTACTTGTGTTCTCTGTTGGTTATATGTGTTTTGCCTATGGATTTGGGAGTGTTGTGTGTGTCATGAGCTGTGATACTGTCGGTGCGGGACGCTTGTGTGTGTGTGTGTCGTGCGACGTGTGGTTCTGTGATTTGTGTCTGCGTTGTGCGTATTCTACTCTGTGTGTTCTGTGGTCTGCGGGTTTTGCTTGTGGGGTGAGACACTGTGTTAGGCCTGATATCTTTGTGTATACGTTGTGTGTTTGGCATTGTGCATTCTGTGAGGCTCTGTGTGCTGTCTGTTTTATGTGTGTTTGGAGTGGTGTGTGTGTAGTGTGTGAAACGTGTGTTGCATAATTTCGGTGTTCTTTTTGTTGTGGACGGTGTGTGTTTTGCGTGCGGGTTTCTATGTGCGTGGTTGTGTTTGACAGGTTGCTTGTGTGGCTGGCTCTTTGAGTAACGAGTGTGATTTGTGATGTGTGTACTGTGTGTGGTCAAGCTTGGTCAGCGTGCCTCACTGGGTGTGCTGGGTTCACTCCGAGAACCGTGGTTCATGTGTGGAGGGTGGGCAGTTAAGTTCTCGGTTTGATGTGCTGTGTGTTGAGGGACTTCTGCATTCAAGTGCACAGAGGACAGCCTCTCGTGCTTGGCGGTTTTCTCCACAGGTTTGTAAAACTCCAGGAGGGCCTTGTTTCCTGAGGGCGCAGAGAGCCGCCTCATCTCCTTACTAGCAAGGCCCCGAGGACGCCTTTGCAGTAAAGTGCCAGAAAGTGCTGCAGGAGAACCTTATGACAAACTCTGCCGCGGAAACAATCCACCATGCACTGAGGAGACCCTCCCTGAGAGAATGCTAGGCTGCTTTCATTTTGCATGCAATTTGCTCCTATGTGATAAGGAAAACAGCAAACATTGCAGTAGAACGCGGTCTTCTCTGTACGCCCTCTATCTCAACGACATAGGTGGGCTGCGAATAGGCCTTTGCACCAGCGACACTGGGGGTTGCGGAAGAAGGTGCATTGTGGTGACAGCAGTGGAGGCAAGTCAGCTTTGGATTCCGCTTATGTGAGTGAAAGAAACCACTGCAGGACGGCCCATTCAAGGAAGCATTGAAGCCCTGGCAGTGGAGGCTGAAATTGAGCTTGCAAGGTGCTTGCCACCGTGTTTGTGTAGCCAAGAACGTTGAGGCCTTGTTGAGGAAGACTGGCCGTCAGGCAATAGGCCCGCATACGACGAATTTTGCTCGCAGTGTGGTTTCCGTGTCTGTCCTGTGTGCCTGCACTCTGAGCGCCTGAAAGAGGTCTGCTGTGAGGAGCTCTCTTTGCTGGGAGTGTGGTGCTCACGTGTGTGGACATTAACGTGAAGCCTTGCTGAGGAAGCCTGGCCGCCAGGCAATAGGCCCGCATACGACGAATTGTGCTCGCCGTGTGGTTTCCGTGCCTGTCCTGTGTGCGTGCACTCCAAGCGCCTGAAGGAGGTCTGCTGTGTAGAGCTGTCTTTGGCTGAGTGGCTGGTGCTCCTTTGTGTTGCCACTAACGTGAGGCCCAGCTGAGGAAGCCTGGCCGTCAGGAAGATGCCCGCATACAACGAATTCAGCTCGCAATGTGGTTTCCGTGTCTTACAAATTCTGTTGTTTGTTGTGTTATGTGCTGTGTTCTGGCTTGTGTGAGTGCTGCCTTTAGGCTTTCTGTGTGTTACATACTGGGTAGATGTTGCGCGGGCTGTGTCATTTGAGCATTGTGTGTAATGATGGGTTCGCCTCGTGACGGACGTGTGTGCATGTGTATGTTGTTTGTAGGGGCGTATTCGTTCGTGCTGTCTGCGTGTGCTCTGTATGATAGGCTTGTGGTTGGGCGTGTTGTGTGCAGTGCGCTGTACGTGTGTTGCATGCGTTTCGTCAGTTTTGTGTGCATCTGTATGTGTTGTGCCAGTTTTGTGTGTGTGGTTGTGATTTGCGTGTTGTGTGAGAGAGGCTGTGTGTGTGTTTGGCTGTTGGAGTTATGCACATGATGTGAGATGTGTTGACTGTGTGTGGCTGCGCTTGTTTTGTACGTCTCTTGCGTACAGTACGTGGTCTGTGCGGTGGTTTTCGTGTGCATTGTGAGCAGTGGTTATGTGCCTTCAAGGGTGTGGTGTGTTTATTGTGTCTGTTGTGTTGCGTGTTTCTGTGTTGTGTGTGTGTACTGCGCTGTGCTCCTGGGTGAGGATGTACGTGTGGTGCGCCTGTGCGTGATTGTGTGTGCAGTGTGTAGTGTGTGAAATGTGTGCTACTTGTGTTCTCTGTTGGTTATATGTGTTTTGCCTATGGATTTGGGAGTGTTGTGTGTGTCATGAGCTGTGATACTGTCGGTGCGGGACGCTTGTGTGTGTGTGTGTCGTGCGACGTGTGGTTCTGTGATTTGTGTCTGCGTTGTGCGTATTCTACTCTGTGTGTTCTGTGGTCTGCGGGTTTTGCTTGTGGGGTGAGACACTGTGTTAGGCCTGATATCTTTGTGTATACGTTGTGTGTTTGGCATTGTGCATTCTGTGAGGCTCTGTGTGCTGTCTGTTTTATGTGTGTTTGGAGTGGTGTGTGTGTAGTGTGTGAAACGTGTGTTGCATAATTTCGGTGTTCTTTTTGTTGTGGACGGTGTGTGTTTTGCGTGCGGGTTTCTATGTGCGTGGTTGTGTTTGACAGGTTGCTTGTGTGGCTGGCTCTTTGAGTAACGAGTGTGATTTGTGATGTGTGTACTGTGTGTGGTCAAGCTTGGTCAGCGTGCCTCACTGGGTGTGCTGGGTTCACTCCGAGAACCGTGGTTCATGTGTGGAGGGTGGGCAGTTAAGTTCTCGGTTTGATGTGCTGTGTGTTGAGGGACTTCTGCATTCAAGTGCACAGAGGACAGCCTCTCGTGCTTGGCGGTTTTCTCCACAGGTTTGTAAAACTCCAGGAGGGCCTTGTTTCCTGAGGGCGCAGAGAGCCGCCTCATCTCCTTACTAGCAAGGCCCCGAGGACGCCTTTGCAGTAAAGTGCCAGAAAGTGCTGCAGGAGAACCTTATGACAAACTCTGCCGCGGAAACAATCCACCATGCACTGAGGAGACCCTCCCTGAGAGAATGCTAGGCTGCTTTCATTTTGCATGCAATTTGCTCCTATGTGATAAGGAAAACAGCAAACATTGCAGTAGAACGCGGTCTTCTCTGTACGCCCTCTATCTCAACGACATAGGTGGGCTGCGAATAGGCCTTTGCACCAGCGACACTGGGGGTTGCGGAAGAAGGTGCATTGTGGTGACAGCAGTGGAGGCAAGTCAGCTTTGGATTCCGCTTATGTGAGTGAAAGAAACCACTGCAGGACGGCCCATTCAAGGAAGCATTGAAGCCCTGGCAGTGGAGGCTGAAATTGAGCTTGCAAGGTGCTTGCCACCGTGTTTGTGTAGCCAAGAACGTTGAGGCCTTGTTGAGGAAGACTGGCCGTCAGGCAATAGGCCCGCATACGACGAATTTTGCTCGCAGTGTGGTTTCCGTGTCTGTCCTGTGTGCCTGCACTCTGAGCGCCTGAAAGAGGTCTGCTGTGAGGAGCTCTCTTTGCTGGGAGTGTGGTGCTCACGTGTGTGGACATTAACGTGAAGCCTTGCTGAGGAAGCCTGGCCGCCAGGCAATAGGCCCGCATACGACGAATTGTGCTCGCCGTGTGGTTTCCGTGCCTGTCCTGTGTGCGTGCACTCCAAGCGCCTGAAGGAGGTCTGCTGTGTAGAGCTGTCTTTGGCTGAGTGGCTGGTGCTCCTTTGTGTTGCCACTAACGTGAGGCCCAGCTGAGGAAGCCTGGCCGTCAGGAAGATGCCCGCATACAACGAATTCAGCTCGCAATGTGGTTTCCGTGTCTTACAAATTCTGTTGTTTGTTGTGTTATGTGCTGTGTTCTGGCTTGTGTGAGTGCTGCCTTTAGGCTTTCTGTGTGTTACATACTGGGTAGATGTTGCGCGGGCTGTGTCATTTGAGCATTGTGTGTAATGATGGGTTCGCCTCGTGACGGACGTGTGTGCATGTGTATGTTGTTTGTAGGGGCGTATTCGTTCGTGCTGTCTGCGTGTGCTCTGTATGATAGGCTTGTGGTTGGGCGTGTTGTGTGCAGTGCGCTGTACGTGTGTTGCATGCGTTTCGTCAGTTTTGTGTGCATCTGTATGTGTTGTGCCAGTTTTGTGTGTGTGGTTGTGATTTGCGTGTTGTGTGAGAGAGGCTGTGTGTGTGTTTGGCTGTTGGAGTTATGCACATGATGTGAGATGTGTTGACTGTGTGTGGCTGCGCTTGTTTTGTACGTCTCTTGCGTACAGTACGTGGTCTGTGCGGTGGTTTTCGTGTGCATTGTGAGCAGTGGTTATGTGCCTTCAAGGGTGTGGTGTGTTTATTGTGTCTGTTGTGTTGCGTGTTTCTGTGTTGTGTGTGTGTACTGCGCTGTGCTCCTGGGTGAGGATGTACGTGTGGTGCGCCTGTGCGTGATTGTGTGTGCAGTGTGTAGTGTGTGAAATGTGTGCTACTTGTGTTCTCTGTTGGTTATATGTGTTTTGCCTATGGATTTGGGAGTGTTGTGTGTGTCATGAGCTGTGATACTGTCGGTGCGGGACGCTTGTGTGTGTGTGTGTCGTGCGACGTGTGGTTCTGTGATTTGTGTCTGCGTTGTGCGTATTCTACTCTGTGTGTTCTGTGGTCTGCGGGTTTTGCTTGTGGGGTGAGACACTGTGTTAGGCCTGATATCTTTGTGTATACGTTGTGTGTTTGGCATTGTGCATTCTGTGAGGCTCTGTGTGCTGTCTGTTTTATGTGTGTTTGGAGTGGTGTGTGTGTAGTGTGTGAAACGTGTGTTGCATAATTTCGGTGTTCTTTTTGTTGTGGACGGTGTGTGTTTTGCGTGCGGGTTTCTATGTGCGTGGTTGTGTTTGACAGGTTGCTTGTGTGGCTGGCTCTTTGAGTAACGAGTGTGATTTGTGATGTGTGTACTGTGTGTGGTCAAGCTTGGTCAGCGTGCCTCACTGGGTGTGCTGGGTTCACTCCGAGAACCGTGGTTCATGTGTGGAGGGTGGGCAGTTAAGTTCTCGGTTTGATGTGCTGTGTGTTGAGGGACTTCTGCATTCAAGTGCACAGAGGACAGCCTCTCGTGCTTGGCGGTTTTCTCCACAGGTTTGTAAAACTCCAGGAGGGCCTTGTTTCCTGAGGGCGCAGAGAGCCGCCTCATCTCCTTACTAGCAAGGCCCCGAGGACGCCTTTGCAGTAAAGTGCCAGAAAGTGCTGCAGGAGAACCTTATGACAAACTCTGCCGCGGAAACAATCCACCATGCACTGAGGAGACCCTCCCTGAGAGAATGCTAGGCTGCTTTCATTTTGCATGCAATTTGCTCCTATGTGATAAGGAAAACAGCAAACATTGCAGTAGAACGCGGTCTTCTCTGTACGCCCTCTATCTCAACGACATAGGTGGGCTGCGAATAGGCCTTTGCACCAGCGACACTGGGGGTTGCGGAAGAAGGTGCATTGTGGTGACAGCAGTGGAGGCAAGTCAGCTTTGGATTCCGCTTATGTGAGTGAAAGAAACCACTGCAGGACGGCCCATTCAAGGAAGCATTGAAGCCCTGGCAGTGGAGGCTGAAATTGAGCTTGCAAGGTGCTTGCCACCGTGTTTGTGTAGCCAAGAACGTTGAGGCCTTGTTGAGGAAGACTGGCCGTCAGGCAATAGGCCCGCATACGACGAATTTTGCTCGCAGTGTGGTTTCCGTGTCTGTCCTGTGTGCCTGCACTCTGAGCGCCTGAAAGAGGTCTGCTGTGAGGAGCTCTCTTTGCTGGGAGTGTGGTGCTCACGTGTGTGGACATTAACGTGAAGCCTTGCTGAGGAAGCCTGGCCGCCAGGCAATAGGCCCGCATACGACGAATTGTGCTCGCCGTGTGGTTTCCGTGCCTGTCCTGTGTGCGTGCACTCCAAGCGCCTGAAGGAGGTCTGCTGTGTAGAGCTGTCTTTGGCTGAGTGGCTGGTGCTCCTTTGTGTTGCCACTAACGTGAGGCCCAGCTGAGGAAGCCTGGCCGTCAGGAAGATGCCCGCATACAACGAATTCAGCTCGCAATGTGGTTTCCGTGTCTTACAAATTCTGTTGTTTGTTGTGTTATGTGCTGTGTTCTGGCTTGTGTGAGTGCTGCCTTTAGGCTTTCTGTGTGTTACATACTGGGTAGATGTTGCGCGGGCTGTGTCATTTGAGCATTGTGTGTAATGATGGGTTCGCCTCGTGACGGACGTGTGTGCATGTGTATGTTGTTTGTAGGGGCGTATTCGTTCGTGCTGTCTGCGTGTGCTCTGTATGATAGGCTTGTGGTTGGGCGTGTTGTGTGCAGTGCGCTGTACGTGTGTTGCATGCGTTTCGTCAGTTTTGTGTGCATCTGTATGTGTTGTGCCAGTTTTGTGTGTGTGGTTGTGATTTGCGTGTTGTGTGAGAGAGGCTGTGTGTGTGTTTGGCTGTTGGAGTTATGCACATGATGTGAGATGTGTTGACTGTGTGTGGCTGCGCTTGTTTTGTACGTCTCTTGCGTACAGTACGTGGTCTGTGCGGTGGTTTTCGTGTGCATTGTGAGCAGTGGTTATGTGCCTTCAAGGGTGTGGTGTGTTTATTGTGTCTGTTGTGTTGCGTGTTTCTGTGTTGTGTGTGTGTACTGCGCTGTGCTCCTGGGTGAGGATGTACGTGTGGTGCGCCTGTGCGTGATTGTGTGTGCAGTGTGTAGTGTGTGAAATGTGTGCTACTTGTGTTCTCTGTTGGTTATATGTGTTTTGCCTATGGATTTGGGAGTGTTGTGTGTGTCATGAGCTGTGATACTGTCGGTGCGGGACGCTTGTGTGTGTGTGTGTCGTGCGACGTGTGGTTCTGTGATTTGTGTCTGCGTTGTGCGTATTCTACTCTGTGTGTTCTGTGGTCTGCGGGTTTTGCTTGTGGGGTGAGACACTGTGTTAGGCCTGATATCTTTGTGTATACGTTGTGTGTTTGGCATTGTGCATTCTGTGAGGCTCTGTGTGCTGTCTGTTTTATGTGTGTTTGGAGTGGTGTGTGTGTAGTGTGTGAAACGTGTGTTGCATAATTTCGGTGTTCTTTTTGTTGTGGACGGTGTGTGTTTTGCGTGCGGGTTTCTATGTGCGTGGTTGTGTTTGACAGGTTGCTTGTGTGGCTGGCTCTTTGAGTAACGAGTGTGATTTGTGATGTGTGTACTGTGTGTGGTCAAGCTTGGTCAGCGTGCCTCACTGGGTGTGCTGGGTTCACTCCGAGAACCGTGGTTCATGTGTGGAGGGTGGGCAGTTAAGTTCTCGGTTTGATGTGCTGTGTGTTGAGGGACTTCTGCATTCAAGTGCACAGAGGACAGCCTCTCGTGCTTGGCGGTTTTCTCCACAGGTTTGTAAAACTCCAGGAGGGCCTTGTTTCCTGAGGGCGCAGAGAGCCGCCTCATCTCCTTACTAGCAAGGCCCCGAGGACGCCTTTGCAGTAAAGTGCCAGAAAGTGCTGCAGGAGAACCTTATGACAAACTCTGCCGCGGAAACAATCCACCATGCACTGAGGAGACCCTCCCTGAGAGAATGCTAGGCTGCTTTCATTTTGCATGCAATTTGCTCCTATGTGATAAGGAAAACAGCAAACATTGCAGTAGAACGCGGTCTTCTCTGTACGCCCTCTATCTCAACGACATAGGTGGGCTGCGAATAGGCCTTTGCACCAGCGACACTGGGGGTTGCGGAAGAAGGTGCATTGTGGTGACAGCAGTGGAGGCAAGTCAGCTTTGGATTCCGCTTATGTGAGTGAAAGAAACCACTGCAGGACGGCCCATTCAAGGAAGCATTGAAGCCCTGGCAGTGGAGGCTGAAATTGAGCTTGCAAGGTGCTTGCCACCGTGTTTGTGTAGCCAAGAACGTTGAGGCCTTGTTGAGGAAGACTGGCCGTCAGGCAATAGGCCCGCATACGACGAATTTTGCTCGCAGTGTGGTTTCCGTGTCTGTCCTGTGTGCCTGCACTCTGAGCGCCTGAAAGAGGTCTGCTGTGAGGAGCTCTCTTTGCTGGGAGTGTGGTGCTCATGTGTGTGGACATTAACGTGAAGCCTTGCTGAGGAAGCCTGGCCGCCAGGCAATAGGCCCGCATACGACGAATTGTGCTCGCCGTGTGGTTTCCGTGCCTGTCCTGTGTGCGTGCACTCCAAGCGCCTGAAGGAGGTCTGCTGTGTAGAGCTGTCTTTGGCTGAGTGGCTGGTGCTCCTTTGTGTTGCCACTAACGTGAGGCCCAGCTGAGGAAGCCTGGCCGTCAGGAAGATGCCCGCATACAACGAATTCAGCTCGCAATGTGGTTTCCGTGTCTTACAAATTCTGTTGTTTGTTGTGTTATGTGCTGTGTTCTGGCTTGTGTGAGTGCTGCCTTTAGGCTTTCTGTGTGTTACATACTGGGTAGATGTTGCGCGGGCTGTGTCATTTGAGCATTGTGTGTAATGATGGGTTCGCCTCGTGACGGACGTGTGTGCATGTGTATGTTGTTTGTAGGGGCGTATTCGTTCGTGCTGTCTGCGTGTGCTCTGTATGATAGGCTTGTGGTTGGGCGTGTTGTGTGCAGTGCGCTGTACGTGTGTTGCATGCGTTTCGTCAGTTTTGTGTGCATCTGTATGTGTTGTGCCAGTTTTGTGTGTGTGGTTGTGATTTGCGTGTTGTGTGAGAGAGGCTGTGTGTGTGTTTGGCTGTTGGAGTTATGCACATGATGTGAGATGTGTTGACTGTGTGTGGCTGCGCTTGTTTTGTACGTCTCTTGCGTACAGTACGTGGTCTGTGCGGTGGTTTTCGTGTGCATTGTGAGCAGTGGTTATGTGCCTTCAAGGGTGTGGTGTGTTTATTGTGTCTGTTGTGTTGCGTGTTTCTGTGTTGTGTGTGTGTACTGCGCTGTGCTCCTGGGTGAGGATGTACGTGTGGTGCGCCTGTGCGTGATTGTGTGTGCAGTGTGTAGTGTGTGAAATGTGTGCTACTTGTGTTCTCTGTTGGTTATATGTGTTTTGCCTATGGATTTGGGAGTGTTGTGTGTGTCATGAGCTGTGATACTGTCGGTGCGGGACGCTTGTGTGTGTGTGTGTCGTGCGACGTGTGGTTCTGTGATTTGTGTCTGCGTTGTGCGTATTCTACTCTGTGTGTTCTGTGGTCTGCGGGTTTTGCTTGTGGGGTGAGACACTGTGTTAGGCCTGATATCTTTGTGTATACGTTGTGTGTTTGGCATTGTGCATTCTGTGAGGCTCTGTGTGCTGTCTGTTTTATGTGTGTTTGGAGTGGTGTGTGTGTAGTGTGTGAAACGTGTGTTGCATAATTTCGGTGTTCTTTTTGTTGTGGACGGTGTGTGTTTTGCGTGCGGGTTTCTATGTGCGTGGTTGTGTTTGACAGGTTGCTTGTGTGGCTGGCTCTTTGAGTAACGAGTGTGATTTGTGATGTGTGTACTGTGTGTGGTCAAGCTTGGTCAGCGTGCCTCACTGGGTGTGCTGGGTTCACTCCGAGAACCGTGGTTCATGTGTGGAGGGTGGGCAGTTAAGTTCTCGGTTTGATGTGCTGTGTGTTGAGGGACTTCTGCATTCAAGTGCACAGAGGACAGCCTCTCGTGCTTGGCGGTTTTCTCCACAGGTTTGTAAAACTCCAGGAGGGCCTTGTTTCCTGAGGGCGCAGAGAGCCGCCTCATCTCCTTACTAGCAAGGCCCCGAGGACGCCTTTGCAGTAAAGTGCCAGAAAGTGCTGCAGGAGAACCTTATGACAAACTCTGCCGCGGAAACAATCCACCATGCACTGAGGAGACCCTCCCTGAGAGAATGCTAGGCTGCTTTCATTTTGCATGCAATTTGCTCCTATGTGATAAGGAAAACAGCAAACATTGCAGTAGAACGCGGTCTTCTCTGTACGCCCTCTATCTCAACGACATAGGTGGGCTGCGAATAGGCCTTTGCACCAGCGACACTGGGGGTTGCGGAAGAAGGTGCATTGTGGTGACAGCAGTGGAGGCAAGTCAGCTTTGGATTCCGCTTATGTGAGTGAAAGAAACCACTGCAGGACGGCCCATTCAAGGAAGCATTGAAGCCCTGGCAGTGGAGGCTGAAATTGAGCTTGCAAGGTGCTTGCCACCGTGTTTGTGTAGCCAAGAACGTTGAGGCCTTGTTGAGGAAGACTGGCCGTCAGGCAATAGGCCCGCATACGACGAATTTTGCTCGCAGTGTGGTTTCCGTGTCTGTCCTGTGTGCCTGCACTCTGAGCGCCTGAAAGAGGTCTGCTGTGAGGAGCTCTCTTTGCTGGGAGTGTGGTGCTCATGTGTGTGGACATTAACGTGAAGCCTTGCTGAGGAAGCCTGGCCGCCAGGCAATAGGCCCGCATACGACGAATTGTGCTCGCCGTGTGGTTTCCGTGCCTGTCCTGTGTGCGTGCACTCCAAGCGCCTGAAGGAGGTCTGCTGTGTAGAGCTGTCTTTGGCTGAGTGGCTGGTGCTCCTTTGTGTTGCCACTAACGTGAGGCCCAGCTGAGGAAGCCTGGCCGTCAGGAAGATGCCCGCATACAACGAATTCAGCTCGCAATGTGGTTTCCGTGTCTTACAAATTCTGTTGTTTGTTGTGTTATGTGCTGTGTTCTGGCTTGTGTGAGTGCTGCCTTTAGGCTTTCTGTGTGTTACATACTGGGTAGATGTTGCGCGGGCTGTGTCATTTGAGCATTGTGTGTAATGATGGGTTCGCCTCGTGACGGACGTGTGTGCATGTGTATGTTGTTTGTAGGGGCGTATTCGTTCGTGCTGTCTGCGTGTGCTCTGTATGATAGGCTTGTGGTTGGGCGTGTTGTGTGCAGTGCGCTGTACGTGTGTTGCATGCGTTTCGTCAGTTTTGTGTGCATCTGTATGTGTTGTGCCAGTTTTGTGTGTGTGGTTGTGATTTGCGTGTTGTGTGAGAGAGGCTGTGTGTGTGTTTGGCTGTTGGAGTTATGCACATGATGTGAGATGTGTTGACTGTGTGTGGCTGCGCTTGTTTTGTACGTCTCTTGCGTACAGTACGTGGTCTGTGCGGTGGTTTTCGTGTGCATTGTGAGCAGTGGTTATGTGCCTTCAAGGGTGTGGTGTGTTTACTGTGTCTGTTGTGTTGCGTGTTTCTGTGTTGTGTGTGTGTACTGCGCTGTGCTCCTGGGTGAGGATGTACGTGTGGTGCGCCTGTGCGTGATTGTGTGTGCAGTGTGTAGTGTGTGAAATGTGTGCTACTTGTGTTCTCTGTTGGTTATATGTGTTTTGCCTATGGATTTGGGAGTGTTGTGTGTGTCATGAGCTGTGATACTGTCGGTGCGGGACGCTTGTGTGTGTGTGTGTCGTGCGACGTGTGGTTCTGTGATTTGTGTCTGCGTTGTGCGTATTCTACTCTGTGTGTTCTGTGGTCTGCGGGTTTTGCTTGTGGGGTGAGACACTGTGTTAGGCCTGATATCTTTGTGTATACGTTGTGTGTTTGGCATTGTGCATTCTGTGAGGCTCTGTGTGCTGTCTGTTTTATGTGTGTTTGGAGTGGTGTGTGTGTAGTGTGTGAAACGTGTGTTGCATAATTTCGGTGTTCTTTTTGTTGTGGACGGTGTGTGTTTTGCGTGCGGGTTTCTATGTGCGTGGTTGTGTTTGACAGGTTGCTTGTGTGGCTGGCTCTTTGAGTAACGAGTGTGATTTGTGATGTGTGTACTGTGTGTGGTCAAGCTTGGTCAGCGTGCCTCACTGGGTGTGCTGGGTTCACTCCGAGAACCGTGGTTCATGTGTGGAGGGTGGGCAGTTAAGTTCTCGGTTTGATGTGCTGTGTGTTGAGGGACTTCTGCATTCAAGTGCACAGAGGACAGCCTCTCGTGCTTGGCGGTTTTCTCCACAGGTTTGTAAAACTCCAGGAGGGCCTTGTTTCCTGAGGGCGCAGAGAGCCGCCTCATCTCCTTACTAGCAAGGCCCCGAGGACGCCTTTGCAGTAAAGTGCCAGAAAGTGCTGCAGGAGAACCTTATGACAAACTCTGCCGCGGAAACAATCCACCATGCACTGAGGAGACCCTCCCTGAGAGAATGCTAGGCTGCTTTCATTTTGCATGCAATTTGCTCCTATGTGATAAGGAAAACAGCAAACATTGCAGTAGAACGCGGTCTTCTCTGTACGCCCTCTATCTCAACGACATAGGTGGGCTGCGAATAGGCCTTTGCACCAGCGACACTGGGGGTTGCGGAAGAAGGTGCATTGTGGTGACAGCAGTGGAGGCAAGTCAGCTTTGGATTCCGCTTATGTGAGTGAAAGAAACCACTGCAGGACGGCCCATTCAAGGAAGCATTGAAGCCCTGGCAGTGGAGGCTGAAATTGAGCTTGCAAGGTGCTTGCCACCGTGTTTGTGTAGCCAAGAACGTTGAGGCCTTGTTGAGGAAGACTGGCCGTCAGGCAATAGGCCCGCATACGACGAATTTTGCTCGCAGTGTGGTTTCCGTGTCTGTCCTGTGTGCCTGCACTCTGAGCGCCTGAAAGAGGTCTGCTGTGAGGAGCTCTCTTTGCTGGGAGTGTGGTGCTCATGTGTGTGGACATTAACGTGAAGCCTTGCTGAGGAAGCCTGGCCGCCAGGCAATAGGCCCGCATACGACGAATTGTGCTCGCCGTGTGGTTTCCGTGCCTGTCCTGTGTGCGTGCACTCCAAGCGCCTGAAGGAGGTCTGCTGTGTAGAGCTGTCTTTGGCTGAGTGGCTGGTGCTCCTTTGTGTTGCCACTAACGTGAGGCCCAGCTGAGGAAGCCTGGCCGTCAGGAAGATGCCCGCATACAACGAATTCAGCTCGCAATGTGGTTTCCGTGTCTTACAAATTCTGTTGTTTGTTGTGTTATGTGCTGTGTTCTGGCTTGTGTGAGTGCTGCCTTTAGGCTTTCTGTGTGTTACATACTGGGTAGATGTTGCGCGGGCTGTGTCATTTGAGCATTGTGTGTAATGATGGGTTCGCCTCGTGACGGACGTGTGTGCATGTGTATGTTGTTTGTAGGGGCGTATTCGTTCGTGCTGTCTGCGTGTGCTCTGTATGATAGGCTTGTGGTTGGGCGTGTTGTGTGCAGTGCGCTGTACGTGTGTTGCATGCGTTTCGTCAGTTTTGTGTGCATCTGTATGTGTTGTGCCAGTTTTGTGTGTGTGGTTGTGATTTGCGTGTTGTGTGAGAGAGGCTGTGTGTGTGTTTGGCTGTTGGAGTTATGCACATGATGTGAGATGTGTTGACTGTGTGTGGCTGCGCTTGTTTTGTACGTCTCTTGCGTACAGTACGTGGTCTGTGCGGTGGTTTTCGTGTGCATTGTGAGCAGTGGTTATGTGCCTTCAAGGGTGTGGTGTGTTTATTGTGTCTGTTGTGTTGCGTGTTTCTGTGTTGTGTGTGTGTACTGCGCTGTGCTCCTGGGTGAGGATGTACGTGTGGTGCGCCTGTGCGTGATTGTGTGTGCAGTGTGTAGTGTGTGAAATGTGTGCTACTTGTGTTCTCTGTTGGTTATATGTGTTTTGCCTATGGATTTGGGAGTGTTGTGTGTGTCATGAGCTGTGATACTGTCGGTGCGGGACGCTTGTGTGTGTGTGTGTCGTGCGACGTGTGGTTCTGTGATTTGTGTCTGCGTTGTGCGTATTCTACTCTGTGTGTTCTGTGGTCTGCGGGTTTTGCTTGTGGGGTGAGACACTGTGTTAGGCCTGATATCTTTGTGTATACGTTGTGTGTTTGGCATTGTGCATTCTGTGAGGCTCTGTGTGCTGTCTGTTTTATGTGTGTTTGGAGTGGTGTGTGTGTAGTGTGTGAAACGTGTGTTGCATAATTTCGGTGTTCTTTTTGTTGTGGACGGTGTGTGTTTTGCGTGCGGGTTTCTATGTGCGTGGTTGTGTTTGACAGGTTGCTTGTGTGGCTGGCTCTTTGAGTAACGAGTGTGATTTGTGATGTGTGTACTGTGTGTGGTCAAGCTTGGTCAGCGTGCCTCACTGGGTGTGCTGGGTTCACTCCGAGAACCGTGGTTCATGTGTGGAGGGTGGGCAGTTAAGTTCTCGGTTTGATGTGCTGTGTGTTGAGGGACTTCTGCATTCAAGTGCACAGAGGACAGCCTCTCGTGCTTGGCGGTTTTCTCCACAGGTTTGTAAAACTCCAGGAGGGCCTTGTTTCCTGAGGGCGCAGAGAGCCGCCTCATCTCCTTACTAGCAAGGCCCCGAGGACGCCTTTGCAGTAAAGTGCCAGAAAGTGCTGCAGGAGAACCTTATGACAAACTCTGCCGCGGAAACAATCCACCATGCACTGAGGAGACCCTCCCTGAGAGAATGCTAGGCTGCTTTCATTTTGCATGCAATTTGCTCCTATGTGATAAGGAAAACAGCAAACATTGCAGTAGAACGCGGTCTTCTCTGTACGCCCTCTATCTCAACGACATAGGTGGGCTGCGAATAGGCCTTTGCACCAGCGACACTGGGGGTTGCGGAAGAAGGTGCATTGTGGTGACAGCAGTGGAGGCAAGTCAGCTTTGGATTCCGCTTATGTGAGTGAAAGAAACCACTGCAGGACGGCCCATTCAAGGAAGCATTGAAGCCCTGGCAGTGGAGGCTGAAATTGAGCTTGCAAGGTGCTTGCCACCGTGTTTGTGTAGCCAAGAACGTTGAGGCCTTGTTGAGGAAGACTGGCCGTCAGGCAATAGGCCCGCATACGACGAATTTTGCTCGCAGTGTGGTTTCCGTGTCTGTCCTGTGTGCCTGCACTCTGAGCGCCTGAAAGAGGTCTGCTGTGAGGAGCTCTCTTTGCTGGGAGTGTGGTGCTCACGTGTGTGGACATTAACGTGAAGCCTTGCTGAGGAAGCCTGGCCGCCAGGCAATAGGCCCGCATACGACGAATTGTGCTCGCCGTGTGGTTTCCGTGCCTGTCCTGTGTGCGTGCACTCCAAGCGCCTGAAGGAGGTCTGCTGTGTAGAGCTGTCTTTGGCTGAGTGGCTGGTGCTCCTTTGTGTTGCCACTAACGTGAGGCCCAGCTGAGGAAGCCTGGCCGTCAGGAAGATGCCCGCATACAACGAATTCAGCTCGCAATGTGGTTTCCGTGTCTTACAAATTCTGTTGTTTGTTGTGTTATGTGCTGTGTTCTGGCTTGTGTGAGTGCTGCCTTTAGGCTTTCTGTGTGTTACATACTGGGTAGATGTTGCGCGGGCTGTGTCATTTGAGCATTGTGTGTAATGATGGGTTCGCCTCGTGACGGACGTGTGTGCATGTGTATGTTGTTTGTAGGGGCGTATTCGTTCGTGCTGTCTGCGTGTGCTCTGTATGATAGGCTTGTGGTTGGGCGTGTTGTGTGCAGTGCGCTGTACGTGTGTTGCATGCGTTTCGTCAGTTTTGTGTGCATCTGTATGTGTTGTGCCAGTTTTGTGTGTGTGGTTGTGATTTGCGTGTTGTGTGAGAGAGGCTGTGTGTGTGTTTGGCTGTTGGAGTTATGCACATGATGTGAGATGTGTTGACTGTGTGTGGCTGCGCTTGTTTTGTACGTCTCTTGCGTACAGTACGTGGTCTGTGCGGTGGTTTTCGTGTGCATTGTGAGCAGTGGTTATGTGCCTTCAAGGGTGTGGTGTGTTTATTGTGTCTGTTGTGTTGCGTGTTTCTGTGTTGTGTGTGTGTACTGCGCTGTGCTCCTGGGTGAGGATGTACGTGTGGTGCGCCTGTGCGTGATTGTGTGTGCAGTGTGTAGTGTGTGAAATGTGTGCTACTTGTGTTCTCTGTTGGTTATATGTGTTTTGCCTATGGATTTGGGAGTGTTGTGTGTGTCATGAGCTGTGATACTGTCGGTGCGGGACGCTTGTGTGTGTGTGTGTCGTGCGACGTGTGGTTCTGTGATTTGTGTCTGCGTTGTGCGTATTCTACTCTGTGTGTTCTGTGGTCTGCGGGTTTTGCTTGTGGGGTGAGACACTGTGTTAGGCCTGATATCTTTGTGTATACGTTGTGTGTTTGGCATTGTGCATTCTGTGAGGCTCTGTGTGCTGTCTGTTTTATGTGTGTTTGGAGTGGTGTGTGTGTAGTGTGTGAAACGTGTGTTGCATAATTTCGGTGTTCTTTTTGTTGTGGACGGTGTGTGTTTTGCGTGCGGGTTTCTATGTGCGTGGTTGTGTTTGACAGGTTGCTTGTGTGGCTGGCTCTTTGAGTAACGAGTGTGATTTGTGATGTGTGTACTGTGTGTGGTCAAGCTTGGTCAGCGTGCCTCACTGGGTGTGCTGGGTTCACTCCGAGAACCGTGGTTCATGTGTGGAGGGTGGGCAGTTAAGTTCTCGGTTTGATGTGCTGTGTGTTGAGGGACTTCTGCATTCAAGTGCACAGAGGACAGCCTCTCGTGCTTGGCGGTTTTCTCCACAGGTTTGTAAAACTCCAGGAGGGCCTTGTTTCCTGAGGGCGCAGAGAGCCGCCTCATCTCTTTACTAGCAAGGCCCCGAGGACGCCTTTGCAGTAAAGTGCCAGAAAGTGCTGCAGGAGAACCTTATGACAAACTCTGCCGCAGAAACAATCCACCATGCACTGAGGAGACCCTCCCTGAGAGAATGCTAGGCTGCTTTCATTTTGCATGCAATTTGCTCCTATGTGATAAGGAAAACAGCAAACATTGCAGTAGAACGCGGTCTTCTCTGTACGCCCTCTATCTCAACGACATAGGTGGGCTGCGAATAGGCCTTTGCACCAGCGACACTGGGGGTTGCGGAAGAAGGTGCATTGTGGTGACAGCAGTGGAGGCAAGTCAGCTTTGGATTCCGCTTATGTGAGTGAAAGAAACCACTGCAGGACGGCCCATTCAAGGAAGCATTGAAGCCCTGGCAGTGGAGGCTGAAACTGAGCTTGCAAGGTGCTTGCCACCGTGTTTGTGTAGCCAAGAACGTTGAGGCCTTGTTGAGGAAGACTGGCCGTCAGGCAATAGGCCCGCATACGACGAATTTTGCTCGCAGTGTGGTTTCCGTGTCTGTCCTGTGTGCCTGCACTCTGAGCGCCTGAAAGAGGTCTGCTGTGAGGAGCTCTCTTTGCTGGGAGTGTGGTGCTCACGTGTGTGGACATTAACGTGAAGCCTTGCTGAGGAAGCCTGGCCGCCAGGCAATAGGCCCGCATACGACGAATTGTGCTCGCCGTGTGGTTTCCGTGCCTGTCCTGTGTGCGTGCACTCCAAGCGCCTGAAGGAGGTCTGCTGTGTAGAGCTGTCTTTGGCTGAGTGGCTGGTGCTCCTTTGTGTTGCCACTAACGTGAGGCCCAGCTGAGGAAGCCTGGCCGTCAGGAAGATGCCCGCATACAACGAATTCAGCTCGCAATGTGGTTTCCGTGTCTTACAAATTCTGTTGTTTGTTGTGTTATGTGCTGTGTTCTGGCTTGTGTGAGTGCTGCCTTTAGGCTTTCTGTGTGTTACATACTGGGTAGATGTTGCGCGGGCTGTGTCATTTGAGCATTGTGTGTAATGATGGGTTCGCCTCGTGACGGACGTGTGTGCATGTGTATGTTGTTTGTAGGGGCGTATTCGTTCGTGCTGTCTGCGTGTGCTCTGTATGATAGGCTTGTGGTTGGGCGTGTTGTGTGCAGTGCGCTGTACGTGTGTTGCATGCGTTTCGTCAGTTTTGTGTGCATCTGTATGTGTTGTGCCAGTTTTGTGTGTGTGGTTGTGATTTGCGTGTTGTGTGAGAGAGGCTGTGTGTGTGTTTGGCTGTTGGAGTTATGCACATGATGTGAGATGTGTTGACTGTGTGTGGCTGCGCTTGTTTTGTACGTCTCTTGCGTACAGTACGTGGTCTGTGCGGTGGTTTTCGTGTGCATTGTGAGCAGTGGTTATGTGCCTTCAAGGGTGTGGTGTGTTTATTGTGTCTGTTGTGTTGCGTGTTTCTGTGTTGTGTGTGTGTACTGCGCTGTGCTCCTGTGTGAGGATGTACGTGTGGTGCGCCTGTGCGTGATTGTGTGTGCAGTGTGTAGTGTGTGAAATGTGTGCTACTTGTGTTCTCTGTTGGTTATATGTGTTTTGCCTATGGATTTGGGAGTGTTGTGTGTGTCATGAGCTGTGATACTGTCGGTGCGGGACGCTTGTGTGTGTGTGTCGTGTGACGTGTGGTTCTGTGATTTGTGTCTGCGTTGTGCGTATTCTACTCTGTGTGTTCTGTGGTCTGCGGGTTTTGCTTGTGGGGTGAGACACTGTGTTAGGCCTGATATCTTTGTGTATACGTTGTGTGTTTGGCATTGTGCATTCTGTGAGGCTCTGTGTGCTGTCTGTTTTATGTGTGTTTGGAGTGGTGTGTGTGTAGTGTGTGAAACGTGTGTTGCATAATTTCGGTGTTCTTTTTGTTGTGGACGGTGTGTGTTTTGCGTGTGGGTTTCTATGTGCGTGGTTGTGTTTGACAGGTTGCTTGTGTGGCTGGCTCTTTGAGTAACGAGTGTGATTTGTGATGTGTGTACTGTGTGTGGTCAAGCTTGGTCAGCGTGCCTCACTGGGTGTGCTGGGTTCACTCCGAGAACCGTGGTTCATGTGTGGAGGGTGGGCAGTTAAGTTCTCGGTTTGATGTGCAGTGTGTTGAGGGACTTCTGCATTCAAGTGCACAGAGGACAGCCTCTCGTGCTTGGCGGTTTTCTCCACAGGTTTGTAAAACTCCAGGAGGGCCTTGTTTCCTGAGGGCGCAGAGAGCCGCCTCATCTCTTTACTAGCAAGGCCCCGAGGACGCCTTTGCAGTAAAGTGCCAGAAAGTGCTGCAGGAGAACCTTATGACAAACTCTGCCGCAGAAACAATCCACCATGCACTGAGGAGACCCTCCCTGAGAGAATGCTAGGCTGCTTTCATTTTGCATGCAATTTGCTCCTATGTGATAAGGAAAACAGCAAACATTGCAGTAGAACGCGGTCTTCTCTGTACGCCCTCTATCTCAACGACATAGGTGGGCTGCGAATAGGCCTTTGCACCAGCGACACTGGGGGTTGCGGAAGAAGGTGCATTGTGGTGACAGCAGTGGAGGCAAGTCAGCTTTGGATTCCGCTTATGTGAGTGAAAGAAACCACTGCAGGACGGCCCATTCAAGGAAGCATTGAAGCCCTGGCAGTGGAGGCTGAAACTGAGCTTGCAAGGTGCTTGCCACCGTGTTTGTGTAGCCAAGAACGTTGAGGCCTTGTTGAGGAAGACTGGCCGTCAGGCAATAGGCCCGCATACGACGAATTTTGCTCGCAGTGTGGTTTCCGTGTCTGTCCTGTGTGCCTGCACTCTGAGCGCCTGAAAGAGGTCTGCTGTGAGGAGCTCTCTTTGCTGGGAGTGTGGTGCTCACGTGTGTGGACATTAACGTGAAGCCTTGCTGAGGAAGCCTGGCCGCCAGGCAATAGGCCCGCATACGACGAATTGTGCTCGCCGTGTGGTTTCCGTGCCTGTCCTGTGTGCGTGCACTCCAAGCGCCTGAAGGAGGTCTGCTGTGTAGAGCTGTCTTTGGCTGAGTGGCTGGTGCTCCTTTGTGTTGCCACTAACGTGAGGCCCAGCTGAGGAAGCCTGGCCGTCAGGAAGATGCCCGCATACAACGAATTCAGCTCGCAATGTGGTTTCCGTGTCTTACAAATTCTGTTGTTTGTTGTGTTATGTGCTGTGTTCTGGCTTGTGTGAGTGCTGCCTTTAGGCTTTCTGTGTGTTACATACTGGGTAGATGTTGCGCGGGCTGTGTCATTTGAGCATTGTGTGTAATGATGGGTTCGCCTCGTGACGGACGTGTGTGCATGTGTATGTTGTTTGTAGGGGCGTATTCGTTCGTGCTGTCTGCGTGTGCTCTGTATGATAGGCTTGTGGTTGGGCGTGTTGTGTGCAGTGCGCTGTACGTGTGTTGCATGCGTTTCGTCAGTTTTGTGTGCATCTGTATGTGTTGTGCCAGTTTTGTGTGTGTGGTTGTGATTTGCGTGTTGTGTGAGAGAGGCTGTGTGTGTGTTTGGCTGTTGGAGTTATGCACATGATGTGAGATGTGTTGACTGTGTGTGGCTGCGCTTGTTTTGTACGTCTCTTGCGTACAGTACGTGGTCTGTGCGGTGGTTTTCGTGTGCATTGTGAGCAGTGGTTATGTGCCTTCAAGGGTGTGGTGTGTTTATTGTGTCTGTTGTGTTGCGTGTTTCTGTGTTGTGTGTGTGTACTGCGCTGTGCTCCTGTGTGAGGATGTACGTGTGGTGCGCCTGTGCGTGATTGTGTGTGCAGTGTGTAGTGTGTGAAATGTGTGCTACTTGTGTTCTCTGTTGGTTATATGTGTTTTGCCTATGGATTTGGGAGTGTTGTGTGTGTCATGAGCTGTGATACTGTCGGTGCGGGACGCTTGTGTGTGTGTGTCGTGTGACGTGTGGTTCTGTGATTTGTGTCTGCGTTGTGCGTATTCTACTCTGTGTGTTCTGTGGTCTGCGGGTTTTGCTTGTGGGGTGAGACACTGTGTTAGGCCTGATATCTTTGTGTATACGTTGTGTGTTTGGCATTGTGCATTCTGTGAGGCTCTGTGTGCTGTCTGTTTTATGTGTGTTTGGAGTGGTGTGTGTGTAGTGTGTGAAACGTGTGTTGCATAATTTCGGTGTTCTTTTTGTTGTGGACGGTGTGTGTTTTGCGTGTGGGTTTCTATGTGCGTGGTTGTGTTTGACAGGTTGCTTGTGTGGCTGGCTCTTTGAGTAACGAGTGTGATTTGTGATGTGTGTACTGTGTGTGGTCAAGCTTGGTCAGCGTGCCTCACTGGGTGTGCTGGGTTCACTCCGAGAACCGTGGTTCATGTGTGGAGGGTGGGCAGTTAAGTTCTCGGTTTGATGTGCAGTGTGTTGAGGGACTTCTGCATTCAAGTGCACAGAGGACAGCCTCTCGTGCTTGGCGGTTTTCTCCACAGGTTTGTAAAACTCCAGGAGGGCCTTGTTTCCTGAGGGCGCAGAGAGCCGCCTCATCTCTTTACTAGCAAGGCCCCGAGGACGCCTTTGCAGTAAAGTGCCAGAAAGTGCTGCAGGAGAACCTTATGACAAACTCTGCCGCAGAAACAATCCACCATGCACTGAGGAGACCCTCCCTGAGAGAATGCTAGGCTGCTTTCATTTTGCATGCAATTTGCTCCTATGTGATAAGGAAAACAGCAAACATTGCAGTAGAACGCGGTCTTCTCTGTACGCCCTCTATCTCAACGACATAGGTGGGCTGCGAATAGGCCTTTGCACCAGCGACACTGGGGGTTGCGGAAGAAGGTGCATTGTGGTGACAGCAGTGGAGGCAAGTCAGCTTTGGATTCCGCTTATGTGAGTGAAAGAAACCACTGCAGGACGGCCCATTCAAGGAAGCATTGAAGCCCTGGCAGTGGAGGCTGAAACTGAGCTTGCAAGGTGCTTGCCACCGTGTTTGTGTAGCCAAGAACGTTGAGGCCTTGTTGAGGAAGACTGGCCGTCAGGCAATAGGCCCGCATACGACGAATTTTGCTCGCAGTGTGGTTTCCGTGTCTGTCCTGTGTGCCTGCACTCTGAGCGCCTGAAAGAGGTCTGCTGTGAGGAGCTCTCTTTGCTGGGAGTGTGGTGCTCACGTGTGTGGACATTAACGTGAAGCCTTGCTGAGGAAGCCTGGCCGCCAGGCAATAGGCCCGCATACGACGAATTGTGCTCGCCGTGTGGTTTCCGTGCCTGTCCTGTGTGCGTGCACTCCAAGCGCCTGAAGGAGGTCTGCTGTGTAGAGCTGTCTTTGGCTGAGTGGCTGGTGCTCCTTTGTGTTGCCACTAACGTGAGGCCCAGCTGAGGAAGCCTGGCCGTCAGGAAGATGCCCGCATACAACGAATTCAGCTCGCAATGTGGTTTCCGTGTCTTACAAATTCTGTTGTTTGTTGTGTTATGTGCTGTGTTCTGGCTTGTGTGAGTGCTGCCTTTAGGCTTTCTGTGTGTTACATACTGGGTAGATGTTGCGCGGGCTGTGTCATTTGAGCATTGTGTGTAATGATGGGTTCGCCTCGTGACGGACGTGTGTGCATGTGTATGTTGTTTGTAGGGGCGTATTCGTTCGTGCTGTCTGCGTGTGCTCTGTATGATAGGCTTGTGGTTGGGCGTGTTGTGTGCAGTGCGCTGTACGTGTGTTGCATGCGTTTCGTCAGTTTTGTGTGCATCTGTATGTGTTGTGCCAGTTTTGTGTGTGTGGTTGTGATTTGCGTGTTGTGTGAGAGAGGCTGTGTGTGTGTTTGGCTGTTGGAGTTATGCACATGATGTGAGATGTGTTGACTGTGTGTGGCTGCGCTTGTTTTGTACGTCTCTTGCGTACAGTACGTGGTCTGTGCGGTGGTTTTCGTGTGCATTGTGAGCAGTGGTTATGTGCCTTCAAGGGTGTGGTGTGTTTATTGTGTCTGTTGTGTTGCGTGTTTCTGTGTTGTGTGTGTGTACTGCGCTGTGCTCCTGTGTGAGGATGTACGTGTGGTGCGCCTGTGCGTGATTGTGTGTGCAGTGTGTAGTGTGTGAAATGTGTGCTACTTGTGTTCTCTGTTGGTTATATGTGTTTTGCCTATGGATTTGGGAGTGTTGTGTGTGTCATGAGCTGTGATACTGTCGGTGCGGGACGCTTGTGTGTGTGTGTCGTGTGACGTGTGGTTCTGTGATTTGTGTCTGCGTTGTGCGTATTCTACTCTGTGTGTTCTGTGGTCTGCGGGTTTTGCTTGTGGGGTGAGACACTGTGTTAGGCCTGATATCTTTGTGTATACGTTGTGTGTTTGGCATTGTGCATTCTGTGAGGCTCTGTGTGCTGTCTGTTTTATGTGTGTTTGGAGTGGTGTGTGTGTAGTGTGTGAAACGTGTGTTGCATAATTTCGGTGTTCTTTTTGTTGTGGACGGTGTGTGTTTTGCGTGTGGGTTTCTATGTGCGTGGTTGTGTTTGACAGGTTGCTTGTGTGGCTGGCTCTTTGAGTAACGAGTGTGATTTGTGATGTGTGTACTGTGTGTGGTCAAGCTTGGTCAGCGTGCCTCACTGGGTGTGCTGGGTTCACTCCGAGAACCGTGGTTCATGTGTGGAGGGTGGGCAGTTAAGTTCTCGGTTTGATGTGCAGTGTGTTGAGGGACTTCTGCATTCAAGTGCACAGAGGACAGCCTCTCGTGCTTGGCGGTTTTCTCCACAGGTTTGTAAAACTCCAGGAGGGCCTTGTTTCCTGAGGGCGCAGAGAGCCGCCTCATCTCTTTACTAGCAAGGCCCCGAGGACGCCTTTGCAGTAAAGTGCCAGAAAGTGCTGCAGGAGAACCTTATGACAAACTCTGCCGCAGAAACAATCCACCATGCACTGAGGAGACCCTCCCTGAGAGAATGCTAGGCTGCTTTCATTTTGCATGCAATTTGCTCCTATGTGATAAGGAAAACAGCAAACATTGCAGTAGAACGCGGTCTTCTCTGTACGCCCTCTATCTCAACGACATAGGTGGGCTGCGAATAGGCCTTTGCACCAGCGACACTGGGGGTTGCGGAAGAAGGTGCATTGTGGTGACAGCAGTGGAGGCAAGTCAGCTTTGGATTCCGCTTATGTGAGTGAAAGAAACCACTGCAGGACGGCCCATTCAAGGAAGCATTGAAGCCCTGGCAGTGGAGGCTGAAACTGAGCTTGCAAGGTGCTTGCCACCGTGTTTGTGTAGCCAAGAACGTTGAGGCCTTGTTGAGGAAGACTGGCCGTCAGGCAATAGGCCCGCATACGACGAATTTTGCTCGCAGTGTGGTTTCCGTGTCTGTCCTGTGTGCCTGCACTCTGAGCGCCTGAAAGAGGTCTGCTGTGAGGAGCTCTCTTTGCTGGGAGTGTGGTGCTCACGTGTGTGGACATTAACGTGAAGCCTTGCTGAGGAAGCCTGGCCGCCAGGCAATAGGCCCGCATACGACGAATTGTGCTCGCCGTGTGGTTTCCGTGCCTGTCCTGTGTGCGTGCACTCCAAGCGCCTGAAGGAGGTCTGCTGTGTAGAGCTGTCTTTGGCTGAGTGGCTGGTGCTCCTTTGTGTTGCCACTAACGTGAGGCCCAGCTGAGGAAGCCTGGCCGTCAGGAAGATGCCCGCATACAACGAATTCAGCTCGCAATGTGGTTTCCGTGTCTTACAAATTCTGTTGTTTGTTGTGTTATGTGCTGTGTTCTGGCTTGTGTGAGTGCTGCCTTTAGGCTTTCTGTGTGTTACATACTGGGTAGATGTTGCGCGGGCTGTGTCATTTGAGCATTGTGTGTAATGATGGGTTCGCCTCGTGACGGACGTGTGTGCATGTGTATGTTGTTTGTAGGGGCGTATTCGTTCGTGCTGTCTGCGTGTGCTCTGTATGATAGGCTTGTGGTTGGGCGTGTTGTGTGCAGTGCGCTGTACGTGTGTTGCATGCGTTTCGTCAGTTTTGTGTGCATCTGTATGTGTTGTGCCAGTTTTGTGTGTGTGGTTGTGATTTGCGTGTTGTGTGAGAGAGGCTGTGTGTGTGTTTGGCTGTTGGAGTTATGCACATGATGTGAGATGTGTTGACTGTGTGTGGCTGCGCTTGTTTTGTACGTCTCTTGCGTACAGTACGTGGTCTGTGCGGTGGTTTTCGTGTGCATTGTGAGCAGTGGTTATGTGCCTTCAAGGGTGTGGTGTGTTTATTGTGTCTGTTGTGTTGCGTGTTTCTGTGTTGTGTGTGTGTACTGCGCTGTGCTCCTGTGTGAGGATGTACGTGTGGTGCGCCTGTGCGTGATTGTGTGTGCAGTGTGTAGTGTGTGAAATGTGTGCTACTTGTGTTCTCTGTTGGTTATATGTGTTTTGCCTATGGATTTGGGAGTGTTGTGTGTGTCATGAGCTGTGATACTGTCGGTGCGGGACGCTTGTGTGTGTGTGTCGTGTGACGTGTGGTTCTGTGATTTGTGTCTGCGTTGTGCGTATTCTACTCTGTGTGTTCTGTGGTCTGCGGGTTTTGCTTGTGGGGTGAGACACTGTGTTAGGCCTGATATCTTTGTGTATACGTTGTGTGTTTGGCATTGTGCATTCTGTGAGGCTCTGTGTGCTGTCTGTTTTATGTGTGTTTGGAGTGGTGTGTGTGTAGTGTGTGAAACGTGTGTTGCATAATTTCGGTGTTCTTTTTGTTGTGGACGGTGTGTGTTTTGCGTGTGGGTTTCTATGTGCGTGGTTGTGTTTGACAGGTTGCTTGTGTGGCTGGCTCTTTGAGTAACGAGTGTGATTTGTGATGTGTGTACTGTGTGTGGTCAAGCTTGGTCAGCGTGCCTCACTGGGTGTGCTGGGTTCACTCCGAGAACCGTGGTTCATGTGTGGAGGGTGGGCAGTTAAGTTCTCGGTTTGATGTGCAGTGTGTTGAGGGACTTCTGCATTCAAGTGCACAGAGGACAGCCTCTCGTGCTTGGCGGTTTTCTCCACAGGTTTGTAAAACTCCAGGAGGGCCTTGTTTCCTGAGGGCGCAGAGAGCCGCCTCATCTCTTTACTAGCAAGGCCCCGAGGACGCCTTTGCAGTAAAGTGCCAGAAAGTGCTGCAGGAGAACCTTATGACAAACTCTGCCGCAGAAACAATCCACCATGCACTGAGGAGACCCTCCCTGAGAGAATGCTAGGCTGCTTTCATTTTGCATGCAATTTGCTCCTATGTGATAAGGAAAACAGCAAACATTGCAGTAGAACGCGGTCTTCTCTGTACGCCCTCTATCTCAACGACATAGGTGGGCTGCGAATAGGCCTTTGCACCAGCGACACTGGGGGTTGCGGAAGAAGGTGCATTGTGGTGACAGCAGTGGAGGCAAGTCAGCTTTGGATTCCGCTTATGTGAGTGAAAGAAACCACTGCAGGACGGCCCATTCAAGGAAGCATTGAAGCCCTGGCAGTGGAGGCTGAAACTGAGCTTGCAAGGTGCTTGCCACCGTGTTTGTGTAGCCAAGAACGTTGAGGCCTTGTTGAGGAAGACTGGCCGTCAGGCAATAGGCCCGCATACGACGAATTTTGCTCGCAGTGTGGTTTCCGTGTCTGTCCTGTGTGCCTGCACTCTGAGCGCCTGAAAGAGGTCTGCTGTGAGGAGCTCTCTTTGCTGGGAGTGTGGTGCTCACGTGTGTGGACATTAACGTGAAGCCTTGCTGAGGAAGCCTGGCCGCCAGGCAATAGGCCCGCATACGACGAATTGTGCTCGCCGTGTGGTTTCCGTGCCTGTCCTGTGTGCGTGCACTCCAAGCGCCTGAAGGAGGTCTGCTGTGTAGAGCTGTCTTTGGCTGAGTGGCTGGTGCTCCTTTGTGTTGCCACTAACGTGAGGCCCAGCTGAGGAAGCCTGGCCGTCAGGAAGATGCCCGCATACAACGAATTCAGCTCGCAATGTGGTTTCCGTGTCTTACAAATTCTGTTGTTTGTTGTGTTATGTGCTGTGTTCTGGCTTGTGTGAGTGCTGCCTTTAGGCTTTCTGTGTGTTACATACTGGGTAGATGTTGCGCGGGCTGTGTCATTTGAGCATTGTGTGTAATGATGGGTTCGCCTCGTGACGGACGTGTGTGCATGTGTATGTTGTTTGTAGGGGCGTATTCGTTCGTGCTGTCTGCGTGTGCTCTGTATGATAGGCTTGTGGTTGGGCGTGTTGTGTGCAGTGCGCTGTACGTGTGTTGCATGCGTTTCGTCAGTTTTGTGTGCATCTGTATGTGTTGTGCCAGTTTTGTGTGTGTGGTTGTGATTTGCGTGTTGTGTGAGAGAGGCTGTGTGTGTGTTTGGCTGTTGGAGTTATGCACATGATGTGAGATGTGTTGACTGTGTGTGGCTGCGCTTGTTTTGTACGTCTCTTGCGTACAGTACGTGGTCTGTGCGGTGGTTTTCGTGTGCATTGTGAGCAGTGGTTATGTGCCTTCAAGGGTGTGGTGTGTTTATTGTGTCTGTTGTGTTGCGTGTTTCTGTGTTGTGTGTGTGTACTGCGCTGTGCTCCTGTGTGAGGATGTACGTGTGGTGCGCCTGTGCGTGATTGTGTGTGCAGTGTGTAGTGTGTGAAATGTGTGCTACTTGTGTTCTCTGTTGGTTATATGTGTTTTGCCTATGGATTTGGGAGTGTTGTGTGTGTCATGAGCTGTGATACTGTCGGTGCGGGACGCTTGTGTGTGTGTGTCGTGTGACGTGTGGTTCTGTGATTTGTGTCTGCGTTGTGCGTATTCTACTCTGTGTGTTCTGTGGTCTGCGGGTTTTGCTTGTGGGGTGAGACACTGTGTTAGGCCTGATATCTTTGTGTATACGTTGTGTGTTTGGCATTGTGCATTCTGTGAGGCTCTGTGTGCTGTCTGTTTTATGTGTGTTTGGAGTGGTGTGTGTGTAGTGTGTGAAACGTGTGTTGCATAATTTCGGTGTTCTTTTTGTTGTGGACGGTGTGTGTTTTGCGTGTGGGTTTCTATGTGCGTGGTTGTGTTTGACAGGTTGCTTGTGTGGCTGGCTCTTTGAGTAACGAGTGTGATTTGTGATGTGTGTACTGTGTGTGGTCAAGCTTGGTCAGCGTGCCTCACTGGGTGTGCTGGGTTCACTCCGAGAACCGTGGTTCATGTGTGGAGGGTGGGCAGTTAAGTTCTCGGTTTGATGTGCAGTGTGTTGAGGGACTTCTGCATTCAAGTGCACAGAGGACAGCCTCTCGTGCTTGGCGGTTTTCTCCACAGGTTTGTAAAACTCCAGGAGGGCCTTGTTTCCTGAGGGCGCAGAGAGCCGCCTCATCTCTTTACTAGCAAGGCCCCGAGGACGCCTTTGCAGTAAAGTGCCAGAAAGTGCTGCAGGAGAACCTTATGACAAACTCTGCCGCAGAAACAATCCACCATGCACTGAGGAGACCCTCCCTGAGAGAATGCTAGGCTGCTTTCATTTTGCATGCAATTTGCTCCTATGTGATAAGGAAAACAGCAAACATTGCAGTAGAACGCGGTCTTCTCTGTACGCCCTCTATCTCAACGACATAGGTGGGCTGCGAATAGGCCTTTGCACCAGCGACACTGGGGGTTGCGGAAGAAGGTGCATTGTGGTGACAGCAGTGGAGGCAAGTCAGCTTTGGATTCCGCTTATGTGAGTGAAAGAAACCACTGCAGGACGGCCCATTCAAGGAAGCATTGAAGCCCTGGCAGTGGAGGCTGAAACTGAGCTTGCAAGGTGCTTGCCACCGTGTTTGTGTAGCCAAGAACGTTGAGGCCTTGTTGAGGAAGACTGGCCGTCAGGCAATAGGCCCGCATACGACGAATTTTGCTCGCAGTGTGGTTTCCGTGTCTGTCCTGTGTGCCTGCACTCTGAGCGCCTGAAAGAGGTCTGCTGTGAGGAGCTCTCTTTGCTGGGAGTGTGGTGCTCACGTGTGTGGACATTAACGTGAAGCCTTGCTGAGGAAGCCTGGCCGCCAGGCAATAGGCCCGCATACGACGAATTGTGCTCGCCGTGTGGTTTCCGTGCCTGTCCTGTGTGCGTGCACTCCAAGCGCCTGAAGGAGGTCTGCTGTGTAGAGCTGTCTTTGGCTGAGTGGCTGGTGCTCCTTTGTGTTGCCACTAACGTGAGGCCCAGCTGAGGAAGCCTGGCCGTCAGGAAGATGCCCGCATACAACGAATTCAGCTCGCAATGTGGTTTCCGTGTCTTACAAATTCTGTTGTTTGTTGTGTTATGTGCTGTGTTCTGGCTTGTGTGAGTGCTGCCTTTAGGCTTTCTGTGTGTTACATACTGGGTAGATGTTGCGCGGGCTGTGTCATTTGAGCATTGTGTGTAATGATGGGTTCGCCTCGTGACGGACGTGTGTGCATGTGTATGTTGTTTGTAGGGGCGTATTCGTTCGTGCTGTCTGCGTGTGCTCTGTATGATAGGCTTGTGGTTGGGCGTGTTGTGTGCAGTGCGCTGTACGTGTGTTGCATGCGTTTCGTCAGTTTTGTGTGCATCTGTATGTGTTGTGCCAGTTTTGTGTGTGTGGTTGTGATTTGCGTGTTGTGTGAGAGAGGCTGTGTGTGTGTTTGGCTGTTGGAGTTATGCACATGATGTGAGATGTGTTGACTGTGTGTGGCTGCGCTTGTTTTGTACGTCTCTTGCGTACAGTACGTGGTCTGTGCGGTGGTTTTCGTGTGCATTGTGAGCAGTGGTTATGTGCCTTCAAGGGTGTGGTGTGTTTATTGTGTCTGTTGTGTTGCGTGTTTCTGTGTTGTGTGTGTGTACTGCGCTGTGCTCCTGTGTGAGGATGTACGTGTGGTGCGCCTGTGCGTGATTGTGTGTGCAGTGTGTAGTGTGTGAAATGTGTGCTACTTGTGTTCTCTGTTGGTTATATGTGTTTTGCCTATGGATTTGGGAGTGTTGTGTGTGTCATGAGCTGTGATACTGTCGGTGCGGGACGCTTGTGTGTGTGTGTCGTGTGACGTGTGGTTCTGTGATTTGTGTCTGCGTTGTGCGTATTCTACTCTGTGTGTTCTGTGGTCTGCGGGTTTTGCTTGTGGGGTGAGACACTGTGTTAGGCCTGATATCTTTGTGTATACGTTGTGTGTTTGGCATTGTGCATTCTGTGAGGCTCTGTGTGCTGTCTGTTTTATGTGTGTTTGGAGTGGTGTGTGTGTAGTGTGTGAAACGTGTGTTGCATAATTTCGGTGTTCTTTTTGTTGTGGACGGTGTGTGTTTTGCGTGTGGGTTTCTATGTGCGTGGTTGTGTTTGACAGGTTGCTTGTGTGGCTGGCTCTTTGAGTAACGAGTGTGATTTGTGATGTGTGTACTGTGTGTGGTCAAGCTTGGTCAGCGTGCCTCACTGGGTGTGCTGGGTTCACTCCGAGAACCGTGGTTCATGTGTGGAGGGTGGGCAGTTAAGTTCTCGGTTTGATGTGCAGTGTGTTGAGGGACTTCTGCATTCAAGTGCACAGAGGACAGCCTCTCGTGCTTGGCGGTTTTCTCCACAGGTTTGTAAAACTCCAGGAGGGCCTTGTTTCCTGAGGGCGCAGAGAGCCGCCTCATCTCTTTACTAGCAAGGCCCCGAGGACGCCTTTGCAGTAAAGTGCCAGAAAGTGCTGCAGGAGAACCTTATGACAAACTCTGCCGCAGAAACAATCCACCATGCACTGAGGAGACCCTCCCTGAGAGAATGCTAGGCTGCTTTCATTTTGCATGCAATTTGCTCCTATGTGATAAGGAAAACAGCAAACATTGCAGTAGAACGCGGTCTTCTCTGTACGCCCTCTATCTCAACGACATAGGTGGGCTGCGAATAGGCCTTTGCACCAGCGACACTGGGGGTTGCGGAAGAAGGTGCATTGTGGTGACAGCAGTGGAGGCAAGTCAGCTTTGGATTCCGCTTATGTGAGTGAAAGAAACCACTGCAGGACGGCCCATTCAAGGAAGCATTGAAGCCCTGGCAGTGGAGGCTGAAACTGAGCTTGCAAGGTGCTTGCCACCGTGTTTGTGTAGCCAAGAACGTTGAGGCCTTGTTGAGGAAGACTGGCCGTCAGGCAATAGGCCCGCATACGACGAATTTTGCTCGCAGTGTGGTTTCCGTGTCTGTCCTGTGTGCCTGCACTCTGAGCGCCTGAAAGAGGTCTGCTGTGAGGAGCTCTCTTTGCTGGGAGTGTGGTGCTCACGTGTGTGGACATTAACGTGAAGCCTTGCTGAGGAAGCCTGGCCGCCAGGCAATAGGCCCGCATACGACGAATTGTGCTCGCCGTGTGGTTTCCGTGCCTGTCCTGTGTGCGTGCACTCCAAGCGCCTGAAGGAGGTCTGCTGTGTAGAGCTGTCTTTGGCTGAGTGGCTGGTGCTCCTTTGTGTTGCCACTAACGTGAGGCCCAGCTGAGGAAGCCTGGCCGTCAGGAAGATGCCCGCATACAACGAATTCAGCTCGCAATGTGGTTTCCGTGTCTTACAAATTCTGTTGTTTGTTGTGTTATGTGCTGTGTTCTGGCTTGTGTGAGTGCTGCCTTTAGGCTTTCTGTGTGTTACATACTGGGTAGATGTTGCGCGGGCTGTGTCATTTGAGCATTGTGTGTAATGATGGGTTCGCCTCGTGACGGACGTGTGTGCATGTGTATGTTGTTTGTAGGGGCGTATTCGTTCGTGCTGTCTGCGTGTGCTCTGTATGATAGGCTTGTGGTTGGGCGTGTTGTGTGCAGTGCGCTGTACGTGTGTTGCATGCGTTTCGTCAGTTTTGTGTGCATCTGTATGTGTTGTGCCAGTTTTGTGTGTGTGGTTGTGATTTGCGTGTTGTGTGAGAGAGGCTGTGTGTGTGTTTGGCTGTTGGAGTTATGCACATGATGTGAGATGTGTTGACTGTGTGTGGCTGCGCTTGTTTTGTACGTCTCTTGCGTACAGTACGTGGTCTGTGCGGTGGTTTTCGTGTGCATTGTGAGCAGTGGTTATGTGCCTTCAAGGGTGTGGTGTGTTTATTGTGTCTGTTGTGTTGCGTGTTTCTGTGTTGTGTGTGTGTACTGCGCTGTGCTCCTGTGTGAGGATGTACGTGTGGTGCGCCTGTGCGTGATTGTGTGTGCAGTGTGTAGTGTGTGAAATGTGTGCTACTTGTGTTCTCTGTTGGTTATATGTGTTTTGCCTATGGATTTGGGAGTGTTGTGTGTGTCATGAGCTGTGATACTGTCGGTGCGGGACGCTTGTGTGTGTGTGTCGTGTGACGTGTGGTTCTGTGATTTGTGTCTGCGTTGTGCGTATTCTACTCTGTGTGTTCTGTGGTCTGCGGGTTTTGCTTGTGGGGTGAGACACTGTGTTAGGCCTGATATCTTTGTGTATACGTTGTGTGTTTGGCATTGTGCATTCTGTGAGGCTCTGTGTGCTGTCTGTTTTATGTGTGTTTGGAGTGGTGTGTGTGTAGTGTGTGAAACGTGTGTTGCATAATTTCGGTGTTCTTTTTGTTGTGGACGGTGTGTGTTTTGCGTGTGGGTTTCTATGTGCGTGGTTGTGTTTGACAGGTTGCTTGTGTGGCTGGCTCTTTGAGTAACGAGTGTGATTTGTGATGTGTGTACTGTGTGTGGTCAAGCTTGGTCAGCGTGCCTCACTGGGTGTGCTGGGTTCACTCCGAGAACCGTGGTTCATGTGTGGAGGGTGGGCAGTTAAGTTCTCGGTTTGATGTGCAGTGTGTTGAGGGACTTCTGCATTCAAGTGCACAGAGGACAGCCTCTCGTGCTTGGCGGTTTTCTCCACAGGTTTGTAAAACTCCAGGAGGGCCTTGTTTCCTGAGGGCGCAGAGAGCCGCCTCATCTCTTTACTAGCAAGGCCCCGAGGACGCCTTTGCAGTAAAGTGCCAGAAAGTGCTGCAGGAGAACCTTATGACAAACTCTGCCGCAGAAACAATCCACCATGCACTGAGGAGACCCTCCCTGAGAGAATGCTAGGCTGCTTTCATTTTGCATGCAATTTGCTCCTATGTGATAAGGAAAACAGCAAACATTGCAGTAGAACGCGGTCTTCTCTGTACGCCCTCTATCTCAACGACATAGGTGGGCTGCGAATAGGCCTTTGCACCAGCGACACTGGGGGTTGCGGAAGAAGGTGCATTGTGGTGACAGCAGTGGAGGCAAGTCAGCTTTGGATTCCGCTTATGTGAGTGAAAGAAACCACTGCAGGACGGCCCATTCAAGGAAGCATTGAAGCCCTGGCAGTGGAGGCTGAAACTGAGCTTGCAAGGTGCTTGCCACCGTGTTTGTGTAGCCAAGAACGTTGAGGCCTTGTTGAGGAAGACTGGCCGTCAGGCAATAGGCCCGCATACGACGAATTTTGCTCGCAGTGTGGTTTCCGTGTCTGTCCTGTGTGCCTGCACTCTGAGCGCCTGAAAGAGGTCTGCTGTGAGGAGCTCTCTTTGCTGGGAGTGTGGTGCTCACGTGTGTGGACATTAACGTGAAGCCTTGCTGAGGAAGCCTGGCCGCCAGGCAATAGGCCCGCATACGACGAATTGTGCTCGCCGTGTGGTTTCCGTGCCTGTCCTGTGTGCGTGCACTCCAAGCGCCTGAAGGAGGTCTGCTGTGTAGAGCTGTCTTTGGCTGAGTGGCTGGTGCTCCTTTGTGTTGCCACTAACGTGAGGCCCAGCTGAGGAAGCCTGGCCGTCAGGAAGATGCCCGCATACAACGAATTCAGCTCGCAATGTGGTTTCCGTGTCTTACAAATTCTGTTGTTTGTTGTGTTATGTGCTGTGTTCTGGCTTGTGTGAGTGCTGCCTTTAGGCTTTCTGTGTGTTACATACTGGGTAGATGTTGCGCGGGCTGTGTCATTTGAGCATTGTGTGTAATGATGGGTTCGCCTCGTGACGGACGTGTGTGCATGTGTATGTTGTTTGTAGGGGCGTATTCGTTCGTGCTGTCTGCGTGTGCTCTGTATGATAGGCTTGTGGTTGGGCGTGTTGTGTGCAGTGCGCTGTACGTGTGTTGCATGCGTTTCGTCAGTTTTGTGTGCATCTGTATGTGTTGTGCCAGTTTTGTGTGTGTGGTTGTGATTTGCGTGTTGTGTGAGAGAGGCTGTGTGTGTGTTTGGCTGTTGGAGTTATGCACATGATGTGAGATGTGTTGACTGTGTGTGGCTGCGCTTGTTTTGTACGTCTCTTGCGTACAGTACGTGGTCTGTGCGGTGGTTTTCGTGTGCATTGTGAGCAGTGGTTATGTGCCTTCAAGGGTGTGGTGTGTTTATTGTGTCTGTTGTGTTGCGTGTTTCTGTGTTGTGTGTGTGTACTGCGCTGTGCTCCTGTGTGAGGATGTACGTGTGGTGCGCCTGTGCGTGATTGTGTGTGCAGTGTGTAGTGTGTGAAATGTGTGCTACTTGTGTTCTCTGTTGGTTATATGTGTTTTGCCTATGGATTTGGGAGTGTTGTGTGTGTCATGAGCTGTGATACTGTCGGTGCGGGACGCTTGTGTGTGTGTGTCGTGTGACGTGTGGTTCTGTGATTTGTGTCTGCGTTGTGCGTATTCTACTCTGTGTGTTCTGTGGTCTGCGGGTTTTGCTTGTGGGGTGAGACACTGTGTTAGGCCTGATATCTTTGTGTATACGTTGTGTGTTTGGCATTGTGCATTCTGTGAGGCTCTGTGTGCTGTCTGTTTTATGTGTGTTTGGAGTGGTGTGTGTGTAGTGTGTGAAACGTGTGTTGCATAATTTCGGTGTTCTTTTTGTTGTGGACGGTGTGTGTTTTGCGTGTGGGTTTCTATGTGCGTGGTTGTGTTTGACAGGTTGCTTGTGTGGCTGGCTCTTTGAGTAACGAGTGTGATTTGTGATGTGTGTACTGTGTGTGGTCAAGCTTGGTCAGCGTGCCTCACTGGGTGTGCTGGGTTCACTCCGAGAACCGTGGTTCATGTGTGGAGGGTGGGCAGTTAAGTTCTCGGTTTGATGTGCAGTGTGTTGAGGGACTTCTGCATTCAAGTGCACAGAGGACAGCCTCTCGTGCTTGGCGGTTTTCTCCACAGGTTTGTAAAACTCCAGGAGGGCCTTGTTTCCTGAGGGCGCAGAGAGCCGCCTCATCTCTTTACTAGCAAGGCCCCGAGGACGCCTTTGCAGTAAAGTGCCAGAAAGTGCTGCAGGAGAACCTTATGACAAACTCTGCCGCAGAAACAATCCACCATGCACTGAGGAGACCCTCCCTGAGAGAATGCTAGGCTGCTTTCATTTTGCATGCAATTTGCTCCTATGTGATAAGGAAAACAGCAAACATTGCAGTAGAACGCGGTCTTCTCTGTACGCCCTCTATCTCAACGACATAGGTGGGCTGCGAATAGGCCTTTGCACCAGCGACACTGGGGGTTGCGGAAGAAGGTGCATTGTGGTGACAGCAGTGGAGGCAAGTCAGCTTTGGATTCCGCTTATGTGAGTGAAAGAAACCACTGCAGGACGGCCCATTCAAGGAAGCATTGAAGCCCTGGCAGTGGAGGCTGAAACTGAGCTTGCAAGGTGCTTGCCACCGTGTTTGTGTAGCCAAGAACGTTGAGGCCTTGTTGAGGAAGACTGGCCGTCAGGCAATAGGCCCGCATACGACGAATTTTGCTCGCAGTGTGGTTTCCGTGTCTGTCCTGTGTGCCTGCACTCTGAGCGCCTGAAAGAGGTCTGCTGTGAGGAGCTCTCTTTGCTGGGAGTGTGGTGCTCACGTGTGTGGACATTAACGTGAAGCCTTGCTGAGGAAGCCTGGCCGCCAGGCAATAGGCCCGCATACGACGAATTGTGCTCGCCGTGTGGTTTCCGTGCCTGTCCTGTGTGCGTGCACTCCAAGCGCCTGAAGGAGGTCTGCTGTGTAGAGCTGTCTTTGGCTGAGTGGCTGGTGCTCCTTTGTGTTGCCACTAACGTGAGGCCCAGCTGAGGAAGCCTGGCCGTCAGGAAGATGCCCGCATACAACGAATTCAGCTCGCAATGTGGTTTCCGTGTCTTACAAATTCTGTTGTTTGTTGTGTTATGTGCTGTGTTCTGGCTTGTGTGAGTGCTGCCTTTAGGCTTTCTGTGTGTTACATACTGGGTAGATGTTGCGCGGGCTGTGTCATTTGAGCATTGTGTGTAATGATGGGTTCGCCTCGTGACGGACGTGTGTGCATGTGTATGTTGTTTGTAGGGGCGTATTCGTTCGTGCTGTCTGCGTGTGCTCTGTATGATAGGCTTGTGGTTGGGCGTGTTGTGTGCAGTGCGCTGTACGTGTGTTGCATGCGTTTCGTCAGTTTTGTGTGCATCTGTATGTGTTGTGCCAGTTTTGTGTGTGTGGTTGTGATTTGCGTGTTGTGTGAGAGAGGCTGTGTGTGTGTTTGGCTGTTGGAGTTATGCACATGATGTGAGATGTGTTGACTGTGTGTGGCTGCGCTTGTTTTGTACGTCTCTTGCGTACAGTACGTGGTCTGTGCGGTGGTTTTCGTGTGCATTGTGAGCAGTGGTTATGTGCCTTCAAGGGTGTGGTGTGTTTATTGTGTCTGTTGTGTTGCGTGTTTCTGTGTTGTGTGTGTGTACTGCGCTGTGCTCCTGTGTGAGGATGTACGTGTGGTGCGCCTGTGCGTGATTGTGTGTGCAGTGTGTAGTGTGTGAAATGTGTGCTACTTGTGTTCTCTGTTGGTTATATGTGTTTTGCCTATGGATTTGGGAGTGTTGTGTGTGTCATGAGCTGTGATACTGTCGGTGCGGGACGCTTGTGTGTGTGTGTCGTGTGACGTGTGGTTCTGTGATTTGTGTCTGCGTTGTGCGTATTCTACTCTGTGTGTTCTGTGGTCTGCGGGTTTTGCTTGTGGGGTGAGACACTGTGTTAGGCCTGATATCTTTGTGTATACGTTGTGTGTTTGGCATTGTGCATTCTGTGAGGCTCTGTGTGCTGTCTGTTTTATGTGTGTTTGGAGTGGTGTGTGTGTAGTGTGTGAAACGTGTGTTGCATAATTTCGGTGTTCTTTTTGTTGTGGACGGTGTGTGTTTTGCGTGTGGGTTTCTATGTGCGTGGTTGTGTTTGACAGGTTGCTTGTGTGGCTGGCTCTTTGAGTAACGAGTGTGATTTGTGATGTGTGTACTGTGTGTGGTCAAGCTTGGTCAGCGTGCCTCACTGGGTGTGCTGGGTTCACTCCGAGAACCGTGGTTCATGTGTGGAGGGTGGGCAGTTAAGTTCTCGGTTTGATGTGCAGTGTGTTGAGGGACTTCTGCATTCAAGTGCACAGAGGACAGCCTCTCGTGCTTGGCGGTTTTCTCCACAGGTTTGTAAAACTCCAGGAGGGCCTTGTTTCCTGAGGGCGCAGAGAGCCGCCTCATCTCTTTACTAGCAAGGCCCCGAGGACGCCTTTGCAGTAAAGTGCCAGAAAGTGCTGCAGGAGAACCTTATGACAAACTCTGCCGCAGAAACAATCCACCATGCACTGAGGAGACCCTCCCTGAGAGAATGCTAGGCTGCTTTCATTTTGCATGCAATTTGCTCCTATGTGATAAGGAAAACAGCAAACATTGCAGTAGAACGCGGTCTTCTCTGTACGCCCTCTATCTCAACGACATAGGTGGGCTGCGAATAGGCCTTTGCACCAGCGACACTGGGGGTTGCGGAAGAAGGTGCATTGTGGTGACAGCAGTGGAGGCAAGTCAGCTTTGGATTCCGCTTATGTGAGTGAAAGAAACCACTGCAGGACGGCCCATTCAAGGAAGCATTGAAGCCCTGGCAGTGGAGGCTGAAACTGAGCTTGCAAGGTGCTTGCCACCGTGTTTGTGTAGCCAAGAACGTTGAGGCCTTGTTGAGGAAGACTGGCCGTCAGGCAATAGGCCCGCATACGACGAATTTTGCTCGCAGTGTGGTTTCCGTGTCTGTCCTGTGTGCCTGCACTCTGAGCGCCTGAAAGAGGTCTGCTGTGAGGAGCTCTCTTTGCTGGGAGTGTGGTGCTCACGTGTGTGGACATTAACGTGAAGCCTTGCTGAGGAAGCCTGGCCGCCAGGCAATAGGCCCGCATACGACGAATTGTGCTCGCCGTGTGGTTTCCGTGCCTGTCCTGTGTGCGTGCACTCCAAGCGCCTGAAGGAGGTCTGCTGTGTAGAGCTGTCTTTGGCTGAGTGGCTGGTGCTCCTTTGTGTTGCCACTAACGTGAGGCCCAGCTGAGGAAGCCTGGCCGTCAGGAAGATGCCCGCATACAACGAATTCAGCTCGCAATGTGGTTTCCGTGTCTTACAAATTCTGTTGTTTGTTGTGTTATGTGCTGTGTTCTGGCTTGTGTGAGTGCTGCCTTTAGGCTTTCTGTGTGTTACATACTGGGTAGATGTTGCGCGGGCTGTGTCATTTGAGCATTGTGTGTAATGATGGGTTCGCCTCGTGACGGACGTGTGTGCATGTGTATGTTGTTTGTAGGGGCGTATTCGTTCGTGCTGTCTGCGTGTGCTCTGTATGATAGGCTTGTGGTTGGGCGTGTTGTGTGCAGTGCGCTGTACGTGTGTTGCATGCGTTTCGTCAGTTTTGTGTGCATCTGTATGTGTTGTGCCAGTTTTGTGTGTGTGGTTGTGATTTGCGTGTTGTGTGAGAGAGGCTGTGTGTGTGTTTGGCTGTTGGAGTTATGCACATGATGTGAGATGTGTTGACTGTGTGTGGCTGCGCTTGTTTTGTACGTCTCTTGCGTACAGTACGTGGTCTGTGCGGTGGTTTTCGTGTGCATTGTGAGCAGTGGTTATGTGCCTTCAAGGGTGTGGTGTGTTTATTGTGTCTGTTGTGTTGCGTGTTTCTGTGTTGTGTGTGTGTACTGCGCTGTGCTCCTGTGTGAGGATGTACGTGTGGTGCGCCTGTGCGTGATTGTGTGTGCAGTGTGTAGTGTGTGAAATGTGTGCTACTTGTGTTCTCTGTTGGTTATATGTGTTTTGCCTATGGATTTGGGAGTGTTGTGTGTGTCATGAGCTGTGATACTGTCGGTGCGGGACGCTTGTGTGTGTGTGTCGTGTGACGTGTGGTTCTGTGATTTGTGTCTGCGTTGTGCGTATTCTACTCTGTGTGTTCTGTGGTCTGCGGGTTTTGCTTGTGGGGTGAGACACTGTGTTAGGCCTGATATCTTTGTGTATACGTTGTGTGTTTGGCATTGTGCATTCTGTGAGGCTCTGTGTGCTGTCTGTTTTATGTGTGTTTGGAGTGGTGTGTGTGTAGTGTGTGAAACGTGTGTTGCATAATTTCGGTGTTCTTTTTGTTGTGGACGGTGTGTGTTTTGCGTGTGGGTTTCTATGTGCGTGGTTGTGTTTGACAGGTTGCTTGTGTGGCTGGCTCTTTGAGTAACGAGTGTGATTTGTGATGTGTGTACTGTGTGTGGTCAAGCTTGGTCAGCGTGCCTCACTGGGTGTGCTGGGTTCACTCCGAGAACCGTGGTTCATGTGTGGAGGGTGGGCAGTTAAGTTCTCGGTTTGATGTGCAGTGTGTTGAGGGACTTCTGCATTCAAGTGCACAGAGGACAGCCTCTCGTGCTTGGCGGTTTTCTCCACAGGTTTGTAAAACTCCAGGAGGGCCTTGTTTCCTGAGGGCGCAGAGAGCCGCCTCATCTCTTTACTAGCAAGGCCCCGAGGACGCCTTTGCAGTAAAGTGCCAGAAAGTGCTGCAGGAGAACCTTATGACAAACTCTGCCGCAGAAACAATCCACCATGCACTGAGGAGACCCTCCCTGAGAGAATGCTAGGCTGCTTTCATTTTGCATGCAATTTGCTCCTATGTGATAAGGAAAACAGCAAACATTGCAGTAGAACGCGGTCTTCTCTGTACGCCCTCTATCTCAACGACATAGGTGGGCTGCGAATAGGCCTTTGCACCAGCGACACTGGGGGTTGCGGAAGAAGGTGCATTGTGGTGACAGCAGTGGAGGCAAGTCAGCTTTGGATTCCGCTTATGTGAGTGAAAGAAACCACTGCAGGACGGCCCATTCAAGGAAGCATTGAAGCCCTGGCAGTGGAGGCTGAAACTGAGCTTGCAAGGTGCTTGCCACCGTGTTTGTGTAGCCAAGAACGTTGAGGCCTTGTTGAGGAAGACTGGCCGTCAGGCAATAGGCCCGCATACGACGAATTTTGCTCGCAGTGTGGTTTCCGTGTCTGTCCTGTGTGCCTGCACTCTGAGCGCCTGAAAGAGGTCTGCTGTGAGGAGCTCTCTTTGCTGGGAGTGTGGTGCTCACGTGTGTGGACATTAACGTGAAGCCTTGCTGAGGAAGCCTGGCCGCCAGGCAATAGGCCCGCATACGACGAATTGTGCTCGCCGTGTGGTTTCCGTGCCTGTCCTGTGTGCGTGCACTCCAAGCGCCTGAAGGAGGTCTGCTGTGTAGAGCTGTCTTTGGCTGAGTGGCTGGTGCTCCTTTGTGTTGCCACTAACGTGAGGCCCAGCTGAGGAAGCCTGGCCGTCAGGAAGATGCCCGCATACAACGAATTCAGCTCGCAATGTGGTTTCCGTGTCTTACAAATTCTGTTGTTTGTTGTGTTATGTGCTGTGTTCTGGCTTGTGTGAGTGCTGCCTTTAGGCTTTCTGTGTGTTACATACTGGGTAGATGTTGCGCGGGCTGTGTCATTTGAGCATTGTGTGTAATGATGGGTTCGCCTCGTGACGGACGTGTGTGCATGTGTATGTTGTTTGTAGGGGCGTATTCGTTCGTGCTGTCTGCGTGTGCTCTGTATGATAGGCTTGTGGTTGGGCGTGTTGTGTGCAGTGCGCTGTACGTGTGTTGCATGCGTTTCGTCAGTTTTGTGTGCATCTGTATGTGTTGTGCCAGTTTTGTGTGTGTGGTTGTGATTTGCGTGTTGTGTGAGAGAGGCTGTGTGTGTGTTTGGCTGTTGGAGTTATGCACATGATGTGAGATGTGTTGACTGTGTGTGGCTGCGCTTGTTTTGTACGTCTCTTGCGTACAGTACGTGGTCTGTGCGGTGGTTTTCGTGTGCATTGTGAGCAGTGGTTATGTGCCTTCAAGGGTGTGGTGTGTTTATTGTGTCTGTTGTGTTGCGTGTTTCTGTGTTGTGTGTGTGTACTGCGCTGTGCTCCTGTGTGAGGATGTACGTGTGGTGCGCCTGTGCGTGATTGTGTGTGCAGTGTGTAGTGTGTGAAATGTGTGCTACTTGTGTTCTCTGTTGGTTATATGTGTTTTGCCTATGGATTTGGGAGTGTTGTGTGTGTCATGAGCTGTGATACTGTCGGTGCGGGACGCTTGTGTGTGTGTGTCGTGTGACGTGTGGTTCTGTGATTTGTGTCTGCGTTGTGCGTATTCTACTCTGTGTGTTCTGTGGTCTGCGGGTTTTGCTTGTGGGGTGAGACACTGTGTTAGGCCTGATATCTTTGTGTATACGTTGTGTGTTTGGCATTGTGCATTCTGTGAGGCTCTGTGTGCTGTCTGTTTTATGTGTGTTTGGAGTGGTGTGTGTGTAGTGTGTGAAACGTGTGTTGCATAATTTCGGTGTTCTTTTTGTTGTGGACGGTGTGTGTTTTGCGTGTGGGTTTCTATGTGCGTGGTTGTGTTTGACAGGTTGCTTGTGTGGCTGGCTCTTTGAGTAACGAGTGTGATTTGTGATGTGTGTACTGTGTGTGGTCAAGCTTGGTCAGCGTGCCTCACTGGGTGTGCTGGGTTCACTCCGAGAACCGTGGTTCATGTGTGGAGGGTGGGCAGTTAAGTTCTCGGTTTGATGTGCAGTGTGTTGAGGGACTTCTGCATTCAAGTGCACAGAGGACAGCCTCTCGTGCTTGGCGGTTTTCTCCACAGGTTTGTAAAACTCCAGGAGGGCCTTGTTTCCTGAGGGCGCAGAGAGCCGCCTCATCTCTTTACTAGCAAGGCCCCGAGGACGCCTTTGCAGTAAAGTGCCAGAAAGTGCTGCAGGAGAACCTTATGACAAACTCTGCCGCAGAAACAATCCACCATGCACTGAGGAGACCCTCCCTGAGAGAATGCTAGGCTGCTTTCATTTTGCATGCAATTTGCTCCTATGTGATAAGGAAAACAGCAAACATTGCAGTAGAACGCGGTCTTCTCTGTACGCCCTCTATCTCAACGACATAGGTGGGCTGCGAATAGGCCTTTGCACCAGCGACACTGGGGGTTGCGGAAGAAGGTGCATTGTGGTGACAGCAGTGGAGGCAAGTCAGCTTTGGATTCCGCTTATGTGAGTGAAAGAAACCACTGCAGGACGGCCCATTCAAGGAAGCATTGAAGCCCTGGCAGTGGAGGCTGAAACTGAGCTTGCAAGGTGCTTGCCACCGTGTTTGTGTAGCCAAGAACGTTGAGGCCTTGTTGAGGAAGACTGGCCGTCAGGCAATAGGCCCGCATACGACGAATTTTGCTCGCAGTGTGGTTTCCGTGTCTGTCCTGTGTGCCTGCACTCTGAGCGCCTGAAAGAGGTCTGCTGTGAGGAGCTCTCTTTGCTGGGAGTGTGGTGCTCACGTGTGTGGACATTAACGTGAAGCCTTGCTGAGGAAGCCTGGCCGCCAGGCAATAGGCCCGCATACGACGAATTGTGCTCGCCGTGTGGTTTCCGTGCCTGTCCTGTGTGCGTGCACTCCAAGCGCCTGAAGGAGGTCTGCTGTGTAGAGCTGTCTTTGGCTGAGTGGCTGGTGCTCCTTTGTGTTGCCACTAACGTGAGGCCCAGCTGAGGAAGCCTGGCCGTCAGGAAGATGCCCGCATACAACGAATTCAGCTCGCAATGTGGTTTCCGTGTCTTACAAATTCTGTTGTTTGTTGTGTTATGTGCTGTGTTCTGGCTTGTGTGAGTGCTGCCTTTAGGCTTTCTGTGTGTTACATACTGGGTAGATGTTGCGCGGGCTGTGTCATTTGAGCATTGTGTGTAATGATGGGTTCGCCTCGTGACGGACGTGTGTGCATGTGTATGTTGTTTGTAGGGGCGTATTCGTTCGTGCTGTCTGCGTGTGCTCTGTATGATAGGCTTGTGGTTGGGCGTGTTGTGTGCAGTGCGCTGTACGTGTGTTGCATGCGTTTCGTCAGTTTTGTGTGCATCTGTATGTGTTGTGCCAGTTTTGTGTGTGTGGTTGTGATTTGCGTGTTGTGTGAGAGAGGCTGTGTGTGTGTTTGGCTGTTGGAGTTATGCACATGATGTGAGATGTGTTGACTGTGTGTGGCTGCGCTTGTTTTGTACGTCTCTTGCGTACAGTACGTGGTCTGTGCGGTGGTTTTCGTGTGCATTGTGAGCAGTGGTTATGTGCCTTCAAGGGTGTGGTGTGTTTATTGTGTCTGTTGTGTTGCGTGTTTCTGTGTTGTGTGTGTGTACTGCGCTGTGCTCCTGTGTGAGGATGTACGTGTGGTGCGCCTGTGCGTGATTGTGTGTGCAGTGTGTAGTGTGTGAAATGTGTGCTACTTGTGTTCTCTGTTGGTTATATGTGTTTTGCCTATGGATTTGGGAGTGTTGTGTGTGTCATGAGCTGTGATACTGTCGGTGCGGGACGCTTGTGTGTGTGTGTCGTGTGACGTGTGGTTCTGTGATTTGTGTCTGCGTTGTGCGTATTCTACTCTGTGTGTTCTGTGGTCTGCGGGTTTTGCTTGTGGGGTGAGACACTGTGTTAGGCCTGATATCTTTGTGTATACGTTGTGTGTTTGGCATTGTGCATTCTGTGAGGCTCTGTGTGCTGTCTGTTTTATGTGTGTTTGGAGTGGTGTGTGTGTAGTGTGTGAAACGTGTGTTGCATAATTTCGGTGTTCTTTTTGTTGTGGACGGTGTGTGTTTTGCGTGTGGGTTTCTATGTGCGTGGTTGTGTTTGACAGGTTGCTTGTGTGGCTGGCTCTTTGAGTAACGAGTGTGATTTGTGATGTGTGTACTGTGTGTGGTCAAGCTTGGTCAGCGTGCCTCACTGGGTGTGCTGGGTTCACTCCGAGAACCGTGGTTCATGTGTGGAGGGTGGGCAGTTAAGTTCTCGGTTTGATGTGCAGTGTGTTGAGGGACTTCTGCATTCAAGTGCACAGAGGACAGCCTCTCGTGCTTGGCGGTTTTCTCCACAGGTTTGTAAAACTCCAGGAGGGCCTTGTTTCCTGAGGGCGCAGAGAGCCGCCTCATCTCTTTACTAGCAAGGCCCCGAGGACGCCTTTGCAGTAAAGTGCCAGAAAGTGCTGCAGGAGAACCTTATGACAAACTCTGCCGCAGAAACAATCCACCATGCACTGAGGAGACCCTCCCTGAGAGAATGCTAGGCTGCTTTCATTTTGCATGCAATTTGCTCCTATGTGATAAGGAAAACAGCAAACATTGCAGTAGAACGCGGTCTTCTCTGTACGCCCTCTATCTCAACGACATAGGTGGGCTGCGAATAGGCCTTTGCACCAGCGACACTGGGGGTTGCGGAAGAAGGTGCATTGTGGTGACAGCAGTGGAGGCAAGTCAGCTTTGGATTCCGCTTATGTGAGTGAAAGAAACCACTGCAGGACGGCCCATTCAAGGAAGCATTGAAGCCCTGGCAGTGGAGGCTGAAACTGAGCTTGCAAGGTGCTTGCCACCGTGTTTGTGTAGCCAAGAACGTTGAGGCCTTGTTGAGGAAGACTGGCCGTCAGGCAATAGGCCCGCATACGACGAATTTTGCTCGCAGTGTGGTTTCCGTGTCTGTCCTGTGTGCCTGCACTCTGAGCGCCTGAAAGAGGTCTGCTGTGAGGAGCTCTCTTTGCTGGGAGTGTGGTGCTCACGTGTGTGGACATTAACGTGAAGCCTTGCTGAGGAAGCCTGGCCGCCAGGCAATAGGCCCGCATACGACGAATTGTGCTCGCCGTGTGGTTTCCGTGCCTGTCCTGTGTGCGTGCACTCCAAGCGCCTGAAGGAGGTCTGCTGTGTAGAGCTGTCTTTGGCTGAGTGGCTGGTGCTCCTTTGTGTTGCCACTAACGTGAGGCCCAGCTGAGGAAGCCTGGCCGTCAGGAAGATGCCCGCATACAACGAATTCAGCTCGCAATGTGGTTTCCGTGTCTTACAAATTCTGTTGTTTGTTGTGTTATGTGCTGTGTTCTGGCTTGTGTGAGTGCTGCCTTTAGGCTTTCTGTGTGTTACATACTGGGTAGATGTTGCGCGGGCTGTGTCATTTGAGCATTGTGTGTAATGATGGGTTCGCCTCGTGACGGACGTGTGTGCATGTGTATGTTGTTTGTAGGGGCGTATTCGTTCGTGCTGTCTGCGTGTGCTCTGTATGATAGGCTTGTGGTTGGGCGTGTTGTGTGCAGTGCGCTGTACGTGTGTTGCATGCGTTTCGTCAGTTTTGTGTGCATCTGTATGTGTTGTGCCAGTTTTGTGTGTGTGGTTGTGATTTGCGTGTTGTGTGAGAGAGGCTGTGTGTGTGTTTGGCTGTTGGAGTTATGCACATGATGTGAGATGTGTTGACTGTGTGTGGCTGCGCTTGTTTTGTACGTCTCTTGCGTACAGTACGTGGTCTGTGCGGTGGTTTTCGTGTGCATTGTGAGCAGTGGTTATGTGCCTTCAAGGGTGTGGTGTGTTTATTGTGTCTGTTGTGTTGCGTGTTTCTGTGTTGTGTGTGTGTACTGCGCTGTGCTCCTGTGTGAGGATGTACGTGTGGTGCGCCTGTGCGTGATTGTGTGTGCAGTGTGTAGTGTGTGAAATGTGTGCTACTTGTGTTCTCTGTTGGTTATATGTGTTTTGCCTATGGATTTGGGAGTGTTGTGTGTGTCATGAGCTGTGATACTGTCGGTGCGGGACGCTTGTGTGTGTGTGTCGTGTGACGTGTGGTTCTGTGATTTGTGTCTGCGTTGTGCGTATTCTACTCTGTGTGTTCTGTGGTCTGCGGGTTTTGCTTGTGGGGTGAGACACTGTGTTAGGCCTGATATCTTTGTGTATACGTTGTGTGTTTGGCATTGTGCATTCTGTGAGGCTCTGTGTGCTGTCTGTTTTATGTGTGTTTGGAGTGGTGTGTGTGTAGTGTGTGAAACGTGTGTTGCATAATTTCGGTGTTCTTTTTGTTGTGGACGGTGTGTGTTTTGCGTGTGGGTTTCTATGTGCGTGGTTGTGTTTGACAGGTTGCTTGTGTGGCTGGCTCTTTGAGTAACGAGTGTGATTTGTGATGTGTGTACTGTGTGTGGTCAAGCTTGGTCAGCGTGCCTCACTGGGTGTGCTGGGTTCACTCCGAGAACCGTGGTTCATGTGTGGAGGGTGGGCAGTTAAGTTCTCGGTTTGATGTGCAGTGTGTTGAGGGACTTCTGCATTCAAGTGCACAGAGGACAGCCTCTCGTGCTTGGCGGTTTTCTCCACAGGTTTGTAAAACTCCAGGAGGGCCTTGTTTCCTGAGGGCGCAGAGAGCCGCCTCATCTCTTTACTAGCAAGGCCCCGAGGACGCCTTTGCAGTAAAGTGCCAGAAAGTGCTGCAGGAGAACCTTATGACAAACTCTGCCGCAGAAACAATCCACCATGCACTGAGGAGACCCTCCCTGAGAGAATGCTAGGCTGCTTTCATTTTGCATGCAATTTGCTCCTATGTGATAAGGAAAACAGCAAACATTGCAGTAGAACGCGGTCTTCTCTGTACGCCCTCTATCTCAACGACATAGGTGGGCTGCGAATAGGCCTTTGCACCAGCGACACTGGGGGTTGCGGAAGAAGGTGCATTGTGGTGACAGCAGTGGAGGCAAGTCAGCTTTGGATTCCGCTTATGTGAGTGAAAGAAACCACTGCAGGACGGCCCATTCAAGGAAGCATTGAAGCCCTGGCAGTGGAGGCTGAAACTGAGCTTGCAAGGTGCTTGCCACCGTGTTTGTGTAGCCAAGAACGTTGAGGCCTTGTTGAGGAAGACTGGCCGTCAGGCAATAGGCCCGCATACGACGAATTTTGCTCGCAGTGTGGTTTCCGTGTCTGTCCTGTGTGCCTGCACTCTGAGCGCCTGAAAGAGGTCTGCTGTGAGGAGCTCTCTTTGCTGGGAGTGTGGTGCTCACGTGTGTGGACATTAACGTGAAGCCTTGCTGAGGAAGCCTGGCCGCCAGGCAATAGGCCCGCATACGACGAATTGTGCTCGCCGTGTGGTTTCCGTGCCTGTCCTGTGTGCGTGCACTCCAAGCGCCTGAAGGAGGTCTGCTGTGTAGAGCTGTCTTTGGCTGAGTGGCTGGTGCTCCTTTGTGTTGCCACTAACGTGAGGCCCAGCTGAGGAAGCCTGGCCGTCAGGAAGATGCCCGCATACAACGAATTCAGCTCGCAATGTGGTTTCCGTGTCTTACAAATTCTGTTGTTTGTTGTGTTATGTGCTGTGTTCTGGCTTGTGTGAGTGCTGCCTTTAGGCTTTCTGTGTGTTACATACTGGGTAGATGTTGCGCGGGCTGTGTCATTTGAGCATTGTGTGTAATGATGGGTTCGCCTCGTGACGGACGTGTGTGCATGTGTATGTTGTTTGTAGGGGCGTATTCGTTCGTGCTGTCTGCGTGTGCTCTGTATGATAGGCTTGTGGTTGGGCGTGTTGTGTGCAGTGCGCTGTACGTGTGTTGCATGCGTTTCGTCAGTTTTGTGTGCATCTGTATGTGTTGTGCCAGTTTTGTGTGTGTGGTTGTGATTTGCGTGTTGTGTGAGAGAGGCTGTGTGTGTGTTTGGCTGTTGGAGTTATGCACATGATGTGAGATGTGTTGACTGTGTGTGGCTGCGCTTGTTTTGTACGTCTCTTGCGTACAGTACGTGGTCTGTGCGGTGGTTTTCGTGTGCATTGTGAGCAGTGGTTATGTGCCTTCAAGGGTGTGGTGTGTTTATTGTGTCTGTTGTGTTGCGTGTTTCTGTGTTGTGTGTGTGTACTGCGCTGTGCTCCTGTGTGAGGATGTACGTGTGGTGCGCCTGTGCGTGATTGTGTGTGCAGTGTGTAGTGTGTGAAATGTGTGCTACTTGTGTTCTCTGTTGGTTATATGTGTTTTGCCTATGGATTTGGGAGTGTTGTGTGTGTCATGAGCTGTGATACTGTCGGTGCGGGACGCTTGTGTGTGTGTGTCGTGTGACGTGTGGTTCTGTGATTTGTGTCTGCGTTGTGCGTATTCTACTCTGTGTGTTCTGTGGTCTGCGGGTTTTGCTTGTGGGGTGAGACACTGTGTTAGGCCTGATATCTTTGTGTATACGTTGTGTGTTTGGCATTGTGCATTCTGTGAGGCTCTGTGTGCTGTCTGTTTTATGTGTGTTTGGAGTGGTGTGTGTGTAGTGTGTGAAACGTGTGTTGCATAATTTCGGTGTTCTTTTTGTTGTGGACGGTGTGTGTTTTGCGTGTGGGTTTCTATGTGCGTGGTTGTGTTTGACAGGTTGCTTGTGTGGCTGGCTCTTTGAGTAACGAGTGTGATTTGTGATGTGTGTACTGTGTGTGGTCAAGCTTGGTCAGCGTGCCTCACTGGGTGTGCTGGGTTCACTCCGAGAACCGTGGTTCATGTGTGGAGGGTGGGCAGTTAAGTTCTCGGTTTGATGTGCAGTGTGTTGAGGGACTTCTGCATTCAAGTGCACAGAGGACAGCCTCTCGTGCTTGGCGGTTTTCTCCACAGGTTTGTAAAACTCCAGGAGGGCCTTGTTTCCTGAGGGCGCAGAGAGCCGCCTCATCTCTTTACTAGCAAGGCCCCGAGGACGCCTTTGCAGTAAAGTGCCAGAAAGTGCTGCAGGAGAACCTTATGACAAACTCTGCCGCAGAAACAATCCACCATGCACTGAGGAGACCCTCCCTGAGAGAATGCTAGGCTGCTTTCATTTTGCATGCAATTTGCTCCTATGTGATAAGGAAAACAGCAAACATTGCAGTAGAACGCGGTCTTCTCTGTACGCCCTCTATCTCAACGACATAGGTGGGCTGCGAATAGGCCTTTGCACCAGCGACACTGGGGGTTGCGGAAGAAGGTGCATTGTGGTGACAGCAGTGGAGGCAAGTCAGCTTTGGATTCCGCTTATGTGAGTGAAAGAAACCACTGCAGGACGGCCCATTCAAGGAAGCATTGAAGCCCTGGCAGTGGAGGCTGAAACTGAGCTTGCAAGGTGCTTGCCACCGTGTTTGTGTAGCCAAGAACGTTGAGGCCTTGTTGAGGAAGACTGGCCGTCAGGCAATAGGCCCGCATACGACGAATTTTGCTCGCAGTGTGGTTTCCGTGTCTGTCCTGTGTGCCTGCACTCTGAGCGCCTGAAAGAGGTCTGCTGTGAGGAGCTCTCTTTGCTGGGAGTGTGGTGCTCACGTGTGTGGACATTAACGTGAAGCCTTGCTGAGGAAGCCTGGCCGCCAGGCAATAGGCCCGCATACGACGAATTGTGCTCGCCGTGTGGTTTCCGTGCCTGTCCTGTGTGCGTGCACTCCAAGCGCCTGAAGGAGGTCTGCTGTGTAGAGCTGTCTTTGGCTGAGTGGCTGGTGCTCCTTTGTGTTGCCACTAACGTGAGGCCCAGCTGAGGAAGCCTGGCCGTCAGGAAGATGCCCGCATACAACGAATTCAGCTCGCAATGTGGTTTCCGTGTCTTACAAATTCTGTTGTTTGTTGTGTTATGTGCTGTGTTCTGGCTTGTGTGAGTGCTGCCTTTAGGCTTTCTGTGTGTTACATACTGGGTAGATGTTGCGCGGGCTGTGTCATTTGAGCATTGTGTGTAATGATGGGTTCGCCTCGTGACGGACGTGTGTGCATGTGTATGTTGTTTGTAGGGGCGTATTCGTTCGTGCTGTCTGCGTGTGCTCTGTATGATAGGCTTGTGGTTGGGCGTGTTGTGTGCAGTGCGCTGTAAGTGTGTTGCATGCGTTTCGTCAGTTTTGTGTGCATCTGTATGTGTTGTGTCAGTTTTGTGTGTGTGGTTGTGATTTGCGTGTTGTGTGAGAGAGGCTGTGTGTGTGTTTGGCTGTTTGAGTTATGCACATGATGTGAGATGTGTTGACTGTGTGTGGCTGCGCTTGTTTTGTACGTCTCTTGCGTACAGTACGTGGTCTGTGCGGTGGTTTTCGTGTGCATTGTGAGCAGTGGTTATGTGCCTTCAAGGGTGTGGTGTGTTTATTGTGTCTGTTGTGTTGCGTGTTTCTGTGTTGTGTGTGTGTACTGCGCTGTGCTCCTGTGTGAGGATGTACGTGTGGTGCGCCTGTGCGTGATTGTGTGTGCAGTGTGTAGTGTGTGAAATGTGTGCTACTTGTGTTCTCTGTTGGTTATATGTGTTTTGCCTATGGATTTGGGAGTGTTGTGTGTGTCATGAGCTGTGATACTGTCGGTGCGGGACGCTTGTGTGTGTGTGTCGTGTGACGTGTGGTTCTGTGATTTGTGTCTGCGTTGTGTGTATTCTACTCTGTGTGTTCTGTGGTCTGCGGGTTTTGCTTGTGGGGTGAGACACTGTGTTAGGCCTGATATCTTTGTGTATACGTTGTGTGTTTGGCATTGTGCATTCTGTGAGGCTCTGTGTGCTGTCTGTTTTATGTGTGTTTGGAGTGGTGTGTGTGTAGTGTGTGAAACGTGTGTTGCATAATTTCGGTGTTCTTTTTGTTGTGGACGGTGTGTGTTTTGCGTGTGGGTTTCTATGTGCGTGGTTGTGTTTGACAGGTTGCTTGTGTGGCTGGCTCTTTGAGTAACGAGTGTGATTTGTGATGTGTGTACTGTGTGTGGTCAAGCTTGGTCAGCGTGCCTCACTGGGTGTGCTGGGTTCACTCCGAGAACCGTGGTTCATGTGTGGAGGGTGGGCAGTTAAGTTCTCGGTTTGATGTGCAGTGTGTTGAGGGACTTCTGCATTCAAGTGCACAGAGGACAGCCTCTCGTGCTTGGCGGTTTTCTCCACAGGTTTGTAAAACTCCAGGAGGGCCTTGTTTCCTGAGGGCGCAGAGAGCCACCTCATCTCTTTACTAGCAAGGCCCCGAGGACGCCTTTGCAGTAAAGTGCCAGAAAGTGCTGCAGGAGAACCTTATGACAAACTCTGCCGCGGAAACAATCCACCATGCACTGAGGAGACCCTCCCTGAGAGAATGCTAGGCTGCTTTCATTTTGCATGCAATTTGCTCCTATGTGATAAGGAAAACAGCAAACATTGCAGTAGAACGCGGTCTTCTCTGTACGCCCTCTATCTCAACGACATAGGTGGGCTGCGAATAGGCCTTTGCACCAGCGACACTGGGGGTTGCAGAAGAAGGTGCATTGTGGTGACAGCAGTGGAGGCAAGTCAGCTTTGGATTCCGCTTATGTGAGTGAAAGAAACCACTGCAGGACGGCCCATTCAAGGAAGCATTGAAGCCCTGGCAGTGGAGGCTGAAATTGAGCTTGCAAGGTGCTTGCCACCGTGTTTGTGTAGCCAAGAACGTTGAGGCCTTGTTGAGGAAGACTGGCCGTCAGGCAATAGGCCCGCATACGACGAATTTTGCTCGCCGTGTGGTTTCCGTGTCTGTCCTGTGTGCCTGCACTCTAAGCGCCTGAAAGAGGTCTGCTGTGAGGAGCTCTCTTTGCTGGGAGTGTGGTGCTCATGTGTGTGGACATTAACGTGAAGCCTTGCTGAGGAAGCCTGGCCGCCAGGCAATAGGCCCGCATACGACGAATTGTGCTCGCCGTGTGGTTTCCGTGCCTGTCCTGTGTGCGTGCACTCCAAGCGCCTGAAGGAGGTCTGCTGTGTAGAGCTGTCTTTGGCTGAGTGGCTGGTGCTCCTTGGTGTTGCCACTAACGTGAGGCCTAGCTGAGGAAGCCTGGCCGTCAGGAAGATGCCCGCATACAACGAATTCAGCTCGCAATGTGGTTTCCGTGTCTTACAAATTCTGTTGTTTGTTGTGTTATGTGCTGTGTTCTGGCTTGTGTGAGTGCTGCCTTTAGGCTTTCTGTGTGTTACATACTGGGTAGATGTTGCGCGGGCTGTGTCATTTGAGCATTGTGTGTAATGATGGGTTCGCCTCGTGACGGACGTGTGTGCATGTGTATGTTGTTTGTAGGGGCGTATTCGTTCGTGCTGTCTGCGTGTGCTCTGTATGATAGGCTTGTGGTTGGGCGTGTTGTGTGCAGTGCGCTGTAAGTGTGTTGCATGCGTTTCGTCAGTTTTGTGTGCATCTGTATGTGTTGTGTCAGTTTTGTGTGTGTGGTTGTGATTTGCGTGTTGTGTGAGAGAGGCTGTGTGTGTGTTTGGCTGTTTGAGTTATGCACATGATGTGAGATGTGTTGACTGTGTGTGGCTGCGCTTGTTTTGTACGTCTCTTGCGTACAGTACGTGGTCTGTGCGGTGGTTTTCGTGTGCATTGTGAGCAGTGGTTATGTGCCTTCAAGGCACATTTCACATTGTAGGAAATATAATCTATGAACAATGAATGAAGCTACATGCAGAATACTAAAACCTTCCTTTTCTCTGTGGGATTCTGTATGTCTAAGGCAGGGACGTCCCCTACCCCCACCTTAAAGTTCAAGTTCCCTGCATCTTGTACGTCTGTTACACGACTATCCTGTGTTTCCCTCTCTCTGAAACTCTGCAGGGATTTCTCCCAAAAACCCCTTGAGTTCCTAACAAACATGAGACCATCCAGTCGGTCAGACCCACAGAACCCCTTCACTGTGGTGCCTGCAGAAAAAAATAAAGAACAACCTTTCGCCTGCTGTGAAAGTCTCATTACCTGACAAAGCAAGATTCCGCCAGGGGGGCTGGTGCAGAAGAGGAAGGCTCTGGTCTGCCATTGATGGTAAGCAGCCTGGAGAAGCAGCAGCCAAGCCGCCTCCTCCTCTGCACTTGCAGCAGCAAAGCAGGGTCTTCCTCGTGGACCATGCTGCACGCGGTCCTGTCCCAGAGTCAAGACCATGCAGGTGCATCCTCACTGGGTCCTTTTGGAATGCAGAGAAAGCCCTGAACCAAGGCACATGCCCTCTACCTGACTCACAGAGACTGGGTTCTCACGCCCCCTCCTGGCCACGGGGAAACTGCAGGGCCCCAGAGATCACTCTGGTGTCCATGGTCACCGCTAATGGCAGCCAGGGTCAGCACAGGATTATGACAGAAATAAGCATATCCACCTCTCCTCAAACATCCTTCCTGCAACTAGAAAAACTTGCAAACGGTGGCAGCAGCAAGTGGCAGGTGGGGAGCCAAGCAGCAGGTGGCAGGTGGCAGCAGCAGTCGGCAGGGGCCAAGCGGCAGGTGACAGCATCATGTGACAGGGGTCAAGTGGAAGGTGGCTGTGGAAGGCAGTAGGAGACAAGTGACAGGCGGCAGATTTCAGAGGCTGGCAGCAGGGACAAGACATCAGGAGGCAGGTGGCAGCAACAGGAGGTGGGGGCCAAGTGGCAGGTGGCAGTGCCAGGTGATGGGAGGCACGCGGCAGGTGTCAGGGGCCAAGCAGCAGGTGGCAGTGCCCAGTCAATCGGCAGGCGGTGGGGGTCAAACAGCAGGTGGTAGTGGCAGGTGAGCATGTTGTGTGTTGTGTTGCATTATTGGTGCTGTGTTGTTATGTGTTTTGCTGTACTATGTGTGTTGTGTTGGTGTGCCTTGTGTATGTTCTCAGTGTTGTATGTGGTTGTGTGATTTGTGTGGGGTTATTTATATTGTGTGTTTTTTATGGATTGTGTTGTGTGGCTATGCATGTTGTGTGAGGTGAGTCTTTTGGGTTCTATAAGAGTTGTGTTGCAAGTTGTGTGTGTTGTGTGTAGAGTATTGTGTGCTGTATATTTTCTGTGTGTTGTATATTTTCTGTGTGTTGTGTGTTATGTGTGTGTGCGGTTGTGTGTTTTGTGTGTTGAGGGTGTGTTTGTGTTTGTGTTAGGGTTAAAGACTCATGTGGGTGAGGGTTTGGGTCTGCCATAGGGGTAACAGTAAGGATTATGGATAGAGTTAGGCACAGTTTTATAATGAGGGGACCAATTTTAATCAGGAAGACTCTCTTCTAGGTAACTTACGCATGACATGGCCAGGGAGACAAAATTACAATGTGGAATTCTCTGAGCTTTAGGAAACTAAACGGGCTGCCTGTGGGTCACAATTACGGATATCCTGTGTGCTGTGTTATGGTTATATCCTGAATTAGTGTTGATAAGACATTAAATTTAAGGTGGACTTCTGTTTTGTTTAGAGCTAGAGTAGTGGTTTATGTGAGGGTTAATGGGTTGAGTCTTTCCTTCAGTTCATATTGAAGATCAAATGAGGATGAAGTTTGCGGTATGGAGAGTTTTTGCATAATATGTAGCATCAATTTATACCTTTTTAGGAGTTAGCTTTAGGGGACATGGTTAGTGACAGGGTTCCTTTTAGACCTATGTCATCAATTCTGTGTGGGTGTTGTATATAATGTCTGGGGTGAACAGTGATGTTTAGAGTGATGATGAGAAGTAGTCTTCAGGTCAAGCATTCCCATACCCATATTCATAAGTGTAGTGCTGGGTTCAGAGAGCTTCCATTTGGCATTCTTCCAAGAGCCCCTCTTTTTGGAGGAACGTAGCTGCAGTACAGCACTGGATCAGCACCCACATTCAATGGGGTTGGGAAGAACCTGAAAGGCTTTCTCCATCAGCCACATGGGTTATTACCATGTTGCACACAAGAAACACACAGTACCAAAATTCAACATCATTTCATGATAAAAACTCTCAACAACATGGGTATAAAGGGCAGTACATCAACATAATATAGACCATATATGACAAACCCACAGCCCACAATATCCTTAAGAGCGAGAAACTGAAAGCTTTTCCTCTAAGATCGGGAACAAGACAAGGATGCCCACTCGCCCCACTGTTATTCAACATAGTACTGGAGGTCCTAACCACGTCAATCACACAACACAAAGAAGTAAAAGGCATCCAGATTGGTAAGGGATAAGACAAACAGTCACCATTTCTAGATGACATGACATTACACATAAAAATCCCTAAAGAAAATTTTCCAAAACAACTAGAACTAATACCTGAACTCAGCAAACTTGAAGGGTACAAAATTAATACACAGAAGGCTGTTGCATTCCTATACACTAATGGTGAACTAACAGAAATAGAAATCAAGAAAACAATTCCATTCACAATTGCACCAAAAAGAATAAAATACCTAGGGATAAACCTAACCAAGGAAATGAAAGACCCTGACAACTACAAACAACAACAAATGTAGGCGAGGATGTAGAGAAAGGCGAACCCTCCTACACTGCTGGTGGGAATGTAAATTAGTTCAATCATTGCAGATAGAAGTATGGAGATGCCTCAAAAACTCAAAATAGAAATAACATTTGACCCTGGAATTCCTCTCTGGAATAAACCCTAAGAATGTAGGAGCACAGTTTGAAAAGACATATGCACCCTTATATTTATCGCAGCACTATGTACAATAGCCAAGAAATGAGGGAAACCTAAGTGTCCATAAGTAGATGAATAGATAAAGAAGAGGTGGTACATATATATAGTGGAATGTTTTTCAGTCATAAGAAGAAAACAAATCCTACCATTTACAGCAACATGGATAGAGCTAGGAGATATTATGCTCAGGGAAATGATCAGAGTGGAGAAAAACATGTGTCAAATGATTTCACTCATCTGTGGAGTTTAAGAACACAGAAAAACTGAAGGAACAAAACAGTAGCAGACTCACCAAGCGCAGGAATGGACTAACAGTTACCAAAGGGAAAGTGACTGTGGAGGATGGGTGGGAAGGGAGGGATAAGGGGAAAATTTGGGCATTACGATTAGCAGACATAATTTAGGGTGTGGCATGGGGATGGAAGTATAACACAGAGAATACTAGTAGTGATTCTACAGCATATTGCTATGCTGATGGACATTCACTCTAATGGGTTATGTGGTGGGAACTTGATAATGGGGAATGTCTAGTAACCATAATGTTCCTCCTGTAACTGTATATTACTGACACCAAAAAATAATAAAAATAAAGAACCACACAGTACCTTGGATATAATGAGCTTTCTCCCTAATGCTGCCCATGTGGTCAGCATCCACCTCACTTAAATCACACCCATGTCTGAGGCACCAGGATCTGAAGTAGGAACCTGTTTCTCTCACCAAGCACATTCTGTCTCTAGGAAATCGTCGGCACTGTGACGTAATGGATTCTGGAGGCAACACTGCTCCTCTTGCAAAGTCCACCCGTAGAGGGCATGTGGTGACCAGCCCAGGGAAGTTGCATCATCTTAGACAACAGACTAATATTAGTTGTTCTGGCATATATATACACATATCGAGAGGTCTACCGTGACACATCCAAACATGTGCACCCAAGGCACAAGCTCCACCCAACCTCACAGGCCTCTAGTTCTCTGGGTCCTGGTCCAGGCATCAGGATGAAATTTAAAGGGTTACCTCACTCTCAGGGTTCTGAGGTGTGCTGGGTTAATATTCCGGGATTTCCTCAGGGATTTATATTGTTGTATATATGTAAGACTCACGATTAGGGGGTCTGACCTGGAGTGGGGTTCGTTTCAGAAGTCATTTGGTTTTGGGTTTCCCTCCAGGGTTCTGGGATAGGGTTATGGTGACATGGTGTAAGCAAGGGATTAAGGTTAATATTCCAGGTAGTTTTGATAGGCTGTGGATTAGGCCTAAGATTTAGTGTTTGAGGGTTAGGGATTTTGTGTGTGTGTGTGTGTGTGTGTGTGTGTTAGGTTTAAAGTTACATGTGGGTTGAGGTTTGGTGTCTGCGACAGGGGTTAAAGGTGGGATTAGGGACTGAGTTATGCACAGTTTTAGAATGAGGGGCAACAATTCTAATATGGAAGTTTATTTCAAGGAAAATTATGCATGATAGTGCCAGTGAGATGAAATTACAAGGTGGAATTCTCTGAGCCATAGGAAACAAAACGGGTCACCTGTGAGTTACAGTTAGTGTGATTGTGTGTGCAGGGTTTGGTACATCTTGAATTACTGTTTGATAAGTGGTTAGATTTAGTGTGGATTTCTGTTTTGGTTGGAGCTATGATAGTGGTTCATGTGAGGGATGATGTGTTGAGTGTTTCTTCCAGTTAACAGTGAAGATATCAAATGAGGGTGAGATTAGTGGTTAGGGCATGTCTCAGGATTAGGAGCAGCGTCAAATTAAGGCATTGCTTGGGGTTAGCTTAAGGGGACAGTGTCATTGTCAGGGTTCCCGTTGGATATTTGTCCTCAATGAAGTGTGGATGAGGCTTCTATGGTGAAGGGAGAACTGACATATTTCGGGTGACTGTGGGGTGTAAGTCTTCGGGTCAAACTTTCCCATACCCATATTCCCAAGGGTAGTGCTGGGCTCAGAGATCTGCCATTTGGCATTCTTCCCAGAGCCCCTGTTTTCTAGGAATTTAGTTACAGTACAGCAGAGGAGCAGGACCCAGAGTCAACAGGGTGGGAAGGACCTGAATGGCTTTCTCCATTAGCCAAGTAGGGTTATCACCATGTCCCAGGAAAGAAACACACAGTACCTCGGATCTGGGTTCCATTGGCCCTAATGCTGCCAAGGTGGTCACTTCCCACCTCACTGAAATCACACTCACGTCTGAGGCAACAGGCCCTGAAATGGGAACTTGCTCCACTCACCAAGGATCACCAAACACATTTTGTCTCTAGGAAACCATCGCCACTGTGATGTAATAGAATCTGGAGGCAAGGCTCCTACTCTTTCAAAGTCCACCACTCGAGGGCATGCACTGCCCAGCCCTGGGAAGCTGCATCTTCTTAGACAATAAACAAACATTAGGTGTTCAGGCATTTACATGTCAAATGGAGATCTCTGCCATGGCAAGTGCAAACGTGTGAGCCCATGGCACAACCTCAACCGAGCCTCACAGGCGTCCAGTCCCCAGGGTCCTTGTCCAGGGATCAGGATAAAATTCAAAAGGTTAGCTCGCTCTCAGCATTCTGATGGGTGCTGGGTTGTTTTAGGATTTCCACAGGGATTTATGTTGCAGTTTACGTGTGAGGTTCATGATTATGGGGTTTGACCTGGGGCTGAGTTCAGTTGCAGATGTTAGTATGTTTTGGGTTTCCCCCCAGGGCTTCGTGGTGCATAAGCAGGTTTCAGGGTGAGGGTTTCTGGGCTATGTTATATTGACAGGGTGCTAGCAAGGTGTTAGTGTTAATATTCAAGGCAGTTTTGATAGGCTGAGAATTTGGCATAATGTTTAGGGTGTAAGAGGGATTTTTTTTGTGTTTGTGTGTGTGTGTTAGGTTTAAAGTTAAATGTGCGGGGAGGGTTGGTGTCTGCAATAGGGGTAAAAGTTAGGAATAGGTTCTGAGTTAGGTGCAGATTTAGAATGAGTGAAAGTAATTTTAATGGGGATGATTCTCTCCAAGGTAACTCATACAGGATAATGCCAGTGAGATGAAATTAAAACGTGGAATTCTGTGAGCCATAGGAAACAAAACAGGTCATCTATGGGTAACGGTTAGGTTGATTGTGTGTGAAGTTTTTTGGTACATCTTGAATTAGTGTTTGATAGGTGGTTAGATTTAGTGTGGACTACTGTTTTGGTTAGAGCTGGGATACTGGTTCATGTGAGGGATGACATCTGAGTCTTTCAGTTAATGTTGAAAGTATCAAGTGAGGGCAAGGCTAGGGGTTAGGGCAAGGCTTCTGGTTAGGTGCAGGGTCAAATTAAGGCATTGGATGGAGTTAGCTTAAGTGGATAGGGTTACTGTCATGGTTCCTATTTGATCTATGTCCTCAGTGAGGTGTGGGTGAAGCCTCTATGGTGAGGGGCAAATGGAGATATTTAGGGTGAGGGTGAGAACTAATTCTTCAGATAAAACAACGTGACACCCATATTCCCAAGGGTACTGCTGGGCTCAGAGAGCTGCCATTTGGCATTCTTCGAGGGCCTCTGCTTTTCTAGGAATTTGGTTACAGAACAGCACAGGAGCCAGACCGACAGTCAATGGGGTTGGAAAATACCTGATAGGCTTTCTCCATTAGCCAATTGGATTATTACCATGTCCCAGAAAAGAAACACAGGTTACTGTGCATCTCGGTTCCGTTGCCCTAATGCAGACAAGGTGATCAGTTTAAACCTTACCAAAATCACACCCACTGCTGAGGCACCAGTCCCTGCAGGGGAGACCTGTTCCCCTCACAAAGCTTCACCTAGCACATTCTGTCTCTAGGAACTTTTGCCACTGTGAAGTCTTGGAATCTGGAAACAACACTGCTGCTCTTGCAATGTCCTCCACTAGAGGGCGCGCGGTGCCCACCTCTGGGAAACTGCATCCTCTTAGATGACAAACATTAGGGGTTCAGGCATGTATATATACATATGGAGAGCTCTGCCATGTTATGTCAAAATGTTTGAGCCCTCGGCCCAACTTCAACAGAGCCCACAGTCCTCCATCCCCGGGTCCTGAACCATGTGTTAGGATGTAATCAAAGGGTTAGCTCACTCTCAGTGTTCTGATGGGTGCTGGCTTAATTTTTAGGGTATGCTCATGGATTTATGCTGTTTTATGTGTGAGGCTCATGCTTAGGGTGTCTGATCTGTGGTTGTGTTGGTTGCAGTAGTTATTCGGTTTTGGGTTTCCCTCTAAGGCTTCATGGTGTGGAATCAGGTTTCAGACCAAGGGTTTCTGGGTTAGGGTTACATTGACAGTGTGCAGGCAATGGTTAAGGTTAATAGTCAAGGTAGTTTTGATGGTTAGGCTGAGTATAAGGACTAAGGTTTACAGTACAAGAGTTAGGGATTTGTGTGTGTGTGTGTGTCTGTGTGTGTGTGTTGTTTAAATTACATGTGGGATGAAGGTTGGTGTCTGTGACTGGGGTAAAAGTTAGGATTAGAGGGTGAGTTAGGCCCAGTTTTAGAATGAGGGGAACCAGTTTTAATGAGGAAGAGTCCCTCCAAGGTAACTAATGCCATGCTTGTGAGAAGTTACAATGTGGATTTCTCTGAGACATAGGAAACAAATCCAGTCACCTGTGCATTACAGTTAGGGTGTTCATGTGTGCAGGGTTATGGGTACATTGAATTAGTGTTTGATGAATGGTTAGATTTAGTGTGGGCTTCTGTTTTGGTTATAGCTAAGATACTGTATTATGTGAGAGATGATGTGTTGAGTCTTTAACATAACAGTGTAGAAATCAAATGAGGGCAAAGATAGGGGTCAGGTATAGGCATGTCATTAGGTGCACCATCAAATTGAGGCATTGCTGGGAGATAGCTTAAGGACATAGGGTTATTGTCAGGGTTCCATTTAGACTGTGTCCTCAGTGAAGTGTAGGTGAGGCCTCTGAAGTGAGGGGAGAACTGACATATTTAGGGTGAGGGTGAGGTGTAAGTATTCAGGTCAAACTTTCCCATATCCAGTTTGCTAAGGGTAGTGTTCAGCTCAGAGAGCTGCCATTTGGCAATCTTCCCAGAGCCCCTGTTTTCTAGGAATTTATTAACAGTACAGTACAGGAACAAGACCCAGAGTCAACGTGGTGGGAAGGACGTGAGTCGCTTTCCCCATCAGTCAACTAGGGTTATTACCATGTCCCAGGAAAGAAGCACACAGTACCTTGGATCTGGGTTCCATTGGCCCTAATGCTGCCAAGGTGGTCACCTCCCACCTCACTGAAATCACACCCACGCCTGAGGCAACAGGCCCTGAAGTGGGAACCTGCTCCCCTCAACGAGGATCACCAAGCACATTCTGTCTCTAGGAAACCGTCGCCACTGTGATGTCATGGAATCTGAAGGCAAGACTCCTGCTCTTGCAAAATTCACCACTAGAGGGCACGCACTGCACAGCCCTGAGAAGCTGCATCTCCTTAGACAATTAACAAACATTAGGTGTTCAGGCATTTGTGTATATAAACAGAGAGATCTGCCATGGCACGTTCAAATGTGTGAGCTCACAGCACAAGCTCAACCCTACCTCACAGGCCTCCAGTCCCTGGCGTCCTGGTCCAAGGATCAGGATGAAATTCAAAAGGTTAGCTCGCTCTCAGTGTTCTGATGTGTGCTGGGTTGTCTTTGGATTTCCTCGGGGATTCATGTCGCGGTTTATGTGTGAGGCTCATGATTAAGGGGTCTGACCTGGGCTGGTTTCAGAGGTTTCCCTCCAGGGCTTTGTGGTGCATAAGCAGATTTCAGGGTCTGGGTTTCTGGGCTACGTTACATTGACAGGGTGCAAGCAAGATGTTAAGTTTAACATTCAAGGTAGGTTTGATGGTTAGGCTGAGCGTAAGGACTAAAGTTTACAGAACAGGAGCTAGGGATTTTCTGTGTGTGTGTGTGTACGTGTGTGTGTACTAAATTTAAATTGCATGTATGGTGAAGGTTGGTGTATGAAATTGGGGTAAAAATAAGGATTAGGGAGTGAGTTAGGCCCAGTTTTAGAATGAGTGGAACCAGTTGTTAATGAGTAAGGCTCCCTCCAAGGTAACTAATGCTGTGTTAGTGAGGTTACAATGTGGATTTCTCTGAGACATAGGAAAGAAATCTGGTCACCTGTGCATAATGGTTAGGGTGATCATGTGTACAGGATTATGTTTACATCTTAGATTAGTGTTTGATAAGTGGTTAGATTAAGTGTGGGATTCTGTTTTGGTTAGAACTAGGATATTATTTTATATGAGGGATGATGTGTTGAGTCTTTCTTTCAGTTAACAGTGCAGATATCAAATGAGGGCGACATTAGGGCTTAGGTCAAGGCATAGTGTTATGTGCAGAGTCAAATAAAGGCGATGCTTGGAGTTAGCTTAAGGGGATAGGGTTACTGTCAGGGTTCCGTTTAGACCTATGTCCTCAATGAGGTGTAGTGAGGCCTCTAATGTAACGGGTGAATGGAGATGTTTAGGGCAGTGTGAGGAGTAAGTCTTCAGGTCAAACATTCTCATACCCATATTCCCAAGGGTAGTGCTCGGCTCAGAATGCTGCCATTTGCATTCTTCCCAAAGCCCCTGCTTTTCTAGGAATTTGGTTACAGTACAACACAAGAGAAGGACCCATAGTCAATGGTTTGAGAGAACCTGAATGGCTTTCTCCATCAGCCACGAGGGTCATAACCATGTCCCAGAATACAAACACACAATACCTTGCGTCTGGGTTTGGTTGTCCATAATACTTCCAATGTGGACAGCTCCCATCTCACTGAAATCATACCCACAGCAGAGGCACTGGGCCCTGAAGAGGGATCCTGTTTCCCTCACCAAGCATCACCAAGCACATTCTGTCTCTAGGAAACAGTCACCAATTTGACATCATTGAATATGCAGGCAACATATTCTTAGGCAGAAATGTAAGGGATTCAGGCACATATATGCCTACTAATGTTTACTCTCTGATATGATACAGGCTCCCAGGGCTGGGCAGTTCACGCCCTCTAGTGGGGTACTTTGAAAGTGCAGCAGTGTTGCCTGCAGGTTAAATGACTTCACAGTGGCGACTGTTTCCTTGAGACAGAATGTGCTTGGTTAGGGGAGCAGGTTCCCACTTTAGGGCCTGGTGCCTCTGCTGAGGGAGTGATTTTGGTGAGGTAGGAGCCGAGCACCTTGCCAGCATTAGGGAAAATCGAAGCCTGATCCAAGGTACTCTGTGTTTTTCTCTGGAACATGGTAATGACTCACGTGGTTGATATAGAAAGCCAATTCAGGTCCTTCCTAACCAAGGTGAATATGGTTCATGTTCTTGCATTGTACTGTAGCCACATTCCTAGAAAAGCAGGGGCTCTTTGAAAAATGCCAAATGGCAGCAGTCTGAGCACAGCACTACCCTTAAGAATATGGGTATGGGAATATTTGACCAGAACATTACTCCACTCTGACCCTAAGTATCACCATTCGCCACTCACACTATATGACTCACCCACACCTCATCGATGACATAGATCTAAGTGGGACCATGACATCAACACTGTCCCCTAAAGCTAACTCCATGTAAAGCCATAATTTGATGTTATACCTATCCCAAACTTTGCCCTCACCCCTAACCTCACCCTCATTTGATCTTCACTGTTAGATGAAAGACTGAACCCATCATCCCTCACATAAACCACTTCCATAGCTGTAACTAAAACAGAAGTCTACACAAATCTAACCACTTATCAAACACTAATACAAGATGTAACCATAACCCAGCACACATGATCACCATAACCGAGACCCAAAGGCTACCCATTTTGTTTCTTATTGCTCAGAGATTTCCATCTTGTAATTTTGTCTCACTGCCACTATCATAAATAGGTTACCTTAGAGAGAGTTTTCCCTATTAAAAGAGGTTCCACTCACTCTAAAACTATGCCTATCTCTATCCCTAATCATAAATCATGTCCATTGCATACATGAATCCTCACCGCCATGTCACATTAACCCTAACACACACACACACTAAAAAATCCCTTACCTTCACACCCTAAACCCGAGTACTTACACTCAGACTAACCATCAAAACTACCTTGAATATTAAACTTATCCATTGTCTGCATCGTTACTGTAACCCTAACCAAGAATCCCTAGCCAGAAAACGTATTCTGCATTACGAAGCCCTGGAGGGATTGCGAAAACGTAATAAGCAGCGCAAACGACCTCAACCCCATGGCATTGCCCCTAGCGGGAGCCTGATATATCAACACCAACATAAATCCCTTAATGAATGCGAAACATGAACACAGCTCTCATCATACCCCTGAGAGCTGACCCTTTGAATTTCATCCTGATCCCATACAGGGACCCAGGGTAATAGAAACTTTAAGACTGGATGGATGCAGGAGGTGTGGGTGCAGCTTCACTCTGGTGTCAAACATTTGGACGTGTCATGGCCGAACTCTCCATATATATATATCCCCATGCAAGTTTCCTCAGGAGGATAGGGATATTGTCTCTCTCGGTTATCACTATTCTTAGCACTAAAACAGTGTTTGGCATATAATGATACCCCATGAATATTTGTTGAATGAATGAGTAAATTGAGCCTTTTAAGACACCCAACATCTAGCTAACAGAAATTATGGAATAGAGACAACAGGATGCAGGACATTATCAAACAAAATATCAAAGAAAAATACCAAAATACATTATGAGGCTATTTTCTAGGGCTTGAATTTCTCAAGTGAAAGGACCTACCAAGTATCTAATATAATTAATGGAGGGATGGATGGGAAGCTACTCAAAGCCACACCATTAAGTGATTTCAGAACACCAAGCATGAAGTATCTGGAGAGAAAAACAGGTAATATATGAAGGACTAGGAATTAGGATGACATTGAACTTCTTAACAACAGTATTGAGAGCTAGAACACAGCGAAGCAATGCCTCTATAATTTGGAAAGAAAAATATTTTTAACTCAGAATTCTATACAGTCAAACCATTAGTCAAATGTGAAGATAATACATACATTTTTAGAAATACAAGGTCTCAAAAACAAACCTCAAAGGTTTATTTTCCTTAGAACTCTGCCATAGGATATACTTAGTAGGGATTTAACCTCAAAAGAAGACATGTATTTGGGTAACAGATCATCACAGAGAGAAGAGCAAGATGAGGAGGTCGCAGGGTTGGGGATGCATAGCGGGCCCGGGGAAAACAACTGCACTGAAGTGAGGGGAGAGAAGGTTACAATACTTTCAGTTATAAAGTGAAACTAAAAAATTATTTTATTTGTTTAGCACATGTAACAAATAATCTTGAGGGAAGCCATTTCATCATATGGGAAGAATTAGCTAGAGTTGCTTGGGAAACTAAATAAATAAAAAGAAAGCAGTTATGAACTACAGGAAAACAGAAGGCTGAACAAAAAAGGAAAAGTTTTCGTGGGATTTTTATGGTCAGTAATGTAAACACTGAATATTACTTTAACCAAAAATCTTTTAATGTAAAAAATGTTACTTTAACCAAAAATCTTTTGATGTAAGAGGTCAGTATGTGTATGTGTGGAGAGCTCTATCCACATCTACTCTAAAATAAATCAGTAGGTCTCAATTCCAAAAACCTTGGTATAAATAAAATGGGCAATTCCATTCTGTAGAAAACAAGTATAAAACTATACACATCCAAAAATTATTAAGAACAACTAGTGGAAAATGACTAAACTGAAGCCATATTTTGAGAAGTGTTTAGTTATGAAAAACAACTACTGCGTTGTGTTAGAATGACAAATTTTGACTTTTTTTTGCTTAGGGGTATTGCCATTCCCTTGCCCTCCAAACCTGATAGAAAATCCTCCATACCTTTATCATGTAGAGGAGTATATTTGGTTCAAGGTCAGCAAAGGGGAAACTAGAAATTCAATAGGGAGATTTTGGAAGCAAGGGGCTATAGAAGGACTGAGATGAGTTCTTCATGCAACTCTGTCTGACTGCTAACCTGTAATGCAAAAATAGAGGCCACAGAGTCCAAAGAGAACTGAAAATTTAGAGAAACATGCAACCATGTCTTTGATTACATTTCTAAGTCCACGCACAGCTGGGCAGCAGAAGGTGGAAGCCTTAATGCCTTGAGGTGTCTGGACAAGACCTCTCCTCAAATTTGCTGACAGTACATGTCAGTATATTGAATACTCTCTAGGGAGCCGGGCTAAACAGAATGAGACTGAGCAGAGACAGTAGTGGCTACAGGTGTGATTGCTATACCAGTAAACCAGCAACCCATAAGAAAAAAACAAGCTCCATAATGGCTACAGTGTACTGCAAACAGTGTTCTGCTTCCCTCCAAAGCTTGCTAGATATGCAACAAAACAGAAAAAAAAGTGATTCATGCTCAGGGTAAAAATAGGACTAAATAAACAGATGCTGAGTAAGCACAAATATTAGATCTAGCAGACAAAAATGTTGAAGTAGCTATTATAAATATGGCAAAGAATGAAAAGACAAAAACTTCTTGAGTGAACACATAGCAAATCACAAATTGGAAACATCAAAAAAAGTGTTCATATTTACAGATCTGAAAGGTATAGTAACTAAAGAAAAATTTGCTTCATTAGCTAAACCACATATTTGAGAGAACAGAAGGGGAAAAAATCAGTAAACTTGGAAATACATTAATAGAAACTAACCAACCAAAGAATAGAGAGAAAAAATACTGAAACAAAATGAAAGGAACCTCAGAGATTTTTGGAACAATATTAAGTATCCCGTTATATGTGTAAGTGGAGTCTCAGAAGGTGAGGAGAAAAAGAAAGGATTAGAGAAAATAAATGTAGAAAAAAATGGCTGAAATGTTCTCAAATTCGATGAAAATATGAACTTTCAGATTCAAGAATTGCAACAAATCTCAAGTAAACTGAACACAACATTTCATTCAGGTACAGTGTGGTCAACCTGATAAAAGCCACAGATGAAGAAAGAATCTTGAAAGTTGCAGGAGGAAAAACAAAACACTACATACATGGATTTCATGATACAAAGCACACTTGTTAGAGAAACAATGGCAGCCAGAAGACACTAAAATGAGATAATCGAAATGATGGGGGTAGGGGCGAGTGGCAGGCACCAGAAACACCTGTCAGCCAGCAGTTCTATGGCCCTCAAAACTACCCTTCAAAAATGAAGGCAAAATCAAGGATATTTTCATATAAGTAGGTGGATATAGTGCATTCCTAGAAGAACCTCTCTATAAAAAATGCTAAAGAAAATTCCACAGGAAGGATCAAGAGCCAATTAAATGGAAAGTGTATGTAAATTACCACAAAAGGAAACCCAAATACAGTTTGTTAATTCTCTAAAACTACGATTTTTATTTTAATTGCTTTAAGAAATAAGGACAGAAATTAAAGGCTGCACAAAATGAGAACCTAAAGGGCCATACCTTTACAGTGAAGGTGAATCAGAAGCGAACAGACCTGTGGAATTACAGACAAGTATCAGTCCTTTGAGGCTCCAGGGAATTTCAAATCTTGAACTTGGTTAGCTTGTCTTGGATGAGACATAACACCATTTCCTTGCAAAATCAAATTCAAATCACTTTTTGAAGAAAATATCTTCATTGTAAAACTCATTCCCACAAATTAATTTGTCAACTGCAGTGTTCACCATAAACCCAAAGATAAATAAGCACACAAATAAACTAGACCTCCATCAATAAGAAATAACAAAACAGCAAACAATAGAAGCATAGTACTGTTATTGGGATTATCAAATTTCAACAGTAAAACAACCAAGCTTACTATGCTTAACAATATAAAAGACAGGTTTGAAGAAATCGAAAGGAAACTGTAATAGTAAGCATATTTGGACTAGATCCACTATAGAAGTTACAAAAAATATAATTGGAAGTTAAGTCAGTTGGCATTTTTAACAGCAGATTTGGTACAATTTGTAGGAAGAATTAATGAACAGAAGATACATGAGAAGGAAAATTACAATCCAGCACACACATACCAGAAGGCAAAAAGTTTAGAAGAGAGGGTAAGAAACATAAAACGTACACTGAAAATGTCTAACATACTGTTAATCAGAGTAGTGGAAGGAAAAGGAAGGGAAAATGGAGCATAGGCAATATCTGGATAGATAATTGCTGAGAATTTTACACAAGGGAAGAACAACACTCTATGGATTGAGGAGGTGCAATGAATTCCAATTAAATGATATCCAAGTTGGATAAATTTTAAAAAATCTATAGCTATACACATAAGAATGATACTGCAGAAAAATAAAAACAAAGAGAAAAATTTTAAAGAGACCAAAGAAAACTTCCAGATTACCTTCAAAGCAGTTTGAGGACAGAGTGATAGTACAGATGTACTCAAAAGTTAAAAATTGCTAACCTAGGATTTTATATCAGGTGAAAATGTGCAGATATGAAAGAATCAAGACAAAGATAAATACACTTTTTGACAAACAAAACTAAGATAATCCACCTCTAATGGTTTTATTTCCTATTAAAAGAAATTCCAAACTATTCAATATAGTGATAAAATTAATATTCAGTAAAACTTTCCTAAAAATGACTTAGTTTAAGAAGCCAAAGCATTGATGATTGCAGGGAGACAGTCCTGAAACTTCAGAGAGTTTGGTGTCTGTTGAGGAGAGTATGCCCCAGGTGAATCTGGTGCAAGCCTCTGCTCACATACGACATTTTGCAAAAACTAGGCACATTACAGCCGTGGCCCACTTACCAAGAAACTAGCCATTTGTTTCCCTAATTTCTATAAAGTAGCCACAATCTAGGAGCCACTGAGAAAGGCTTTTTAATCATAGTATCCCAAAGTGTATGCACAGATGCCGTGCACTTCACATTAACATTTACCCAAATCCTCATGGAATCTATTAATGTGCAATTCCAAACAAATCCAGCTATCTGGTTATTTAGTTTACAGAAGAATTTAAACAGTAAACTAAAGATGTACAGAAATGAGTATAAATACAAGAATTTTTTTTAAATTCTGTGAAAGATGTTTATTCTCACTAGTTTGGAATGTCATAATTTTGGACCAACATGCCCACAATAAAAATATTGGTGTATTGGGGAGATTTGTAAGTTTCCTTTTTCTGTTTGTTTATTTCTAGAAACCGCTGTTTTATATGACAAGAGATAATTATTCAGCCACCTGAGAGAAATTTTCCTGTCATACCAAGGTACAAATGGCAAATTAAGTTTATTTTGTAATTTCATATGTAGAGAAAGATATGTACAGTTGATTATTTGGGAATTCATTTTATTTATACCTTTATTTGGGAAAGGAAAAATAAAAACCTTTGAGAAAGGCTTTTAGCTAGTTGAACCAAACCACACAGGAAAGCATTGAGGATTTATTTATCGTTTGCTTACGCAATGGTGTAGATAAATAGGCTCATATAAATCTTCTGATTCTGAAAGTTTTTTTTGTGCCTCTTTTTATGTGTAAAGTATCCAAGGTCTTATAAGTTAATCATTAATAGGTTCTGAAATAACTATTTCTGGTTAAAATTTGAAACATGGGTCAGTTTTCTACTGACTTCTGTTTGTTTTTTTAATGTTACTTGGCCACTAAATCCATTAATGTTTTTTTCTCTGAATCTTTTAAATTTGCTATCAGAAGTTAACTATAGAATGTCTTTCAGTTTATTCATTGATATCTACAAATTGTGGCAATCTGAATATAACCTTGAACTTTATCCCCCTGTAAATACTTTGATTCTGTACCTAGGATCCGACACTCTGAGGGGATCCAAATGGAAAATACTAATATTTGGAAGAAAACTTCTCCAGTTTTTTAAACTAAGTTATTCACTGTTTAATGTATTAAGCATGGAATATTTACTTATCTAACCTAGTGTTTTTTTATTTAGTAGGGGGGAATAGTTACATATGGGGTAGAAAATGTATTGAGGATGGGAGAATAGTTATAAGGAGACTGGAGAAAACAGAAATGCTTCAAAATATAATGAAATGCACCTTAACACAGGCTGGGGGAGAAGGTTAGTCAAGCCCCGCTACCCAGGCTGCCGCCTCTGGGGTCCCTTGGGGGCTTTGGCTCATCTGGCCAGTTGGTCATTGCAGAGTCCCATCGGGAACACCGACCTCTGTCCACACAGGTCTCGGTCTGTACAGAGTGCCATCACCCAGTGTCTGGTGGAACTCTCCTCTGCTAGAAGCACTTTCAGATTCACCATTCAAGGTCATGACGACAAAGTGTACATCTTGGTAAGAGGTTATTTCACCCAGTCTTTTGCAGCTTAGTACTCCAGAGTCTCAGAAATTCTTTAATTCTGTCATTCTTTTTTCTTAATGCTCAGGTCTAGCAAGTACATGATTCCAAAATTGAGTTTTTTAATATCAGTTTGATTCACAGATCTAGATCCCTTAATTTAGTAACAAATGATCAAGTGCCTCTATGTGCTAGGTATTAGAGATAGAACAAGAAATAAAGCCTGATTCCTTCTCACTACAAAATAAAGTTTTTGACTCTCAGTTTTTAGTGGCATTTCTTTGTCAGTATAACACAAATCTCTCTCTTAACTTCTTTATCCCCATTTGATACTCTTATGTTTAAATACATTCTATTGCTCCTGCTTTTGCCTGCTTTCTCTATCTTTCCTTCCTTTTTTTCCTTCTATCCTTCTCTTTTTCTTTTTCTCTTTTTTTTATAAGACACTTAATATGAGATCTACCCTCTTAACAAATTTTTCAGTGCACAGTACAGTATTGTTAGTTATAAGTACGATATTGTACAGCAGATCTCTAGATTGGCTAGGTCTCTTATTCATCTTGCACAACTGAAATTTTATACCCTTTGATTAGCAACTACCCATTTCTCCCTCCCCCAGTCTCTGGCTACCACCTTTCTAAGCCCTGCTTCTATGAATTAGGCTTCTTTAGAGTCTTCATTTAAACAGAATCATGTGGTGTTCATCGCTACAGTTAGATGTCCTCAAGGATCATCTGTGTTGTCACATATCACATTATTTCCTCCTTTTTAAAGGCTGAATACTGTTCTATTTTATGTATGTACCACATTTTCTTTATCCCTTTATCCACTGGTGGGCATTTAGATTGTACGTCTTGGCTATTGTAAACAGTGCTGCAGTGAACATGGGGGTGTATATATCTCTTTGAGATACTGATTTCAACACTGATATTTGAGAAGATGTGGCAAGTTTTTGAAGAGGCTCTGCAATTAGAACCATCCCTGTATGTACCACAAGCATCCATTGATTTCTTTTAAAAAATAATGTTTGGCAAAAAGGAACTGGGGACATTTATGTAAAAATCAAAAAATTAGGGCCCAAGTCTCTTCTCTGCCTCCACATGTTTTATTCAACCAGTAAACACATATTGAGCACTTTCTATTTGAAAGACAGTTTCAGTGCTCAAAGTAGTACAAAAATGACTTCAAAAAAGTCACAAGCTAATAGGGAAACCTGGTAACTAAAAGGAAGGAATGGATTGAGGTTGTTTTAGGTGTGGCTTTTTCTAGTTGGCCACCCATTACAGGGGCTCCTGTTTCTCAAATCACAGATAAATCTATCCTAAGTTGAAATAATTTCTGACTGAGGTTGATACTACATACTCCTCATAGTCATACGTGAAATCAGTTTTAATTTTCTTTATTGCAAGGTTTTTAAGTTAAAAATTGGGAGTAGGAGTTTGAAATCTAATATGTATTTAAATTAAAACGTTTTTCTTCTTTATAAAAGTAGTACAAACACAGAGAAGACAAGTAGTGATTTTACAGCATCTTACTATGCTAATGGACAGTGACTGTGAAGGGGTATTTGGGGGGGACTTGGTAAAGGGGGAGCCTAGTAAACATAATGTTCTACATGTAATTGTATATTAATGATACCAAAATTAAATTTGAAAGAAAAGGATGCACATGGTACTTGGGAGCCATGAGTAAGGTCAAGGGCATTGCGTCCCTTACCTGGCTCATTTCAAGCCTTGGACTTTTTCAAAAAAAAAAAAGTAGTACATTCTTGAAATACATTCAGACAGCATGAATAATAATGGAAGTGGCGGTTCCCCCATCCTGTCCCCTGCTGCCCTGCTATGTTGTACTAAGTGCAGGTAAACATTATTAACAGGCTGATAAGCATAAATCAACACTTTTTCTATCTATAAACAACCACATGTATATACATCTACATTCTATTCCTCTGTAAAAAGCAGAATCATGTGACTAGCATTTTTTTCAACATGCCTACTTCACACAGAAATATTTCATGAGGACTTTATTGTTAGTATAAATATAGATCAGGCTCTTTAATGACTACATTTCCATTGTCAAAGACAGGGTTGCAGTGACAATAATCCTCACATGTGTGTTCTAGCACTTGAGTAAAAGACCTTGCTGATCTGTTGCAGGATTAGAATTTGTATATTTTAAACTCTGATAATTATCCAAAAACTCTACTAATTTATCCCTTATAGTGAGACCCTCTTGGGGCCCCATCCATATCCCCATTCCTCAGCCAGGGAACCCATTGCCCAACTTCTGAGGGTGTGGGCTGTAATGGCTCACAGTGTCTTGCTCATACCTGACATATACCACCTTGCTTGGGAAGTTACTTGTTCCCCAACCCTGCCCTGTCAGCCCACTGCCAGTAATTTGATCCTGGGCTACAAAAAGCTGGCGCCTCCTGCCTTGAGGTGTCACAAACTCTGTAGGTACAGTTCATGCTCCAGAGCTCCCCTTGGGACCAGACTGAAGCCAGACTCCAGCTGAAGCCCTTAGTGAATCACGTGCATCCAAACCCAAAACGCTCTTCGCCAGCAGTGTATGGGATTTCCCATTGCAGACCCCTCTTCTGAACAGGATGTTACCAATCTCTCTGTATTTGCTAGTCTGATAACTGAAAAAGGTGGCACACAGATGGCACCTTTTCTTGTTAATAGTTCCATTACAATTTTTATATATGCTTATATTTCATTTACTCTGTTATTAACTTTTTCTTGTAAGAGCGATTTCTGGAAGTAGAATTACTGAGTCAAGGAGCATGACATTTAAAATTTTGATATGTAGTAGCAAATTATTTTGCAAAAAGACCCTGCAAATTTATACTCCCACCTGAAGTTTCTATAAATGCCCATTTCCCTGCACCCTTAGTCAAAGTGCCATTAGGCTTTTGCCCACCTGATGCCAGTCTAAATAAAACAAGTTCAGTTGACTATCCTTCAGCTTTATTAAGGCATGATGAAAGAACATGGCTTATGCATTTGAAGCTTTAGAGGGGTGTGTATGTAGCCTAACATACTCAGCTTTTAAGCTGTTCAGTGTTTATATTTATTGATGTGTGGGGGCATGTGCCCTTATATATTGAGATTTATATAGTGAACTTTGTTAACACTTTTTATATTCATCTGTTTAACTTATTTGGAATGTGGAATTTTGAGAAGGGTATGTTAAATCTCACACTGATTATGGAAAAGTCATTTTCTTCTGGTTTTGATATCAGATTTTTGTATTATATATTTTAAAGCTGTATTATTAGGTACATAAAAGTTTGTGCCATGACAACTTGACTAATTGCATATTTTATCACCTAAGAGATTGTGCTTTGTTTCCATTTGATGCTATTTTTCTCTAATTCTAATTTGCCCATTGTTAATGTGGCTATATTTACTTCTCTTTTTTAAAAACTGTTGGTTTGAGTTTTTCCATTTCTTTATTTTCAGCTGTTATCTATTATTTTATCTTAGTTGTATGTCTTGTTAACATATATCTTGTAAACTGAATATAGCTGGATATTTTAAAATTCCAATGTGATGTTATATTTTAATAATGAACTTAATTCACATTTATTTAAAATGAAACTTTGCTATCTTTTACACTGGTTGCCTTCTCTGTGTCATTTCTTCCTCTGATGATTTAGAAGAAAAAAGTATCTATTTATAAATGATTTTTAGTAGTTAATCTTAAATTTTTTACATACATAAACCTTTTGCAGTGATATATCTAAATTTAACTAGTATTCATACTCTTCACCACAAGAAAATACTCTTAATACATTGGGTTTCATATTTCTGCCTCTCTCACATTCTCTCCTATGCAAATTTATATATAAAGTATAAAAATCATATGTATAGTCACATTTTCCTTGATGGTTTGTTTACGGTTCATGATTTGTAGTCAAGACAGAAACAGTAGCCAAGACAGAAAGAGTTTCTGTGTTCGTTCACCATGAGGATTTGTCCATTATCCTTCAGAAGGTGGAACTGTTGAGAGTTGGACTTAATGATTACAACCAACTTAATGGATTAATGTTAACAACCATTTCATCAATAAATATGAGCAATGCCTTCTCAGCATGACTCTTGCACTGTTACGCCTTGAGTCCCCTGGCTGGTCCATAGGTCTTCGAAGAACAATCGCGTCTTTTCCCTCATCTGCGGGTCAGAGAGAGGGAAGGGACCCGACAAGTGGCACCCAAACAGAGACCTGAAAGATGGTTGAAACTAAGGGCGGAGAACCTCCGCTCGGCGGCGGCACTTGCAAGTCAAAGGCAGGAAAAAGCTCCGAAGATCGTCGATCCGGTGAGATTCCCTGGAAATTGTGACACTAAAATGGGCCAAAATGAAACGAAAGCAACTAAACTGGAGGATTATTTAAAATTACTCCATGCCCTCCTAAAAACATCCGGATTTAAAACTTCTAAAAAAGACTTTACTCAACTTCACAGGTATATTAAAAAATATTGTTATTTATTACCACCACAAGGGAAACTTAAACAAGTTTATTGGGGTAATGTTTTAAGAGATTTTAAAAAGGCTCACAGGCAGGGAAACATCCCTGTGCCTGTTTGGTCTTTACGTAATTTGACCACTCTCGCCTTGCAGCCTTTGCAAACTCCCCCACTGTCTAAAACTAGGTCAGATACACAAGAGCGTGAGAGAGAACTTAGATGATGTGGTGGAATCAAGTAAGTGATCCTCATCCCCACATCCGTCTACCTCCTCTTCATCCTCCTCTTCCTCTTCTTCAGAGACTGATGATGAGAGTTCTGTTTGTTCATCCCATCGTAAAATATCTCCAGTCTCTGTTCCTGCTATGTCTGCCTTTGAGGCAGGAATATGTAAAGCCCAGAGGGAGGGTGATATAGATGCTTATCTGACATCCTTAGTAGCGCCAGTTAACTTAACTCCTTTTGGGCCAGGTGAAGATCCTGATTTTTCACAGGGAGGAGTTAAAGCACTTTATACACCTATTCCTTAGAAGACATTAAAAGATTTTAAACAGGCTTTTTCTTCTTATGGTACTAATTCTCCATATGTTGTGGGTCTCTTGAGGGGGTTAGCAGAACAAGAAAGGATAATTGCTCATGATTGGGATTTGTTGGCTTGTACTTGTCTGGACTCTTCTGAGTTTTTACAATTTAAAACCTGGTGGTATGAGGAAGCAAAAACACAAGCTTTGAGAAATCATCATGTCAATCCTCCAATTCTTATAACTGCTGAACAACTAGCAGGACAAAGAGATTGGCTGCAGATAGAAAGACAAGCTAGGTGCGATGACTCATAGTAGTTGGACACTAAAAGAAATTTCCACAAGCCCATGGAATTCTCCTGTATTTGTTATAAAAAAGAAATCAGGAAATTGGAGACTTTTACAAGACTTAAGACAAATTAATGCAGTTCTTAAACCTAAGGGACCTTTGCAACAAGGCCTCCGTTCTCTGGTTATCATTCTAAAAGACTGGAACATGGCTAAAATTGATCTTAAAGATTGTTTTTTTTTTTTTTCAATTCCTTTAGATATAATGGACAGGGAAAAGTTTGCTTTTACTGTTCCTTCTTTAAATTTGCAGGCACCTTTAGAAAGATTCCAATGGAAAGTACTTTCTCAAAGAATGTTAAATAGTCCTACAATTTGTCAAAATTATGTGCACAGATCTCTCCAGCCTATACGTGAAAAATGGTCTTCAGCTTATATCATTCATTATATGGATGATATTCATAGCCCTACCTAGGTATTTATCTCTTACCAATATTCTCAATGAGACTGAAATTGAATTAATTTCAGTGGAGATTACAAATAGCACCAGATAAAATACAAATACAATACCCAATGAATTATTTGGAGAATAAAATTCAAGAAAATTCAATAATTCCTCAGAAAATTCAGATTAGGAGAGATCATCTTAAAACTTTAAATGATTTTCAAAAGCTCTTAAGAGATATTAATTGGATCTGACCATTATTAAGAATTACAACTTATAAATTACAACATCTTTTCAATTACTTTAAAAGGACCCTCATATCTTAACAGTCCTAGAGATTTAACCTCAAAAGCTGAGGAAGAACTCAAGTGGATAGAACAACACATTCAAAAAGCTCAATTATCAAGAATTGACTTACACAAACCCTCCTTACTTTTCTTAATCTACTTTACTCCATGATATGATAAAATTAACAGCAAGTTACATGCTTCACATGTTCTCAATTTTGATCTTTTAAAAGGTGATGGACGATCAGATTATAGAAATACATTTTTCTGACAATATTTCTTTTCCTGAAACAACAGCAGTTCCTGTATGGTGGTCTCCAATAGTTCTTCACAGTGGTATAAAGGTCATATTAAAGTGTAGGGCAAAGGGTTTGTTTGTGTCTTTACAGAGGATCAATGCTTGATTTGGCTACCCAGAAAAAGAATTAAGATATGATATGAAGAAGAACTCCCAACATCAACATCCTCAGAAAGAGTTGCTCCAGAGGATGGCCACCAACAAACTTCATCACTAGAATGAAGCTTCCTGGATAGTGAAGTTTCAACTTCTAATTTTGGTGATAACATTCATACATACACATACTGTACAAGCTTGCACTATTACAGCTAGTGTAAGCAGTCGTCCATATTCAGGCCGAGGAGTAGTCCTTCAGTGTGTATCCACCTGTTTTACTCCTGTAGGTCCTATAGCATATAAAAAAATATAGCAAAGAGATATATAGCCAAAATTATGGAGGAAATCTTCGGTGGAATAATGCAACTGATCAGTCTAAAAGAGATAATACTTGCTATGACATTTACAAGACAGTTTTGACCAGAAATGATATTGGCAATTATTCTTGTGAGAAATATCAAAAAGGAACTCCTAATATATTATATAAAAGTAGTTATGTCTACTTAGACATATCACTCCAGAAAAGGAATTTTCTTCACCTAATATGTGATTACAACTTGCAAGTCAAGGATTAAACAAGTCATCTTTTTGTGTAGCAGGAGACTCCTCTATTAGTGGATTATTTAAGAAAAATTTTATAGGTATAGGACTCCATTTTTCTGTTTTCACTAATATTTCAGGAATAAACATTACTCACTCTCCTAAAGTTCTTACTCGTGAAGTTCAATTGACCTTACCTGTCAGTACTACTATAGTTTCTGAGTGTATATGTATTAATTGCACTCATATTCCTTCCTACTGCAATTCTACCATCCGTGTAAAATGACCTTTTGGATATAGACTTCCAAATGGCTGGGTGTTCTTATGCAATAATAAAACATGTCAAGCCTTTTCTTCTCATTATCAAGGTGTTTGTGGAGTGGGACGTATTCTTCTTGCTCTTATAGACCATCCTGGATATAAGCACAGACAGGTTTCTCGAGTCCTGCCACCTGATTGTGATGACAACTTGAAGCTGTTGGATCCTGTCACTGAAACAAGATTAGCCATGAATTGATAATGTTGAAACTGGGTGATGGGGAATTAGTGTTCATTACACTATCCCATCTACTGCTGTATACCTTTCAAAATTTTAACAAACTCTTAACTAGGTGAAATGATTGAGAAACAGAGGCAGTTTATTATAGTTCTTTGTGCCTATTTATCAATTCACCCTTCTAGAAAATAATCTTAAATGAGAGACGTTCTGGTCTTAATGGGGTTTTCTTGCACAGTACTTGGTAAAATGTACTTGAATTGAAAATAAACTCTCCATTCTTCAAATAGATGCAGAATATCTGCTATTATTTTATTTTCCTTGAAAAGTGAGAAAAATTATTTTAAAATACCTTATATCTCAGAAAAACATTAATATCCCTCAACAAGAGAAAGGCTCTTCTCACCTTATAAATGGGTATATTCCAAAGTTTCATTCTAAGGAAATTCCCTAGAACTGCAACAATGCTTCTCAAAGAATTATGTTTTAAATATCAAATAGGTTTCCAAACCAGTCCAGTCTGTAACATAATCTGCAAAACTGACAGAGTACTTAAAGGTTCAATACAGGCAAAAATTCAATATCTGGAACCATTTATAAGCAGAATGGATAAGATGATGGAGAGATGGGACCCAAAGAGGACAACACCAAGACACATAATAATTAAAATGGCAAAGATCAAGACAAGGACAGAGTATTAAAGGCAGTGAGAGAGAGAAAAAAGGTCACCTACAAAGGAAAACTCATCAGGGTATCATCAGACTTCTCAACAGAAACCTTACAGGCCAGAAGAGAATGGCATGATATATTTAATGCAATGAAACAGAACGGCCTTGAAGCAAGGATACTGTATCCAGTACGATTATCATTTAAATATGAAGGAGGGATTAAACAATTCGCAGACAAGCAAAAGTTGAGGGAATTTGCCTCCCACAAACAACCTTTACAGGGTATCTTAGAGGGACTGCTCTAGATGGGAGCACTCCTAAAAAGAGCACAGAACAAAACACCCAACGTATGAAGGATGGAGGAGAAGGAAAAAGAAGGGAAAGAAATAATCATCAGACTGTGTTTATAATAGCTCAATAAGCGAGTTAAGTCAGACAGTAAGGTAGTAAACAAGCTAACCTTGAACCTTTGGTAACCATGAATCTAAAGCCTGCAATGGCAATAAGTACATATCTTTCAATAATCACCCTAAATGTAAATGGAATGAATGCACCAATCAAAAGACACAGAGTAATAGAATGGATAAAAAAGCAAGACACATCAATGTGCTGCTTACAGGAGACTCACCTCAAACCCAAAGACATGCACAGATTAAAAGTCAAGGAATGGAAAAAGATATTTCATACAAACAATAGGGTTAAAAAAGCAGGTGTTGCAATACTAGTATCAGACAAAATAGACTTCAAAACAATGAAAGTAAAAAGAGATAAAGAAAGACACAACATAATGATAAAGGGCTCAGTCCAACAAGAGGATATAACCATTATAAACATATATGCACACAATACAGGAGCACTAATATATGTGAAAAAATACTAACAAAATTAAAGGAGGAAATAGAATGCAATGCATTCATTTTGGGAGACTTTAACATACCACTCACTCCAAAGGACAGATCCACCAGACAGGAAATAAGTAAGGACACAGAGGCACTAAACAACACACTAGAACAGATGGACATAATAGACATCTATAGAATTCTACATACCAAAGTAACAGGATATACATTCTTCTCAAGTGCACATGGAACATTCTCCAGAATAGACCACATTATAGGCCACAAAAAGAGCTTCAGTAAATTCCAAAAGATTGAAATCCTACCAACCAATTTTTCAGACCACAAAGGTATAAAACTAGAAATAGATTGTACAAAGAAAGCACAAAGGCCCACAAACACATGGAGGCTTGACAACATGCTCCTAAATAATGAATGGATCAATGACCAAATTAAAATGGAGATCCAGCAATATATGGAAACAAATGACAACAAGAACACAAAGCCCCAACTTCTGTGGGATGCAGCAAAAGCAGTCTTAAGAGGAAAGTATATAGCAATGCAGGCATATATAAAGAAGGAAGAACAATACCAAATGAATAGTCTAATATCACAGTTATTGAAATTGGTAAAAGAAGAACAAATGGGGCCTAAGGTCAGCAGATGGAGGGACATAGTAAAGATCAGAGAAGAAATAAATAAAATTGAGAAGTATAAAACAATAGAAAAAAAATGAAGGAAACCAAGAGCTGGTTCTTTGAGAAAGTAAAAAAAATAGATAAACCTCTAGCCAGACTTATTGAGAGAAAAAGAGAGTCAACACACATCAACAGAATCAGAAACATGAAAGGAAAAGTCATGAAGGACCCCACAGAATTACAAAGAATTATTAAAGAGTACTATGAAAACCTATATGCTAACAAGCTGGAAAACCTAGGAGAAATGGACAACTTCCTAGAAAAATACAACCTTCCAAGACTGACCCAGAAAGAAACAGAAAATCTAAACAGACCAATTACCAGCAACGAAATTGAACTGGTAATAAAAAAACTACCCATGAACAAAACCCCAGGGGCAGATGGATTTACTTTAGAATTTTATCAAACATACAGATAAGACATAATACCCACTCTCCTTAAAGTTTTCCAAAAAATAGAAGAGGAGGGAATACTCCCAAACTCTTTCTATGAAGGCAACATCACCCTAATACCAAAACCAGGCAAAGACTCCACTAAATAAGAAAACTACAGACCAATATTCCTCATGAATGTAGATGTAAAAATATTCAACAAAATATTAGCAAACCAAATTCAAAAATACATCAAAAGGATCATACACCATGACCAAGTGGGATTAATCCCAGGGATGCAAGGATGGAACAACATTCGAACATCCATCAACATCATCCACAACATCAACAAAAAGGACCAAAGCCACATGATCATCTCTATAGATGCTGAAAAAGCATTTGACAAAACCCAACATCCATTCATGATAAAAACTCTCAACAAAATGGGCATAGAGGGCAAGTACCTCAGCATAATAAAGGCCATATATGATAAACCCACAGCTAATATTATACTAAACAGTGAGAGGCTGAAAGCTTTTCCTCTGAGATCTGGAAAAAGACAGGGATGCCCACTCTCTCCACTGTTTTTCAACATAGTACTGGAGGTCCGAGCCATGGCAATTAGACAAAACAAAGAAATACCAGGAATCCAGATTGGGAAATAAGAAGTCAAACTGTCACTATTTGCAGATGACATGATATTGTACATGAAAACCCTAAAGACTCCACTCCAAAACTAGTAGAACTAATATCGGAATTCAGTAAATTTGCAGGATACAAAATTAACACACAGAAATCTGTGGCTTTCCTATATACCAACAATGAACTAATAGAAAGGGAAATCAGGAAAACAGTTCCATTCAGAATTGCATCAAAAAGAATAAAATACCTAGGAATGAACCTAACCAAGGAAGTGAAAGACCTATACCCTGAAAACTATAAGACACTCTTAAGAAAAATTAAAGAGGGCACTAACAAATGGAAACTCATCCCATGCTCCTGGCTAGGAAGAATTAATATCGTCAAAATGGTCATCCTGCCCAAAGCAATATACAGATTTGATGCAATCCCTATCAAATTACCTACAGCATTCTTCAATGAACTGGAAGAAATAGTTCAAAGATTGATATGGAACCACCAAAGATCACAAATAGCCAAAGCAATCCTTGGAAGGAACAATAAAATGGGGGGGTGGGATCTGGCTCCCCAAATTCAAGCTTTACTACAAAGCCACAGTAATCAGGACAATCTGGTATTGGCACAAGAACAGAGCCACAGACCAGTGGAACAGAATAGAGACTCCAAACATTAACCCTAACATATTATGGCCAATTAATATATGATAAAGGAGCCACGGACATACAATAGGGAAATGACAGTCTCTTTAACAGATGGTGCTGGCAAAACCGGCCAGCTACATGTAAGAGAATGAAACTGGATCACTGTCTATCCCCATACACAAAAGTAAATTCAAAATGGATCAAAGACCTGAATGTAAGTCATGAAACCATAAAACTCTTAGAAAGAAACATAGGCAAAAGTCTCATGGACATAAACATGAGTGAATTCTTCATGAACATATCTCCCTGGGCAAGGGGAACAAAAGCAAAAATGAACAAGTGGGACCATATCAAGCTAAAAATCTTCTGTACAGCAAAGGATACCATCAATAGAACAAAAACATATCCTACAGTATAGGAGAATATATTCATAAATGACAGATACGTTAAAGGGCTGACATCCAACATATATAAAAAGCTCACACACCTCAATGAACAAAAAGCGAATAATCCAATTAATAAATGGGTGGAGGACAGTTCTCTAAAGAAATTCAGATGGCCAAAGACACATGAAAAGATGCTCTACATCACTTGTCATCAGAGAAATGCAAATTAAAACCACAATGAGATATCATCTCACACCAGTAAGGATTGCCATCATCGAAAAGACGATCAACAACAAATGTTGGCGAGGTTGTGGAGAAAGGGCAACCCTCCTACACTGCTGGTGGGAATGTAAATTAGTTCAACCATTGTGGAAAGCAGTATGGAGGCTCCTGAAAATGCTCAAAATAGAAATACCACTTGACCCAGGAATTCCACTTCTAGGAATTTATCCTAAGAATGCAGCACTTCAGTTTGAAAAAGACAGATGCACCCCTATGTTTATCACAGCACTATTTACAATAGCCAAGATATGGAAGCAACTAAATGTCCATCAGTAGATGAATGGATAAAGAATATGTGGTACATATACACAATGGAATATTACTCAGCCATAAGAAAAAATCAGATCCTACCATTTGCAACAACATGGATGGAGCTATAGGGTATTATGCTCAGTGAAATAAGCCAGGTGGAGAAAGACAAGTATCAAATGATTTTACTCATCTGTGGAGTATAAGAACAAAGAAAAAACTGAAGGAGTGAAACAGCAGCAGAATCACAGAACCCAAGAATGGACTAACAGTTACCAAAGGGAAAGGGACTGGGAAGGATGGGTGGGAAGGGAGGGACAAGGCCAGGGAAAAAGAAAGGGGGCATTATGATTAGCATGTATGGTGTGTGGGGGACATGGGGAGGGCTTTACATCACAGAGAAGACAAGTAGTGATTTTACAGCATCTTACTACACTGATGAACAGTGACTGTGAAGGTTTATGTGTTGGGGACTTGGTGAAGGGGGGAGCCTTCTATTTGTTCTTCATGTAATTGTAGGTTAATGATACCAAAAAAAATACAAAGACATAAAAAAAATAATATGTTCTAGCAGCTCCATGAAAAAAAAACCAAAAACAAAAAAGCAAAAAACAATGTGGTTACTACATTTACCCATATTATTAAGTCCCCACTCATACCCCATTGCAGTCACTGTCCATCAGTGTACTAAGATGCCACAGATTCACTGCCCTCTCTCTGCTACACTGTTCTCCCTGTGATCCCCACACCATGTGTACTAAACATAATAACTCTCAATCCCCATCTCCCTCCCTCCCCACCCACCCTACCCCACCGATCACCTTTGTTAACCACTAGTCCCTTCTTGGAGTCTGTGAGTCTGCTGTTGAGCAGCTCTTTTTAACAGTTGTTAAGGGGCACTGTCAGGAATAGAATATTTTAATTTTGGAGAAACCCAACTGTTAAAACATCTCTTTGGTCTGATTTGACTTAAGCTGGCTCTGCTTAGGTTGCAAGACCTATTGGGATCATAGCACCAGGCAGATTGGCTGTTATGATTTTATTGCACACATCAAAAACATGAATGGATGCTAGCTTGAATGTTAGTTTGGAAGATGACTTTGCAAAAGAAGCCGCATTTTCTGGTTTGTTTTGGTGAAATGCTAAAGCAAGTAACATGGGCTTTTACTTTATTACAGATTCATGGAAATTACCTGAAACAATTTTGCCTTACATTCATTGGACGTGAGCTCTTTTCCTGGCACTTAAAAAAAACTCTCTTGACATATCTTTATTGTATCTTAATAATACGTAATATACCTGCTCAAGTAGTCAGCCATTCGTATTATTTATTTTGTATTCTTTGCTACCTAAGCAATAATCCTTCTGATAGCACCCGTCAAAATTTTCATTTTGTAGGCAACACATTTTAAATATATAGAACTTGAGGGATCCTACAATAATAAAAAACTCAAATTCCAAATTTACCATCTGAAGTACCTTTTTGCATGGAGAAGGCTTTGATTAGGTTAGTTTCAGGTAAATTAAATATCTAAAATAAGTTAGGATGATTTGATTGTTTCTTGCTTAAAAAACTAATTTACTAGCTATAGTATTAATATTTTCAACATTAAAGATTTTAATTTCATATATTTTCAAAGTAAAAATAGCTTTTTATGTGATCACCAAAATAGTCATAGTCATTGTAATAATTTGAAATGATACAGGACACAGCAAATAGAATTCTTATATAATCTTGGTCTCCATAGAAAAGTCCTATTTACATTTTGGCACACCTTGCATCTTTTTATGTACACATACAAAAGATACAGTTAGAAAACTTAATTTTACATAAATTAATTCTAGTGATATGTTACTCTTAATTTTGCTCTTTGTTTTTAACTTGTCAAAATATTATGACTACCTTTCCATGTCAGTGTAGATCTATAATCTTTATTTAGGTCTTGAATTTTGGGGGAGTTTTCAGACTATGAAACAGTAGCTTATTTTTGCTACTTTCCAAAACTCAATGTTGTAAGTAAATTAGAAAACAGAATTGAGGATGATGCTTGGAGTATTACAAATTAGAGATGAATTCAAGTAGCAAAAATACAATTTAGCTGCTTTCACTGAAAAATATATGTTTATTTTATGTACTAGAGCAAATTTATCTGTTTTGAATGTTTGCATCAATAACAACAGAAAATGGTTATAGATGAAATATTTTTGTTAATTTAAAATAAAAATTTAAGTAAGCTTTTTTTTAGTTGTATCACCAAGAAACATTGTTTCACTTTCTTCCTGTTTCCTAGGCTAAAAATATAAGCTTTCCTCATTTTAACATTCACAATTTCTCATAGTATGAATTCGTTCATAGGATGACAATATATTTATATTCATAGTTTGATATATTGCTGTTAAAGAAAAAAATGAGAATTAGTTTTTCTCACTCTCATAACAATGGTAAATTCAGATCCATAACTACTTTTCACCAGTTTTTGAGAGTAACTTTAAAACTTTTCTAAGATACTGATTTCTTGAGTATCCATATCTAACACACACATTGTCCAACCCCAATTATACACACATACATTGCATAGGGGTGATTACACACATTTTAAGTATGTTTTTCATTTATTGGTTTCAGATATTGAGAGTGGCCTCTTCAATATGAACAGAATGTAGAATAGTAAAAAACTAGCTATCAGAGATATTCATTTCTAGGGCAAGGTTGATGGAAAGGAAAGAGAATATTACCTATTTAAATTGTGACCTTTGGAGGTTTCAGTGAAATTCCTGTTAGGTTCTAAAAGCTGCTATTTAACAACATTTGACTCTGCCTTGGAAAAACTCAGTCAAATATTTCCCTCTAAGTCAAGATACTGTTCTAAGGGATAATTCTTAATCTATACAATTTTTGAGTAAAACTTTGGAGCATATTTGCCAGTTTCTATAATCAGATCTCTTTATGGTCAGCTAATGGGTAAATGATAAATGTAAAATTGAGGAGCCTGACCTGGTAGATCTTATTCTTTATATTCATTTTGTTAAGGCAGAGAAGAACCAAATTGTTAAGGTGAGTTGAAGTTGGTAAAATGAATTATTTCTATAAGGTGACTTGGATATTAATTCTTTAACCTTACCTGAAATGGATGTGGCCATCTGGGCTTTCACTCCAACCAGAGTCACATTAACATGTGATTTCACAAAGGGTCTGAAGTCTTAAACTTGAGGACATTTTTGAAAATCAAGGATTCTTACGTAGGGAGCATGAGTAGGTCAGTGATGTTGACATTTGGATTCTTAGATTGTTAGTCCTTAGAACTTGTCTTCTAATGGGTCAGAGAAAGCCACTTGTGTCTTAATATCATGCAGTGCAGCTACCAATAGCTAATATACCAAGACCGGCCAGGCCTAATTAATCTGAACTGAGTACACCAATGCCAACTGCCCTCTTGGGAAGAAAGAATGTTCAGGTTTCCAAGAAAAAGCCATCTGAGGGTGGACTTAGGAAGGGGTTTAAAGAGAAGCCAGGGATTCTGAAAGTGATGGCATTTGATAAATGCAGGGAAGAATAGGATTGTTTACCACCAGGATATACCCCTTTCTGAAGCTATGGGCTGACAGAGCTTTGAGAGATCATCTCTCTCTCTTCCGCTGGGACCAAATGAGGCTTCACCAAACATCTCAACACAGTACTGCCAAACAATATGAACCGAAAAAATGAAGAAAACCTATTTGTTATACTAAGTCTAGGGAATAATAAAAGGAGAAAAAGTCTTAAACTGTTGCTTTGTACTTTATGCATCATAAACACTCTTAAACTGACTTGAGTGTCTGTTTGGCAAAGGACTTAATTGCAGGACAGACTGGAAAGTGTTGATTGATGGAAGTGTTGCCTGAGTTGTCCCCCTGATGGGACAGAGAACCTAATGGTGTCCAGTGTGAGGTTTCTTTATGACAGTATTAGAGCGGACCTAATTTATTGCATCCCCACCCTTGTAGGTTGACTTCCAGTTACTCAGGAAAGTGATTAAGGGATTGGAAGTGCATTTCTTAGCCTCCTTTTCAACTGATTTCCTCTGGTAGTGTGGAATTCAGTAAAAATTTGAGCCAGGAAACCTCTTTAAAAAGTCTTTGAAAACTTTTCCTAAATTTTTACACTTACTAATATGCTAACACAAATATTATGATATATAGTTAGTTTAAAATGGAACTGGTTTTTAATACCTTATTAAGGTGGTAGATTAAAATCAGATTTTAGCTTAGAAGCAAAGGTTTTTACTCAGGTCTATGAATCTCGAAAACAGGCCAAGTGAAAGAAGCCTGACAATAAAGGCCACATATTATATGATTCCATTTATATGAAAGGGGGCATAACTGGGCTTGGGGAACTGGATGGTCTGAGAAATATGCAGAATTACGCACAAAATTTTCTTTTTATAAATGAACACTTTTGAGTAGAGAGTCCATAGTTTTAATCATATCGTCAGAGAGACCTATAACCTTCAAATGGTTTAAAAATCATTTCTTGAAACCCTTGAAAAAATAAATCTGTGTGCTTTGTCCTTTGTAAATGTGTAGGCACTCTATCATAAAAGCTTCTGCCCTCTGCTTGTGATTTTAAAATATTTTTTGTTCATTGGCAATACGGTTTTAAAAATAATAAAAACCTATGTCTCATGGGCTTGTCATAATTTCTTAATTTTTCTGGAGAGATTTTTTAATTGATTTATTTTTACTTTTATGCCTTTAATGCATCTTGAATTTAATTTTGACTATGGTGTAAGAGAGGTTTTTAAATTTATTTTCTTCCAAATATGGTTTTGTGTATTTGAAATTTTCTACAATAAAAAGTTTTCTAAAAAAATGTGAAGGAATAAGTAGCTGACCTCTTTATATGGACTTGTCACCATTACATTCTAATGATATGATATCACTTCTTGAATTTCCAGCAGGCATGTTCATAGTGTGGGTTCTCACCTTTAATGAAAGTGTTGCAGTCTCATTCCTATGTTCTCAACAACTGGTATTTCTTAGTAATTCAAGCATTTATTAAACAAAATTTTATTATTTTTTGGCACAAATTAATGCAGTTAATTTTGAGATTGCCTGCTTAGTATCTTATTTAAAGCAGAACCATTTTCTCTATGCTTTCTGATGTGTAGGAAAGAGATTGTTTTGACAAGCTTATTGGTCTTATGGGCAAAGTTTGAAAGCCATAGCTTTCAAAATTGTGGATTATACACCTAAATATCTTTGCTCAAGAGTCCTTTAATTGAAAGAGAATTGAAGAACAGTTTAGGCACTCATGATCTAAAAAGCTCAATCTTTTCTGTAATTCTCAAAGAAAAACTTTAATTTCAAAGAATTGCCATTCATTAAGTAACCTTATTTTGAAATTTATAAGCAGTAGTTGGTTTAGTATGTTTTTTTATTTTTTATTCAAGTATCATTAATACACAGTCTTATATTGGTTTCATATACACAGCACAGTAGTTGAGCAGTTAACCATATTATTAAATCCTCACTCCAACCAGTGCAGTTGCTATCTGTTGACACAGAAAGATGTTACAGAATCATTGTCTATATTCTCCATACCATACTGCTGTCCCCATGATGAGCTTATATTATCATTGAGAATTTTTGTGCCTTTCATTCCACTCACCCTATCCACCCATCCACCTCAACCCCTCTCCCATGGTAACCACTAGTCAATTCTCAGTATTTGTGAGTCTACTGCTGTTTTGTTCATTTTGCTTTGCTTTGTTTTTATATTCCACAAATAAGTGAAATCATATGGTATTTGTCTTTCTCCACCTGAGCATAATACCCTCTAGATCCATCCATCTTGTTGCAAATGGCAGGACTTCTTGAGTTGATATGGTTTATCATAACAGGTATACAAGTACACTTAGTTGTTACAGAATTGTGTGTTCTTGACAGTTCATAAGAATTTTTAAAATTTCATTTCCTTGTCCAAATTATGTATTAAATAGTTTTATGTTTATAATTATTCTAGCACTAAGTTGTGGCCATATGTTCATTTTGGTATTTTGAGGGCTTAAATTGGTAGGCTTATCACTGTTATAAGTTTGAAAGTGAATTTTAAAAATCTACAGATATAAACAATATTATATTTCAATATCCTAACTAGGCTGTTAGCTTTCTTAGGTCCTTCAAAGAGTGAAGAGTCCAAACTAGTTACTAAAATATGACAAATATGAAATTTAAGTTAAATGTTTTCATCTTGAGCTTTCTTATACCGCATGATTTTTTTCTTCTCTAAACAGAATGTTGGACTCACTTAAAATATTTTAATTTTGGTAGAGTTGTTGTATCATCTCTAATTGTCATTTTCGTCAATTGCATTAAACAACCTCTATGATTCCTAGAAGACTGTATCAACTTTTTATTTTCTCAAGTTTTTTTCTTGATACTGATTGGTGTTTAATTCAGTCTTAATTTCACCATTTTTATTAGAAGTGATGGGAAGTGACTTTTTTTACCCCTTCTCATTGCTTTTTTAAAAATAGATAGGCCATAGTTCCTTCTCTGGGGAATTTTGTCAAGGAAAAGCTTTAAAAAGAAGGATGGTATGTCCTCTGCTTGCATTTTGGTCTTTGGCTATGGTCACTTGGCTGAGAGCTCTGGCCTCCTAGGGAAGCTTTTCCTCTCCCACTACTTAAAATATAAAAACAAAAATAGCTTTCAATTGATATTAAGTTCATGTTCCCTTTGCAGGATATTCCTTGTTAGTTTTATAGTGCAAGTTTACTAATTTAGGTATAATAGTCTGGGATGTCTTTGTAGGAAATATCATAAATAATCTAAACTCTGGATTATTATAATCATGTTTCTTAAAATGTTTATATTGTTAACAGAAATTTGTATTGATATTTGAACTATGGGTAAATACTCTCAAATATCACCTCTGGCCTAATCAACACATGCCTTAAATTCCACATACCGAATTTGATGACTGTTTTAAAATAAACTGAATTTTAAGTATGCCACAATGTTTCTCCATATTTCCATCCTGCTATTTCTTTCTTTCTAAATGAAAATATTAACTCCTGCACAGAAACAATTTCCACATCTGTAGAATAGGGATAACACTAGCTCCATTTCATAGGTATTTGAGGACTGAACAAGATGTGACAAATGGAACCAGGTATAAAACAAAAAACATTAGGTGTGTTAGCTATTATCCACTCCACAGCCCCAAATAGGTCTCTCACAAATAGGACTGCATTTCATATGACTCTTAAACTTTGAGTATGAAATGTTGACCTGAAAAAAATTGCCAGATCCATCTGTTTTATACTAAAAATACTATAAAAATGTCCTACACATTTATTCTGTGAATATTTAATGTAACTTTTTATTTCTATTTTTTTACATTGCTTTTTCCTCCCATACCTAAAAGTTTTTTCTTCTTCTACATATTTTTGAAATAATTATGACCAGATATAATTATGAAATTATACATATTGTTTTCCAGGCTTTCCAGCTCATGGGAAAGTGATATCAGCACCCACTCTCTGACCCTGCCTTCCTCAACCTGCTGGAGCTGCTGTTGATGTTATCAGGGAATAATGCCACTCTGCCTCCATCCCTTCGCTTTATGAATTCCTTTCAGGTGAGGAAGAGATCCTTTACCAAGGTATGATTTCTCCATTTATTTGCAATCGTTCTTAAGGATCCTGTGTTTCCCAGGAGATAGCCCACCAAACTCATAGCCTCAGATAATGATAACAATAAGCACAGTTCATTTATTGCTTTATCCCTTTTTCAATAAATAAGCAAATGGAGGCTCCGAATTTATTAGGCTAGTGTTTAATAGAGGCAGGACTCAGATCTCTGTAAATCCAAAGTTTGTTCTCTTAACCTCCATCTTCCCTGCCTCTGAGATAAATTTCAAGAACATCTGGTGAAGACACTTGTGAATGCCACTTTTCTTTGCCCAGCTTTGCCCTAGAATAAGGATTTTCAACCATTATTAGTGGCATTGCTACTGTTAGCTTACAAATTATCAAACCTACGTTTTAACAGTGATGGTATCCTATCCATTCTCCACACATTTCTGTCTCTAGTTCCTCACTCATCACTTTTCCACTCCTCTGTATACTTATTTGTGCTCTTAGTGAAGGACATGGTCAGAACAGAGCAGCAAATATGGTCTGATCAGGAAAACCTTCTCCCTGGCACTTGATTGTCATTGACATGGCAAATGAGAACCAAGATGTTAACCAGTTGTTTAAGGTGTGACCCTCTAGCTACTGAATGTAATTGAATATACCTGTGACTCTTGACAATGGAAAAATACTCAAAAGCCCTCTAAGGCTGCTAAGAGGGTCATATGCCTTGCTTAGAAATGAGTAAACATGGGTTGTTTCTACTTCTGAAGGGTTGCTGGTGTATCCTAAGATAACTTCAGGATCAATGTATATTGCTTGGTAAATCTCTGGTAAAATAAGATATGTGGACTTTCCTATGAATTACAGCTTAAAAAATTATTTTTTAGAAAAACTGCTCCAAGGGAACACTCCCAAACATATCTTACAAGGTGAGCATTGCCCTGACACCAAATCCAGACAAGGATGCCACTAGAAAAGAAAAATAGAGGCCAATATCCTTGATGAATATAGATGCAAAAATCCTCAACAAAATATTAGCCAACTGAATTCAACAATAAAGGATCATGCACCATGATCAAGCGGGATTTATTGCAGGGGTGCAAAGATAGTTTAACATTTATGAATCAATCAAAGTGACACACTACATTAACAAAATTTACGATAAAAATAATCATCATTTCAGTAGACACAGAAAAAGCATTTGACAAAATTCAAAGTCCATTCATGATAAAAAATTCTCAAATAAGTGGATATAGAGGGAGCATATCTCAACATAATAGAGGCCATGTATGACAAGCCCACAGCTGACATTATAGTCAATAATGAAAAGCTTTTCCTTTCAAGTCAGGAACAAGACAAGGATGCCCACTCTCACTACTTTTATTCAACATGTATTTGAAATCCTAGCTAGAGTAATTAGGGGAAAAAGAGACATCCAGATCATAAAGGAAGTAAAACTATCACTATTTGCAGATGACATGATATTATGCATAGAAAACCCGAAAGATTTCATCAAAAAAACTTTAGAACTAATAATTCAGTAAACTTGTAAGATACAAAAATGAATATACCTGTTGCATTTCTGTACACTTATAGCCAGGTAGCAGAAAGAGAAATTAAGGAAGCAATCCCACTTACAATGCATCAAAAAGAATAAAATACTTAGGAATAAAATTACCCAAGGAGGTGAAAGACCTATACACAGAAAAGTACAAGAAATTAATGAAATAAACTGAATATATAAATAAGTGGAAAGGTATTCCATATCATGGATGGATTGGAAGAATTAATATTGTTAAAATGTCCATATTACCCAAAGGAACCTATGGATTCAGTACAGTCTCTATCAAAATTCCAGTGGCATTTTTCGCAGAAGTAGAACAAACTATCCTAAAATTCAGGTGGAACCACAAAAGACTCTGAATCGCTGTAGCAATCTTGATAAAGAATAACAAAGCAGGATATGTCATGCTCCCTGGTTTCAAATGATATTATAAAGCTATAGTAACCAAAACAGTATGGTATTGATATGACAGTAGACACATAGATCAATGGAACAGTAGGGATCCCAGAAATAAATCCATGCATACATGATTGAATAGTTTAAGCAAAGGAGCCAAGAATATACAATAGGGAAAGAACAGTCTCTTCAATAAATGGCTTTGGGAAAACTGTAAAGCCATAGGCAAGAGAATGAAACTGGACCCCTATCTTACATCATACACAAAAATTAATGCAAAATGGATTTATGAACTGGACATAAGAACTGAAACCATAAAATTTTTAGAAGAAAACATAGGTGGTAAGATCCTTGATATAGATCTTGGCAATGATTTTTTTAACCCAACACCAAAAGCAAAAGCAACAAAAGCAAAAGTAAATAGGGCCAAATCAAACTAAAAACTCATGCACAGTAAAGGAAACCATCAACAAAATAAAAAGGTAACCTATTGAATGGGAGAAATGTTTGCAAATCATGTATCTGATAAGATATGTCCAAAATATATGAAGGACTCATATAACTCAGTAGTAAAAAAACAATCTGAATAAAAAGTAAGCAGATCTGAAAAGACATTTTTCCAAAGAAGACATACAACTGGTATGTGAAAAGCTGCTCAACGTTACTAATCATCAGAAAACTGCTAATGAAAATCACAATGAGCTATCACCTCACACCAGTTAGAATGCTATCATGAAAAAGACAAGAAATAGTAAGTGTGGGTGAGGTCATAGAGAAATGGAAGCCCTGTGCACTGTTGGTGGGAATGTAAATGCGTACAGCCCCTATTGACAATAGTATGGAAGTTCCTTAAAATAAAAAGTAAAACTGCCATATGATCCAGCAATTCCACTACTGGGTATTTATCTGAAGAAAATGAAAACACTAACTTGAAAAGAGTTGTGCACCCCTATATTTGTTGCAGCATTATTTACAATAGCCAAGATATGGAAATAACCTTAATGTTCATTGATGGAGGAATACATGATGGTATGTATACAGTAGAATATTATTTGACCATTAAAAAAAATGAAATCTTGCCAGTTGTAATATGGATGGATCTTGAAGGCATTATCTCAGTGAAGTAAGTCAGAAAAAAACAAATACCATGTGATCTCATTTAAATATGTTGAATCTACAAGCTCCTAAATACAGAGAACAGATTGGTGGGTGCCAGAAGTGGAGGTGGGGGGGGGGGTAGGGAGTTGAAAAAATGGGAGAAAAGGTACAAAGATCTAATTATAAATAAATAAATCATTGGGATTTATTACACAGCACAGTAACTATAGTTAATAATACTGTTTTGCATATTTGAAAGTTGCTCAGAGAGTAGATCTTCGAAGTTATCACAAGAAGTTTTTTATAACTGTATAACGTGACAGATGTTAATTATACTTATTGTAGTGATCATTTTGCCATGCATACAGATATCAAATCATTGTGTTGTATACCTACAAGTAATATAATGTTACATATCAATTATGCCATAATTAAAATATTTTTCTTAATAATTGTTCCAATCTAATTTGCATCCCAGTTCTCCTTGTAATCTGTTAATTTGATTGTGATTTTCTTCCTAATACCAATTTGAGACTTTGGCCTTGATATATGCATTTATATTTATCATTACTCAATTATCAATGCAATCCTAGGATCTCAAAGAGACTTTATAGGACACTTTACCATTTTGCAAGAGGGGAGACTGAGATCCAGTGAGACGGAGTGAGTTGGCCAGGGAATAGCCACTGTGCGGGAGACGGAAGCAGGACTCCTTAGGCTCAGGCCCACGTGCCCCATCTGCTACCCAAATGCAGGATGAGCTGAGATCCTGGGAGACATAAGAGGGTTTGAAGGGTAGTTGGAAAAGGTTATAAGTACCTTGGAATGTCCACACACACCCCTTATTTTGTAGAAACCTATAATTATTTTATTTATTTGTATACTGCCCTGCACTAGAAATTATTTAAAATTCTGTATATCAAACCATATTTCTTCCAAGTTTTGCTTATTGAATTGAAAATTGAATAACACAAAAGTTTGTATATGCCCACAAACATTTATGGAGGAAGATACAGGAAACTTAATAGTGGTTCTTTGGAGAGGGAGGTTGGAAGACTATTATTTTTTATTTCACTCCTTTACGTAGTGTTGGAATTTTTATATGACAGGTGAGTGGAGAGCAAGAAAGATGACCCTGACTGTGAATATTTCACAGCATATTGGGGAAGTTAGAGCAATCATCTATATGTGATATAAATTGGGAATAATTTTATTACAAACTAGCCTCAACTCACATCTTAAAGAGATTAAAGTTGAAAGAGTAATCCAAATTTAGTACAGGGAATTTGAGAGGAGGAGCAATCTCTATTTCTTCTCCATGAGGTAGGAGTCTTGCTCCCTTCAAGGTCCTCAGCTGGGACTCATGTAAATGCACAAGCAGGAAAGCCCGGTCTGCCCTCGGCAGCATTAGTATTCCCTCATAGCACCATTTAATCACAGGGACTCTGAGAGCCATCAGGATGTTACTGAATGTCTCTGTTCGTGGTTGTACTTCACCTGGTTTTAGGCCATTTTCTGAATATTATTGCCAGGAGCACATACGCTTTCCCAGTTTCAAAGGTATGGAGAAATTTGGCACAAGTTCATGAACAGTAGTCTGCTAAAGAGATTTAGTCCCTGCTGCTACTCCTGGAAAGACGCATTTTTATCAGGAACATACCAGGAATTGACTTCCCTATGCAAGTCTTCATTACAAGGTAAAGGATCAGTGAAAAAGGGGAGGATGCCAGTCAGGATTAGAAAGAGATGCACTGCTTTTTCATCCTTGTAACACCTACTCCATCATTTATTAGAGTGGCAAGGATTGGGGCAGCTAATATTGCTCATATTCAGAATTTAATTTTTCAGTTGGAAAAATCACTTTAATGCACATTTATGTGAAGTGCTGTGTTGGCAAGAGCTGTAAAGGAGCAGAATGACACTTGTTAAAGATACCATTATACTGTTCCATTTCTCTTATTTTCCAGGCCACGTCAGCTACTGTGAGCAACGCTTCTTTCTTTGTAAAATGCTATTTTAGGTTTCCTGAAACTCAAATGACATTTCTGCTTGAGGTATTATCACTGCCAAATCCCAAAAGGAAAGGCTTATCTTATTAATTAGAGGTATTACCATATATGAAATTCCAACTTCTTAAATTACACTTGTAACATTTCTCTGGGGCCAATAGGGATATCTTTTGCCGGTTTTGTTGTCATTTTAATTTCTACTCTGTTACAGAACCTTAATATCCCCTAGTGTATTATGAGCCAACAAAACTTGGGATTCAGTTAGGAATCACCGATACTTTGCTAAGCACATGCAAGTCATTGCAGTCCCAAGAAGGATGGACTTACTGTGTCACTCCCTGCTTAAAATTCTTCCTTGACTTTCTATTGTAATGAGAATAAAATCAAACATCTTATCCTGGCCTACAAGGCCTGGTAACACCTGGCCCTCCTCCCTTTCTGGCTTCATCTCCTCTCTCTCCACTTCAGCCCCTCTGCTCCAGGCATACTGGAATTACTTCCCACTTCTATCACAGCAGGCTAGTTCTGGCCATCAGCTCTGTGCTACCAGATCTTCACAAGGCTGCATCTTTCCTGTCTTCCAGGTGTTGGTTCAGGTGTCTTCTCCCTCAGAAAGCCTAGCCTGACCCTCACTGAGATCCCTCTTCCCATTGTCATTATTTTATAACCTCACCTTGTTTTAGTTTCTTCATAGCACTTTTCACCATTAAAAATAATCTTGTTAATTTAGTTGTTTGTCATTTGTACTCTACTAAAATGTGTGTTGAGTGAGAACAAGAGAATGTTTTTGTTTAATATCACTTCAATAGAATGTAGAACAGTACTTGGATGCAGGAAGAATTTAATAAATACTGGATGGCTGGATGCACAAATAAAATGAAAATTAGCATGGCCATTTGACTTTCTAGAGAAGTCCAAAGGACTGAGCTAGGGGAAAGCAGAGGCATCAGCAGTGTATGTCCAAGGGCAGGAGTGCCCTTTCTCTGCTGGGACAGCATAATCTCAACAGATAAGGTTCAGGTTTAAGGTATGTCAGAAGTTGAGCCCAGATGGTTACCTGCACTGGAATTATAGCCTGGGGCCTTCTACTAATGAGAAAGACTCAAGGAAGAGTTCAGCCTTTGGAAAGAGCTGGCAAGATTCATGATGAGCAGAGTGGCCAGGACTGGGCTCCCTCTGAGCACTGGAGACCACATGTGGTAAGGGGAGCAGAAATGATGCCCAAGTTTTGGTGCCTGAAACCAAGGCAGAGGGGATTGGAGGTGCCAACGGGTCACCTGAAGTGAGGCAGGTTGCAGCCTGCTGCCACCATTACTGCTGCCAATTGTGTTCCACTCACTGCTTCAGAACTCTGAGTTGAGATGGCAACAAGCCATTTCCATAGCCTCTTTTCATGAAAATGAAATGAACGAAGTGCTTTCTATATTCCAGGTAAGGATTTCCAGATAAGTTTTTGCGTGATTTGCACTCACTAGCTCATTTCATTTCATGAAAACATCATGAGGAAGGTATATTATTATTCCCATTTCACAGATACCGAAACTGAGCCACAGAGATTAACTTGCCCATCTCACACAACTAGGAAGTGGAGGAACATACAGTACAAAGTCTGGCTCCAGAACCCCCATTCTTAACTACCAGGTGTCAGAAAGACTTTTCTAGGGAAATTTTGTGGGCTTAATGATCTGCAGACTACAAACGGGGAGAAACTGTTCTGTACCATTTCTAAGAGTTGGATGACTAGGGCAGAGTACTCATATGCACATTCGTAGTGGTAGTCATAAGAAGTAGGGCTGCCGGCTTAGCAGTGGATTGTCAAGAGGATTCCATTTCTTCCTTTAGTGACTGGATTGTTCTCCTTGTCAGGGCACAACTTGGTCAGAATGGTAAAACAGGAACAAGATATGCCTTTGGCATTTCTTGGGGCACACCAAATCAGGCCAGAGGCCAAAAGGCCTGTGGCCAAGCATTGCTTTCCCAGTCTGCACTTGCATCAACTTCTGTTTCAGTTGGGTCTCATCCCCTCTCAACACAGGGTAACTAGGTGGTAAAATAGCAAACAGTTCCATTAACCAGATTGAACCATCTGGCTAAACTCTCTCCTTCCTGACTTATGGCTTGACTCCCACTGAGAATTCCTGGGAGAAGCCTTCCTTGAAAACATACTCAATTGAAAGATAAGGAGTGTTCCACAGGCTTGCACCTGAGCCAAAGAAACCATTTTTGTTTGTTCCTATACCTTAATTAACTCCAGCTGTTCCAGGCCATCTAAATAGTGTGCATGAGATTTCCAAAGGCATAGAGAACCAAAATTGAAGCTTCTTTTTATTGTCCAGGTAAATTGTTGTATTCTACAATAATTTTAAATGTTTTCACAGATGTCATCCTTTTTTAAAATCCTCACACCCTGTTTTAAAAGTATAGAAAGTAAATAATGTAGGCAAGTTCATGTAACTACCAAAATGTACGGCTGTGTTTTAAACTTAGGTCTTCTGTTTCTGAGTCTATTATTTATTCCATTTTATGACAGTTACATCAAAGAAAATGTCAGATGGTCCTCTCTGACAGTCCTGGTCCTGTGCATCTTGTACATATGGTAGTAACAATCTCTTTTATTAATGTTGTCCTTTAGAGAACCACAATCTTTAGACATGGGAGCACCATGAATGTTATCAAGCATTATGGATCCTGACAAATCAGTTGAACTTCATCAGATTACAGTTTTATGTATATATTGTGTGGTTGAATTACATGGTGAAAATATGTAGAAATAAGAAGCAGAAAAAATGTATAGAGTTTATCTGTTACCACCTGATAAATATGATTGGGCAGTGACATTTCCTCAGCCCCAGATGGATTTAAATCATACACTGTTTAATGGGGAAAGGTGAAGCAGATGAAGCATCTTTAATAAGGGACCTGTATACTATTCTAGAGAAGGAAATTCTGAAGTAGTTATATTACTCATGTACAATTTGATTTTAAGAAACCTGCTGATATGTCATTTCCATAATATAAAAAACATATATTCAACTTCTCAATTGTTCAGAAATGATTTTACAAGTAATTTTTCCACCTGACTACTTTTTCACTACCTGTTAATATCTGCATCAAAAGAGAAAAGAAAACAAATTTTATCATTGGGCCTTTTTTGGCATCTCAGGTGAAAAGCTTTGATAGTATAGAAGTTGTGATTTCAAGTTAAGAACTTTAAATATATATATACAATCTGTAAGGTCTTATAACTGCAGGGGGAGGGTGTACACAGCCCAGGGTGAGTCAACAAAAAATCCGCTGAAGCTGAAGTAAGTTAAGGGAAAAGCTCATGTTGGGAGAAAAGCCTTTATTTCCTGTGGCCTCTGGGGCTTGCTCCCCAGGCAGTGCTCCAGCCCTGCAGGCTGCTGCTCGGGCTCCCCTTCCCGCAGGGACTCCCTGGGCAGGTCTTCAGTGATTGTCAAGCGCCAGGCCAGTCACATACCAAGGACGGACAGGAGGGGAGAAAGGCCACTTTTCCTCCACTCCCAGCCCCAGACCATCCATGAGGCTCTGCCATGGGGAACACCTATTGATACGTAAATGAACTAAGGCCAAGCGGGAGAGTTGAGAATTCTGTCATTCACCCAACAGTTCTCTGAGAAATCTTTAGGCAGAGGCCTGGGAATTTTACAGATGAGTAGCAACAAAGGGGCTGTGGAGAAGTGAACGTGAAGTTTCTATCTCTGCACCACTTTTTCTATCTAGTTTTAGACATTACACTACATAAATGGCCTTATCTGTCCATTGTGTGCCATATTGATCTCTGGATAAATTATAACTTAATTATCTTTGAAAGTATCATTTTATAAAAGGGTTATGAAAAGATCATTTTCATGATGAAAAAGTTGGGAAGTACAGAAAAGTGTAAAGAAAATTAAAATCACTTGGGATAGACATTATTGGCATTTTAGAGTAATTCTTGCTAGCTTTTTATGTAGATTTTGATATGCACACACAGAAATATAGTTTAATGTAAAATTAGACATTTTATTGGAATTGCTGGGGCTCAGTTTCTGGCAGTATTCTGCACTTTCCTCTATTTCATCTTTTGGCATGAAGATAGATAGTTTTCCTGGAGACTTCAAAGGGCCTTGAGCACTTTAGGTATAAAGGTTCTGTTATCAGGTGAGAATGGACAGGCAGGGATGCTCTTAGCCATTCCAGATGTCCAAGAATTGCTGCAGATGTAATCAGGAGGCATACCTGCTTCAGGATGGGCAGGTGTTTGCTGGAATTTCTGCTCAGCTCTCAGGGTAATATGTGTGCTGCTTTCCAGAAAACTGAGAAGGCAGTAGCATTGGCACCCTGAAGTCTCCAGGTGTGTCAACCTTCTTTGCTCCCTGCCAACACCTGTGTCCTCAGTAAGCAGGATAATCAGAAGTTGTATGCTACTCATTGTCTTTCAGGAATCCAGCCTCAAAGGTAGTGAGTACTACTCTATTTTGAATCTCTCCTCAAAATGGATTTCTGAGAATTCCTCACGAATTTGAGCATGCAAAGGATATTGCCTTTTTCATTCCTTTTTGCTCTGCATGGTGCTCTTGTTTTGGGGAAAAAGCAGGGATTCTTAGTTTAATACATTTCTCAGGTCTGGCTTCTCTCTTCCTCTACCCACTTTCATATTGGGTATGAGAACAGCGTATTCATATGCTGTTTTTCCATACTCTAAAGAGTGTGGACGGTGGGGCCAGGTACATCACTGCCACATTCCTCCTTTCAAGAGGCTTCTCGCCCTACCTGTTTTCCCTGCTATATACCCTGCTTCTCAGAAGTTCCTGTCTCTACCAATGAGTTGGCTGTGCAGGCAAAGCAGAACAGTTCCCAGGCCTTCGGTGGCACTCATCTTTACTCTTGGTTAAGGAGCCTGACTGGGTGAGGGAATGCTTTAGGTTTGGCCTTATTGAGGGACGCAGAAATTCAGGAGAGCCCAGGAAGTCAATAATTATGTCTCCTGTTGTTTTGCATGCTTTTACTAAGTTAACTAATTTTCCTGACTTTAAGAAAATACATACTCATTGACAAAAAATGTAGAATTCTGTATTAATAAAATAATTTTCACTTTTAGCCTAAAAATACAGACTCTTAAAGTTAAACCAGCTACCACTTAGACCAGGCCACTCTATCCTTCCTTCCTTGTTAGGTGAGGAGAGAAGTCATGAGAGCAGGCCTGCCAGACTCTGAGCAGCCTTTGGATTTGAGGGCACTCACTGTCTCTGTACCCACAGTATCTGTAATGCTGAAATGGGCCACAGGAGGGCAGGGAGACGGACAGGGTTTGTCCAGTTCTGCAACGATGGCATCATGGATGGCATTGCTTCCTCAATGTCAGTGTCCGCAGGAAGCTTATTTAACATTCAGGTTTCTTAGTGAAAGCCTGAGAGATACTGATTCAGTAACTCTGGGGGAGAGCCCAGGAATCTGCATTAAAACAAACATTCAAAGTGTTTTTAATAAAGGTTTTTAAGAACCAAGGTAAGAAACACTTACATGGTAATAGAATATATTCCTGCTAAAGTGAATAGCAATAAATGTAAAGGAAAAATCTTTTAACTATGACAACCACCTGGGTTCTATCTCAAATAGCCTTTCTTTAGGTTTTTACTTTTCCTTATTAGCCTGCACTTAACACAGTCCCTAACTACTGAAGTAGAATGAATCATTTTCATTAAGTGTATATTTTTCTCTTATTTTTTCTTCTACCACGACCTCTCCATTCACACTCAGATGCTTTGTACAGTGCAGGTGTCAGTCACCTATGGAAGTTATCTTTCTCCCACTTGGTATGAACACTCTGAACCCCAGAGATCACAGTCTCTGGGCTTTCTTCTTCCCTGAGGGATGTGCAGCCTCTGTGGTTCTCCCTCTAATGGCAAGTCTGGTGTCGTAAGTCAGTCTCTCATCCTGACACAGAACATTCAAGGTCTTAGGTCTGTCACCAACTGGGCTCTGATCCTGATGCTAATCACCTAACCTCTGTGAGTCCCAGTTTCTTTATCTGTATAGTGAGAGGGTTGGGTTAAATTATAAAGTTCCTTTTAAAGTAGATGCACAGAATCATTATGTCTGTTCCCAGCTCTTCCCTATTTATTTACCCAGGCTGAATAATCTAACTTTACTCCTTAAAGGGACTAGGTCCTTATTTCTTTTGAACATCTTGAAAGTGTTCAAATGAAGAAAAGCACAGATAAAGCCACATTACATAGATTATTTTCTCTTCAAGAGAATGGGGTCTATGTCACAAGACCTTTCTAACCGACGACAAGAAGGGTCAGGAATGGTGGAATCAGAGTGCTGTCTGAGAGCCTCGGCTCTTCCTGCCCGAGGCCTGCCACTCCTTCTGTGGAGGCGGGCAGAGGGGAAGAGCTGTCAGGCCGGCGGGTGTGTCCGAAGAGAGGAAGAGGAAGGGCCTTGATTTCTCTCCTTCCCTCTTCCTTCTCTGCTCTCCCTCAGGCTTCTTCCATTTTTGGTTCCACCCTTGGTTTCTGACTCTGGATCCTGGTCCACATTGAATATTTTGGGCTTAGGAATTTTCTAGTGGTTTTGCATTTGATTTATTTTATTTGTAAATAACAGTTATTCTAAGAAAGTTTTCTAAAATGTGAGCCTCTCCCCTTGCCTGGAGCAATTAGCAAGATGATTTGGTTCTTTGCCATACACTGAGATTGGCTGTGTTGAGTCAGGTGGCTTCCTAGTGGTGGGTTTTGCTTCCTTGAAAAAGAGGCTAAAATGTCTGCTTTTAGAAACAAGATTGAAATGACTGAACTCATCCCTCCCATGGAGGAAACTCCTGTGTTGTTCACAGGAGCTTTTCTGCGTAGAGGAGGGAACAGCCTGGGCAGGATTTTAGGCTTCAAGGTAATGATAGATTGGAAGGCGGAACTGTTCTAAGCCTCCACTGTGAACCTCTCACGAGCCCTCCAAATATCCACTAATTACTATGGCAAAGTGAGAAGATTTAGAACTAAATATTTTGAGGCACCAAGTCAACGGAATTGTGAGGAACAAGAATGAAGTTATGTATTGTCCTTTCTGTCCTCATTTCTTGTAGACCCGATGTGTGATGTAATAGGGAAAAGCCATGGTGTGGAGGTGGGAGATAGGTGTAGGTTCTGGTTTTGGCCGCTATGATACCTGCAGCCAGTGTAACTGGGTACAAGTCACTTAATTACCTAGATCCAAATTTCTTATTCCTCCAGCTCAAAAATCTGATTCTATGTTTCAGCAGTTGAAGGACTGATAGCAGTGTGAGAGCTTATGGATTTAGTTAGCCTGAAGAGGAAAGGCTGGCATCCAACCTGTTATGGCTAGCATCCCCTTGAAGATCAGCACATCCCTTCTCTCTCAGTTAGAAGTTGGGAATGAGCAGCAGAGGACTGATAAGTTTGGACGGCAAGGAAAGCCATTCTGTAGATCCAGCCAGGGCTTCATGAAGTTAGCATCCACAGTTAGCTTTCTGTAATTTGAGGCAGTTTGATTAATCTGTAGCATGCAAGAGTGTGTCTGGTGCATTGTCTGAAGTTATAATAAAACAGGCTAAATGGCTGTAAAGAATTACTGAGTCGTTTAGGTGGTGTTGCCCTTTCTTGTCTCCTTAGAGCTGAATGTAGTTTTTTATAAACAACTACCTTTGTTCATAGTCTCAGTGCCTCTGGCTCTCTTCCTGCCAGCCCTGCGTCATTGCTCCCTTCTCATTTAACTTCAGCTTGTAAGTCATTTGTAAAGACAACAGGCATTTGAGACATTGGCTGTGAATCCTCAGCTGTTTTTCAGGATCAAGCTGCCCAAATACACTAGTGTTTTTAGCAGAAATCAGAGCACTAGAAACAGAACACATGGTTCTTGGTATTTTTATTTTAAATAAGGGAGTTCAATCTGCTTGCATTATTGAGATCACTGACGCAGCTGGGCTTATGTCTGCCACATTTGTGTATGTGTGTGGGCAGGGAAGTATATGCTTTTTGGTTATCATACTTTATCATCACTTTCGTATCTTCGTATCTTTTTTGTTCTGTGTTCTTTTTTCTTAATTGAAATATTGTTTGTGTACAATCTTATATTGGTTTCAAGTATATTTATCATCACTTTTGTATCTTCATATCTTTTTTGTCTTCTGTTCTTTTTTAATTGAAATATTGTTTGTATACAATCTTATATTGGATTCAAGGATACAACGCAGTGGTTCAACAGTTACCCATATTATTTATAAACCCTTCACCTCCACTAGTACAGTTACTATCTGTCAAATAGGAAAATGTTACAGAATCATTGGCTGTATTGTCTATACTGTGCTAGTATCCCCATGACCAAATTATATTATGATTGACAATTTTTCTGTCCCTTTATCCCCTTCACCCTTCCCACCTGCCCATTACAAACCCTCCCCCATGCTAACCACCAGTCACTTTTCAGTGTCTATGAATCTACTGCTATTTTGTTTATTTTGTTTTGTTTTCATATTCCACAAATAAGTGAAACCATATGGTATTTGTCTTTCTCCCCCTGGCTTATTTCATGCTTAATACCCTCAGGTCCATACATGTTGTTTCCAATGGTAGGATCTCTCTTTTTCTTAGGACTGAATCATATTCCATCATGTTTATGTACTCCCTTTTCTTTATCTATTCATGTGTTGATGGACACTTTGATTGCTTCTATATCTTGGCAGATATAAATAATGCAGTGATAAACATAGAAATATATATCTTTTCTTTGGGTAAATTCCTAGAAGTGGAGTTACTGGGTCATGTAAGATAAATTTTAGCTGAAATAAGCAGGCAAAGAGAGGCAACAAAGGGCCAGGTAGTTTATTTGAGTGCAACTGCCAGGTGATGTTCCACAGTCTTGGTATTACAGGATGGGGAATTCACACCCGGTCAGGGAGATGGAGGCTTCTAAGGGATTAGGAGGGGGAGGAGTGGGCAAGCTATCCTAGGGGTCATGGAGAGATATGATTGGCTAAAGGTGACATAATAGACAACTAGAAACATTTTTCCTTCCAAGAGGGAGGAGGCTGACATCTGGGTCTTAGTTGGCACATCAGAAGGATGGAATTCAGGAAGAGCTGTCCCCTTTTCACATAAGGCACGGACCTTGTGGTCTGGGTCTGTTCTCCCCCTATGGCATCTCTCTGTTCTATTTTCATGTCCTTGTTTTTCCTTCCTCCAGCCTACCATTCCAGCCTTTTGGTCATAATGGGCAGTGACTCGATCTGGCTACTTCAGGCTGACAGGGGGCGTCGTGGGGGTTTGAGGCTGGTATTAGGCTCAAGGAGGGGATTAAGTGGGAAGAGGTGTGTAATGGTGAAGTAACATCTGGTTGGTGGTGAACCTGTGTCATCTGGGTTAGCTGCTGTTTTGAGGAACCTGAGGACACAAGGGGCAACTAAGAGTAAACCACAAACTGTTATTAAGGGGCTTAGTAAGGGCATTAGCCAGGCCATTATGGGGGACTGGAATTTTGGATTGAATTTATATCTCAATGACTAGTACTGGGATTTAGTATAGATAAGACTGAATTATTGAAACAATACTTTTCTCTAAAATTACCCTCATTTTTATTAGAAGTATCCAGATTAAGAAAATAATTAACAGTTGGCTTGATTATTTTTATAAGTGCAGCAAGAAGAGCAATTGATTACATAGGCTCTTTTAAATATACTTTGCTGGAACTTTTTATAAGGAATTTCATATTGGAGGCTTTTAAAGGCTTCTTGAGGCCATAAAGCCAAGCCAGACTTGCCATCAGGTTGTGCCTACAGTACCTGTACATTTGGGTGAATTCCTCTGTTTTCTGAGGTTCCCAAGACATTCTTGAGGTTCTTGCACCTGCCAGGCAGTGACCTTCTTTACTCACGTGGTAAGACTGCTGGAAACTCTGTAAGCAAGGTACCAGGCCAGTTCTTTTAAAGGGCTTTGTTGGCTTTATAAAGTCAATCTTAGTTCCTTAAAGCTGCCTGTTCATACCTGAGTTTACCCACGTGTTTCTCAGGTATGATGTTCCAGTCAAAGCCTCGGTAATATAACCAGTGTTTTTAAATAGTCCTCTTAAAAGGAAAGCAGATTCTTATTGAACTTGTGCAAATAAACATACTGCTATGAAATATAAAAATAGTCACTGAGAGTTTGTATATTTTGGAGGGATCAGGTAGAGAGAAAGATAAAGTTTCAATTCTGCTTATAAACGGAGTCATTTACTAAACTGTTGTCAGCTTAAGAGAAAAAGCTTAAAATACTTTATCAACATTTGAAACAAAAAACCACAAAATCATCTTCTTTAGTTTATCTAATCCTATGTAACTAATACCTGTTCTGCTGAAATCTAGTTCTTTACTAGCTTGAGTAATAAAACAGTGACTATAAATAATAAAAGAATTACAAATGACAATGGTTAAAGATTTGATGAGAGCTTACTGTAATACAGTTGACCGGAAATTCTGATATTTCTGTAACATGAAACATTTAGTAAGAAAGTTTAGCATTATTCTTTTTGACAGTGCTTTCTAGGTAATTAAGCAGGTAATTATATATCAGGTAAATAAGCTAAATTAGCCAAATACTTTCTCCAATGAGAAAAAGTTCTTCTGACATGTTCCAGGGGCCCTCTGGAAAATAACAGAGTTAACTAGAGGTAAAAGCACCGTTTTTTTCGGGGGGGGGAGGGCATCTCTCATATTTATTGTTCAAATGGTTGTTAACAACAATAAAATTATGTATAGGGGACAATGCACAATCATTAATGAACCCCAAGCCTAATTCTCAACAGTCTCCAATCTTCTGAAGCATAGCGAACAAGTTCTTACACGGTGAACAAGTTCTTCCATAGTGAATAAGTTCTTACATGGTGAACAGTGCAAGGGCAGTCATATCACAGAAACTTTCCGTTTTGATCACACATCATGAACTATAAACAATCAAGTCAGATATGATTATTCGTTTGATTTTTATACTTCATTTATATGTGAATCCCACATTTCTCTCTTATTATTATTATTATTTTTTAATAAAATGCTGAAGTGGTAGGTAGATGCAAGATAAAGGTAGAAAACATAATTTAGTGCTGTAAGAGGGCAAATATAGATGATCAGGTGTGTGCCTATAGACTAAGTATTAATCCAAGCTAGACAAGGGCAACAAAACATCCATGGATGCAGAAGATTTCTCTCAAAACAGGGGGTGGGGATCACCTCTCCTGATCTCCAATTTTTCACCTGATGGTCCCCCACGACTGTGCCTGTCTTAGGTTGTTCCTCCCTTGAGGAATCTTACCCGTCTCTGGCTAACCAGTCATCTTCCGGGGCCATACAGGGAAATGTAAAGTTGGTAAGTGAGAGAGAAGCAATATTGTTTGAAAAGGTTAGCTTTTTACTTCTTTGAAGATTTGTGCCCTGTGGCTTCTGTGCCCAGCATTTGTCTTGAGGTATCTTTACCACTTGGAAGAATTGTGATACTCGGTAATTTTCGATATGAGGCATGAATTCTATTTAAGGGTTGTAATTAGGAAGGAAGAAGAAAAGCTATAGAAATAGCAGATGGAAGAAAACATGGGAAGATTGATTATTTATTGACATATCTTTTTGTAGAGTAACATAAGCATGTATAGGTTTTAAACTACTAATTAAATTGCACACATACATTAACATAATAGGAATACAGCTACATAACAAAAGCAGACCTACAATTACCAGCCATCTCCAGTGAAACCAAGAAAACCAGTTAGGTACCCTAGGTATTTGTGAAAACTTATCGATGATATGATGGATATTGTCTAACCTAATTTGAATAGTTTGAGAAAAATCAGACAAATTAAAACAACACATTCCTGGCAACTGTTCACATCCCATATGTTCTTTTAACAGTAGATAGTTCATAGTCATATGATATTGGTAAAAGCACCTTTTTGAATTTGATTTTGGGAATCTGTTAAAAGTTTTAAGGCACTTGCTTAAATTGAATTACAGGTTGCTGTGAAGAAATACTTATCTATTTAACCAGAATGACAACAAAATACCTTAAAGGCAATAAAGAAGGTTACACAGTTGTTAGCAAACTTTAGCTTTTAGTCCTTTTAATATTAAAATCTCATTTTCTTAAATACTCTGAAAACTCATTGAGACTTTAAGCATGAGAAACTTCTTTGATAAAACAATTACATAACTTTTTGCAATTTTTCAATATTGAGCAGACTAACAGTTAAGAAAACTTTGTCTTTTTAACTGAAAACAAAATTCTAATTTTGCTGTGTACTTGATACCGAGACTCATTTGCTTTAATTTTATATAGCATGACCATATTAAATTCTTCTACAAACTTTCTACAACCTTTTTTACATTTAGATTTCTCCCTCTAAATAAACAGCTGTACTTTTGAACAAAGTTTCTTTTATCAAAAGACACATTCTTTAGCATGAAGAAATGTTTTCCTTATTACTTTAAGTAGTTTTAATTAGAACTTAAGACTATTAGGTACCTTAATTTTTAGTGAACAATGAGAAGCAGGCTATTATAAACTGTTACACTAGCATTCTTTGGATTTACAAATTTATGAACATTTTATAATTTCTGTTAACTATGAGCTTTACAACACAATCTCTCACTAAGCACAAAGTATCTTTTTATCTTAGCAAAACTTTAAGGTTTTAGGTTACCACAAAAATTTCTAGGCTGTACATAGGTATACCCACTGTAACACAGAATTAAAAAGGTGTTCACTTGCCACACTTATTTAGTTCACTCATTCGTAACAACTATGCTAGATGACTTACAAGACCTTTACTGAACATTAGACAAAGCCAAGCCTTTAAGCATTTTATTCTTAAAATATTTAGCAGATAACATTGACTTAAATGATCTTAGGTAAACTTAGGCAGCTGATAACCACAAGGGCATGCCTGCCTCAGCCAAACTCAAATTAGCATTAATGCTTAACATTTCTTATCAGATTTTCTGGAAGTTTTAGAGTGCCCAATTTTCACAAGTGTTTGTTTTTAAATCAATTTTTATCAATACTATCTGGAGGTAGGAAAATATTTTTCATCCATACACCTAGACACACAAATATACAAACTGAGATACGACTACAGTCAGCAACACTTCCCACAGAAAAACATACACACAGACAGACAAACTGATATAAAGACTTGAGTCACTAATATCTAATTGCCTTCCCTCTCTTCAGCTTCCTGTTTGTGGCTTCCAGAACCAGAGGGCAGGAGGAATGTGTTCCAGTGGGGGAAGAGGGCAGTGAAGGCAGAAGGAGAGGGGTAGGGGATGGTACAGCCACCCGAAGAGGAGAGCAGGACAACAGCATGGTTGAGAATGTAGGAATTTAAGATGGCGGTGACACATGTGAAGACAAAGGACTTAAAGATGGTGGTGGAGAGAGGAGGAGGGGATTGCAAGCTGAGGGAGGCGGGTGACTGAGGTCTTCTGGTGGATATGAAAAGGAAGAAGGACTGGGCAGAGTAACAGGCTGACAATCTTTAACTGGAGATCGGGCTAGGAGAACCTGAGTCATTGAACACTTAACATAAAGGTCTGGGCTGGAGTGCAAAGTCCAAAAAGCCTGCACACATGTGATTTCACTCTACTCTCTGCTACGGTGGCAATAATTAATTAAGTTGGTGAGGAGGCTAAAATTGAAAGTTCCATCAGGGGGCCAGGGAGATTGATTGTCCAAGGTATACTGAGGCTGGCCTCAGAGCAAAGAAAAACTAGCTTCTGTTTGCAAACTTCCCAGGACAAATATAGACTAGCCAAATTATAAATAAGACACCACAGCAGGGTCTGAACCTCTGCTTTTGAGGGCTGGTTCCCCATGTCTGCGCCACTTCCCAACTAATCCCGCTGAGAGGAGCACCCAGCGTCCCAAGCACACCAAATTAGGGGAGACATCCTGGGAGCCTGGGTGAGGGATTCCTCCCCCACCGCAGGGCCAGGGGTGGGCCGGATGCCTGCAGAGGGTGGGCTGGATGCCCAGGGACCGGATGCCCCACCTGGACATATGTACAATTTCTAATGGACCAGGTGAAACAGAGTTAGGAAGGGAAACAGACCAGGGGAAACTGAGGGACTCACCAGAAAATAGTCCATGCAGAGGAGAGCAGGCTGAGGTCCTGGGTAAGGGAAGGAGGGGGCAGGGCCACCGGTTGCCAGTTGGGGCCCTCGGCTCATGCTCCTTCCCGGAACTTCAGCACCAAATGTAAGATAAATTTTAGCCAAAATAAGCAGGCGAAGAGAGGCAACAAAGGACCATGTAGTTTATTTGAGTGCAACTCCCAGGTGATGTTCCACAGTCTGGGTATTACAGGTCAGGGAAGTCACACTCGGTCAGGGAGGTGGAGGCTTATAAGGGATTAGGAGGGGGAGGAGTGGGCAAGCTATCCTACGGGGCATGGAGAGGTATGATTGGCTTAAGATGACATAATAGACAACTAGAAACCTTTTTTCCTTCCAAGAGGGAGGAGGCTGACATCTGGGTATTAGTTGGCACATCAGAAGGATGGAATTCAGGAAGAGCTGTCCCCTTTCCATATAAGGCACAGACCTTGGGGTCTGGTCTGTTCTCCCTATGGCATCTCTCTGTTCTGTTTGCATGTCCTTGTTTTTCCTTCCTCCAGCCTAACGGGTCGAGTGTTATTTCTATTTTTATTTTTTTGAGGAACCTTCAAAATACTTCTTTTCCAGGAGCTGCACCAATTTACATTCCTGCCAAGAGTGTAAGAGGGTTCCCTTTTCTCCACATCTTAACCAACACTTGTTATTTCTTGTTATTTGGGTGGTGGTCATTCTGACAGCTGTGAGGTAATATCCCGTTGTGGTTTTGATTTGCTTTTCCCGGATGATTAGCAATGTAGAGCATGTTTTCATGTGACTGTTGCCTATTTGTATTTATTTTTTGGAAACATGTCTGTTCAGGTCCTCCACCCATTTTTTAACTGGATTATTTGTTTTTTGGTATTGACCCCTTATCTGATAAGTCATTTACAAATATATTCTTGTACACTGTATGATGCCTTTCTATTCTATTGATGGTGTCCTTTGCTGTGAAGGAGTTTTCAGTTTGATATAGTCCCACTTGTTCATTTTTTATTTCAGCTCTGTATCCCCACTTTGTGCATCTGGTCCAAAGAAATGCTTAACTTGTTCTTTTTTTTTTTTCAAGAATGGCAACAATTTGGAATTTTCTGTTTGTATTTCATCTCTCATTGCCATATACTTGACAAATTTAGGCAAGGACTTTTAATGCCATCTTTAGCTCTCTGTGATTTAACATCTATAGAAGGAGATTAACAGTTACCCTTCCTGTCCCAAGGACTATGTAAATGATAGTCATTTTTATAATTAATAAAATTAGTATCACATTTGACCACTACTTTCTATCTTTGAAGTCAGATTGGTTCAGGATTGGTGGGAGGCATGGCAAGGAAATTAAATACCTTAGGTCACAATAGAATTAAAACATTCCCAGATTTTGAGTTTTCTGCTAAATCTTATTAGCAGTTCAGGTCACAAATTGCAGGGTGGTTTCTAGAGGCAAGTGGATTGTGGCTTTGTTTCTACTTTTAGAGTTGTGTGAAATGGAACAGAAATTGTGTTTAATGACAATAGAGTTAGTAGCTCAACCATTAAGTGGTACTTTCAGTTTTTCTTAACTCTATTGTTTCTTTTTTAACCCAGGGATGGTGTCCAGAAAATAATTCAATATTTAATATTTAGATGCCTTTTTAAATCCATATAAAGTAAACTTGTGATGCCTGGGTTCTTGTTCACAAAGCCAAAGAATGAGCTTCACAAACACTCAAGGTAGGAGGGCAAGGTACAGGCTTTTATTTAGAAATAAAGTGAGATAATAGAGCTCCTGGCTCACACCAGGAGGGGACAAGAGAGTCCATAGTTTTGCATTGTCCAGGTGAGGATTTTTTGAGAACACGAAAAAACTTAGGGGTTTGGACTTGCATCACCTGCCCTGTCAAGGTGGGCTGGGTCATAGCCTGATTGCTAGGGGTGACAGCGGGGTCATGGGTTATGCTGATACCCTTGCAGAACACTCAAACATTCCAGGCCAAGTTGCTCCTGGCTTTTTGACCTTTAGCTGATCTCACTGAAGATGTCTATATTCTTAGCTATCTTCCCCTAGAGAATTAGTGTGACCTTGACTTTGCATAATCCTTAACAGAGTTTCAATGGGAACTTCTTTACCCATTGTTATATTGCTCTGACTGTAAATATGCTGCCCTGCTTTTCCCAGAGGCCCTCACTCTACTCTGATTACACCCACAGTCCCTGTCTCATTCCCCCTCTACAGATAGAGATCCTAGATGCTGCTAGGGAAAGGGAGTGATAACTGCTCTGGCTGCTTCATGCTGAGAAGGGGCACAGTAAAGGGTTCAGTTAGGTCTCCATCAGTGGTCAGCTGAGAGGGCCTCGAAAGATGGGCACTTCTATTCCAGGTTCCATTTCTATTACTATTTGCAGTTTTGTGGCTTCTAGGCAAGATAGAACAATTGTGTTATTAAGTTAAGTAGCAACATCTGGAGGTGGATTTTCCATTCTGGAGGGACAAACCTGATGAGATTAAGAATGCATCGTTGAATATGAGAACTAGAAATAGAAAAACTTTAATTGAAATGATAGGAGCAAACTAAAACATCTGGAAAATCATAGCCAGATATTTTGAAGAAGCTGGAATTCTGGATATAATTTATGTCCCAATGAATAGTATTAGGATTTACTATGGATAAGACTGCATTATTGAAACAATACTTGTCTCTAAAGTTGCCCTCATTTTTATTAGAAGTAGCCAGATTAAGAAAATAATTAACAATTGGCTTGATTATTTGCATAAGTACAGCAGAAGAGCAATTGATTACATAGGCTCTTTTAAATGTGCTTTGCTGGAACTTTTTATGAGGAATTTCAGATTGAACTTTTAAAGGCCTCTTGAGGCCAGACAGCAAAGCCAGACTTGCTGTCAGGTTTTGCCTGCAGTACCTGTACATTTGGGTGAGTTCCTCTGTTCTCAAGGTCCCTAAGACATCCTGAGGTTCCTGCACCTGCCAGGAAGTTACCTTCCTTACTCACCTGGTAAGGCTGCTGGGAACTCTAATCAAGGTACCAGGCCAGCTTTTCCAAGGGGCTTTGTTGGCTTTATAAAGTCAACCTTAGTTCCTTCCTTAAAGCTGTTCATATCTGAGTTTAGGGACGTGTCTCTCAGGTATGACATTCCAGTCAAAGCCTTGGTAGTATAACCTGTGTTTTTAATTGGTCCTCTTACAAGGAAAGCAGGTTCTTATTGAACTTATGCAAATAAACATACTACTATGAAATATAAAAATAGTCACGGAGACCCCAGGCAAGGAAACAAAAGCAAAAATGAACAAGTGGGACTATATTAAGCTGAAAAGCTTCTGTACAGCAAAAGACACCATCAATAGAACAAAAAGGTACCCTACAGTATGGGAGAATATATTTGTAAATGACAGATACGATAAAGGCTTGACATCCAAAATATATAAAGAACTCACACGCCTCAACAAACAAAAAACAAATAATCCAATTAAAAAATGGGCAGAGGAACTGAACAGACATTTCTCCAAAAAAGAAATTCAGATGCCTGACAGACCTATGAAAAGATGCTCCACATGGCTAATTGTCAGAGAAATACAAATTAAAACCACAATGAGATATCACCTCACACCAGTAAGGATGGCTACCATCCAAAAGACAAACAACAACAAATGTTGGCTAGGTTGTGGAGAAAGGGGACCCCTCCTACACTGCTGGTGGGAATGTAAATTAGTTCAACCATTGTGCAAAGCAGTATGCAGGTTCCTCAAAATGCTCAAAACAGACTTACCATTTGACCCAGGAATTCCACTCCTAGGAATTTACCTAAGAATGCAGCACTCCAGTTTTAAAAAGACAGATGCACCCTTATGTTTATTGCAGCACTATTTATAATAGCCAAGAATTGGAAGCAACCTAAATGTCCATCAGTAGATGAATGGATAAAGAAGATGTGGTACATATACACAATGGAATATTATTCAGCCATAAGAAGAAAACAAATCCTACCATTTACAACAACATGGATGGAACTAGAGGGTATTATGCTCAGTGAAATAAGCCAAGCAGATAAAGAGAAATACCAAATGATTTCACTCATCTGTGGAGTATAAGAACAAAGGAAAAACTGAAAGAACAAAACAGCAGCAGAATCACAGAACCCAAGAATGGACTAACAGGTAACAAAGGGTAAGGGACTGGGGAGGATGGGTGGATAGGGAGGGATAAGGGGCAGGGAAGAAGAAAGTGGGTATTATGATTAGCATGCATAGTGTTGGTGGTAGGAGAAAGGGGAGGGCTGTGCAACACAGAGAAGACAAGTTGTGATTATACAACATTTTGCTATGCTGATGGACAGTGACTGTAATGGGATTTGTGGGGGGACTTGGTATAGGGGAGAGCCTAGTAAACATAATATTCTTCATGTAATTGTAAATTAATGATAAAAAAAGAGAAAGAAAGGGGAGATTACTCCCTGATAGGATAAAACTAACTGAAAATCAATGATTAATGCATGCTTTACATGTCCTTAATTTTGATCTTTTAAAGGGTATCAGATGATCAGCTATGGAAGTACATTTTTCTGATAATATTCCTTTCTCTTAAAAAAAAAAGCAGTTCCTGTGCGGTGATCTCCAATAGGTTCTTCACAATGGTATAAAGGTCATATCAAAGAGTGGGCAAAGGGTTTGTTTGTGTTTATACAGAGGATCAAAGCCTAATTTGGCTATCCAGAAAATGAATTAAGATACGATATAAGGAGGAATTTCAACATCAACATCCTCTGGAAGAGTCATTCCAGAAGATGATCATCAAAAACTTCAACAAAGATCCTGGCGCTGTTGCAGTTGTAGCTGCATTCATCCCACCGGTTCCTGGACTTGCCATTGGAAGGAAGAAGGAGATATCTAAGCTGGCCTGTGCATACAGTAAAACAACAAACTTGACTGGATCTATACTGTTGGAACTCAACCAAGAATTAGGAGAAGTGAAACTTGCAGTGCTCCAAAATCGTGCAACTATAGACTAGCTACTGTTAAAAGAACATATGGGATGTGAACAGTTCCCAGGAATGTGTTGTTTTAATTTGTCTGATTTTTCTCAAACTATTCAAATTCAGTTAGACAATATCCATCATATCATTGATAAGTTTTCTCAAATGCCTAGGGTACCTGACTGGTTTTCTTGGTTTCACTGGATATGGCTGGTAATTGTAGGTCTGCTTTGGTTATGTAGTTGTATTCCTATTCTGTTAATGTGTGTATACAATTTAGTTAGTAGTTTAAAACCTATACATGTTTATGTTACTCTTCAAGAAGATATGTCAAAGAAATAATCTTTCCATGTTTTCTTCTGTCTGCTACTTCTATAGCTTTTCTTCTTCCTTCCTAAATACAATCCTTTAGTAGAATTTGTGTCTCATATTGAAAATTACAGAGTATCATAATTCTTCCAAGTGGTAAAGATACCTCAAGACAAATGCTGGGCACAGAAGCCACAGGGCACAAATCTTCAAAGAAGTAAAAAGCTAACCTTTTCAAACAATATTGTTTCTCTCTCACCAACTTTACATCTCCCTGTATGGCCCCAGAGGATGACTGGTTAGCCAGAGACGGGTAAGATTCCTCAAGGGAGGAACAACCTAAGACAGGCACAGTCGCAGGGTGGCCATCAGGTGAGAAATTGGGGATCAGCAGAGGTGAGGCTTATAACCTCACCACCACCCCCTGTTTTGAGAGAAATCTTCTGCATCCGTGGATGTTTTGTTGCCCTTGTCTAGCTTGGATTAATACTTAGTCTATAAGCACACGCCTGATCATCTACATTTGGCCTCTTACAGCGCTAAATTATGTTTTCTACCTTTATCTTGCATCTACCTACCACTTCAGCATTTTATTTAAAAAATAATTATAATAAGGGAGAAATGTGGGATTCACATATAAATGAAGTATAAAAATCAAACGAATAATCATATCTGACTTGATTGTTTATAGTTCATGATGCGTGATCAAAACGGAAAGTTTCTGTGATATGACTGCCCTTGCACTGTTTACCATGTAAGAACTTATTCACTATGGAAGAACTTGTTCACCGTGTAAGAAATTGTTCGTTATGCTTCAGAAGATTGGAGACTGTTGAGAATTAGGCTTGGGGTTGATTAATGATTGTGCATTGAGTCCCCTATACATAATTTTATTGTTGTTAACAACCATTTGATCAATAAATATGAGAGATGCCTTCAAAAAAAGAAACGGGAAAAAATGGTTAAGGGCAGGAATGCATGCAGAGAGACCCATTTGGCTTTTTGGTCTCAGACCCATTCTTTGCTCTCTGACTGCTCTGTATACCCTCCCCAGGTCTGTACGTGGGTGGGGAGGAACTTCAGTGGATTGCCCGTCCAGGTTATAATGACTACTGACTTCTGGATTGGTTGGTCGGTAGGCGGCACTAGCTGAGACTGGTGTATGACAAGGAGTGAGAATCCAGGGTATTTTTCACTTTCCCCTCCTGCCTTGAGCTGCATTTCTGGCAACAGCTGCATCTGCTCTTTTTCTGTAGCTTCTGCCACGGCTATGGCCTCTTCTGGGTGATGTCAGATCTTGCACTTTCTCTCAAAATCTACTCTCTTCACTTTTTGGCTAAGGTTAGGTATTGCTAATCCCCATGTTGCCTCACCATCCCGTTTGATTTCTCAGCTCTTCACCCATGTAACCTGTGTAACAGTTTCCTGTATCAAGTTCCCTCTGTTTAAAAAGAAAAATAGTCACTGAGAGTTTTAAAATTCTGGAGGAATCAGGTAGAGAGAAAGGTAAAATTTCAATTCTGCTTATAGATTGTCATTTAATAAACTGTTGTCAGCTTAAGAGTAAAAGCTTAAAACACTATCAGCAACATTTGAAACAAAAAGCCATGAAATCTTCTTCATTAGTTTACTTAATCCTATGTAACCAATACCTGTTTTGCTTAAATCTAGTTCTTTACTAGTTTAGGAGTAATAAAATAGTGACTTATAAATGACAAAAGGCTTACAAATGACAATGGTTAAAGATCTGATGAGAGTTTACTGTAAGACAGTTGACATAAGGAAATTTGGATATTTCTGTAACACAAAACATTCAGGAGCAAAGTTTAGCATCATTCTCTTTGACAGTGCTTTCTAGGTAATTAAGCAAGTAATTATATATTAGATAAATAAGCCAAATTAGCCAAGTACTTTCTCCAATGAGAAAAAGTTCCTCTGGCATGTTCCAGAGGACCTCTGGAAAATATCATAGTTAACTAGAGGTAAAAGTACCATTTTGCATTTGACTTTTTCCTTTTTTTTCTTTTGGCACTTGCTGAAATAGGATTATAGGTTGCCATGAAGCAATACTTATCCATTTAACCAGAATGAAAACAAAATACCTCAAAGGCAAATACAGAGGTTACAGTTGTTAGCAGAGTTTAGCTTTGAGTCCTTTTAATATTAAGATCTCATTTTCTTAAATACTCTGACAACTCACTGAGACTTTAAGCATGAGCAACTGCTTTGATAAAACAATTACAGAACCCTTTGCAATATTTCAATATTAAGAACAGATTAACAGTTAAGAAAACTTTGTCTTTTTAACTGAAAACAAAATTCTAATTTTGCTGTGTACTTGATACCGAGACTCATTTGCTTTAATTTTATATAGCATGACCATATTAAATTCTTCCACAAACTTTCTACAACCTTCTCTTTACATTTAGATTTCTCCTTCTAAATAAACACTGTACTTTAGAACAAAGTTACTTTTATCAAAAGATACATTCTTTAGTATGCAGGAACATTTTCCTTATTACTTTAAGTAGTTTTAATTAGAACTTAAAACCATTAGGTACCTTAATTTTCAGTGAACACTAAGAGGCAGGCTATTATAAACTCTTACACTAGAATTCTTTGGATTGGCAAACTTATTAACATTTTATAATTTCTGTAACCATGAGCTTTACAACACAATTTCTCACTAAACACAAAGTATATCTTCTTAACTTAGCAAAACTTAAAGGTTTTAGGTTACCACAAAGATTGTCAGGCTGCAGGTAGGTATACACACTGTAACGCACAATTATTATTAAGTTCACTTGCTACATTTAGTTCTCATTCTTAAAAACTATGCTAGAATACTCACAAAATCATTACTGAATATTAGATGAAGTCAAGCCTCTATGCCTTTTATTCTTGAAAGATTTTTCAGATAACATCGACTTATATGACTTTAGGTAAACTTAGGCAGCTGATAACCATAAGGACATGTCTGTTTCAGTTCAAATTAAATTAGCATTAATGCTTAATATTTTCTATTAGAATTTTCTGGAAATTTCAGAATGCCCAATTTTCACAAGCACTTGTCTTTAAATCAATTTCATTAATATCATCCAGAGGTAGAAATATCTTTTATCTACATGCCTAGACACACAAAGATACAGATTGAGACATAATGACTACACTTAGCAACACTCTTCATGACAAGAACATATACACAGACAGATAAACTGACACAGAGACTTGAGTTACTGATATCCAATTGCCTTTCCTTTGAGCTTATTTGACTAAAAGTATCTCAGTTTTCAAGAATACACTCTATGGGTGAGCAGTTTATATAACTGGGTTAAGGTTTAGATGGCCCCAGACTAACAGGGCTGATGAAGGCTTTGAACTGATAGGGACTGTGTGTGTCCAGGGAGCTGGAAATGAAATGCAAGCACAATTCTAGCTCCAGTCATTTAAAGCCAGGCTGTATTGATTTCTTCTGTTTCAGGGAGTCTAGTTTAAAAACATCTCAATTTTGAAGATAATGAACCCAATAAGCAGAATAGATTTCCACCAAAGTAATTTACAAAACTAGTTCCACATTATAGTCTATGGGACTTTTGACTATTTTATTTCCTTGCATTAAAATAAATTTAGCTGCATAACTTTATTATATTGTATACTTCTCTCAGGGCCAAGCCTCTCATCAGAGAGTTTGTATTGAGGCCAGGCTTGTGTGCAGAAGATAAAGCACTTTCTCTTCTTTTTCAGGGTCTGGGGATCAAAATTGCTCCCAGTTCCTCAGAATGCATGCCAGAGGTGTGTCTGACTTTATCCTTGAAGAGGATGCTCCCATCTTAAAGAGAGAGAGAGAAAGATGGCTGTCCAGCACCTGGTCAGCCTCTCTCTGTGAGGGTGTCCCCTTGCCTTGGAGCCTAGGTGATAGTGGTCAATCACCCCCTCTGCCAGGCCTACTGGATTTAACCACTTCTTACCAGCGTGGCCTGCACCTTGCCTTGATTCCCCTCTTGCCTTCCCACTAAGCAAGAGTTGCCTCGGAGCTCTGGATTTAGTGGGACCTCACCAGTGTGCTCCTACTTATGCCTTTTGGGAGTTTCCCTAGTTTTCTCTGCACGAGCTTTCCTTGAGAGTCCCCTGCCTGTCTGATAAGTGCAGGGACTGTGTGACTTCTTGCTGCCAGAGCCCTGATCTAAGTCACAAGCCTGTTTTGCTTTCCTGGGGCTGCAGAAAAGGAAATGCCTAACCCCAGAACAACTGCCTCTAGGGAAAGGAGATCAACAGAATAGAGCCATTTACATGTTGGTCTCAGGTTTCAGCTTGATTACTTTATAGACAACATTTATATTACACAGGAGAAAGTGACACAGGCCTAAGGGGACTGCTTTGAATGGAGAGCATGGGAAACTTTTTCTAAGGCCAGAAATAAAATTCTGGGGCTTCCACAGACATTTATTGGTGGGGGGGCTATACTCTCAAAGACCAGTTTCTGCCACTGCCTGGAAATTATCTCACCAGTCACCCACTATAACAAATCTGATCACTGAGACAAGAGGTCGGGGGTCATCTGCGACTCTCGCATAGGCAGCAGCTTAGCCAGAGGTTCACTCAGCGCCATTGGATCAATCAGACAGAGCCAAGATTCAGGGACCACTGTCTACTAGTATGAGCGGTTAAAGCAGTTTCGGACATAAAAATAGAACACAAAGCTCTCTGTAAAGTTAGCCCCAGACCCTAGTCACGTACCAACTTCTGGGAAACTAAAGGAAATGATATAAATTCCATGAGAAACAGCATGTTCAGCTAACTCCAGGCTATTTTTGCTTCTTTACATTGCTTTGTTAGAGATCAGCAGTATCACACGTTTCCTGCAGCAGGTGGGCAAAACAGGATGCTTTTACACCCCTCCCCCCCCCAGCACTAAACAAGGAATGTAGCTTGCTGAATTTAGGCAAAGGTGGAAAAGTTGCAAAAACTGAGCAGGATGCAGTAAAAATGCTTAAAAAGATGTTGTAACAGAGGCTCTGGCTGCTCTTGGAGAGCTTGCTCCTTGGCAGGGGCTGGCCAGCTGAAATAAAGGCTCCCTTTTTATAATCTACTTTTCTGTGAGGACCTGTTTCCTTACTCCTGCTCTGGCATGCCCGATCTGAGACCCATAACATTTGGGGGTTCATCCAGGATCAGGCACAATCATTGAGCAGTTCTTTTGAGACCTTGGGATCACTGACCACCTGTGGGCCTGTGGGTATCAGCACATCCTCAACTGTCAGAGTTTCTAAGGAGCCATCTAGAAATCCTCCAGAGGTGAGTCTGGTTCTGGTTTGAGCACTCATTTGACTCAACGGGGAGGCTGGATGCAGCATTACTCCCTGAGTCAGGGTCAGAGGTGAGACATCGACCTCCCCATCTGTCTGGTTCTCTGTGGCAGCTACCTGACTTGAGCAAGCTGTATAGTCTGTCTTTTATATATTCTTTTATGAGAAGTATTGTTAACTGTAGTCATTATGTCTCAATCTGTACGTTTGTGTGTCTAAGTGTGTAAATGAAAAATATTTTTCTACTTTCAGATGGTATTAATAAAAATTGATTAAAAGACAAGCGCTTGTGAAAATTGGGCATTCTAAACTTCCAGAAAATTCTAATAAAATATATTACACATTAATGCTACATTTAAATTAAACTGAAATGGACATGTCCTTATGGTTATCAGCTGCCTAAGTTTACCTAAAGTCATTTAAGTCGATGTTATCTCCAAAATCTTTCAAGAATAAAATGCTTAGAGGCTTGACTTTGTCCAATATCCAATAAAGGTTTTGCAAGTGATTTAGCATAGTTGTTAGGAATGTGTTAAACTAAGTGTAGCATGTGAACATCTTAATAATAATTGTGTTACAGTGTGTTACACTGTGTATAACTACAAACAACCTGAGAATTTTTGTAGTAACCTAAACCCTTAATGTTTTGCTAAGTTTAGACATATTTTGTGCTTAGTGAGACTGTGCTGCAAAGCACAGGGTTCCAAAAATTATAAAATGTGTTCATAAATTTGTCAATCTAAAAAAGGCTAGTATAACAGTTTACAATAGCCTACTTCTCAGTGTTCACTGAAAATTAAGGTTCCTATTGGTTTTAAGTTCTAATAAAACTACTTAAAGTAATAAGGAAAACATTTCTCTATGCTAAAGCATGTGTTTTTTTGATAAAAGAACATAACTTTGTTCTAAAGTACAGCTGTTTATTTAAAGAGGAAGAACTCTGAATGTAAAGAGGAAGCTGTAGAAAATCTGTGGAAGAATTGATATGGTCATGTTATATAAAATTAAAGCGAATAAGTCTTGATAACAAGTATATAGCAAAATTAGAATTTTGTTTTCAGTTACAAGGACTAAGTTTTCTTTAACAATCTGCTCTTAATGTTGAAAGATTGCAAAGCATTCTCTAATTTTTTTGTCAAAGCAGTTTCTCATGCTTAAAGTCTCAATGAGTTGTCTGAGTATTTAAGAAAATGAGATCATAATATTAAGAGGACTAAAAGCTAAACTTTGCCTAACTGTAACCTTCTGTATTTGTCTTTGAGGTATTTTGTTGTCATTCTGGTTAAATGGATAAGTATTGCTTCATGGCTACCTATAATCCTTTTTAAGCAAGTGCCAAGGAAACTTTCTTCTGACAACTTCCCAAAATCAAATTCAAAAAGGTGCTTTTACCTCTAGTTAACTCTGATATGTTCCAGCAGGCCCCTGGAACATGTCAAAGGAATTTTTTTCTCATTGGTTAAAGTATTTGGCAAATTTGGATTATTTATCTGATATATAATTGCCTGCTTAATAACCTGGAAAGCACTGTCAAAGGGAATGATGCTAAACTTTGTTACTGAATGTTTTATTGTTACATAAATATCTGAATTTCCGTATGTCAACTGTCTTACAGTAAGCTCTCATCAGATCTTTAACCACTGTCATTTGTAAGTCTTTTTCATTTATAATCACTGTTTTATTACTCCTACACTGGTAAAGAACTAGATATCAGCAGAACAGGTATTGGTTACATAGGTTTAAGTAAACTAAGGAAGGTTATTTCATGGCCTTTTGTTTCAAATGTTGCTCTTAAAGTGTTTTAAGCTTTTTCTATTAAGCTGACAACAGTTTGGTAAATGACTGTCTTTATAAGCAGAATTGAAACTTTATCTTTCTCTTTATCTCATCCCTCCGGAATTTAAAAACTCTCAGTGACTATTTTTATATTTCATGACAATATGTTTATTTGCATAAGTTCAATAAGAATCTGCTTTATTTTTAAGAGTACCAATTAAAAACACTGGTTATATTACCAAGGCTTTGACTAGAATGTTATACCTGAAAGACACATGTGTAAACTCAGATATGAACAGACAGCTTTAAGGAACAGATTGACTTTATAAAGCCAACAAAGTTCCTTGGAAGAACTGGCCTGGTACTTTGCTTACAGGGTTCCCAGCTGAAGGGCCCCCATGCATAAGATGGTGAACTTCCGGCTTCTCTTCTGGTTCCTCAGTTCCCGATGGCGCCACCTGAAGCCCAATCACCTCTCTCCCCCCTCCCAATCCCAGCACCTAGCCAATAGCCACCAGCCCTATAGAAGTAACACCACAATCACCCCATGCCCCTTCCTATATAACCCAGCACCTTTCCCTAATAAAGCGGAATTCTCCAGTGAATTACTGCTGTGTGTCGCTCCTTCCTTTCATTGGTGCTGAAACCCGGGAGACAGGACACCCCAACTGGGCCCCGTCTTCCCCCCAACACCAGAAGCAGCTTGCCCTCATCCTCTTTTTCCGGTGCTGGCTCATCACACTCACCACTCCTCTCTGGCCTTTAGGTAAGTTTTTCCCCGGAGTGGGCCACCCTTCCCTGAGCTATCACAGTGCCATTGACCGTGATCGTCTGGCAAGGCCCTGACGCTCGGGGATGAGGAGGGAACTCTCCCCGCCTCAGGCCTTCACGGCTGCAGCAGACCCTCAGGCCCCTCCTCCAACAGCCATAAACGAGGTGACTCCTTTGCAGATGAGAACACTCCATTTTTCCCCCCTCCTCTTTCCGTTCTGTCGGCCGAAAATTCCTAGTACTAGGTTCCTCATGACTCCGGCACTGTGCCTTCTTAGAGAAGTCTGGGTGACGACCCACACTTCCTAAGAAATTCCATCTCATATACGAGTTTCCGCAGACCACCAAGCATCATGGGGGATGCCCTTTGTCTCCTTGCGGTCTGCTCCCAGTCCGAGGATCTCCATTCATCTTCCCCTGTTTGTCTCCTTCTCTGTCCTTTAGCCATGGGAGCCTCCTTATCCCTCCCTGAAAGTTCACCTCTTGAATGCCTGCTCAAGCATCTAACTACCCTCTCCCTGACGCCTGATATAAAACCAAAACTTCTCTGTAAATACTGCTCCCAAGATTGGCCAACATACCCCCTAGACAATAACAACCAATGGCCTGCTGGGGGAACTCTTTATCCTAACACCACTCACAATCTTTTTAACTACTGCCAGCACCTGAAAAAATGGAAGGAGATTCCCTATATCAAAGCTTTTTGCCTCCTAGCTCAAAATCCCAGCCTCTGCACCACCTGTTCCCCACCCCAAGTTCTCCTAGCCTGCAAGCCATCTCCCTCCCCTCCACACACTCCCAGTCCCTCTTTGATTACCTTTGACCCAGCCGAGGAACCTCCGCCATACAGGCTTCCTCCTTCGGCCCCTCCCCCTCCTACAACCCCTCCGCCCTCTACCACCCTCGCTGCCGCCTCCACCTCCTCCCCCGCAGAAGCCTCCCGTCCTCTCCCTTACCCCTCCTCTCTTTCCTCCACCACCATCTTCTCCCCCACTTCACCCCTTCTGCCTCTGTCCCCCTCACCTTCCCCCCTCCTGTTGATTGAGCCTGAGACTTTCAGCCCCCCTCTAAGTCCCAGGAGCCTCGTCCATCTTTGCACCCTCAGACTCGATCCCGAGGGCCTCCCAAAATTATCGTGTCTTTGCCCCAATCATCTGTTTCCCCCCCCACAGACTGAGCCAGAACCCTTCAGTCCCCCTCAGACTCGGTCCTGAGGGGCTCCCAAAAATATCGCCCCCCTCCGGGAAGTAGCAGGATCCAAAGGCATCATGCACATTCACGTCCCTTTCTCCTTAGGAGATTTAGCCCAACTTGAGAAATGCCTAGGTTCCTTTTCCACTGATCCCACGACATACATCAAGGAGTTTCAATGGACCCTCCAGTCTTACAGCCTCACACATCATGACATTTTCATGCTCCTGGCCAATACCCTCCTCCCTGAAGAGCGTAGACGAGTTTGGGACTTCGCCCAAACGCACTCTACCGAAACCCACAGGACTGACCCCACCTATATCCGTGGCCCCACCGCTGTCCCTGAGCAAGACCCACACTGGGATTATAACACCACCTTGGGTCTCTGCTCTTGAGATATCTTTGCCTGCTGCTTAATAGCAGGTCTGAAAAAGGCAGCTTGTAAAGTAGTCAATTTTCAAAAGCTCCAAGACATAATTCAAAGGAGGGAGGAAACTCCCTCCAAGTTCTTAGACAGACTCACTCAAGCCCTATTACAGTATACCAGCTTAGACCCAGAAACACCTGATGGAAGACATGTCCTTATGACATACTTCCTAGCTCAAAGCTACCCCGACATTAAAGCTAAACTCAAGAAGTTAGAACAGGGCCCCGCTACCCCACAGACTGAGATTCTAACAGTGGCCTTTAAAGTCTTCCATAACTGGGAGGAGGAGAAAGAACGCCGTAAACAAAAGGCTGATCAGGACAATTTTCAAATGTTGGCCCAGCTGATAAAACCACAACCTGGGCACCCCTCTACAAACAAGCCCCCCCCCCCCCAGGAGCTTGTTTCAAGTGTGGAAAAGAAGGACATTGGTCAAGGGCATGCCCCTCCCCCAGATCTCCTACCACCCCATGACCCAGATGCCACAAAAGGGGCCACTGGGGGTCTGATTTCCCAACCACCTAAAGGGGAGGCTGGACGAACAACCCCCATCCTAAGCCCGCCATAGTGGGGCTGGCAGAAGAAGATTGACGGGGCATGGGGGCTTCTCGGCCGACCATTTCCATCACCAAACAGGAGCCCAGGGTTACTTTAATAGTAGATGGTCGTCCCATCTACTTCCTCCTAGATACAGGAGCCACCTTCTCAGTCTTGCAAGAATACCGGGGCCCTACCATGCCAGCCATTACTCCTATAGTTGGGGTAGGAGGTAAACAGATTTTCCCATTATCTCCCCCCTTTTATGCACAATCCAAAACAATCCCATACCTTTCTCCCACTCCTTCCTGGTTATGCCCAAGTGTCCCATCCCTTTACTAGGACATCCTTTCTCTCCTCCATGTTTCCATAACTATATCCACTCCCACAGCACCCAGTACTCCCTTTCTGATAGCCCTCATAGCCGACAACCCCCCTCTACCCAATGAAAGCTCCAGTTCCACCCTCATACACCCTGTAAATCCCAAAGTTTGGGACATTACAAGCCCCTCCGTGGCCCTATGTCCTCTTGCCTCTATCAAATTATGTTACCCCACTCAGTATATATGTCAGGCCCAATACTCCCTAACCACTTCAGCCCTCATAGGCCTCCAACCCATCATTCAAGATCTCTTAAACAAAAATTACCTCAGACCCACTCACTCCCCATTTAATACCCCCATATTAGCTGTTAAAAAAACCAACAGATCTTTCTGCCTTGTCCAAGACCTTTGCCTCATTAACATGGCCATCATCCCTATCCATCCCTTAGTTCCAAATCCATACCCCCTTTTATCGCAGATCCCTGCCTTGGCCTCCCACTTCTCAGTCCTAGATCTCAAGGACGCATTTTTTTCTATCCCTCTGGACCCCTCCTCCCAATATTTTTTCACCTTCACCTGGATGGACCCATACACAAGACATTCTGAACAACTCACTTGGACAGTTTCGCCACAAGGCTTCCAAGATAGTCCCCGTATGTTTGGACAGGTCCTAGCTCAGGACCTCAAACAGTTTCACCATGATAACTCTGAGTCCACCTTAATACAATATGTGGACGATCTACTCTGCAGTCCCTCGTGGGAACAGTCTTAACTTGACACTGCCTCCCTACTTAACCTTCTAGCTTCCAGAGGTTACTGGGTATCCCCCATCAAAGCTCAAATCTCTTCCCCTTCTGTCACTTACCTCAGATTCCTTCTATCTCAACAAAGAAAGTCCATTACCTTAGACAGAAAACAACTCCTCTCTGACCTGCCCATTCCCAAAACCAAGAAAGAGATCCTTTCCTTTCTAGGCCTGGCTGGGTATTTTAGAGCGTGGATCCCTAACTTCTCCCTGTTGGCAAGACCTCTATACGACCTCTGCAAGGGCCCCCCTGAAGAACCACTATCCTCCTCACCCCGACACTCCTTCATTAAGCTCCGTCAAGCCCTTGTGGAAGCCCCAGCTCTCCATCTTCCTGATTTGTCGAAGCCCTTCTCATTATACATTCATGAGAGTTTCAGTCAAGCTCTAGGAGTCCTAGGCCAATATCATGGCCCATCCTTTGCCCCAGTAGCTTATCTTTCCAAGCAATTAGACCCCACAGTTTGGGGATGGGCCCCCTGCTACGGGCATTAGCTGTTGGACAGCTCTTGCAGAAGCTCATAAACTAACATTCGGGGCGCCCCTTACCATTCTGTCCCCACATCACCTAAAAGACCTCTTAACCTACAAAAGTTTATAGAATCTCCCTCCTTCCATACTCCTGACCTTACTGTCCTCTTTCCTCCAAAATCCAGACATTTCTTTCCTCCCCTGCCCGCCCCTGAATCCAACCACTCTTCTTCCTCTACTGTACTCTCCTCATACTCCCTTGCATGATTGCCTGGAAGCCCTTCACAACTTCCTTCCGTACCACTCCATAATCTCCGAAGGAGCCCTCTCACACTCCGACCTCATCTGGTTTACTGATGGGTCCTCCTTTAAACATGAGGGCACCCACTATGCTGGATATGCAGTAGCCTCCCTCAAAGACATCATCGAAGCACAAGCCCTACCCCCTGGTACAACCAATCAACAGGCCGAACTCATTGCGGCCACCAGAGCTTGCACTCTAGCCCAGAACACATCTCTCACACTGTACACTGATTCCAAATACCTATTCCACATTCTCTTGTCCCATGTGACAGTATGGAAAGAACGAGGCCTCCTCACCACAAAAGGAAATTCCATCACTAATTCAGCCTTAATTACCAAACTTATAGAGGCTTCATAACTCCCACACCAACTGGGCATAGTCCATTGCAAATCACATCAAAAAGATGACTCCCCCATTACAAGGGGTAACAACAAAGCTGACAGAGTAGCCGGGTCGGTTGCCCTATCAGAAGACGCACCAGACAATGATCCGTCTGCCTTTGCGGTTTTAGCCTTATCACAAGACACCCTCTGTTCCCAGGACAAAGAGTCCCTCTTCCGCTTCTTACATGATCTGTTCCATCCTAGCCCCCAATCCTTGATCCATTTTTTACAATCCTTTTTTTCTCTCTCTCCTGAAGACAAAACCCTACTTAACCAAATCACCCGCAGGTGCACCATCTGCCAACGCACTAACCCTAATACCCCCCTCAAGACCCGACTATTCCTGGCTCATCAAGCAAGGACTAATTTCCCCGCTGCAGATTGGCAAATAGACTTCACTAACATGCCCCCTGTACGACGTACCAGATACCTACTCGTGCTAGTAGATACATTTTCAGGATGGGTCGAAGCTTTCCCCACCACTAACAAATGAGCATCCATTGTTGCCTCTATCCTCCTCACCCAGATCTTTCCTAGGTTTGGGATGCCCACTTCCCACCAATCAGATAATGGCCCTGAGTTCACTGCCCAAATTATCCAGAACCTCTCCAAGTCACTCTCGCTCCCTTGGCCGCCCCCATTCAGCAGGAAGCAGTCAGAGAGAAAGCAACGTCCACAACCCCCTAGAGGAGAAATGGGGGAATGAAGGGCCCCCACCCATAAGATGGCGAACTTCCTTCTTCTCTTCCAGGTCTTCAGCTCCCGCTGGCGCCACCTGAAGCCCAATCACTTCTTGCCCCCCTCCCAATCTCAGCACCCAGCCAATAGCCACCAGCCCCGTAGAAGTAGCACCTCAATCACCTCATGCCCCTTCCTATATAATCCAGCACCTTTCCCTAATAAAGTGGAATTCTCCAGTGAATTGCTGCTGTGTGTCGCTCCTTCCTTTCACCAGCAGCCTTACCAGGTGAGTAAAGAAGGTCACTTCCTGGCAGGTGCAGGAACCTCAGGATGTCTTGGAGACCTCAAGAAGAGAGGAATTCACCCAAATCTACAGGTTCTGCAGGCACAACTCAATGACAAGTCTGGCTTGGCTTTCTGGCCTCAAGAGGCCTTTAAAAGATCAACCTGAAACTCTTTATAAAAAGTTCCAGCAAAGCACATTTTAAAAAGCCTACATAATCAATTGCTCTTCTTGATGCACTTATACAAATTATCAAGCCACATGTTAATTATTTTCTTAATCTGGTTACTTCTAATAAAAATGAGGGTAATGTTAGAGAAAGGTATTGTTTCAATAGTATTTAGTATCTATACTAAATACTAATACTAGTCATTGAGACATAAACTAGATCCAGAATTCTAGTTTCCCCAAAATATCTAACTATGATTCTCCAAATGTGTTAGTTTTCTCCCACAATTTCAGTTAAAGTTTTACTATTTCTAGTTCTTGTATTCAACCATGCATTCTTAATCTCATCAAGTTTGTCCTTCCAGAATGGAAAATTCAACTCCAGATAATGCTATTTAACCTAATAACACAATTTGTTCTATGTTGCCTAGAAGCCATAAAACTACAAATAGTAACATAAATGGAACCTGGAATAGAAGTACCCATCTTCTGAGGCCCTCTCAACTGACCACTGATGAAGACATAACTGCACCCTTTACTGTGCCCCTTCTCAGCATGAAGCAGCCAGAGAAGTCATCACCCCCTTTCCCTAGCAGCAGCTAGAATCTATCTCTGTAGAGGGGGAAATTAGACAGGGACCACGGGCTTAGACAGAGTAGAGTGAGGGCCACCAGAAAAAGCATGACAACATATTTACAGTCAAAGCAATGCAACAATGTAAAGTCCCTATCAAAACTCTGTTCAGCATTATGCAAAGTGAAGGGCACACTAATTCTCTAGGGTAAAAATACCAGACTAGGAATATAGACATCTTCATTGAGATCAGTTAAAGGTCAAAAGGCCAGGAGCAACTTGTCCTGGAATGTTTGAGTGTTCTGCAGGGGTATCTCAGCACAACCCATGACTTCACTGTAAACAGCCCATCTGCCATGTAGTTTGCTTGTACCAGTGGATTAACCCCCTGTTTGTCTGAGCAATTACTAACAGCTGGTGTAGGGGAACCAAGGGTACCCAAGCTCTGTATTTTGGTTCACATCCGCCCACAAGTTTACCTTTATAACGGGGAAGCTAGTAGGAACACATGGGCTTAGTATATTCCCTGAGAACAAAAAGAGCAGCCCCCATTCAAGTGCCCCTCCTATTCGGGCTGAGAATAGCAGGATCAGTAGCAGTAGGGACTGCTTCTTTTTTTGTAAATGATGCCAATTTCAAAGTGCTCAATAAACAAGTAAACAAAGATCTAGGGATGTTAGAGAGCTTGGTCCATCAATTAGATTCAGCTGTAGACTCCCTAGCAGAAGTAGTCTTGCAGAATAGGAGAGGGCTGGACCTCCTCTTCATGGAACAAAGAGGACTTTGCATGGCATTAGGTGAAACCTGCTGCTTCCATGCAAACAAATCAGGCATTATTCAAGTTACCCTAGCTATGGTGAGACAGAACCTCAAAGAAAGAGAGGTTCAGAGCGAAGCAACAGCAACTGGTATCAGGGCCTGGTCTCGTGGTCCCTTTGGCTAAAGACCCTCCTGACAGCCCTTACAGATCCCCTTGCTCTCCTCCTGCTTGTAGTTACTGTAGGGCCCTATTGCCTCATGAATTATATTCAGAAGAGACTAGTGGCAGTAAAGTTACTTTTCATTAGAGAATGTTACCAAGCCTAAAAACAAACAAACAAACAAACTGAAGAGTCAATGGTTTGACTCTGTTACAAGGAGAGGGGGGAATGTGAGGGGCTGAAGCAGTTTCAGACATAAAAATAGGACACAAAGCTCTCTGTAAAGTTAGTCCCAGACCCTAGTCACGTACCAACTTCTGAGAAACTAAAGGAAAAGATATAAATCCCATGAGAAACAGCATGTTCAGCTAACTCCAGGCTATTTTTGCTTCTTTACATTGCTTTGTTAGAGACCAGCAGTATCACACGTTTCCTGCAGCAGGTGGGCAAAACAGGATGCTTATGCCCCCTGAGCACTAAACAAGGAATGTAGCTTGCTGAATTTAGGCAAAGGTGGAAAAGTTGCAAAAACTGAGCAGCATCTGGTAAAAATGCTTAAAAGGATGTTGTAACAGAGGCTCTGGCTGCTTGTTCCTTGCCAGGCGCCAGCCAGCTAAAATAAAGTCTCCCTTTTTATAATCTACTTTTCTGTGAGGACCTGTTTCCTTACTCCTGCTCTGGCGTGCCCAATCTGAGACCCATAACACTAGCCCAGTCTGCCCTCGGAGTCCACAGATCAGGAGAGGAAATTAGGAAATCGGCTCAGCCACTCCCCGACATTCCCATCCATGTACATCTGGAGGCAGAGGATCAAGGAGTGGCAGTCACCAGAAAACCTTTCACCAGAGACTAAAGACTGGTAGCCGACGCTAATCATCTCTTAAGTGGCTAATGGGTGCCCAGACACATTTTTATGAGATAAAAAGTACAGCATTTAGTTAGGAATAAGAGCGGAGCATGGATCTCCTACCTTGCAGTGGTAAGCATTGGGTTCCATGAAATTGATGAAGTTAGAAGGGAGTTAGGGACACCCCCTGCCTCACTGAGGCCAGGGCGGCCTGAAGCAGCAGGTTGGAAGTCAGAGACAGAGACAGAGAGACACTTCTCATGGATATCCAGTCAGGCTGTAGGGGTCTGATTCCAGACACACAGACCTTTGAGGAGCCACTGAAGTGCAGCCTCAGCCTAGACTCTCGCAGTTGCCCACAGCCTTCCTGAGTCTTTCACATCCGAGGAGGTGCCTCTGAAGGGGAATCCTGGCCTCCACTCATTTGACATTCCCGGCTCCCAAGGGAGATGGGGGATCCACTGAGGGAGACACAGGGAAACCTATCACTCGAGACTTTGAGATCGGCAGCCGGGCTAGTCCCACTTAAGTGGCTGACGAGCACCCGATGCTGTGTGCCACAGACAGCTTCCTTCTATAAGGACAGTGAAAGGAAAGGCAGGCTTGGATGCTGATACTAACCTCAGAAGTTATCCCAGACAAGCCCCCAAAGATGATGCCGGGGTTCTTGTTCACAAAGCTGATGAGCTTCGCAAACACTCAAGGTAGGAGAGCAAGCTACAGGCTTTTATTTAGAAATAAAGTGAGAGAATAGTTACTGGCTCATGCCAGGAGGGGACAAGAGAGCCCATAGTGATGTGTTGTCTAGGCGGTTTTATAGGCAGCTGAGGATTTTCCGAGAACATGAAAAAACTTAGGGGTGGGACTTGCATCACCTGCCCTGTCAAGGTGGGCTGGGTCATAGTCTGATTTGTAGGGGTGACAGCAGGGTCACGGGTTATGCTGATACCCTTGCAGAACACTCAAACATTCCAGGCCAAGTTGCTCCTTCCCTTTTGACCTTCAACTGATCTCACTGAAGATATCTATATTCTTAGCTATCTTCCCCTAGAGATTTAGTGTGACCTTGACTTTGCATAATGCTTAACAGAGTTTCAATGGGGACTTCTTTGTTCATTGTTACATTGCTCTGACTGTAAATATGCCGCCCTGCTTTTCCCAGAGGCCCTCACCCTACTCTGACTACACCCATGGTCTCTGTCTCACTTGCTCTGGGTACACAAGAGTTGGTTAAATTTTAGCTTTCGATTGGTTATTTTCATTTCATAGTTTTGAGGGCTTGGAGAGTCTCACTGAATATGATGCTTTTTATCAGTTTTATAAACCTTCCTTTAATAAAAAATATCCTGCCCTCCCCACTCAACAAAACCTTAAGCATTGCATTATTGGGTGTTGAAAAATCAGTGAGATAAATTCCAGCCTGAGTTTGATTCAGATATGCAAAATTAAAGGATTTCTCCTCTTAAACTGTGGGATTTACATATGAATTAAGTATAAAAATCAAATGAATAGTCATATCCGACTTGATTGTTTATAGTTCATGATGCATGATCAAAACCAAGTTTCTGTGATATGAGTGCCCTTGCACTGTTCACCATGTAAGAACTTGTTCAGTATGTAAGAACTTGTTCATTAGGCTTCAGAAGATTGGAGAATGTTGAGAGTTAGGACTGGATTAATTAATTAATGATTGTGTATTGAGTCCCCATACAGAATTTTATTGTTGTTATCAACCATTTGATAAATAAATATGAGAGGTGTTCTCTCAGCAACACTCTTGTGCCGCTAAGCCTCGAGTCCCCTGGCTGGTCCTTTCAGATCTTCGATATCTCATCACGTCTCCTCTCTCGCCTGCAGCTCAGAAGCAGGGAGGGACTGACACTAACACATTCAAGGCAATCATCAGCTGCAGCCCTGTTTTCTCCTTAAGGTGGCCATTTATTTTTTTACCTAAAAAATTTGCATCCCTTTCCTTCTCCATCCTCTGGCATATCACCTGGAGTCAAAAAATGCCATATAACATTTCCAGATAGAAGAAAACAGCGAGAACTATGTAGTAATCAGTCTCCCATATTGTAAACAATGTGAAACAACTTCCCAACTATGAAAGTTCTACACACATGCTGGAAAACAGACAATGCTCACTGCAAAGTAACTGTGAGCAAATAGAAAAAGACTCAGCAAGTTCCAGTTCCCAATTCCTTATACTTCTTCCCTGCCTACACCCTGCCATGAAGCTTTTGGTGAGCAAAAGCAGACCAAGAAATGTGGCAGAGAAGACAGAAGAGAGAAGCTAGCAAAGGTGCCTAAGAGTGATTTTGAACCACCGCTGGAGAGATTAAATCCAGCCTAAATTTTGAAATGCTGGAAAAATGTCCAAGCAGATCAGAGCGTAGTGTATAAGGAGAGATTTTAAAGTGCATGTGATTTAGAAGACAGGTGACATATAGGACTGGGAACATTTAAAGAGAGACGTGATTTAAAGGGTAAGTATCTCTGGGGCAGGCTTCTGAAAGTATAGCTTCCACAGAAGGAAAAAAGCAAAAATAAATAAGTGCTTTTTAGGAATTTGATGAAGGAGAAAATAAGGAAAAAGGGGTTGGGATTTCAGCAGAGGACCCACAACTCCCTTCCAAATGCCAAAACAAACACACTGACTACACACACACACAAAAAAAAAAACAACTTCTAAATCACTGGGCTCTGCTAGAGGGACAGAAAGGGGCACTTTTTAAGTAGGGCTTTGATGGAACACTTTAATAGCATAAAAACGAACAAAAGAAAGTAAAGTAAGGGAAATATAGCAGGAAATCAGAGAACAAGTCACAACCACCAACTGAAGAAAATTCTCCCCTACAAAATAATGATAAAGAAAAATTTAAGTTCACACTGCAGGCAGAATTAAGAACACTCAGTCATTTGAAGATAAAAATCGACTCTAAGTCAGAAATGCAAAGTAGAAAGAAACCAGGATAAATAAAAAAGGAGTTGATTGAAACACAGGAAAGAAATGGAAGAAAACATCAAAATTATTTCAGGGATGAAGAATAAATTTTAAAGTGACTGAAAGAAAATACAGTAATGGAAATTTAATGAGGGTTTGAAAAGAGACAGGAAAATAACCAAGAAAATGAAAGTGACATAAAGAATGAATGGGCCTAAAGGGAAGGCAGATTTTTACTTCTGCTCTCAGGGTTTTTCAGCTGACCCTGAGAACTGAGCTGACATAAGAGCATAAGAGGGTTAACAGGAGAAGAGGATCTAAATCTATTTGATTTTTATGCGGCATACAAGTTTTCATAAGGAATAAAGGTGAAAAGGAAAGATGGGACCTACATGCTTTTCTAGTTGGTTGTACAGAGGCTATTGTAGAAAAGTAAATTGTGTGAAGAGGCTAAAGGAAGATAAGACATTTCAACAAGGTCTTACTGGGAAAAATTTCTTTGTTCTCAACTTCATATCCTTGATGATAAGAATGTTAGTTTTCTGTGGTTCAGGATTTCTTTCACTTGGTACTTTCATCTGCTTTTAAGAAAAAGGAAGATAAATTGTTTTCCTTTCTATTTGCTGCTTTTCAAGTGACTTTGTCTCAAATTAATCTTTATGCCAAAGTGACATATTTTGGAATGCCATATTGTTACCCTTCAGATCCAAAAGAAAGTATTGGGTATGAAAAATAGGCAAAGAAAATGTGATTAAAAAAAATTTATCAGAGGCCCTTAAAGTAAGTAAAACTAAACATGATATGGAGCTAATACTTTAAACTGTAGAAGAAAAAGCAAACAAACAGAAAAAAAAACTGAATCCAATCGCTTATGAAAACTTCCCAGGAATAGAAAAAACTGGAATCTACACATTGAGAGTGGTCTCTGGGTACTTGGCGCCTGTATTTGCTATGCTGCTTCCTGGGTATCTGTGTGGGAGGTGGTTTCTGCCTGGCCTTCCTGCTCCCCCATCTTATTTCAAGACTCCCAGTCCTTCTTGAAAAATGTGCTAGAGTAGGGGTCAGAAAACTGGCTTGCTGCCTGTTTTTTTAAATAAAGTTTTATTGCAAACACAGCCACAGTTACTTGTTTACATATTTTCTGTGGCTGCTTTCCCACTACACTGTAGCAGGGTTGGGTAATTTCAGTAAAGACCATTTAGCCCACAAAGCCTGAGTCTTTACTATATGGTCTCTTACAGGAAAAGCATCTTAACCCCTATACTAGAGAATTCCCAAGTAATGACTGAGAAAACTTTCACTTAGTACTGACACTTACCACGGCCTTTAAAAATATACAGATCTGTATATAAAACTAGAACAGTGATGGGTTGATGGTAGAAGACTAATGTACAAATGTGTACTGTGGCAAAGTTAAAATTATGTTACTAATAAATAGGAGCAAAATGGATGGGAAAAGATGAAAATATAAAAAACACATTCCTATATAGACAATAAGTAGGTGATAAAGAATATCCCCCATGAAAAGATAAAATATGATAAACCCAAGAGTGAACAGTTAAATAAACGACATTTAAAAATTGCAAGAGTAAAGGTAACCTCAAAACCCAAAATAAGAAACTTCACTAAATGTCAGTATATGCATCTACATAGGAAACATAGGATCTACATTTTTTAATTCATGGTTATAAAATATTTTCATTTGTAAATAAACATCCCAGTGATAACAATAAATGTCAATGGACTTAATTTACCTATTAACAACATTTGCAATTTGGCTTACAATATAAAACCCAAGTATATGTTCTATATCAGACATGTACCTAAAATAATTTTTTAATTATTCTAAAAATAAAGGCATACAAAGGTGAAATTGTGTTTGTACTTTGTAAATAGAAACAAAAAGAGGTGATAGTGATCTTGATATCAGACAACATAAAATTTAACCCAAAGAACATTAATCAGGACACAAAATGCTTTTTAATACTCAAAGACACATTTTACCAACAAAAACAGAATAAGGCCTTTTGTGGATAAAGTGAAGATTCTTACCTGGTCCTGGTTGGCTAGCTCACTACACACGTGTGGGCAATACATTGTTATTGACTCTATATAAAGAGCTCCACCCATTGCCCTGTGCAACACAGTGGTATGGCTGCAAGGCTGCAGGAGAGCAGAGCAGAGACTGGAGTGGAGTGGCAGTGCCGAGGACAGAGACTGAGACTTCTGCAGGGGCAGAGAGGCAGAGACCAGCTTGCTGTGTGCAGACTCTCTCCAAGTGAAAGGGATTCTAGTGACTGACTGCCACTGTGGGAATAAAGTTGGGTATAAACCCTTTGATCCCAAGACAATTCCATTGTCATTTTTTTGGTTTCATTGAATCCATAGTGAACTTCTAAGGAGCTGAAAACCACTGGCAAGATGCCTTTATATCTAGATATTTATAAAATCTCTTACCAAACAAATCCTGGGTAAAAGGGAACATGTGAATTTAAATTACAGAGTTTTAAAGAAATAATGACATTAGTCTTCTGTGACTTGCTTCTTATATTTAGCATAATGTTCTCAAGTTTCATCCATGTGGTGGCATGTATAAATGCTTCATTCCTTTTTGTTTCTGAGTAATATTCCATTATATAGATAAACCAAGTTTTGTTTATGCATTAATCAGTTAATGGATATTTGGCCTTTTCTATTTTTGTTTTATTATTATGAATAGTGCTGCTATGAACAATTGCCACCTAATTATTTTATCTATTTTGAAAAAGATAAAATTATATCCATACTTACACCATACATAACAATAAACTACAAATGGGTTAGGGATCTAAATGTAACAAATGAAAAATGATAGCAGAAAAGCTAGTTAAATTTGAATAAAAGTCTGTAGTTTACTAGCAATATTATAAAATAATAATTCCTGATTTTGATAATTGTTCTGTTTTTCTTTAGTTTTATTTTTTATTAAGGTATCATTGATATACACTCTTATGAAGCTTTCACATGATCAACATTGTGGTTACTACATTCACCCATATTATCAAGTTCCTCCCACATCCCATTTGAAGTCAATGTCCAGCACCATAGTAAGATGCCACAGAGTCACTACCTGTCTTCTCTATGCTATACTGTCTTCCCCATGACACCCCCAACACCATGTGTGCCAATCACAATCCCCTTCAATCCCCTTCTCCCTCCTTCCTCATCCACCCTCCTACACCCCTCCCCTTTGGTAACCGCTAGTCCCTTCTTGGGTTCTGTGAGTCTGCTGCTGCTTTGTTCCTTCACTTTTGCTTCACTGTTGTACTCCACAGATGAGGGAAATCATTTGGTACTTGCCTTTCTTTGCCTGGCTTATTTCACGGAGCCTAATACCTTCTAGCTCCATCCATGTTGTTGCAAATGGTAGGACTTGTTTTCTTTTTATGGCTGAATAATATTCCATTGTGTATATGTACCACATCTTCTTTATCCATTCATCTACTGATGGACACTTAGGTTGCTTCCATTTCTTGTCTATTGTAAATAATGCTGCGATAAACATAGAGATGCATATGTCTTTTTAAATCTGGGATCTTGTTTTCATTGGGTAAATTACTTGGAATGGAATTACTGGGTCAAATGTTATTTCTATTTTTAGTTTTTTGATGAACTTACATATTGCTTTCCACAATGGTTAAACTAATTTACATTCCCATCAATAGTATAGGAGGGTTCCCCTTTCTCCACATCCTCACAAGCATTTGTTGTTCCTTGTCTTTTGGATGTTGGCCATCTTAACTGATGTTAGGTGATATGTCATTGTGGTTTTAGTTTTCATTACTCTGATAATTAGCAAAGTGGAGCATATTTTCATGTGTCTGTTGGCCATCTGAATTTCTTCTTTGGAGAAGGGTCTGTTTATATCCTCCACCCATTTTTTAATAGGGTTATTTACTTTTTGGGTATTGAGTTCTTTACATATTTTGGATGTTAACCTCTTGTTGGATATGTCACTTACAAATATATTCTCCCATACTGTAACATGCCTTTTTGTTCTACTGATGGTGTCCTTTGCTGTACAGAAGCTTTTTAGTTTGATGTACTCCCATTTGTTCATTTTTGCTTTTGTTTCCCTTGCCCAAGGAGACATGTTCTGGAAAAAGTTGCTCCTGTTTATATTCAAGAGATTTTTGACTATATTTTCTTCTAATAGTTTTATGATTTCCTGATTTACATTCAGGTCTTTGTTCCATTTTGAGTTTACTTTTGTGAATGGAGTTAGACACTAAACCAGTTTCATTCTCTCGCATGTAGCTGTCCAGTTTTGCCAACACCAGTTGTTGAAGAGGGTGACATTTCCCCATTGTATGTCCATGGCTCCTTTATCTTATATTAATTGACCATATAGGCTTGTGTTTATGTCTGGCCTCTCTAGTCTGTTCCATTGATTGGTGGGTCTGTTCTTCTGCCAGTACCAAATAGTCTTAATTACTGTGGCTTTGTAGTAGAGCTTGAAGGCAGGAAGCATAATCCCCCCAGCTTTATTCTTCCTTCTCAGGATTGCTTTGGCTATTCAGGGTATTTTGTGGTTCCATATGAATTTTAGAACTATTTATTCCAGTTCATTGAAAAATGCTGGTGGTATTCTGATAGGGATAGCATTCAATCTGTAGATTGCTTTAGGCAGGATGGCCATTTTACAATATTAGTTCTTCCTATCCATGAGCATGGGATGTATTTCCACTTATTGGTGTCTTCTTTAATTTCTCTCATGAGTGTCTTGTAGTTTTCAGGGTATAGTTCTTTTACTTCCTTCGTTAGATTTATTCCTAGGTATTTTATTCTTTTTGATGAAATTGTGAATGGAATTGTTTTCCTGATTTCTCTTTCTGCTAGTTCATCATTAGGATACAGAAATGCAACAGATTTCTGTGTATCAATATATCCTGCAACTTTTCTGAATTCAGTTATTAGTTCTATTAGTTTTAGGGTGGATTCTTTAGGGTTTTTTATGTACAATATCATATCATCTGCAATCAGTGACAGTTTAGGTTCTTCCTTACAATCACTTGTTGGCCCTGTCACAATGGTGGGGGCAGCAGGGTTGTGAGCAGGTGTCTCTGGGAGGAAGAAACAGCAGGCTGTGTATCATGGTTGGGGGCCTCAGGGCTGCATTGCCAGCTGTGGGATGAGGCACTTGAAGCTCCCAAAAGGTCCCAACCTGTTGGAATGAGTACACTGACACAATTTTGTCCACCTGCCCTTTCTCCTGAGCAGCAAGCTCTGTGGAACCCTTGCCCCTTTAGCAGCCCTCTCACTGTTGGGAAGTCTCTCAGACTGCCCACTTTTCTTTTGTCCCAGAGCAGCCAGTTGTGGGTACCTGTTCTCCACAAGAGGCTGAAATCTCAGTCTCTCCAAGTCTTAGATTTCCAAGCCCACTAATCTCTAGAGCACCATGTAATGTAGGTTCAGGCTCCCAGAGCTGGGTGATCAGCAGTCCTAGGCCTACACCCCCTCCCCACTCTCTTTCTCTTCCTCCCACCAGTGATCTGGGGTGAGGGAAGGGCTTGGTTCCTGCCAGATTGTGGCTTTGCTCTTTTACCCTTTTCCATGAAATCTTCCCTTTTCCCCAGATGTAAGCAGTCTGTCATAGTCTTTCCTGTCAGTCTGTCAGGATTAGTTATATTTGCTATATTTTTTACATCGCATGTGGTTTGAGGAGGAGATTTCTGTCTTCCTTCTCATGCTGCCACCTTTAATCACATCTCAATCTGTCCTATGGTTTTTTAAGTCATTAATGTTAAGGGAAGCTGGGTGAGGAGCATTTGGGAATGCTGTTTACTTTTTTTTTGCAACTCTCTAAGTCTAGAATTCTTCAGAATAAAAATGTTTTAACATATTGTATCACAAATTTAAAAAATTAAAATATTCCACGGAAGGTAGGAGATTCAACCAAGTTTATTCTTAGAGCCCTAAAAACGGAAATGTACTGGTACCAACTAGAAAAGAGAGGTGTTAGAAGGCAGCCAGACTCCACTTGAGATTTAGGGACAGGGGGAGCTGGGCTATCAATCAAGAAAGCATCACACCAATTGGAGTTCACTTTATGGCAATAACATGTAAGGGAACATGGAAGACTTAAGGTTCAGGTAGAAAGTTTTCATATATAAACAACTAACTATTCTTTAGTTTGCTTACCTTTTATTTCAAAGCTTTGAATAATAATAAAGTGATATGAATTCACATTTTGATGATGGGAAGATGGATGGAAAATGCTGAAGAAGTAAATGTTGGTTATGTTCACCTTAAAGAAATCCATGCATTAGCACTAAGGTTCAAAGCATCCCTGGTGGTGTTGAGCTGGAATCTTCGGAAAATCAGACATCTGGTTTATAGTAATAGAAAGCCTGTACCTTTCTTAATTATAAAAAAAGCTCAGCAAAAAGAATGTTTTCTCAAAAAACAGTTAGGTGACCCTTTCCCTCCAAAAGTTTTAGTTCCGATAAAGATAGGCAATTCCATTAGGTCAGGCTTGTCTCCATCAGATGTGCTTCCAGCCCTGGGTCATGCAAGACCAACATAGCTATTGAAAAACTACTCATTCCTATGAAGTAAGAAAGTTGTTAAGGAAAGGTTTATTGGTTTGTAGACTAGATGCAGCTTACATTTATCCAAATAAAGATTCATTATTTCTGTGATTGTGATGGTTCCATTTTTTCATCCTCTGATATTTATCATAAAATCAAGCAGAAATCATAGTAAGCATAGTTTTATTATGTTGGTTGCTGTTTTGTTTCTTTGGAATTATGTTTGAGATATTTGCAGTCACATTTACATAAATTTTGGACTAGGTTTAGTAATGAAAGCCTTTGTTATAAGAGCATCTCCATAATAAAATCAGATTTATATTTATCACCTAACTTAGAGCTTTTTGTTCTCCTTAAGAACATAATTTACCATATGTACAATGACTGCTGCTGTTTGAATTCCCATGGATATCTTTATCCAGCATTTTGTCAGAGGGAAAATTGCCTTGTGAATAATCTGAAATAATTGAAATAATTAGAAGTGTAATGAGAGCCAACATTGAGAAGCTCCTTTGTGCTTCTTTCTACTATGCAAAATAAAATTATCACTGGATACTTTCATGTTTTAAAATTTGAGCACACTTGGTAAATGACTCTTCTTTTCCAGATGTGCAGAGGAGCTAATATAAGGTGGTTGATGTCCCTAAAACAGGAGTTAAAAGATCTTTCTAAGCTTCCCAATACATTTTCAAATTTCCCATGATAAGGTAGCAATTTGCAGTATAGAGCTGATTGCAGAAATCAGGGTATAGTTGAACTGTATTTTTAAAAGTTCATCATACTATTTCCTGTTCTTCTACTTTTTTAAAATACATATAGCATCATTAATAATGTTTACAGATGTCTGTGAGAAATTTGTAAGCTTGTTTTGATTTTAGTAGATAGTAATTGGTTTTTCAAGAAAGTCATTCATATATATGGCTCCAAATTTTGCATTCTTCATTTTTAACATGGATTCGGCTCCATTTCTACATTCAGGTTCAGAAGTTACAGTGAAGTGAACTGAAACGTCTGAGAAAGAGCTTGGGTAAGCAAGCTGCAATTTTCCTCTTTAGGGAATATTTTTGAAGTGTCATCATTAGACTTCTGTTTTATATCTCCTATGGGATGTGTGTTTTGTCAGTTACAAGATTTCAGACTCTGCAGTTAGAAATACATGGATATAAATACCACTTCTATCATGAATTTACCAGGTGTGTGATCTTGGGAAAGTTTCCCCACCTTTATGTAAATGAAAATTTGGTCCCTACCTAGTAAGAACATGTAAAGGATCAGTGAATGAAGTAATAATTATTTAATATTTTTGAAATTTTGTGGGGCATCTACCATTATTCCTCTCATTTTATCTTAGATGCTGCATTTATCATCACTCCTCACATTGTCAGGGTTCTTTAAAACAACAGAATCTATGCTGGCTAGTTTGAGCAGAAACAGAACTTATTAAAGGATGTTAGGTAGTTAAGCATGCAGCCGGAAGCAGAGCCCAGTGTGCCATCCAGGGGGTTTTAGGGAAAATACCACTACATCAACGACAGAGGTGAGTCTACCCTGCTGCCATCCGAAAGGCTGAGGCTTGCCTCCAGAGTCACCGCAGGACAGGTTTCCCATGGTTCCTCCTCGAGTCCCTCACTTCCAGAGCTGAGTGCTGAGAAGAGCATCTAGGTGGTGAGCCTGGTCCCACAGTGGGGCCCTGACTTCGTAAAAGGATGGGAAACAAGTTTTCTGGCTCTGACTTAGGGAAACAGATACTCCTCAGAAGGCGCTGGGCAGGCAGAAAATAAGACAGCACTCCCGGGACATTTTTGTTACAGTAGATTGATTCATAAAGACAAAAATATATTCAAATTAAAAGAAAGGTGACTTTGGTTTATTATTCCTTCTTCAAATCATATATTTTATTTTTAAGGTAGACTTTGGTGTGTTTCAGACATATCTGTGTCCCTTGTCCTTATCATTCAAGTTTTGTCCATATATATATAGGACATCATGACTTTGTGGGCAATAGACACAAAACCTAAGGAAATTAAACCTAAGGGGATTAAAAACTCATTTTCCTCAACCTCAACCCTATGTTGGCTCTTCACTGGCCAATCTGGTGCTCTGCATGAAAATACTGAAATTCTTTTTCTCCTCCATGATGTGGGAACCAGCCAGTTTTTATTTTCTGATATTCTTTCCTTTACACAACATTCTGGTTCTTTGATATTTTTCCTTTAGTCATCGTACTCTTATCTAGCAACCTGGAAGTCATGTTGCTAAATTGGGTCTCCAAAGATAACAAGCAAGCGAGTCCTGAGAAGTGCTGTGCTTCAACTAGAAGAAACAGGGTCCTTTTTAAAAAATGAGCATTTCTCTCTAATTTTAAAAGGTGGATACAAAAATGTTGAAAATTTAAAACCTAAAAAGTCTGAAAAGGAAAATAAATTTCCCTGAGTCATATCCTACAGAGATGGCACTGTGTCAGGTTCCTTTGCAGTATTTTCTCTGCATGCATGTTTGGCATCAGGGACGTCAGTCTAAGAGAGAAGGAGGGCAGTTGTTTTTACAGAACCAGAATCAGGCTGTGTATAATGGTAAATCCTGCTTCATTTATGTCATAAACAGTTCCCCATCTCATTCAATAGCAACTAATATTTATTGAGGTATACTATGTGATAATCCTCTTCTGAGCACTTCATAATTATTAAGTCAATCTTTTCAAGAGCCCCTAATATAAGTACTATAATTATCTACATTTGTTACATGAGGAAACTGAGTCACAGAAGTATTTAAAAAGTTGTACATATTCACAAAACTAGAAAGTGATAGAGTTAGGATTCAAACCGTGATCTCACTACAGAGTCTGTGGCTTTTAACAGTTATGCTATTGACTTCCATCATTTTGAAACATGATTTATAATATCAATATGATATTCAGTCATAAATAGTATTGATATTGCTTTTTCCCTTAATGTTTTATTTGTGTGAACAGTTTTCCTGGCCATTAAGGTGATTTGCAAACATAGTATTTAATGGCCCCATAATGTTCATGTATATGACTACTTGTATGAACCCTGAGGCTTTTCCAGTTTTTAAGCTGGTAGACGGTGCTTCAGTAGTGTCTGGGCTTGGACTTCTTTGGGACTAAGGTCTTAACATCACAGCCAAGGCAAAGGGCCATGTTTTGGTAGTCTCTGTCAAAGAAGATGGTGTGCCACAGTTTACATGAATAGGAGATAATTTTGACAAACTGATTTCTGGAAAGTCAAGAATTTAATCACTCTGACCCACCTCTGAAGGCAGGCAAACCACATACCTTTTATGGCCTGCATCCTGACTATCCCAGCATCGTGTTGTCATAGACAAAAAGGCGGATGAAATAAATGACTGGGAAAATGAGAAGGAAGGCAAAGAAAATATCAGAGTTGCTACTGCAGCAGAGGGCAGGTAGCCTCAGGAGGAAGAGATCTCATCTCTGGAGACCCCGTGGAGTGGCGCCTAGGCTGCAGTGGGAGGGGTACTTCTTGGTCTCTGTGATGACAATGAGTTGAAACAACAAAAGAAAACTCTGGCTCTTGCCCAGCTGCTTGGTATTGGGGATCCCCAGGCCTGTGGGCTCTCCGGGGTCTCTGATCCAGTCACTGTTTCCCTGGTCCCAGGCTTGTCTGATTCCAGCATTCCACAGGTCAGAGTTCATTCTCCAGCCTGGACCTTCTGGTTTGGACAGAGGCCTCTGGGAAAACTCTCTCCTCAGCCGGGCATACCAGGAGGTTCAGGATTCTTTCCCACCTTAGAGGATTCAGTTATTGTCCTGACAATTGAGCTGTTTAAAAGATTTTATTTTTAGTGTTTATTCAGCATTTTTAGTCTTTCATACTGAGAGGGCTGCTTCTGACATCAAGTCTGCCTTATTGGAAGAAATGAAAATTAAGTCATCTTTTTTATGCCTAAGATAAAATGTAACAAATTTTAAGTCTTATATGGTTAACTGTAGAAGTTAAACTCAGGTCAACTCAGTATCCTGCATCACAGTAATGAGCAGGGAAATATGTTAAAAAGTAGCAGTAGCTATTTGGGTCTCTTTATAGTGTCAAGAGGTCTATGCTAAGTTCTTTCCAAGGATGATCTTTAATCCACTGTCACTGTTCTTTAAGGTAGATACTGTCATTCCCTTGGCAAAGGCGGGGATGCCAAGGTGTGGAGAGGCTCCAGTAGTTTGCTCAAGGTCACACAACTGACTGGTAATTCACAGTGGTGACCTCGCATCCTCAAGAATGGTTAAATTATGTTTGATCAATATTTTTTAAGCCTGGTACATTGCTCTTACAAAAGACAGAAAAATGTGTAATAAATCTTAGATTTCCATTTAAATTGTGCTGTTGCAGTTATAAACATAAGCATATCAAAGGAATACTGAAGGCAGTTGACCTCGCCTTCTTAACTACTTTGCCTCCTCTAAGAAAACTTGCTCTTAGAATACCTCCCAAGGATTTTTCTGGCAATCAAAGTCCAAGACACATTTGTCAGCCTGGATGAGAAGGGAAACTTTGGCCAAGGACTTTAGAGATTAATTGCTAGATGTGGAAACCTTTTGTTTCCTAATTCATCCTGAAACACTTCTCTCCCACAATGTCTGGTATTTTCATTTTAGTGTCTATATATGCACATCTCTGAAAGTTTTACTAATTATTTTCCAGTTAAATGTCATGAATCAGACATGGCAAATGTGATTTCTTAGTACAGTGATTTCACAGGGTGAAGTTTTAAGTACTACTTTCTGAAGTAGTGAGTATTTACAGTGAATCTTCTTTTCTGTGTATGGCATTGTATCCTGTTTGCCAGTTTTATGAAATAGAAACTATAATGCATGTTTGTTTTTTTCATGTTTTCATTCTCCTAAAGTAACTAATCCATTTTCCCCTAGAGTAACCAGTCTATGTTGATCTAGGAAAATTAGGAAAAATATTTTTGGAAAGAGACACTGCCCAAACTCACAAGTAGGCTGTTTTCCTGGCATACTCATTCCCTCTGTGCCAGGTTGGTAATGGAGACCTGTGTCACCACCTCTGGGATACCCACTGGCACCCATATGGTCTTCTGCTCTCCAGAGCCTGGTACTTTGAAGGCCAGGCAGAAGAAAAGAGCCACCACTTTGGCACTTACCAGCCCACCCCTCCCCTAACTTGCATCTCAAGAAGTTCACTTTGTCCTGCAGGGTGGCCCCTTTCCCTTGCCTCTGGCTAGCCTCAAGTAGAGGTAAGGGAGGCCAGGACTCACTGGGGTCTTCTGCCCTTCCTGTGCACTTGGTGGGGGGGAGGGTATGGGAGAGGAGAGCAAAACTGCCTTTTTAAAAATTTTTGTTATCATTAATCTACAGTTACATGAAGAACATTATGTTTACTAGGCTCCCCCCTTCACCAAGTTCCCCCCCCACAAACCCCACTACAGTCACTGTCCATCAGCGTAGTAAGATGCTATAGAACCACTACTTGTCTTCTCTGTCTTGCACAGCCCTCCCCGTGCCACCCCCCACATTATACATGCTTATCATAATGCCCCCTTTCTTGCAAAACTGCCTTTTAATCCTTTTGTGAATGAATCCACAGCAGCCAAGAACATGGTACACTGGTTTATATCTCATTCAGTCATCCTGTCACACCAAACCTTAGGTTTATGCGGTACCTTAATTGTCTTAAGTTAAACTAGGAACCTCTTCTGGAAAGTGTTTGGTCTTTTTTATTTTCCAACTCTTTCATCAAGTAAACTAAGATGTGTTTCTTAATACCTGCCACCGCCATTTTATCATTTGTAAAATGATGAAAAACCTCCTATCTTTATAGTAAGTCATGCATATAAATAGCATAAAAAGCTCAGATTTCTGAAGGTTTCATGTGACTGTAAGATTTGGGAAATAAAGGTGTTGCTCACCCTTTACTTGTATTTCCCTAAGAGAAGGGTAAATGAGCACCGTTCCTTCAGAAATTAAAAGACCCAAAAGGAAATATAAAACTAAAAAGTTAACCTCATTTCTTCCAGCATTTGTCTCAGCTCTGCTGCACCAGTCTTGCCCCCCTCACCTTCTCCTTTCTTCCCAGCTGAGTTTCTGTAATCTCTCAGGAGAAGGTGGGAACTTATTTCCGTGTAAGAACTTGTTTCTTCATTTCAGTGCTGGGAATAACAATTGGAAATGCATTCTCCAATTTGGAAATAATTTTGTCTCAGAACCTTTGGAAAAGGAGGTTAGAGCAGGATTTCTGAGGCAGAAGCTTAGACTTTTCCCTTGTTCTCTAAGTGCTCCCGTGGGTCCCTTCTCTACGAGCATCAGTGTTCATTTTCAGATTCAGTAGGGGGAAATTAGCTTTTAATAACATCAGTGTCTGCTTTCAAATGGGACGATGCAAGTGCATAAAGTTGGGTAGATACCCTGAAAGGCTCCTTCTGTAATGTAATGCCGGTGTCCTCTAGTACCTGAAGATGGAGCCTTCCTATGAAACCTTCACGAACCAAAATGGTGCAAAGTGAAGGAGCAGTTGCCATGAACTTATATGTAAAAATTTTTTAGTATTCCGAGGGCCAAAAAGTAACTTCTCTTAGGATTTTCTGATACCTTAGGACACATGTTGCTAACATGTGCACAAAATAAATTGAGGTAAAGTACAGATGTTCACAGACTGCCATTCAAAGCCATGGCGTCTTAATGCTGAGATGCTGAGTGCAGTTCCCAGGGAAGGAGCTTGGGGGCACCACTCTCGCTGCTCTGAGTGTGCTCTGCCTCTGACTCACTACAAAATAAATGATGAGCGCTATTTCACTTTTTGCCTTTCTTCATTAAAGTGAAAATCCTCTTCAGATTCGTTTGGTTAGCAAAAATAGATACTAAGGTAGGTATTTCGTAAAAGCAAAGTGGCATTAACTCAAACTTTGAAAAAGCAGGGGTACCTATAATCTAAAACTGAAGTTGGCACTAGGAGGTCTGGCTGAACTTGCACAGGAATTACATGTAACCCCCCTAATCAGCTGCCGCGGCTGGAGGTGAATGTGCCGCCCCTGCAGGCATTCCTCAAGCAGCAGGCGGCAGCTGGGTGAGTGTGGGCGCACTTGCCTTGTACTGGAGATAGATTGCCTTGTATTTGTTTTTTCTATTTAAATTGATACTTGAAATATATGTAGTTGTTATTTGTTTACAATAATATTCTTCTAACAGTACTATTAGATCTTTATTAGGTTTTCTTCTTTCACTGGGACTAGTTATGCATTTATCTATCCCAGTACTTAATCTCAAATTCAACTCCGTGTTCTATTCATCAGAGCTAAATAAAACAGCTAAGTAGTATATTCTAATCTGCCGGCCCTTGATGTGACCTATGGAAGTTAAATATAATGTGTGCACTGTGGTCTGCGGTGTTACCTTAAAGACACCATAGTAATAGTATTTAAGATACAGTAATGTGAGAATTAAAAAATTATTACATTCTTAGATGTTAGTAAGTTTTCTGCAGAAGTATCTGGATACTTCATAAGCTTTACTGTATTTCATAACTAAACAAGACACCATCATAGGTATGCTAACACATTTACAGAATCAAAGACATGACAGGGCTTAGCAGTGAGGATTGGAGCATGGACTTAGAAATCAGCAGATGTGGTGAGAAAGCTCAAACCCTGCTGTGTTTTCCCTGCCTGTATTTTCCCTGGCAGTAGGACCTCAGGGAAAACACATCTCCGAGACTGTTCATTCCTCTGTACATTAATAGTATTACTTACCTTATGGTTATGGTAATGATAAAGTCATTTAATATATGATAAGTACTTGGAATATAGTAAATGCTAAATAAATGGTTACTTTTATCCCTGTGCCTATTCCTAATTCTGAACTTCCATTACTGGCACTTTATGTTAAGTACTAAAAGGCTACCAAAGAAGACAATGGGATTAATGCCTGTGTCTTCAATGCTCCCTGCTCTGGCCACCACCACCTACTATCACTGACGGCTGCTTAAATGTATGTCCAGTGCTTCTAGTGAGATCACAAATTCCTCGAAAACAGGAACATCATCTTATACTTTCATAATATACTTTACAATACCCACAACATTGTTGGGGCATTAACCCAGCTATACAAGGAGAGAATATCTTTAAAAATTCTAATTTTAGAGGGCCATGGTGACAAGTGAAATGGTTATACTTGTGGAGAGCAGGAAGAGGTAGAGCTGAACCTGCCGGTCTCTCCTTACCGCTGCAGCCCTGGGCTCTGCCATCCTTCATAAACACGTTAAGTGGGGGGATAAAAACAAAAGAGGGCCATCAAACCTCAAATATACAAATGTCTTGTGGGGTGGTCAGTTTTCAGTATGGTACCTACTTTTGAAGTCATATTTTTATACACAAGTTGTGTACAAACTCACACAGGACCAGATTGTGATCCCGATGTTTATACTGCATCTTTACAGTGATTTATTGCTTGCCAAAATATTCCTGCTAGCTACTGCTAATGTTATAACTTAGTGATCTCCTGTAATTTGCTTTTGCTGTATTATAGCTTAAGCTTAATGCAACACAAACAACATTATTTAGACTTGTGTTTTAGGGCCATGATGTTCTAATTTTGGGTGAAAATGACTGAATATATTGCTTTTTGCTATTTTCACTGTTCCCCATTCCAAATTATCAAACATGCTGTAAAACTCAAAACTTATTTTTTCCAAATAGATGCCCAAACTCAAAACTTATTTTTTCCAAATAGATGCCCTCAACTCTTTATTACCTGAGAAAAAGGGAGGGGAGAGTGTTTCTTAGGTTGTAAAAGAAGAAATAGGTGGGTAGTCTACTCAGGGTTTCTGATAAAACTATAGCAGTCCTTTGGTATGAAGATCATCTTATTAGAAGCAAAGAAAAAGCAACTTCCATTATCTTCTCAGAATGAGCAAGGATGGGCTCAGTTTCTTTAACTAACTGCTTTGAATTCCTGCTCCTTATTTTCTTGTTACCAACAGGCATTCTTGAAGATTTTGGGAGGGCAAGAATGTCTTGATTGTTAAACAGTGAAGTATAGAGCAACAATAGATACAGCCAGGGGATTAAGTGGCATACCTAGAATAAAGGATAACCATTGACATGTTTCTCAGGATAAAAAAGATTGTTGTTTTGTTTTTCTGGTTTTGAGTTAGTTCATTCCTCTGCCCGACAAATTGGAGGAACCCAGTGAATGTGTTGAATGGATGGCTACACAGATACATGCATGAATGGAAAATAGGTCATTCTCAAGAGTTTAAATGAACTGATTTGGCAATAGTGAATCCAGAAAGCAAAACTACAGCATTCCACACCAGTATGGCTTTATTGTCTACATTCCAGGGAGAAAATATCATAAAACTTTGCACATTACTATTTAAAGCCCCTGATAGGTTTTTTAATGTTCCATTTCCTAAGTCCCTTTGTTCAGTTACAAGTATCACATCACTTTTGTTGGAAAAAGGACTGATTTTACATCTTAATGATTGCACCTGCTCTGTGACAAAGCCTTGATGTTTTTAAAAAGCCATTTTCCAACTTAATAGCTCAAGGAAGAAGATTGGCCCTAGGGGAACTGGGATACAACTTTATAATTTACTCAGTGTACAACTGTCCTTCAGTTTTAAAATGAAAAAAATAAGGGTGAATGTGGAAGGGAAAAGCATGGAATAACTGACAAAGCTCAAAGGTCATTAATGACACTAAGAGAAGTAAAAATGATAAAGTAGACACAGAAAATCATATTCTGTGAAAAATGAAATAGGATTGCTCTAAGCAAAAAGAACGTAAAGGGAAAAAAGCGATGGAGGAAAGCTTTTTAGTACATCTCGGGGGGAGGGAGCAAGGACTTCACCAAGTGAGTAACTCAGAGTTGGAGCCAATGAGTGCATTCTAGCCTTTACCAGAACTTCAGAGCAAATGTTTAAAAAAAAATGGAAGTCAGTAAGAGCACACAGTTAGGAGCAAAGCTTGGTTTCCTGGAGACAGTTTTGTGTCTTCCCCAGGAAGAGAGTCCAGGCAGGGAGCCCGTGAACCCGAGCACCTGATGCAGCCTGAAGCAAAGAAAGCTGTTGACACAGGAAGCAGGTGGGGCCTTTCTGGCCAGTGAAAGCACAAAGCTTTCGGTGAGGTGGGTTTCAGCGCCCCCTGGTGATATTTTCTGGCATTACAAAATTCTCAGTGTGAATTTTATTCTCCCCCTTCCTGCTACCACAGATCCCTGTTTTCTACCTTCTTCATTCATTATTTAGAAGGTAGCAGCACTAGTGAAATGTGAATTACTCACATTGTTTGTGCAAGGTCTTAGTGTTGAGTTTACATAGAAGTCTCAACAGAAATAAAATGTTGTCCCATATGTGAGCCATATGCAAAGTCTGAAAGGTTGCTGTGGGAAATGCTATGACCTTTAGTTTCAGTGCGGTATGTTGCCTAGTTCAGCTCCTGATAAGTGTGCTAATTTATGATGATAGATTTTATTTTCATGTCATTGGAAGTAGAGCACAACAGTGACAACTAGTGGTTGCCTCAAATGGTCGAGCTCCTTTTAGTGAATGTAAAAGCAGTATTCTCGTAATGGAGCTTTTTGCGGTGTCCCCAAATACTGCATTTTGAAGCCTCATTCTGGTCCCATTATCATGTAGGAAGATAATTAGTAAGTACAGAGTGAACCAGTGATTGAGTCTTGCATTGAGGTGAAAAAAATGAAAAGACTGTGGCACAAACCCATTCAAGTCCACTCTGGGCCTTTTTGCCAAATGTTCTTGCTGTGACCTACTTCTGCAGATAAGAGAAATGGTTTTTCCATCCTTCTATGATGTTATGGCAATAGCAAACTGCTCACAAGCATCTTGGTATAGGTGGCCTTGCAAGGATAAACATTAATTATTTTCATATTATGTCTATATTTGACTTCTAAAAATGCTTCACCACTCTCTAAATATAGGTGATCTTCTGGGATTAAATCTTATGAGTTAAACAGACTAGGATGACACAAAATATGCATGGAAAGCAGGCACTTGAAATATTGGTGAGCCATGGTCATCATTAAGATCCAAACTCTACCTCGGTGTTCAGAATAACACTGAACAATCTTCACATTGTCAGCGTCACCACCTGCCTAATTCCCACATTTTAAATCACTTGATGATTGAATTCATGTTTAAGTTTGTGTTTTCAACATGAAAACTGGTATCATCCAATTCTAATTCTTGGCATCTTACAATGTAACCCCAACAAATAACTTTTGTGAGAAACAGGGTCACCAAGAAATCCTCAGGACCCCATTCTGCAATAGCTGTTGCTTCACAGAGCTAGGAATAACAGTGAGGTCTCTGGCTTTTGATCTCAACTTTGAGGCCTGGGATGCAATCCTGGGCAAAGCTTTAAGCCAAATGTCCTAGGCAGCATCATTTTCTGGTCAGGGTGCTTTGCCCAGCAACATGGAAATAGTAGATGACCAGGGTTGAAAATAGCAAAGTTCCAATCTCTTTTTAGCTCCATCTTATAAAATATTTCCTTTGACACTCCTATAGAAGAGTACTAAACTTGTGTTCTAGTTGCATAATTCACTAACTCAATAATTTATTCACTCCAACCAATAAATACTTATTGAAACCCCCCATGTGCAAGATCTTGAAGGATATACAGACTTTTGGATAAGATATTACCATTCCACATGTAAGTCTGTTTTTTCTGTTTGTTTTGGGAGCAGGGGATGGATAAGAATGTTTTTTTTAATTGGGAAAACTAAAACACCAGGTGTCAGTGAGAGGAGGTGTGAGGTCTCCTTGGGTGTCTTGTGAGAATGAGCAAGTGCTGTTGGACATATCATTGGAGCTTTGTCACATGTAATGTTTGGGAATTAATCACTTGGTGCTTTGTCCCTTGAATCCCATTCTAAAAAGCAGCTCTCAGGAACCAGTTCAAGTGTTTAATTGGTGGTGAATATACAATTGGAATGTTTAAATATGTTGAGGATGGTGACCCAAGTGTAAGGTTGCCTTTCTTGTCCAACTGCCTATCACTTCTAAAACTCAGTGCCATTTTACACAGTAAAGTTGGTAGGTAGGGGAAGGGATGTATCCAATTTCATTCCCCTACTGTGGAGTAGGCATACCCAGAGGAATAACTGTACAGTGTGAGGTTGTCAAGTTTCCTAAAGAATTTAGCTAATAGGTTTCATTGCTTAGACCTAAAATCCTGGACAATCAACATGAAGGCTAGAGACTAGTGTAGAGTGTCAGGCTTCCAAGAGTGAGTGAATGAGGAAGTTTTTGTGGGAAGTACTTCTAACTTGGGAGACTGGTTGGCCCCACTCAAAAGTTAAAGCAGCTATTCCCACTTAAAAGGAAGGAAAGCAAACATGAATGCCTGTGTTAAAAGTCAGTTAATTTAAACTTAATGGAAAAGTTGGAGACCTTGAAGGATATACAGACATTTGGATAAGGCATTACGATTCCACATGCAAGTCTGTTTTTGTTTGTTTGGGAAGCAGGGGATGGAAGCAGGGAAAGCAAGCACTTGAAATATTGGTGAGCTGTGGTCATTGTTAAGATCCAAACTCTACCTCGGTGTTCAGAATAACACTGAACAATCTTCACATTGTCAGTGTCTCCATCTGCCTAATTCCGACATTTTAAATTACTTGATGATTGAGGTCATCTTTAAGTTGTTGTTTTCAAAATGAAAATTGTTATCATCCAATTTTAATTCTTAGCATCTTTCAATGTTACCCCAGCAAATAATTTTTGTAGGAGAGAAGGTCAGAACATTGAAGGAGCTGTGCAGCATCTCTTCCAGAGGCATTTCTCTTGAATGGCTTAGTTGTACAGGTAATGGGAAAGGCTGACTCAGGCTGACTCCAGGCTTAGCAGAGAATGTATTCTGGGTACCACTGTAAGCATTATGGAAGGCCAGAAAGTCACTTGCAGGAAGGCTAATATCATACATTTCAGATTCCCTCAAGGGGAAAAATGTTTATGAAATTCAACTTTAGCAACTTGAGTCATGAGATACTTGTTTTCTGCGAACATCAGACTTAGTACCAAAAATGCACTTTGGATCCATTTTTCTTTCCACGTAAGAATACCTTTTTACTGTGTACCAGAAGTTTTCTCTGAAATTCAGAGAGAACAGTAGGAATCAGTTGCCAGCTTGTTGCTGGGTTCTGTGGGACAAAGGGAAGACCCTTTGGAAGTCCTCACCTGGCTGCCGCAGACTCTATGATAGGTTGAGCCGTAGCCAGGCCCGGAAGGACATGGTGTCCCAGGACTGGGTGAGTGAGAATTGAGCCTTACTGGGAGACCTGGGCTGACTCACCTTCAGCGTGTGCCAGGCTCTGCTCCACTCTCCCACGCTGCTTAATACCCCAGGGCTGTGCACTGCCTGTGTCAAGATTTCCCTGAGGCCAAAAGTTAATTCCTTCAGAAAGTTTGGAGTAGTCCAGGTGTGAGTTATACAAGTGGATGAAGGAAGCCAGGAAGGGTGTTTGAAAGACGAATCATTAAGATGATTTCCCACACCCCATCCATCTTTCCCCTAATATTTTTTTGACATTTTATTGTCAAGTTTTCATTAAAATATAATGCATATATAGGAAAATACATAAATCTTCATCAGTAAATTATTAAGAAGTGGGTCCACCTATTTACCCAGCTTGTGGATCAGGAAATAAATGTAGTGTGCACTCTGTCCTCCAAAGGTCTGCCTCCACCCTGACTTCTGTCGTTGTTGATTTTTGTCTATTCCTAAATATCCTGAAAGTGGAATTTTACAAGATGTAACCTTTTGGGCCTTTCAACATTACAACTGCCTGTAGCAGTAGCTCTTCTGTTCTCATTGCTGTATAGTATATCCATTTATGAATATATCTCATATATCTCACTTTATTCTTCTATGGATGGGCATTTAGATTGTTTCTGGTTTGGAGCTATTGCAAGTGGTACTGCTGTGAACAGCCCTCTATGATCTTTTGGTGCCCATGTTTTCTCACTTTTGGTGGATATTTACCTAGGAGGAGAATTATGGATGTTCAGCTTTAGAAGATATTGTCAAATAGTTTTCCAAAGTATTTGTACTAACTTAAACACCCACCAGGGGTATATGAATTCTAGTTCTTCCAAATCCTCAACAGAATTGGACATGTTCTGTCTATTTCATTTAACTAGTCTGGTAAGTGTGGTTATAACTCATGTGGTTTTAATTTAGTTCCTCTCCTAATTGATGAAGTTAAGCACCTTGTAAGGCCTGTGGGCCTCCTTTTTCTGTGAAGTGCCTGCTCAAGTCTTTTACCCATTTTTAAAATCGGGTTTCTGATCTTTTTCTTACTGATTTGTAGTTCTTTATGCATTTTTCTATGTCCTTAATGATTATCTGCCTGCCGGATCTAGCCATCTATGATAGAGGGTGTTGAAGTTTCCAGTGCTGAAAGGGAATTCATCTCTCTCTCCTTGCATTTCTTAGATTTTGCTTCACATAGCTGGATGCTCTGTTACTAGGCACATGCACATTAAGGACTGTTAGCTTTTCTTGGAGAATTATCCACTTTAATGCCTACCATATTTGTCAGTTTTGTATTTGTTGCCTTTTTTCTTTGATCTTGTTTTTGCCCTCCATTCTTTCTTTCTTTTGTAGTTTTAACTGAGTATTTTATAGGATGCTATTTTCCCTCCTTAGCATGGCAGTTATGCCTTTTTTTCTACCTCTTTCAGTGGTTGACCTTGAATTTTCAATATGCAGTAACAAGTAAACCCACGTCCACTTTCAAATTAACACTATACCACTTCACAACTAGTGTTGAGTACTTTATAATAAAAAAAATCCTAATTCCCCCTCATGTTCTTTGTATCATAGCTATCATTTGTTTCACATATATGAGCATTGTAAGTATGTATATGTATATATATGCATATATAAAAACATACATAATGAAATGCATTGTTGCTATTATTACTTTGGCCAAACTGGTATCTATTATACCAGTTAAGAAAAAGGTTTTATTTTACCTTACTTCCTTCCTTTATGTAGATTTGAGTTTCTCACCTGTATCATTTTCCTTCTTTCCAAATAACTTCTTTCGATGTTTCTTGCAAGGCAGGTCTACTGGCAACAATTTCCTCAATTCTTGTCTGAAAACATCATTATTTCTTCTTCACTTTTGAAGGATTATTTTGCAGGGTACAGAATTCTAGGTTGGTTGATTTTTTTCTCTTGATACTAAATGTTTCACTTCATTCTCTCATCTTGCTTGCATGGTTTCTGGGAAAACACTGAATTTAATTCTTATCTTTGTTCCTCTGCAGGTCGGGTGCTTTTTTCCTCAGACTTCTTTCTGAATCTTTTCTTTATCTTTGATTTTCTGTAGTTTGAAAATGATACACCTATGTGTAAGTGGTGGGATTTTTTGTCTTTGTTTTGGCATTCATCCTGCTTCATATGTTCTGAGCTTTCTGTAATCTGTGGTTTGCTGTCTGACATTAATTTGGGGGAAATTCTCAGTAATTATTGTTTGAAATATTTCTTCTGTTGCTTTCCGTCTTTCTCCTCTTTCTTATATTCCCATGACACCTATTTACATCTTTATAATTGTCCCACAGTACTTGGCATTCTGTTCTATTTATTTCTATTAGTGTTCTTTTTGCTTTTCAGTTTTCAATGATTCTATTGATCCGTCCTCCTCTAGCTCAGATATTCTTTCCTTAGTTGGGTTTAGTCTACTCAATGTCCATCAGAGGCATTCTTCATTTCTGGTAGAGTTCTTTGATCCATAGCATTTTACTCTGGTTCTTCCTTAGGAATCTCATGTATCTGCTTATATTATACAACCATCTGCTTTACCCATTAGAGTCTCAGCATATGAATCATAGTCATTTTGAATTCTCAGTCCTAATGTTTCCAACATTCCTGTCATGTCTGGTCTGATGCCTGCTCTGGCTCTTCAAATTGTGTTTTTGACTTTCGGTATGCCTTGTAATTCTTTCTTAATAGCCAGGCATGATGTACTGGGCAAAAGGAACTTCTGTAATTAGGCCTTTAGCAATGTAGTGATGAAGTGTGGTGGGAGAGGAAGCATCTATTGTCCTATCATGAGGTCTCAGTTGTTCAGTGAGCCTGTTTCTCTGGGCTGTGAACTTTACAAGTGTTTTTCAGTTTTCCCCCCTCTTGGGGTATGACAGGATGGCTAGAGTGTGTCTTTCAGATGGGTATTTCCCTTTCCCCTGCTTGCTTAGGCTCTGATATTACCCCATCAGGTTAGGCTCTGGTTAACTAGTGCCCCTGAGGGCAGACCTTATTAAGAAAAACAGAGAGCTCCAACATTTACTGTGAGAACTGGGTAGAGCTCCTGCGAGTAAACCTCACAGAAGCATGGGGACCACTATGATGGAATTCCTGGGATTGTTCCCTCCCAGACCCATCGTGCTGAGCTTCCAGCAGGTCATCAGGCACCAGTTCAGGCCTCCCCGCCCTGGCTCGGGCTCTCAGCAGTTTCTGCTCTGGTAAGCGTGGGTCTCTGTATCCTCCTGTCCCTCCCATTCCAGGGTGATGCTTTGCCCTGTGTCCTCTCTCTTATTGATCCAATAACTGCTGTTGATACTAGTCTGTTCAGCTTTTTACTTGTTAGGATACTGTGGCAATTTCAAAGTTCCTTACATGTAGATCCACAAACTGCAAATTCCCCCAATATTTTTTAGTTCAGTAAACATTAATTGGGTGCAATTTCGGTATCAAATGCACTTATCATGCAGGTGAGCTCATAAGATTGAAATATGTTTTTCCTCCAGTCTTCTTCACCTACACATTGGGGTGAGGAGAAGGAGGCTTAGTTCTTTTCTTTCTTTTGTTAGTAATTAATATTCAGTAAATATGCAGATCTTAATTGTTCACTTTGATTAATTTTTGCATATATATATAAAATGTAGGTTTCTCAGTCTTGGCCCTACTGACACACTTGGACTGGGTAATTCTCTGTTGCAGGAATCTGTCCTGTTTGTCCCTCCCCCAGTGGTATCCCCCTAGTCATGACAATCAGAAGCTGTCTCCAGCTTTTGTCAAATGTTCCCCAAGGATCAAAATCATCCTTGGTTGACACCCACTGATAAACAGCAATGCAACTACTATCTGAAAAGAAGATATATCCATTTCTCCAGAAGGGTCCCTTTCGGGCCTTTTGTTAATCCTCCCTTCTCCCCCAAACCACTGTCACTGATTCATTTTGGCTGTATAGTTGACCTTGAACAATGTAGGCCTGAACTGCACAAGTCCACTTCTATGTACACGTTTTTTACAATAAACATTGGAAAATTCTTTGGAGATTACAGCAATTTTAAAAAATGTTTTCTTTTCTCTAGCTTACTTCATGGTAAGAATACAGTATATAATACAAATTAACATACAAATTATGTGTGAATCAGTTGTTTATGTTTCAGTAAGTCTTCTAGTCAATAGTAGGGTGTTAGTAGTTAAGTTTTTGGGGAATCAAAAAGTTATACATGGATTTTCAACTGTAGAGGTATCAGGACCCAACCCCCATGTTGTTCAAGGATTAACTTTGCATAGTTTTTGGACTTTGCATAAATTGAATCATTCAGTGTGTACACACTTGTCCAGTTTCTTTTACTTAACATTATATTTTTATAATTTATACATGATATTGCATTTATCAGTGATTTATTCTTTTTTATTACAGAATAAAGTTTCATTTTATAAATATGCTACAATTTGTTTAATACATTCTGTGTTGATGGACACTTAGGTTGTTCCAACTTGGGACTATGTTGAATAAGGCTGCTGTAAATATTCTGGTAAGGTCTTTTTGTGGATATATTTGCATTCCTCTCAGTAAATATCTAGGAACAGAATTTCTGCGTTGTAGGGTACCTATATATTTAATTTTTAATAAACCTCCAAACACTTCTACAAAGTGGTTGTGCCATTTTACACAACTAGCAATGAGGTATGAGAGGGGCACTTATGCCATATCATCAGCAATGACAGTTGGTGTTGTCAATCTTTTTAATTCTAGCTATTCTGATGGGTATCTAATTAAGATTGTCCTTTGGACCAAGGATATTGAGCACCTTTTCAGGCGTTTTTTGCTTATTCATCTTCTATTTTGAAGAACCTAAGTCTTCTATGGTTATTTGTAGGAGTCCCCATACACCCTTTCCTATCCTCTAAAAAATTTAAAGGAACCTGCCACTGAGAAACGTCAGGGACTGAAAACCTTTTGTCATCTGAATAAATTTGGCCTAAATTATAAAAACTGTGAAACATACCCTTCTCTTTTTGTTTTCTTTTCCGATTCCAAACTTAGTGTGAGGCTAGAGAGTATTTTCCTTCAGTGAGGTCAGAAATACTCCTGGTTAGTCAGAGACACCTACAAACTACTTTTGTTTTCTTTGGGGAGGTGTCCAGTTCCCACAGCCCCCACACAGTGGCTGGCCTTGCCTCATCCTTCTGCAACTTGGCAAACAAATTAACAGCAAGCACCTGTCCCCACACAGGCAGCAACTGAGGCACCTTCAGAATTCCATATCCAAGGGAGTTCTTGGTGAGTTGTTTTCTGGAAGCATTTTTCTTTCTTTTTTTTTTCGTAAAACATGATTTCATCTTTAATTTTTTTTTTGAGAGGACATCTCTCATATTTATTGATCAAATGGTTGTTAACAACAATAAAATTCAGTATAGGGGGATCAATGCTCAATGTACAATCATTAATCCATGTCAAGCCTAATTCTCGTCAGTCTCCAATCTTTTGAAGCATAACGAACAAGTTCTTACATGGTGAACGAATTCTTACATAGTGAATAAATTCTTACATGGTGAATTTACAAGGGCATTCATCACAGAAACTTTCAGTTTTGATCACGCATTATGAACTATAAACAATCAAGTCAAATATGAATATTCGTTTGATTTTTATACTTGATTTATATGTTGATCCCACATTTCTCCCTTTATTATTATTATTATTATTATTATTTTTTGTTTGTTTGTTTTTTTAATAAAATGCTGAAGTGGTAGGTAGATGCAAGATAAAGGTAGAAAACATAGTTTAGTGCTGTAAGAGGGCAAATGTAGATGATCAGGTGTGTGCCTGTAGACTAAGTATTAATCCAGGCTAGACAAGGGCAGCAAAACATCCAGAGATGCAGAAGATTTCTCTCAAAGCAGGGGGGGTGAGGTTCTAAGCCTCACCTCCGTTGATCCCCAATTTCTCACCTGATGGCTCCCCTGCGACTGTGCCTGTCTTAGGTTGTTCCTCCCTTGAGGAATCTTACCCGTCTCTGGCTAACCAGTCATCTTCCGGGGCCATACAGGGAAATGTAAAGTTGGTAAGTGAGAGAGAAGCCATATTGTTTGAAAAGGTTAGCTTTTTACTTCTTTGCAGATTTGTGCCCTGTGGCTTCTATGCCCAGCACTTGTCTCGAGGTATCTTTACCACCTGGAGGAATTATGTACTCGGTAAATTCGATATGAGGCACGAATTCTATTTAAGGGTTGTAATTAGGAAGGAAGAAGAAAAGCTATAGATGTAGCATATGGAAGAAAACATGGGAGGATTGATTATTTCTTTGACATATCTTCTTGTAGAGTACCTTAAGTATGTATAGGTTTTAAACTACTAACTAATTTGCACACACATATTAACATAATAGGAATACGGTGACATAAACACAGCAAATCTATAATTACCATCCATCTCCAGTGAAGCCAAGAAAACCATTTAGGCACCCTAGGCATTTGTGAAAATTTGTCGATGATATGATGGATATTGTCCAACTGTACTTGAACAGTCTGAGAGAAATCAGACAAATTAAAGCAGCCCATTTCTGGGATCTGTTCACATCCCATATGTTCTTTTAACCATAGATAGTCTATAGTCATAAGATTTTGGAGTGCTACAACTTGCACCCCTCCCAACTCCTGGTTAAGTTCCAACCATACAGATCTGGTCAAATTCGTTGTCTCACTGTATGCACATGCCAGCCTAGACATCTCCCTCCTCATTCCAATGGCAAGTCCAGGAAACGGTGGGGTGGATGCAGCCACAACCGCAGCATCGCCCGGATCCCTGTGGACGCTTTTTGATGATCATCCCCCTGGCACAAGTCCTCCAGAGAGTGCTGATGCCGGAAGCTCCTCCTCATATTGTATCTTAGTTCATTTTCTGGGTATCCAAGCTAGGCCTTGATCTTCTGCATAGAAACAAACAGACCCTTTGCCCACACTTTGACATGCCCTCTATACCACTGTGCAGAATTCATTGGAGGTTAGCACACAGGAACTGCTTTTTTTTTTAATCTTTAATATACACTTACATGAAGAATACTAAGTTTACTATGCTCTCCCCTATATCAGGTCCCCCCTAACAACCACATTACAGTTACTGTCCATCAGCTTAGCAAAATGTTGTAGAATCACTACTTGTCCTCTCCGTGTTGTGCAGCCCACCCTCCCCTTTCTCCCTCCCCCCATGCATGCTAATCTTAATACCCCCCTTCTTCCCCCCCCCTTATCCCTCCCTGCCCACCCATCCTCCCCAGTTCCTTTCCCTTTGGTACCTGTTAGTCCATTTTTGGGTTCTGTAATTCCACTGCTGTTTTGTGGAAGCATTTTTCTTTTACTCAAACAGCAATGTCTTTACTCAGTCAAAAAATGTTTTCTATCAAAAAAGATTCCTTTTTCCATCTAAATTCTGGTAACTTGCAGTGGAAAGGGGTCTCCGGGGTTTTCTTTGTTCTTAGTTTCTGTCCAACAAAATAATTTGCTGCTAAGATGGTATTTTCCTAGCCTGTCCCCTTGAGCTAACCAGAAAAAAAGATTCCTCTCTGAAACTGAGTAATTTAGGATATGGCTTCTGAAAGGACACGAGGGCCCTGGAAGCAGGGTGTTTTCTTGCTGCACTCTTTAAAGGGACTTGGTGGTCCCTGGAAGGGGTGTGGCTTGTGTGTGTGTGCTTGTGGAGTGACATGTCCAGGGCACGTTGTGATCTCTAAGTACCATTTCCCCCTAAAGGAACCAGGTCTTTGGGAAAATGGCTGATTCCATATCTAGGATAAGAAAAGTGTAAGATGAAGACAGAAAACAAGTGAACAAACAAAAACCATTGCAAACTCCTAGGATCACAGCAGCAGGGCTTAGATTTCAAGCTGAAGAAGTTTCCAGTGACAAAGATGGGACAACTTGAGCATCAATAAAAGTAATGACTGCATGTCAGATATATTGTGAATCCATGAGTTTATAATGACACTAAAAACACAAACAAAAAGAGTCACCATATTCCAGTCTGCAGAAACCTGATGGGGCAAATGATCTGATTTCTTCAAAACATAAAAAGAAAAGGGGAAAAAAGGAGAGAAGAGGACCCCCTTCCTGAGCCCACTTATTTCTCACACCCTAGAAGGATGAAGACCTCAAAGAAATTTTTTACCCCCAAATCAGTAAAAAGCAGAAAACATTTTTCAAAAATGTTTATAAGCCTTATCTTTAAGTATATGCCAAATGGAATAGTTCTGAGAGCACAGCAGACTTAATGGAATACTTGTTTGTACTCATAACATGTTGGCAATTTAATTGTGCTAAAGACACCTGAAACAATATATGAGTTTCAAAAATTTCTCTACTCCCTGCCAAAACATAGTGTATTTTTTCTAATGGCCTTATAACTTGGACAAGTTGTGGTACTTACTATCATCTCATCAAAATTTATCTTTCTGTCTCCTCTCAAAATGCCTCTAATTCTGAGGAAATTATTTCTTATCTTGCTATAAAGAACCGTAGATATGTAATGTTAATTTTTCAGCTTAACAGCCATGAATTTCAGCCATGTGGGGAGGGCTTTTGACTAAACTTTCTCGGACCCCTGTGTAGGCAGCGTTTGCCTGTTTGGGGCTGGTCACAAGCGCTGCAGAGCCTGGCACAGCCCTAGACCAACCCGGGGAGGGGGAAGCCCCTGTTCACAGATGATGAGACTAAGGCATGAAGGCTGGGCCACCTGACTATGTGGCCTCTAGAAAACGCATATGTTCTTTCTCCTTTAGCTGCTTAGCTGTCCCCTTCAGCCACATTTTCTCTTACAGCTGTCTATATATTATGCCAGCTCTGACTTGCATAGAATTATGTAAATTATTCAGTTATAGAAACTCATAGAACTTGCATTTCTGTGGAAAGAAGGCAAGACTGAGGTCTCATTCTGAGTTAGAGGCTAGCATTTTATGACAGTGAGCTGATTTTAAAGTATTTCCTAACAAAACAGTTGAGCTTTGATCATTTCCAAATACTTGATGCCTCAATTACCAGAAAAGTCCATTCCAAATTGTAATACACTAATGATTGAGTGGTTATGGTCTTACATATATATATCCGACTGTTTTATAGAGTATCTTGGTGAATTCTTCTTTCTGGTTAATGTTGTGATATAAGTTGGTTACATTTGGTAAGGGCCTAATTATTGTAAGTTTAGTCAAATAATTTCATGTAGTAAAGATCCATTGTGTATTCAATGATCTCAGATTCAGAGCTGAATTTCTAAAGGAGTAGATTATATCAGTAACCAAGGATGTGCTGGTTGACCTCTAAGAGTGCTACCTGTTACACCCCTTTTGGAGACCACCAACATAAAGTTATGAGGCCTCTGAGCTCCAAGTAATTTATCATGGAGCAGGTGATATTTTACATTAAGCCATCTCCATTCTTATATTTGCAACATTATAGGTTCACAGTGTTGTCTTCAGATGCCATGTCTGCAATTTCAGTACCTGTCACTGGTAGATGTTATTGTTATATAGGTAGTATAAACAAAATGAAGCTTTATTTAATTAAACCTTGGATATTTTATATCTACAATCAGCCATTTGTGCTTCTTCCTTTAAAAATAATTGAACAAAAATTCATTCATGAACAACAGAGAAAAAGATGCATCTCTGGCAATATCTAAAATACATAAAACATTTAGGTATTGTAATAATAAAACTAATAATAGCAACAAGTTTTTCCAATTATTGAGGGCCTTATCTGTTCCAAGGTTTGCCAAGCCATTTATGTCCCTCATCATACGGAGCTCTCAGCCGTAGATGGGCAGACCCAGAAGCAGCTGAGGCTCTGAGTGGTAGTTTGGCTCATAGATGTTGAAGGGATTCAGTCTCAGCTTCCCTTCAGTCCGGAGCCCATATCTCTACTTTCCCACAGCCTCTAATGTGTGCCTTCTCATGCTAATATGCTTTTATTTCTGTCTGTTTAATAGGCTCTGTCTCCAACTTTCCAGTCTTCCCATATCAAGGAGAGTTCCCCTTTCTTCCCCTTTCTGGTACTGACCTGATTCTCCTAGCTCCTCCTGGAGCTTAGAAGTTGGGTGTGAAACATTCCACTTTGAACCTTGATTACTACATGCCTTTCTCTAGTCCCATAAGTCATTCTTGGAGAAGCTCCATGAGCAGATGTGCATAGAAGAGCCCCCCTTTGCTTTCCGCATGGCTTAAAGTAAAAAGGCTGAAGCTTGTGGTTAAAACACCACATGGCATTGTCTTCTGACAGTGCATTTACTTTTATTTCATTTTGTAGTTCTAAAATCCTCATGTGTCATTCTCTACCCCTCCTTTAAAATGATTTAGAGTTTTATGAATCCTGCTTATTCCAAGAACTCCAAGTAACAGGCTTAAGAAACACATGGTGTTTATTTTAAAATGGATATATTTGGGGGCAGAACCAACATGGCAGCATGAGTAGGACACTGGGAATCTCCTCCCAAAAACATATATATTTTTGAAAATACAACAAATACAACTAATCCTAAAAGAGAGACCAGAAGACACAGGACAACAGCCAGACTACATCCACATGTGCAAGAGCCCAGCACCTGGTGAAAGGGGGAAGATACAACCCCCAGCCCAGTGGAACACGAGCACACCTCCCCCCAGCTCCCGGCAGGAGGGAGAGGGAGCCCAGGACTGCTAAACACCCAGCCCAGCCACCCACACCAGAGCGCAGAAACAGTGCATGCATGGAGGGCTGGAAACTAGGGAAACAGGGCAGCAAGACCTCTGAGTGGGTTCCGAAGCTGATGCCACTGTGACAAAGAAAAGCGAGTGCTTTTTGAAAGTCTTAAAGGGACAGGGACATAACAGCTGGACAACACAGGTCACAGCCCAGTGGCTGGAAATTACAGGTAAAACTGGATGCACTAACCCCCTGGGCAACAGTCCCCTCACGGGGGACCCCTCACGGATGTAAACAGACAAACAGCCCCCCAGTCCATTACCCCTCTGAGCGCTGCGAAAGCAGAGAATCAGCCTAAGGCAGGCCCCGCACTCAGAAAGGGAGCTTCCTCCATATTGGCCAGGTAAGACACAAAGACCCAGTCTACACGCAGTTACCCAACACAAGCCACTAGGGGTTGCAGTTGTCCCAGTAAAGAAAGGCCAGTAGCAAGTGAAAAGTTTGGCCCTCCCAGCCGACAGTCAATAGCACCTGTCAACATGAAAAGGCAAAAAAATATGATCCAGACAAGACTAACCCAGACAGCTTCAGCATCTGCAACATCTTCCCCTGAGAAGGAACCTGGGGAGATAGATTTAACCAGTCTTTCTGAAAAGGAATTCAAACAAAAGTAATAACCATGCTGATGGACTTGCAGAGAAATATGCAAGAACTAAGGAAGGAGAATACAGAAATACAACAAGCTCTGGAAGGACTTCAAAACAGAATGGACAAGATGTAAGAGACCATCAATGGACTAGAAAACAGAGAACAGGAATGCAGAGAAGTTGATGCAGAGAGAGATAAAAGGATCTCCAGGAATGAAAGAATTCTAAGAGAGCTGAGTGACCAATCGAAATGGAACAATATCCGCATTATAGGGGTACCAGAAGAAGAAGAGAGAGAAAAAGGGATAGAAAGTGTCTTTGAAGAAATAATTGCTGAAAACTTCCCCATACTAGGGGAAGAAATGGTCTCTCAGACCACAGAGGTACACAGAACTCCAATGACAAGGGATCCAAGGAGGGCAACACCAAGACACATAATAATTAAAATGGCAAAGATAAAAGACAAGAACAAAGTATTAAAGGCAGCCAGAGAGAAAAAAAAGGTTACCTACAAAGGAAAACCCATCAGGCTATAATCAGACTTCTCAACAGAAACCCTACAGGCCAGAAGAGAATGGCATGATATACTTAATGCAATGAAACAGAAGGGCCTCGGAACAAGACTGCTGTATCCAGTACAAATAACATATAAACATGAAGGAGGGATTAAACAATTCCCTGCCAAGCAAAAGTTGAGGGAATTTGCCTCCCACAAACCACCTCTACAGGGCATCCTACAGGGACTACTCTAGATTGGAGCACTCCTAAAAAGAGCACAGAACAAAACACCCAACATATGAAGAAGGGAGGTGGAGGAATAAGAAGGAAGAGAAATAAGGAATCATCAGACCGTGTTTATAATAGCTCAACAAGCGAGTTAAGGTAGACAGTAAGATAGTAAAGAAGCTAACCCTGAACCATTGGTAAACACAAACTTAAAGCCTGCAATGGCAATAAGTACATACCTTTCAATAATCATCCTAAATGTAAATGGACTGAATGCACCAATCAAAAGACACAGAGTAATAGAATGGATAAAAAAACAAGATCCATCCAGATGCTGCTTACATGAGACTCACCTCAAACCCAAAGATATGCACAGACTTAAAGTCAAGGGATGGAAAAAGATATTTCACGCAAACAACAGAGAGAAGAAAGCAGGTGTTGCAATTCCGGTATCAGACAAAACAGACTTCAAAATAAAGAAAGTATCAAAAGATAAAGAAGGACATTACATAATGATAAAGGACTCAGTCCAACAAGAGGATATAACCATTATAAATATATATGCACACAATACACGAGCACCAACATACCTGAAAGAAATACTAACAGAACTAAAGGAGGAAATAGAATGCAATGCATTCATTCTAGGAGACTTCAACACACCACTCACTCCAAAGGACAGATCCACCAGACAGAAATAAGTAAGGACACAGAGGCACTGAATAACACACTAGGGCAGATGGACCTAATAGACATTTACAGAACTCTAGATCCAAAAGCAACAGGATACACATTCTTCTCAAGTGCACATGGAACATTCTCCAGAATAGACCACGTACTAGGCCACAAACAGAGCCTCAGTAAATTCCAAAAGATTGAAATCCTACCAACCAACTTTTCAGACCACAAAGGCATAAAACTAGAAATAAACTGAACAAGAAAGCAAAAGGGCTCACAAACACATGGAGGCTCAACAACACGCTCCTAAATAATCAATGGATCAATGACCAAATCAAAATGGAGATCCAGCAATATATGGAAACAAACGACAACAGCAACACAAAGACCCAACTACTGTGGGACACAGCAAAAGCAGTCTTAAGAGGAAATTATATAGCAATCCAGGCATATTTTAAAAAGGTAGAACAATCCCAAATGAATGGTCTAATGTCACAATTATCTAAATTGTAAAAAGAAGAACAAATGAGGCCTAAGGTCAGCAGAAGGAGGGACATAATAAAGATCAGAGAAGAAATAAATAAAATTGAGAAGAATAAAACAGTAACAAAAATCAATGAAACCAAGAGCTGATTCTTCAAGAAAATAAACAAAATAGATAAACTTCTAGCCAGGATTATTAAGAGGAAAAGAGAGTCAACACAAATCAACAGCATCAGAAATGAGAACGGAAAAATCACGACAGACCCCACAGAAATACAAAGAATTATTAGAGAGTACTATGAAAACCTATAAGCTAACTAGCTGGGAAACCTAGGAGAAATGGACAACTTCCTAGAAAAATACAACCTTCCAAGACTGACCCAGAAAGAAAAAGAAAATCTAAACAGACCAATTACCAGCAACAAAACTGAAGTGGCAATAAAAAAACTACCAAAGAACAAAACCCCCAGGCGAGATGGGTTTACCTCGCAATTTTATCAGACATACAGGGAAGACATAATACCCATTCTCCTTAAAGTTTTCCAAAAAAATAGGAGAGGGAATACTCCCAAACTCATTCTATGAAGCCAACATCACCCTAATACCAAAACCAGGCAAAGACCCAACCAAAAAAGAAAACTGCAGACCAATATCCCTCATGAACGTAGATGCAAAAATACTCAACAAAATATTAGCAAACCGAATTCAAAAATACATCAAAAGGATCATACACCATGACCAAGTGGGATTCATCTCAGGGGTGCAAGGATGGTACAACATTCGAAAATCCATCAACATCATCCACCACATCAACAAGAAGAAAGACAAAAACCACATGATCATCTCCATCGATGCTGAAAAAGCATTTGACAAAATTCAACATCTATTCATGATAAAAACTCTCAGAAAATGGGAATAGAGGGGAAGTACCTCAATAATAAAGGCCATTTATGATAAACCCACAGCCAACATTATACTGAACAGCAAGAAGCTGAAAGCTTATCCTCTGAGATGGGGAATGAGACAGGGATGCCCACTCTCCCCACTGTTATTTAACATAGTAGTGGAGGTCCTAGCCACAGCAATCAGACAAAACCAAAAAATACAAGGAATTCAGATTGCTAAAGAAGAAGTTAAACTGTCACTATTTGCAGATGATATGATACTGTACATAAAAAACCCTAAAGACTCCACTGGAAAACTACTAGAACTGATATTGGAATACAGCAAAGTTGCAGGATACAAAATTAACACACAGAAATCTGTAGCTTTCCTATACACTAACAATGAACCAATAGAAAGAGAAATCAGGAAAACAACTCCATTCACAATTGCATCAAGAAAAATAAAATACCTAGGAATAAACCTAACCAAAGAAGTGAAAGACTTATACTCTGAAAACTACAGGTCACTCTTAAGAGAAATTAAAGGGGACACTAAGAGATGGAAACTCATCCCATCCTCATGGCTAGGAAGAATTAATATTGTCAAAATGGCCATCCTGCCCAAAGCAATATACAGATTTGATGCAATCCCTATCAAATTACCAGCAACATTCTTCAATGAAATGGAACAAATAATTCAAAAATTCATATGTAAACACAAAAGACCACGAATAGCCAAAGCAATCCTGAGAAAGAAGAATAAAGTAGGGGGGATCTCACTCCCCAACTTCAAGCTCTACTATAAAGCCATAGTAATCAAGACAATTTGGTACTGGCACAAGAACAGAGCCACAGATCAATTGAACAGACTAGAGAATCCAGACATTAACCCAGACATATATGGTCAATTAATATTTGATGAAGGAGCCACGGACATACAATGGCGAAATGACAGTCTCTTCAACAGATGGTGCTGGCAAAACTGGACAGCTACATGTAGGAGAATGAAACTGGACCATTGTCTAACCCCATATACAAAAGTAAACTCAAAATGGATCAAAGACCTGTATGTAAGTTATGAAACCGTTAAACTCTTGTAGAAAAACATAGGCAAAAACCTCTTAGACATAAACATAAGTGACCTCTTCTTGAACATATCTCCCCGGGCAAGGAAAACAACAGCAAAAATGGACAAGTGGGACTATATTAAGCTGAAAAGTTTCTGTATAGCAAAAGACACCATCAATAGAACAAAAAGGAACCCTACAGTATGGGAGAATATATTTGAAAATGACAGATCTAATAAAGGCTTGACATCCAAAATATATAAAGAGCTCACATGCCTCAACAAACAAAAGACAAATAACCCAATTAAAAAACGGGCAGAGGAACTGATCAGACAGTTCTCCAAAAAAGAAATACAGATGGCCAACAGACACATGAAAAGATGCTCCACATTGCTAATTATCAGAGAAATGCAAATTAAAACTACAATGAGGTATCACCTCACACCAGTAAGGATGGCTGCCATCCAAAAGACAAACAACAACAAATGTTGGTGAGGTTGTGGAGAATGGGGAACCCTCATACACTGCTGGTGGGAATGTAAATTAGTTCAACCATTGTGGAAAGCAGTATGGAGGTGCATCAAAATTCTCAAAACAGACTTACCATTTGACCCAGGTATTCCACTTGTAGGAATTTACCTTAAGAACGCCGCAATCAAGTTTGATAAAGACAGATGCACCCCTATGGTTATCACAGCACTATTTACAATAGCCAAGAATTGGAAGCAACCTAAATGTCCATTGATAGATGAATGGATAAAGAAGATGTGATACATATACACAATAGAATACTACTCAGCCATAAGAAGAGGGAAAATCCTACCATTTGCAGCAACATGGATGGAGCTGGAGGGTATTATGCTCAGTGAAATAAGCCAAGCGGAGAAATAGAAATACCAAATGATTTCACTCATCTGTGGAGTATAAGAACAAAGGAAAAACTGAAGGAACAAAACAGCAGCAGAATCACAGAACCCAAGAATGGACTAACAGGTACCAAAGGAAAAGGGACTGGGGAGGATGGGTGGGTAGGGAGGGATAAGGGGGTGGGAAGAAGAAGGGGGGTATTAAGATTAGCATGCATGGGGGGTGTGGGAGTAAGGGGAGGGCTGTACAACACAGAGAAGACAAGTAGTGATTCTACAACATTTTGCTATGCTGATGGACAGTGACTGTGAAGGGGTTTATAGGGGGGACCTGGTATAAGGAAGAGCCTAGTAAACATAATATTCATCATGTAAGTGTAGAATAATGATAAAAAAAGAAAGAAAGAATAGGGGGATTACTCCCTGATAGGATAAAACTAACTGTAAATCAACGATTAATGCTATCTTTAAATATCCTTAATTTTGAACACTTAAAGGGTGTCAGATGATCGGCTGTGGAGGTACATTTTTTTGATAATGTTCATTTCTCTTAAAAAAAAGCAGTTCCTGTTTGGTGACCTCCAATGAGTTCTACACAATGGTATAAAGGGCATATCAAAGTGTGGGCAAAAGGTCTTTTTGTGTTTATACAGAGGATCACAGCCTAATTTGGCTACCCAGAAAATGAACTAAGATACAATATGAAAAAGAACTTCCAACATCAGCACTCTCTGGAAGACTCATCCCAGAAGATGATCATCAAAAAACCCCAACAAAATCCATGCGCTGGTACAGGTGTAGATTCACTCATCCCAACGGTTCCTGGACTTGCCATGGGAATGAAGAAGGAGATATCTAAGCTGGCCTGTGCATACAGTAAAACAACAAATTTGACTGGATCTATACTGTTAGAACTCAACCAAGAATTAGGAGAAGTGCAAATTGTAGCACTCCAAAATCTTACAACTACAGACTATCTACTGTTAAAAGAACATATGGGATGTGAACAGTCCCCAGGAATGGGTTGTTTTAATTTGTCTGATTTCTCTCAGACTGTTCAAGTTAAGTTAGACAATACCCACCATATCATAGATAATTTTCACAAATGCCTAAGATGCCTAACTGGTTTTCTTAGTTTCACTGGAGATGGCTGGTAATTATAGGTCTGCTTTGGTTATGTAACTGTACTCCTATTATGTTAATGTGTGTGTGCAATTTAATTAGTAGTTTAAAACCTATACATGCTTATGTTACTCTACAAGAAGATATGTCAAAGAAATAATCAATCTTCCCATGTTTTCTTCCACCTGCTACTTCTATAACTTTTCTTCTTCCTTCCTAATTACAACCCTTAAATAGAATTCGTGCCTCATATCGAATTTACTGAGTATCATAATTCTTCCAAGTGGTAAAGATACCTCAAGATAAATGCTGGGCATAAAAGCCACAGGGCATAAATATGCAAAGAAGTAAAAAGCTAACCTTTTCAAACAATAAGGCTTCTCTCTCACTTACCAACTTTCCATTTCCCTGTATGGCCCCCGAAGATGACTGGTTAGCCAGAGAGAGGTAAGATTCCTCAAGGGAGGAACAACCTAAGACAGGCACAGTCGCAGGGGGCCCATCAGGTGAGAAATTGGGGATCAGCAGAGGTGAGGCTTAGAACCTCACCACCACCCCCTGTTTTGAAAGAAATCTTCTGCTTCCGTGGATGTTTTATTGCCCTTGACTAGCTTGGATTAACACTTAGTCTACAGGCACACACCTGATCATCTGCATTTGCTCTCTTACAACACTAAACTATGTTTTCTACCTTTATCTTGCATCTACCTACCACTTCAGCATTTTATTAAAAAAATAATAATAAAGGGAGAAATGTGGTATCCACATATAAATCAAGTATAAAAATCAAACGAATATTTGTATTTGAACTGATTGTTTATAGTTCATGATCAAAACCAAAAGTTTCTGTGATGACTGCCCTTGTACTGTTCACCATGTAACTTATTCACTATGTAAGAATTTGTTCTCCATGTAAGAACTTGTTCATTATGCTTCAGAAGATTGGAGACTGACGAAAATTAGGCTTGGGGTGGATTAATGATTGTGCATTGAGCATTGACTCCCCTATACAGAATTTTATTGTTGTTAACAATCATTTGATCAATAAATATGAGAGATACCCTCTCAAAAAACAAACAAACAAAAAAAAGTACAGACTTCCAATTGTAAAATAAATAAGTAACCGGGATATAAAGTATAGCATAACGAATATAGTCAAAATATTGTAACAACTTGGTATGGTGATAGCTGGTAGGTAGAATTATCATGTGTATAAATGTTGAATCACTGTGTTGTACACCTGAAACTAATGTAATACTGTGTCAACTACCCTTCAATTAAAAAATGTATATATTTGCATGTTTTCCTTTTTAAAGATTTGCACGTTTTTAAATATTGTATTTTCAAAGTCAAGCTTGAGTAGTAAATGGCTAAAGAAATAAGAAATTGTCCCTTTCTTGCCTGTCCTTAACTGTTATTTGATTATTCCAAGTTACAATCTTTTTTACTGAACTGACTAAACCATGCCAGTATAACTCTATAACTCATCGTCCTCTAAATTAGAGACAAAAATTCCTTCCTGAGATTTTATGCTCATTTCTCATCTTTTTGTAGGCTCTCCTCGCTTGCCAGAAGCTTTCTCATCTCTTCTTTGAAGAATAATTCTCTTCAATGAATTTTCTCTTTAAAAGAGGGCTTTAACTTGAATTTTCCCTTCTTTCTCTTCCTTACTTCTAGTCCAAAAGAAGTAGTCTACTTTCTTCTTAAAAAACAGAGTAACTGCATCATTCCAACTGCAGCTAAATATGACTTAAAATTGGAAATTATGGATTCTTTCTTCAACTGTACTTACTATAGCAATTATCTCTTACCATAATTAGAAGGAGCTTTATGAATGGAATGAATACTAAGCTCAGAAATGAAGACTGATTGCAAAACCCAGCCCTGTTATGAGCTTACTATGAGCAAAAGTTGCTTAACTTCCCTGAACTTTGGTTCCTCATTTATAATTTGGAGACAATTAAATTATATATTTAATTCAAGTAGATTTGTAAGGATTTTTAGATGAGACCTTGCCTTGCACTTAATTTCTTCACTGCATGAAAATCATATTAGCATTTACTAAAAAGCTTATACAAACTATTAAACAACCTGTTGTTAGGTAAGAAAAAGGATGTGAGTTCACAATTAACCAATTCATAAGGAAAACAATTATTAAACATTTGGAAGAATGTTCAAGCCCATAGCAATTAAATAAATTCAAAAGGCTCACTGAGATGTCATTTTCCTTTTATTAGCACTAGTTAAGAAAAAACAATGCTGGTGGCATTGCCAATTGGTACAACTCATTGAAAAAAGTATGCATCAATTTATAGTAATATTCATACTTCTCAATTTAGCAATCCCATTTCTGGGATTCTATCTTAAGGGAATATTTGGAAATATGGAAGAAAATCTATAAACATGACCATAATTATTTCATTATTGCATATGATGTTACCAAACCTGAGGACAATTTAGGTTTGTAATGGAATAAGTTATGATGGACTATTTTGCAGCTATTAAAATAAGAATAAAACTTCCTGAGCAGCACATAAAATTTTTTATGGTATTAAAAAATATGCACATATGATAATCACCATGAAAAAATTCATCTTAAAAGTATATAGACCTCCAGGATAATTATGTTAGGGTATTATAGCATATGTTTCCTTTTGCTTTTTTCCTGTTTCCCCAAATATTTTGTAAGGCAATGTTCTTTTAAAATTAAAATTAGGCTTTTGGTCTAATGTATTCAGTCTGAAAAAAAATTTATTTGAGTGCCTATTATGTGTCTGGAAAATTTGCTGTAGCATTTTTGATCTTTAAAAATGCCAGAATCTTTCCTCATTATTTACTCCAGGGCAATAAAAAAGCAAAAAAGTGTGCTTGGTGGGCTATTTAAAATAAGTCCTTCATATATAACCTAAGCTTTAAGGTGATACTGTGTGTAACCTGAGTGTTTAGTGCTACACTGTCAGTACAGCACGTTTAAAAAAGAATGGTGTTCTGTCTCACTATAACCATCTGCTTAAAGACTCATGCCAAACTCAACTTACTGGCCTACTCAGGTCATTTCATGGAGGAAAACAGGATCTCAGTGATGCATTGACCAGAACATCAATGTGAGCAAGTCTGAATAATGCATCTCAAAGTTACATGTAGAGGTAACTAGGTTGAAGTAAGCTAGTCAAGATCATTTGCCAAGTATTGTAGCATTACTTTTAGTTGAATTTTTTATTGAAATAGGTGTAATTCACTTGTGGTTGTAAGAAATAATCTAAAGTACATTTTTCCCGGTTTCCCGCAGTAGTGACGCTTTACAGAGCATCCTACCTCAGGCAGGGCCAATGGTGCCCGCGGCCCAGCTCCGCTCACCGTACTCAGCCTTCTTCAGTTTTGCCTCTGCTCATACGTGCATGTGTGCTCGCGTGTATGGCGCTCCGCTTTATTGCCTGTGTCTGTCTGTCCACCACCACAGTCACAATGGTGCAGAGGTCCATCGACGCAAGGATCCCTCCTGTTGCCCTTTTATAATCACACCCTTCACTCCCTCTCCCAACTCCAGCAACCACTTGTACTCTGTAAAATTTTGTTTTTTCAAAAATGTTATATAAATGGAATTGTTTAGTATATATATTTTGAAATTGGCTTTTTAAAACTCAGTGTAATTCCCTGGACATTCTGCCAAGTTGTTGCATGTATCAGTACTTCACTGCTTGGTATTGCTGTTATTCCGTGGTGTAAATGTACCAGTTTGTCTAACCATCTGGGGCTGATTACAGTTTATGATGGTGATGTAATGCTGCTGTAAACATTCATGTTCAGGTTTTTGTATGAACATAGTTTCATTTCTCTGGGATAAATGTCCCAAACTAAAATTTCTGTGTCTTATAGTAATTACATATTCAGTTTTCAAAGAAGCTACTATATGTTGTTTTCTGGAATGTCTGCACCATTTTATAATGCCCCATCGAAGTACAGAAGATTTTGTTTCTTTGCCAGATTTTGTTTCTAGTGCTGTTGTGGTAGCCTTTACTTTGAAGTCAAATTTGGGACCATTTTTGGTTCCAAGATTGTCCAAGACCACTTTAAAGGGCTCCTCCTCCATCCTTTCCCTAAAAAGTATAGTAGATCACCCTGTGCTATTCTTGTTACTTGAAAGAATTTTGCACTCCTGCCCCTGAATAGTTCTGGCCCCAGGACCACTCACTAGAGCATCTCATTGTTGTCTAAGTGATGTGCTCATGGTACCTTTCTACTGTGAACTAGTGGGGTCCACAGCCACAACCTCACAAGCTAGTCCCTCCTCCATACTCAATAATGGGTCAGAAAGTGCTTTATCTGGCAGGTATCTCCCTTGGTTACATCTGTTAGAAGAATTAATATTTACAGCTAAAGAAGGAATTTAAAAATAATCACTGAAATAAATATGTTTAAATGATAGGAAACTTTCTTTTGCTATGAAAAAGTATTTTGTTCCCCTTGTGGGTGTAGGTCCCCTTCTAGGACTTCTCATTGTACTGATATTCCAAGTATATTGTCTTCAACACCCATGCTTCTCAATGTGAAAATATCTAGGTAAGAGTGAGCATGGATTCTTTGAAATATTATTTATTATAATGGTTTTGTTGACAAATATTTCAGTTAAATGGTACTGTAGGAAAACACTCCCTCACTTCTGAAGAAAATGAAATATCTATTTCTGAACAACTTGTTTGGCCAGAGGCATGTTGCCAGCGGAGGCAGCTCAGTGGAAACTGTCAAAACACCATCCTCTTTCTGAGCTGCAGTGGGGCCACGGTGCCCCTGGGCCAAGTCCCCTCTGTAGTAGACCATGGGAATGAGAAATTAAAACGATGTTTGACTTATGAGTGATAGGGTCTTTATTGTAGTAGCACTGAGTATAGAATTATTTTGTTTAACAAATGTTTTGTGCTTGAGGGAATCATGTATTTTTATATAACACCTAGAGACTGTTGCCATATGAACATTTGTCCCGTGGGTTTGCTATCATTAGCAGAGTTACTGGATTTGCTTTATGTAACCGGGAGCTTCTGTGGTGGCATCAGAATTGCTTATTCACTGGCGTTACAATAGCAGCATCCAATGCCAACAATACTTCCCACCATCCACTTATTCTGAAAGAAGTGATGAGAGGCTTTTGTCTGGAACTTACTTGCTTTATTTAATAGGATCAAGGCCCACTAAGTGTTTCATTGGTCCATATGTTCAGCCCCCTCTAGAGATGAAGTAACATTAGTCTTATATTGCTTCTCATGTCTTTGATCTTATGTTCCATCTTTCCTGTTTGCTAGTAATTTATTTAGGAAGCCACTGTCTTTTAGTGGGAAAAGTGTTTGCCCCTCCATGCTATGCCAGGTTTTACTGCCTCTCTTTGCCAATGCAATATTCATAATTAGAGTAACAATTACCTCTTTCAGAGTACTGCCTCAGAAGTCTTCCTTTCATAACCCAAAAATAGGCTGTTTCTCCCAGCAGGCATTAGGTGTCCATCTTACACTTACCCCACCTTACTGGAATCATCTCATTGCTTGACTGTCCCCCTCTCACGTCGGCACCGTGAGGGCGTGTGGGAATGCCTTCTCAGTGTGGTCCATGCCTGGGACAGTCACTGGCTCACAGAATGTTTTGAATGAATGAAGCCAGCCAGCCAGCCAGCTATCCCAGAGAGGAGAATATCTATTTATCCGATTCAAAAAGTTGAGTCTAGGTATCATCTGTGCGGGCTTGGTCAGTGGTGAATTACTAAACCAGTAAAAATCACTTAACCACAGTGTTATTTAAGACATCAAATACATTTGATAAGTGCTTAAAAAAGTCACTTGTATTATTTTTATATTTACATTTGTATTGTATATTTTATTTTTATAAATGAAGTTTGAGCTTACTTGGTTTTACAATATAAAGTGCAAATTCTCTTTTTCATGCCATAAAAGCATTGTTTCAAGACATAACTTTGAACATTAGCCATACCAAGACAAAAATATATATTGAAGGCATAGTTTTATATATTTGCTTTTTTAAGTTCACAGTACTCTTTAAAAGGAACGTTTGTGTATGGCTATGCTTATTATAAAGAGCGTTTTCTAAAGTCCTCAATTATTATGCAACTAACATTTTCCAATACTTTACAGTTTTATCTGTCTTGTTTGGCACATCCCAAAGCATTGATGTTGCCTTTTCTTTTTAAAGTTAATTCTGTCTTTTGCAGCCTGCCTTGACAGCATACCTTTTTATTGACTGAAATTCCAACTCTATGTTGAGGAATAGAATTTAAAAATAAAAATTTGTTAACTCAGACCAACGAAAAAATTTGAAATGTTTAACATAGTACACAAACGTATTGGAGCATAGTAAACCTAACATTTGGCCAGCTATTACATCAGCCTGGCCCGGTTTATTTTGATTTTCAAAGATTGTTTTTAGATGATGACTCAAAGAAGACACATTATTTTTAGACATTGTAACTCCCTCTCCCTCTTTCCATTCTCAAGTGACAGAATTCAGAAGACAGGACACGGAGAGCCACAGACCTTAGGGCCAATGTGAAAGAGCCGTCTTCCCTTGTTTTCATTATCACTTATATATTTGTAAGTATGTATTCCAGAAATGTAACCATGGAGCCTGAAGATGTAACTGTATTCATATACTCTGAAAAGCTTTAAGACTTTTACTTTCAAGAATAAAACTAAAAAGATGACGATTGCAGTTTCTTGTTACTAAGTCCTACAAAGTACAGAATGTACTTGGCAGGTGAAACTATAAAAACTGGAGATGAAGAAAAGACTTTATTATCTCAAACATTAAAGTTTTTCCTTTTTGATGGGAGGTTTAAAGGATAAATTAAGAGATCCTTTTTTCTTTCTGAATGCACTATTTTGCATTATTTAATCAGTTTATAGTGTTCTCCATCGAGTTCTTATTCACAGGCATGCAAAAGAAAACAAATCTTTGGTATTTGAGCAAAAGCCCCTAAACTCTGCATTTTATCTCATTATTCTGTAAACTTACAGTGGAAAAGCATGGCTTGGGAGTCAGATTTCTTCCGAAACCCATCTTTATCACTTAATTCTCTGTATCCTGAGCAAGTCATTTAAATTTTCCTGAGCCTCTGGTTTTTGTAAAACAAAGTTTCAAATGCCTGCTTTATCTAAGTCACAGGATGTGCTAAGGATGAAAGGAGTGAAAATAGGCTTACTATGCTGTAAAGTGTTTCACAAGTTTTGGGGAGGTCCTGTTATATAATCCCATTTTGCAAATGAGGAAAGGCTAAGGCGCTAACAAGGTTATTGAAGGCCACACAGCTGGTAAATGAGAGATCTAGTTTTAAGATGCAATGTAGATAATTTAAGCATTTTTCACATTTTGGAACTGATAATTCTTTCTTATGGGTCTGTCCTGTCCACGACAAGATGTTTAGCAACATCCCTGACCTTCATCCCATAGATGCCACTAGCATCCCCCAATTTATGACAACCAAATATAACTCCATATGCTGCCAAATGTTGCCTGGTGGGAAAATCACCCCAGGTCTGATACCACTGGTCTATATTATTCCAAAGCTGAAGTTGTTAACCACTTCTGTGGTGACATTTATCAGTATTGTCATTATTCTGAATGGTTCCTGTTGGAATACTCCATAGCATAGAAATTTTCAGAATCAAAAAAGAGCTACCTGGTTTTGAACCATTGTCTTACTGTTTTCTGAATATTAGCAGTTGCTTTGTCTTCTTAGAAGATCCCTGCAAACTGGTCTTACAGAAGCAGTATATCCCTTAACAGGGTCACTATCTGGAGGTCAGACTCGGTGACCTTCCCCTCTAATTCTGAGACCATTTCCTAACAGAACCCACTGTGCTCTCAGGCTGGTATGTTCATGGGCTCCTAATACCTCTTATCAGCTTAGAGGCAAGAGGGAATAATGCATGTACTTTCAAATCCATTATCTCATTTAATCTTCACAGTAAACCCTGGAGGTTTGTACCACTTTTCCATGTTTACGTTTTGGTTAGGAGCCTTGCCCTTTCTTCTTAGCCTGCTCTTTCAGCTTTGGTGTTCTAACTGCAGAACTGGATATAGAAAGTCAGCAGGAAGTTGATGTGGAAACTCAGCAGGTGCATGCTCCCAGGCACTGTATGAAGAGTATCACCTTCCGATTCACTCCATACAAAGCTTTCTGCCCTGAATGACTCTTCGTTTTTCGCTTTCTTTGAACAGGATCCTTAAAGACCCGCCCCCTCTGACTCCATTTGGGGACTTAAGAACCAACTACTGTCCAAGAGTAGAAGGTTTTTACTTCTGTTGTTCACTCCTTCCCCCTCCAAAAAAGCCAAGAATGAGCTTCCCCACCCTCCACACTTCCCAAACTTCATCTCTGATCTACATTCCACTCTTGTCCTGTATTGGCACAGTTCCCAATTCATCACCTCTGAACAAAAATTTTTTGAACATTTATGATTGACTCAATTATGTTGTTTCTCTATCTGAAACTATTGTGAACTTAGATGCATTTGATGTGAGCCTCATTCAATAGTATAAATAAAAATATTTTGTATGTAGACCTGTATGAAATTAAAAATTTTTTAAACAGTGTTTTAAGAGTAATTGCTACTGACAAGCACAATCAATATAATTGACTGGGATTAAGATCATAGGCATGACCTGAGGAGAGGCTTGTGTGATCACCAATAGTGAGGAGGAATTGGAATTGCTCAGGAATGTTCAGGGATGGAAACTCTGTATATGGAAGTTTCAAACAGTAGTTTGAACCAATAGGAAAGAGGTCTAGATTACAGCAATACAAATTCAGTGCCAATTGAAACTTTTTTTTTCGTTAAACTGCATGTGAATAATTTTAATTACTACTTGGTTCATTTAAAAAGGACCAATTGGCCTCTACTGTAAAATGTTAATGTCGGACCCAAATAAGAGTCGTTTATTTTTAGGTCAGCATGCATCCTTATTGAACAGATTCACCTGACTCTGATTTGAAGTGTGTTCAGCCATTCCATCACTCAGTATAAAGAAAGCATCTTGGGTTTTTCATCCTCTTCCAGGTGGCCTTTTTGAAGATGTGACTGTTGAAGCTGAGGCATCCCTCTCCTGGGCAGACAGCTCTGCAGCACAGAGCACAGCACAGGCTGGCAGTGGACTCAGTGGGCAACAACTAGAGACAAGAGCCAGATCTTCAGAATGGGAGGGTTGAATTGAATTTTTGAGTTTTATTGTTTGCATATTTTTCCCTAAGAGTTAACTAAATATTTGAAGAACCGCACCTGGGAAGAAAGTTGTGTAGTAGCAGGCCGAGATAAGTATAGAAGTTAGATAATATAGTTACAGTTAATATAGTTAAGAAGTTAGTTGCTATAGTCTGTTTCCAACAGAGGGTAATATTCACATTTGTGCTGTGTCAGCACCACTGGGAAGCATATTAGCTGGTGGAGATCCATCTGTCCTAGGTGGAATGCAGTGAGGGACTTACCTGATGAAACTAAATGCTAACTGCTGATAGCCAAGGAAATAAACATACAAACAACTTCTCAGGTTCATTTAAAACAAATTTTTTAAAAAGTACAGAATTTTTTATTCCTTATTCAAAAATGCTCAGTAAATAAATGTTTCTTGAATGCGTGATTATCAAATTAAAGGTTTTTGCATCTATGCAAACCTGCATGTGTCCCTTTTGTTCTGTATTTCCTTTATCAAATACTGCTACAAATCAGCAAGTATGCCTCCTGGCATCCAGTTGCAGTTGTCTTAATCCCTGTGTACGAGAGCAGAAGGTGAAGAAACCAATGAATGAGAATGATAAAGCTAGAGGGAATCCTGTGGAGCACCGACCACCTCCTCATTTTCCAGAGTTTGGGGACTTGCCTGTGAGCACACAGCTCAGAGCCAAACTGGGGATGCAGAGTCTTATCTTCCTGTCGTTCTCTGCATAAGAATGACAGTGTGAGATATCACCTCATACCAATAAGGATCACCATCATCGAAAAGACAAACAACAACAAATGTTGGCAAGGTTGTGGAGAAAGGTGAACCCTCCTACACTGCTGGTGGGAAAGTAAATTAGTTCAACTATTGTGGAGAGCAGTATGTAGGTTCCTCAGAATGCTCAAAATAGAAATACCATTTAACCCAGGAATTCCACTTCTAGGAATTTAAACCAAGAATGCAGCACTCCAGTTTGAAAAAGACAGATGCACCCCTATGTTTATTGCTGCACTATTTACAATAGCCAAGATATAGAAGCAACCTAAATGTCCATCAGTAGATGAATGGATAAAGAAGATGTGGTATATATACACAATGGAATATTACACAGCCATAAGAAAAAAACAGATCCTACCGTTCGCAACAACATGGATGGAGTTAGAGGGTATTATGCTCAGTGAAACAAGCCAGGCGGAGAAAGACAAGTATCAAATGATTTCACTCATCTGTGGAGTATAAGAACAAAGGAAAACTGAAGGAACAAAACAGCAGCAGAATCACAGAACCCAAGAATGGACTAATAGTTACCAAAGGGAAAGGGACTGGGGACGATGGGTGGGAAGGAAGGCATAAGTGTGGGTAAAAAGAAAGAGGGCATTATGATTAGTGTGTATAGTGTGTGGGGGGCATAGGGAGGGCTGTGCAACACAAAGAAGACAAGTAGTGATATTACAGCATCTTACTACACAGATGGACAGTGACTGTGAAGGGGTATGTGTGGGGGGACTTGGTGAAGGAGGGAACCTAGTAAACATAATGTTCTTTCTGTAATTGTAGATTAATGATACCAAAATAAAAAAACAAAACAAACAACAAAAAAACAAACGAACAAGCAAAAACAAAACAAAACAAGAAAAAAGAATGACACTGTGGATTTTCACATATACCTGCTGTTTTGCAAGCCTATTGATGTTATCCTGGCCTACAGATCACCTAATATCTCTTCCCTCAAGGAAACCCATGCTTTGTGACCCCTAATTTCCTAACACTCATTGCAGGTGTCAGTTGGCATTGTGATTGATGATCTTTTCATGGTTTCCTCTTCCTGGTAGTGTAACCAAAACACGTGTCCTACAAGCAAAGCAGCAGTGTAGCACTTTAGCTCTGTAACTGGTGACTGACATAGGAATAAAACCCACTGTTTGATCCTGCAGCGTCCCTTTTTTAAGCACAGTTTGAAACACTAAACTTCTTAGTGATATGACCAAAACTCACAGCCATAGAGAATTAACAAGGCTTCTCTTAAGCTGCTAAGCTCCCAAACACCATGCTCACTTGTTATGCTTTAGATTGCTGTGTGTTAGTTTTGAGTAGGATTTCTCAACCTCAGCACCATTTTCATTTTGGGTTGGATGATTTTTTGTTGTAGGAGACTGTCCTGTGCTATAAGGAGGAAAAGTCTTTTTTCATTTTCCTTTCTAGGTTCAATGGTGGGGGCTTACACGGAGGAAACAGACAAATTAACAAGAGGAAAAAATAGTTTAATTACATGCATCTACCCAGGAGTTTCACAAAGAAATGAGACTCAAGGAGGTGGTCAGATGATTGAGATTTACATACCATCTTAGGCTAAAGAAAGAAAGGGAGTTTGGGCTTCTGGGCAGGGGGAAGAATTACGAGAAAGGAGGGAAGGAAATGTATAGTAAATAAGTGTCTGGTTATGCAAAGAAGAGTTTCTCAGATGGCAAGAACTGTCTCCTGGAATAGCTCTCTCCCTACTACAGAAACATCTTTACAAATGGAAATGTCCTTATGAATGTAAATTTTCCTTACAAAACAGGATTTATACTTTATTTTTAGGCAGATAAGGGGTGGTAAAGAGCTTTCCTGCCTCTGCTGATTCTCAGTTGTCTTTAGCTCCAAATAATCCTTATGCCAAAAGGGCATATTTTGGGGTGACAGATTCTGGTTCAGTGCACAATAGTGGAGGGTGTTTGGCAGCATTCCTGGCCTCTACCCACCAGCGGCCAGTAATCCCCTCCCCAAGTTGTGACAACTGAAATGTCTACAGACATTTCCCTGTTGGCCAAAATCAACCACAGTAGAGAAGCACTGTCATAGAGGATATAAGCCTGAGAAACAAGCTTTGGTGACTGTGTGCAGTTGTGTACTGCCAGTTCTCTCCCCCACTCTGGAAGGTAAGCACGACTAGTTTGGCCTTCTACAGACAATGGCAAAAGCAAGACAAGAAAGCCATTTGGGCAGTTTGCCTTGGTGGTCAGAGGGTCTGCAGGAAGCCTTTCTGTGACGGAGTCCCAATAGAGATATAATGATGCACGTCTTAACAATAACTGGACATGAGGCAAGAAAAACATGGTATGGTGTTTGAAAATGATTTAAGGAAATGGGAAAATAAAAAAGGCAAGTAGAAACATAAAAAATAGTAATCCATATGAAAGTCAAAATACGTGTAATAACAGGTACTATTTATTTTTAGCTGTACTCTGGGCCTTGTTCTATGTACTTTCATGTATTATCTCTCTTAATCCCCCAAAAAGCCTATGAGGGAACTCTTGCTATTCTATTTATATATAAGGATCCTGATGAGCCACACAGTTTAGGTGAGTATTTCAGTCACACCATAAGATGCAGAGCTGGGTTTTGAGCCCATATATGCTCACTCCAAAGCCGAGGCACTTAATCGTTCCATAGAAACTCTTGGATACTAATGATGGAATTAATACAGTCATAAAACAAACAAACAAGAAAGTCGCATGGAACAGAAGCATATAGTAAAACACCAAATGTTCAGGCCATTTTTTGCATGTCTCAGAACTGCTATAAATAAGTGTAACATGTGTTACAATTAGAGTAGATGGATCCTGTTAAAATCTTTTATTGGCCACCCATTTTGGCAACCAATCTCAAAGTTTGTTCATTTAACATATATTTATTGAACACCTATGACATGCCAGGCACAGTTATGGACACTATGTGCCCATAGGGTCAATAAAACAAAGTCCTTGCCCTCATGGAGCTTAGATTCTCAGGAAAGCAAGCAAACAAAAAGAAATACTGTATCTTATCATGAAATACTATATTATAAAGATAATTTGTGGAAATAATAAGTACCTCAAGAAAAGGAAAGCTGAGTAAAGGGAGAGTGAAGAGCGGCTCGCTGTTTCAGGCAGGAAGTCTAAGTTGTGATTAAACTCTGTATGACTTTGATAACATATGTGTCAAAACATTTCAACTCCATCGAGAGTGACTGTGGAAATACGTCATTAAATGCCAACAAATTGAGTAGGAACTACATCATTTTGCCAAAAGTAGCTTGACAAAGCAAGTATAAACCAATATTAGCAAAGCTTCTTTGATTCCATTGATCACAAAAAATCTGGAAAGTACCAGGCCCTCAAGTGTAATGAGCCTTGCACTGACCACTTTGGTAAGTAGACCCAGTCAGGAGCCCCTGCAGTGAGAGGTGCGGACAAGGTAACACGGTTTTGCAAGACAGATAAAGCCAGCCTAGCTGTCACTGGAATATTTGCTTTTGTTCTTAATGTATAAAAAGATTAACTGGGACCCACATTTCAGAGTGATTCAGCAATGTGAGGATTCCAGGTACATCTTACACATCAAAGTGGTGGATCCCACTAACTGCTTATCTAAGAGATCTACACATTCTTAAATTACGAGCACTCAGAGTGACTTCATATGACCATTTCTCTTTGTTCGCCTCTTGAAATGCTTCACGCTTTCTCATCTGCTGAACCAGAGCTCATCATCATTCCTTAACCTGGGGAAAAGGTGGGAGGGTGTTACACAGAAATAAATTATTTTAAGAAGAAAGTTCATTAGTTTTAAGAAAAATGGCAGAGAAATACTTGCACAAACCATTTTAGAAAGCACCCAACCTGTACTATTCTTTTTAAAATATGGCTCCATTTTCATTCAAGAATAGAATAGCAATTATTCTCAATCCTGTTATGGATGAATTAAGATAAGAAACCTATTTTCAGGGCCCCACATTTATTCTCGGGCCCTTTGGCTACAAGGCCCGATGAGCAGAGGGCAGGTCTGCCCCGACCCTCCAGGGAGCTTGCACAGCCTCTCTGAACAGAATGGGAGCTGCTGCTGACAAGACTCCACTACCATTTTTCATCTTTCTTCCATGCTATACATGGCCTGATTAGTTTCTATTTATAAATCTTTTAATACTTGTATTCTCTTCTAACATTTTGTGAATTTCAACTTTCCCCTCATTTCATTATGCTTTTTGGAGGCAAAGAAAATAATGATTTTCATTGCCATAATTTGTTTATAAACACTTTATTAATGTATTGGTTGCAAATTTCAGAATATCTACCAGACCCAAATCAGGAACACCATAATGGGAAATTAATTTAAAACAGTTGCAGCAGTAGATTGCCCATTTGGAGTTTCTGGCTGAACCCTTTCTAAATGCAAGAAAAATAGGACTTGATTACCCTATATCCAGAATGCTTCCAGGCCTGAGGAGGCCATAGCAGGCTTTCTGCTAGAAAAGAAATTGTAGAAACAGCATTTTATAAGTGCTCATAAACTAAGGCAATCTCAATTTCTTCAGTGAGTCTTAGGAAACCAGTGCTTGGGAACAGGAAATAGATTTATCTGACCAGTACCTCTCCCCAGCCCTCTGCCTAGGCAATACCATTTCTAGGAAAATGAACTGCAAGTGTCAGCCTTGTTCTTACCACACTTCCTCACAGAATCAAGACATAATGGTTGGTAGCTATGTGGCCCCTTCATTCAAACTTACTCATTATAGGATGTTAACAGTATCGAAATTAGACATCATTAGTTTTATGTTCCATAATTGTGCGTATTTGACTTAAAAATAAACCATCCACTTACACTTTCCAAAAAATAATAAGTTGCAGCTCTTTCCACGCCTGCAAGTATTTTGAATAATCAACTCAACAAAGGGCACTATTTATTGTTCATATGTGGCCCCTTCATTCAAACTTACTCATTATAGGATGTTAATGGTATCAAAATTAGACATCATTAGTTTTATGTCCCATAATTGTGCGTATTGGACTTAAAAATAAACCATCCACTTACACTTTCCAAAAAATAACAAGTTACAGCTCTTTCCACACCTGCAAATATTTTGAATAATAAACTCAACAAAGGGCACTATTTATTGTTCATGTGATCATCATAAAGTTTAATCCAAGTATTAAGAGAATCTGAGAAGTGTTGATTTCAAGAATTAAGAATAACATCAATTAAATCTGAGATGTGTTGATGTTAAGAATTAAAAATAGCACAAAAATTCTCAATCATAATGTAGGTTGGTCACAGGGATAGTACAGCATGAAGAATATAACCAGTGATTTTTTAACATCTTCCTATATTGACAGAAGCTGTACTAGTGGGGCAAGGAATTAATAATATGGGTAACTGTTGAACACTGTGTTGTGTACTTGAAACTAATATAAGATTGTATACTAATGATACATCAATTAAAAAATATGTAAACAAAAAAGAAAACCTTCAAAAAATAGTTCACTTTCTCATCCAGCACAGACAGAAATTAATTTATTGAAGAGAAAAGCAGTTGGAGGAGGAGCCAAGATGGCGGCATGAGTAGTTCATTGGAAATCTCCTCCCAAAAACATATATATTTTTGAAAATGCAACAAATACAACTATTCCTAAAAGAGACACCAGTGGATACAGTACAACACCCAGGCTACATCTACATCTGTGAGAACTCAACATCACATGAAGGGGATAAGATACAAGCTGCAGCCCAGCAGGACACGAGCACCCCTCACCCCAGCTCCTGGAGGGAAGAAAGGAGTTGGAGTGGGGAGAGAGTAAAAGCTCAGGACTCCTGAACAACCAGCTCTAGTAATCCACACCAGAAGCGCAGACACATGGAGCATGCTGTGCTGAATATTAGAGTAATGGAAAAGCAAAACCTGTAAGTGGGTCCCAGCAACTGGTGCCCCTGGGACAAGAGAAAAACGAGTGCATTTTGCAAGTCTTAAAGGGACAGGGACCTCACAGCTGGACAAAATCATCCCGGCACACTCATCCCAGCACCTGGAAGTCCCAGGGAACTCTAGGAGACCTAACCCCTGGGTGGCAGCGCAGCTCTGAAGCCCATCGTGGAGATAAGCAGCCTGCCAGTAATTCCCCCAACTTGTGTGGACCCCAACACATTGGCCCAGTAATGGGAGAGCAACCCACACAAGCCAGCTGTGTCAGTGACAGAGGGGCCTGGGAGCAGCACGTGTGCATGGGCGGTAGCAGTGCAAAAGGGGCCTGGGACCAGCCCACATGCACCAGCGGTGGTGGTGCCAAAGGAGCCTGGGACCTGCCCATGCACAATGGTGGCAGTGGCACCAACGGGGCGCAGGACTGGACCATGTGAGCTGGCGGCAGCTGTGGCAGAACAGCCAGTGTGAGCCCACAGTGGCGGCAGCTGAGCAGCCCACATGTGCCTGCAGCAGCAGCACCAGAGGGGCCTGGGAGCAGCCAGAGTGAGCCTGTGGCAGTGGCGAAAGAACAGCCCAGGAGCAGCCATGACCCCAGCAGCCACCCAGAGTCTTAGCCTGCTGCACAGCTGCCCAGACCAGACCCAAAGGCTGCAGCCAGCCCTCAGCTTTCCAGCAGGGTTGCCGCTTTCACAGGAGAGCACACCCAGCGTACCTGCCACTCCCTGCAGGGCTCTGTTCTATTGTGACAGAGACCCCGCCCATAGAAGCTTAGGGAATTAACCCAGAGACTGCTCCAGGAGTGTGGGAAACTGACACAAGCAGTGGAGAAAGGCAAGGTGACCAGCGAGCAGGAAAGGACTTTGTTCTCCCAGCTGAACACACATGCTACCTCTATCACCATGAAAAGGCAGAAGAATTTGACCCAGTCCAAAATTACCCAGACAACCCATGAGAGAGGGCCTGGGGAGATAGACTTAACCAATCTGGCTGAAAAAGAATTCAAAATAGAGGTCATAACCATGCTGATGGATCTGCAGAGAAATATGCAAGAGCTAAAGGACCAAGTACAGAGCAACAATACAGAAATAAAACAATCTCCGGAAGGACTTAAGAGCAGAATGGATGAGTTGCAAGAGGCCATTAATGGAATAGAAATCAGAGAACAGAAACACAGAGAAGCTGAAGCAGAGAGAGATAAAAGGATATCCAGGAATGAAAGAATGTTAGAGAACTGTGTGACCAATCCAAATGGAAGAATATTTGCATTATAGGCATACCAGAAGAATAGAGAGAAAAAGGGATAGAAAGTGTCTTTGAAGAAATAACTGCTGAAAAGTTCCCCAAACTGGGAGAGGAAAGAGTCTCTCAGACCATGGAGGCCCACGGAACTCCCAACACAAGGGACCCAAGGAGGACAACACCAAAACATATAACAACTAAAATGGCAAAGATCAAAGACAAAGACAGAGTATTAAAGCAAGCCACAGAGAGAAAAAAGGTCACCTACAAAGGAAAACCAATTAGTCTATCATCAGACTTATCAACAGAAACCTTACAGGCCAGAAGAGAATGACATGATATATTTAATGCAATGAAACAGAAGGACCTTGAACCAAGAATACCATATCCAGCACGATTATCATTTAAATATAAAGGAGGGATTAAACAATTCCCAGACAAGCAAAAGTTGAGGGAATTTTCCTCCGACAAACCACCTCTACAGGGTATTTTAGAGGGGCTTCTCTAGATGGAAGCACTCCTAAAGCTACATAGATATCACCAGAGAAAAAAAAAGTCAGAGCAAAGAAAGCAGACCAACCAAATACTAACTAAAGGCAAAAATATAAAATCAACTACCCACAAAAGGAGTCAAAGGAAACACAAAAGAACACAGAATAAAACACCTAACATATAAAGATAGGGGGAGGAGAAATAAGAAGGGAGGGAAATAATCATCAGACTGTGCTTACAATAGCTTAATAAGTGAGTTAAGTTAGACAGATAGTAAAGAAGCTAACCTTGAACCTTTGGTACCAACGAATCTAAAATCTGCAATGGCAATGAGTATATATATCTCAATAATCACCATAAATGTAAATGGACTGAATGCACCAATCAAAAGAAACAGATTAACAGAATGGATAAAAAAGCAAGACACATCTATATGCTGCTTACAAGAGACTCACCTCAAACTCAAAGACATACACAGACTAAAAGTCAAGGGAAGGAAAAAGGTATTTCATGAAAATAACAGGGAGAAAATAGCTGGTGTAGCAGTACTGGTATCAGACAAAATAGACTTCAAAACAAAGAAAGTAACAAGAGATAAAGAATGACATTACATAATGATAAAGGGCTCAGTACAGCAAGAGGATATAACCATTATAAATACATATGCACCCAATACAGGAGCACCAATATATGTGAAACAAACACTAACAGAATTGAAGGAGGAAACAGAATGAAATGAATTTGTTCTAGGAGACTTCAACACACCACTCACTCCAAAGGACAGATCCACCAGACCGAAAATAAGTAAGGACACATAGGGACTGAAGAACACACTAGAACAGATGGACTTAACAGACATCTACAGAACCCTACACCCAAAAGCAACAGCATACACATTCTTCTCAAGTGCACATGGAACATTCTCCAGAATAGATCACATACTAGGCCAAGAGCCTCAGTAAATTCAAAAAGATTGAAATTCTACCAACCAACTTCTCAGACCACAAAGGCATAAAACTAGAAATTAATTGTACAAAGGAAACAAAAAACTCACAAACACATGGAGGCTTAACAACATGCTTCTAAGTAACCACTGGATGACCAAATTAAAACAGAGGTCAAGCAATATATGGAGACAAATGACACTGACAGCATAAAGCTCCAACTTCTGTGGGACGCAGTGAAGGCACTTCTAAGAGGAAAGTACATAGCAATCCAGGCCTATCTAAAGAAGGCAGAACATTCCCAAATGAATAGTTTAAAGTCATAATTATTGAAACTGGAAAAAGAATAACAAATAAAGCCCAAAGTCAAGAGAAAGAGGGACATAATAAAGATCAGAGAAGAAATAAATCAAACTGAAAACAATAAAATAATAGAAAAAATCAATGAAACCAAGAGCAAATTCTTTGAGAAAATAAACAATAAATAAACCCCTAGCCAGATTTATTAAGAAAGAAAGAGAATCTACACATATCAACAGAATCAGAAATGAAAAAGGAATAATCACAATGGAATCCACAGAAAGACACAATACACATTCTCCTTAAACTTTTCCAAAAAGTAGAAGAGGAGGGAATACTTCCAAACTCATTCTATGAAGCCAGCATCACTCTAATACCAAAACCAGGCAAAGACTCCAAGAAAAAAGAAAATTACAGATCAATATCCCTGATGAACATAGAGCAAAAATACTCAACAAAATATTAGTAAACAGAATTTAAAAATATGTCAAAGAAAAACCCTAAAGACTCCATTCCAAAATTATTAGAACTAATATCTTAATTCAGCAAAGTAGCCAGATACAAAATTGATACACAGAACTCTGCTGCTTTCCTATTCACTAATGATGAATTAACAGAAAAAGAAATCAGGAAAACAATTCCATTCACAACTGCATCAAAAAGAATAAAATACCTAGGAATAAACCTAACCAAAGAAGTGAAAGACCTATACCCTGAAAACTACAAGACACTCTTAAGAGAAATTAAAGAAGACACTAACAAATGGAAATTCATCCCTCTTGGCTAGGAATAATTAATATTCTCAAAATGGCCATCCTGCCTAAAGAAACCTACAGATTAAATGCAATGCCTATAAAAATACCAACAACATTCTTCAACAAACTGGAAAAAATAGTTTTAAAATTCATATGGAACCACAAAAGACCCCGAATAGCCAAAGCAATCCTGAGATATAAAGCAGGGGCATCTCGCTTCTGAACTTCAAGCTGTACTACAAAGCTACAGTAATCAAGACAATTTGGTACTGGCACAAGAACAGAGCCACAGACCAGTGGAACAGAATAGAGAGTCCAGACATTAACCCAAACATAAAAGGTCAATTAATAGATGATAAAGGAGCCATGGACATACAATGGGGAAATGACAGCCTCTTCAACAGCTGGTGTTGGCAAAACTGGACAGCTACATTTAAGAGAATGAAACTGGATAATTTTCTAACCCCATACACAAAAGTAAATTTGAAATGGATCAAAGACCTGAATGTAAGTCATGAAACCATAAAACTCTTGGAAAAAACATAGTCAAAAATCTCTTGGACGTAAATATGAGTGACTTCATGAACATATTTTCCTGGGCAAGGGAAACAAAAGCAAAAATGAACAAGTGGGACTACATCAAACTGAAAAGCTTCTGTACAGCAAAGGACACCACCAGAGAACAAAAAGGCATCCTACAGTATAGAAGAATATATTCCAAAAAAGGACGGATCCAAAAAAGGGTTGACATCCAAAATATATAAAGAGCTCATGCACCTCAAAAAACAAAAAATCCAATTAAAAAATGGGCAGAGGACCTGACCAGACACTTCTCCAAAGAAGAAATTCAAATGGCCAACAGGCAATTGGAAAGATGCTCCACATCGCTAATCATCAGAGTTCTCTGTCTTAATTTTTCAGGGACAGAGCACCACACGAACAGGAAATGCCTGAGGGCCTCTTGAGCTCTATGACTTGAATGCAGTGGCTACGAGTGAGAATATTCTAGAGACAGACTGCCGGGTTGAATCATCACCTCTGTGCTTGTGGGCTAGCTAGTTCCTTAATGTAATCTCTTTAAAATGGGATAAAAAAATAGCATCTATCTCATGCGGGTTTTTTTTAATATCACGTGGGTTACTGCATGCACAGTGTTTAGAATGGTGGCTGGCACATAGTGCACAATACATTTCAGCTACAGTTGTTATTCTATAAATTTGCTGTTCTTCTAAAAGCCTTTTCAGTATCAATTTTGAAACTTGTTTCAGCTTATTTATCATTTTAAATGTGTTTCCCTTTCAAAGTAAATATTGATTCTTGTGATCTTGGTGGTAGAATATAAGCTTTAATCAAGAAATCATTTATCTTCAAAATTTTTTCTTCAGGTATTAATTGAGCAGACACATATATCACATACCTATTAATATAGTCAACGTGGGACCAGCTGTATCATTCAAATTATGGAGTATCAGTAATTTGTTAAATGTATAAAGTTCTTTATATTCATTGAGGATAGTATTAAAATTCCAAAAATGCTTTCCAAAATTGGATTTGCATTAACAGTGCAAATAAGTAAGTCACCAAGTACTTTAATTGGCATCTCTTCTTACCACTCAGCAAGGTCAGTATGGGCTTTCTTTTCTCATTAACCAGCTCAAAATGTTGAAATAGGCTTTTGAGTAACCCTTTCACTGTATTTAAATTTCATTAACTTATGGAAAGTCATTTACAGTATTGGCATTAAAGTTGCTGAAACATTTTTTGGGTTATTTTGGGCAGTGTGTGAGATTTTTCTTTAACCAGCTTGTCTTAGCAACATTGTTAGAAGAATTCTTTCAAATAGTTTACTTTGTTTATAATTTTCTAGGTTCCTTCATCCCCAGTGAATACCTTAATTACAAATAACATTTACTTTGACCCACCTTTACATGACCAGAGGAAGCCTATTTTCTTGCTTCGATCAATGGGGTATTATCAGAGTGTTAGAGAACCACAATCTTAATTCTCCATTCTGTCCTTCAGATTAATTTCCAATGTTGGTGATACAATTTTTTAAGCATTTTTCAGGACATTTCAACAAAGTTAAATTTTCTAAATTTAGGAGACCTTTATATGTGCAAAGTAACTTGTAGATAGAAAGCATGGCTATTGCCATTGCCAAAAATAAAATACAAAGTCAGTATGTCTCCTCTAGTGCATGTATTTGAAAATGTCAGAATAATGATACAAAGATTGCTGTGCCCCCAGAGAAAAATGACTTTCTGGTCCCTTCCCAAAACAAGCAGACTCTTTTCTCAACAGTGTGGCTTTAAATCTGTAGATTCATACTCCTCTAGTGCGGCATAAGTTCCTACTGACCTTTCTAGAAAAACTTAGCCCTTCTCCAAATCTGCTTAGGAATGTGGCCCTCCAGTGCTATTTGAGTATTCCAGCATCTTTCCATTAAATGAGAGACCTAAATGCAAACTCAGAGACTCAAAGACAGTGGATAAATTTGTCTGGAGAATTCAGTCATGGATGTCTGAACAAATGATTTTAGTTTTTACTAGGCACACATTCTTTGGTTTTGATGGTTTAAATTATTATTGAGGTCATAGATGATATAGGATTAAAGATGACAGCATGAGAGGAGAGACAGACGCTTCCTCCTAAAAATGGATACAATTAGAAAATTTAATTGCACAGCTAATCCTGAGAGAGCAACAGGAAAGAGGATGGTGTCAGTCTGCACACACCTGGAGAAAAGAGCAGACCTCAGTGAACGGGGTAACGTACCAGAGCTGTGGTTCCACAGGACCTGAGCCCCTCCCCCACCCCAGCTCACTGGTGGGAGGAAGACAAATGGAGCAGGAAGGGAGTGGAAGGCTTGGGACTGCTGAATACCTAGCTCCAGAGATCTGCTCTGGGAGCACAAACCTACATTTCATGGTGCTTTCATGAGACTCACATGACTACCAGGTTGGAAAGTTAATACAGGCAGAATTCCTGGGGAGACTGGGATTCCGGCTGCTTGCGGAAAGCAGGGATCCATATCTGGCTGCTCTGGGACAAAAACTTATACCTGTGTGACCGGCACACTGGCTCAGGCAGTGGAAACAGGCACAGCAGCCAGGAGGTGGGAAACAGCTCTTTCCTATACCCAGGCACCAGTACCACTCACCTGCTATCCCCGACATTGCTTCAGGGGCTCAGCAGCTCCAGAGGAGAGTAGTGGACACTAGAGGGCATCATATACAAACATGAAACACCAAAGGAGTTTTTTTTCCAGAGTAAAATTTCCAGAGTACAATTGTTAATACAACTCCCGAGAAAGATTTAAATGATATGGACCTCGTGACTCTTCCTGACAGGGAGTTAAAAATAAAAATCATCAACATCCTAATAGAGGTACAGAAAGACATCCAAGAATGAAGGAATGAATTCAGGTCAGAAATCCAATCATTAAAGAACACGATGGAGGGTATTAAAAGCAGGTTGGATATGGTGGAGGAGACAATAAATGAAATAGAAACTAGAGAAACAAAGAAGCTGAGGCACAGAGAGAAAAAAGGATCTCTAAAAATGAAAGAATATTGAGAGAACTGTGTGACCAATCCAAGCAGAACAATATTCATATTATAGGGATACCAGAAGAAGAAGAGAGAGAGAAAGGGATAGAAAGTGTCTTTGAGGAGGTAGTTGCTGAAAACTTCCCCAATCTGGGAAAGGACATAGTCGGTCAGGCCATGGAGATCCACAGATCCCCAACACAAGGGACCCAAGGAAGACAACAGCAAGACACATAGTAATTAAAATGGGAAAGATCAAGGATAAGGACAGACTTTTAAAAGCAGCCAGAGGCAGAAATAAGATCAAATACAAAGGAAAGACTATCAGACTAACATCAGACTTCTCAGGAGAAACCTTACAGGACAGAAGGGAGTGGCATGATATATTAAATGCCACGAAACAGAAGGGCTTGGAACAAAGACTACTTTATCAGCAAGATTATCATTTAAATTTGAAGGAGGGATTAAACAATTTCCAGATAAGCAAAAGCTGAGAGAGTTTACCTCCCACAAACCATCTCTGCAGTCTATTTTGTAGGGACTGCTGTACATGGAAGTGTTCCTAGGGTTGGATAGCTGTCACCAGAGGTAGTAAAACCACACCAGGGAGGATGTAGCAACTGATTGTGAGGAAAATGCAAAATTAAATTGACTATCCCCAAAGTCAGTCAAGGGATAGACAAAAAGTACAGAATCTGATACCTAATATATAAAGAAAGAAGGAGGAAGAAAAAGGAGGAGAAATAGAAAAGAACCTTTATATTGTGTTGTAAGAGCATACTAAGTGAGTTAAGTTAGACTCTTAGATAGTAAGGAAAGTAACCTGGAACTTTTGGTAACCAAGAATCTAAAGCCTGAAATGGCAATAAGTACATACCTATCAACAATCACCCTAAATGTAAATGGACTGAATGCACCAATCAAAAGACATAGAGTTACTGAGTGGATTAAAAAACAAGACCCATCTATATGCTGCTTACAAGATACTCACCTCAAACCCAAAGACATGCACAGACTAAAAGTCGAGGGATGGAAAAAGATATTTCATGCAAACAATAGGGAGAAAAAAGCAGGTTTTGCAGTACTAGTATCAGACAAAATAGACTTCAAAACAAAGAAAGTAACAAGAGATAAAGAATGACATTACATAATGATAAAGGGCTCAGTACAGCAAGGGGATATAACCATTATAAATATATATGCACCCAACACAGGAGCACAAGCATATGTGAAACAAATACTAACAGAACTAAAGGAGGAAATAGAGTGCAATGCATTCATTTTAGGAGACTTCAACACACCATTTACTCCAAAAGACAGATCCACCAGAAAGAAGATATGTAAGGACACAGAAGCACTGAACAACACACTAGAACAGATGGATGCAATAGACATCTATAGAACTCTACACCCAAAAGCAACAGGATACATTCTTCTCAAGTGCACATGGAACATTCTCCAGAATAGACCACATACTAGGCCACAAAAAGAGCCTCAGTAAATTAAAAAAGATTGAAATCCTACCAACCAACTTTTCAGACCACAAAGGTATAAAATTAGAAATAAATTGTACCAAGAAAGCAAAAAGTCTCACAAACACATGGAGGCTTAACAACACGCTTCTAAATAGTCAATGGATCAACAACCAAATTAAAATGAAGATCCAGCAATATATGGAAATAAATGACAACAACATCACAAAGCCCCAACTTCTGTGGGATGCAGCAAAAGCAGTCTAAAGAGGAATGTATATAGCAATCCATGAATATTTAAAGAAGGAAGAACAAACCCAAATGAAGAGTCTAATGTCACAATTATCAAAATTGGAAAAAGAAGAACAAATGAGGCCTAAGGTCAGCAGAAAGAGGGACATAATAAAGATCAGAGAAGAAATAAACAAAATTGAGAAGAATAAAACAATAGAAAAAGAATCAATGAAACCAAGATCTGGTTCTTTAAGAAAATAAGCAAAATAGAGAAGTCTCTATCCAGACTCATTAAGAGAAAAAGAGAATCAACACACATCAACAGAATCAGAAATGAGAAAGGAAAAATCACAATGGACCCAACAGAAATAGAAAGAATTATTAGAGACTACTATGAAAACCTATATGCTAATAAGCTAGAAAACCTAGAAGAAATGGACAACTTCCTAGAAAAACACAACCTTCCAAAACTGACCAAGGAAGAAACACAAAATCTAAACAAACCAATACCAGCAAAGAAATTGAAGTGGTAATAAAAAAAACTACCCAAGAAAAAAACACCCGGGCCATATGGATTTACCTCGGAATTTTATCAGACATACAGACAACATATAATACCCATTCTCCTTAAAGTTTTCCATAAAATAGAAGAGGAGGGAACACTCCCAAACTCATTCTATGAAGCCAACATCACCCCAATACCAAAACCAGGCAAAGACCCCACCAAAAAAGAAAATTACAGACCAATATCCCTGATGAACGTAGATGCAAAAATACTCAACAAAATATTAGCAAACCGAATTAAAAAATATACCAAAAGGATCACACAGCACGACCAAGTAGGATTCATCGCAGGGATGCAAGGATGGTACAACATTAGAAAATCCATCAACATCATCCACCACATAAACAAAAAGAAAGACATAAACTACATGATCATCTCCATAGATGCTGAAAAAGCATTGGACAAAATTTAACATCCATTCATAACAAAATACTCTCAGCAAAATGGGTATAGAGGGCAAGTACCTCAACATAATAAAGGCCATATACGATAAACCCACAGCCAACATCATACTGAACAGCGAGAAGCTGAAAGCCTTTCATCTTAGATCGAGAACAAGACAGGTATGCCCACTCTCCCCACTGTTATTTAACATAGTACTGGAGGTCCTAGCCACAGCAATTAGACAAAAAAAAAAAAAAAGAAATACATGGAATCTAGATTGGTAAAGAAGAAGTTAAACTCACTATTTGCAGATGACATGATATTGTACATAAGAAACCCTAAAGACTCCACTCCAAAACTCCTAGAACTGATATCAGAATACAGCAAAGTTGCAGGATACAAACTTAACACACAGAAATCTGTGGCTTTCCTATACACTAACAATGAATCAATAGAAGGAGAAATCAGGGAAACAACTTCATTCACAATTGTATCAAAAAGAATAAAATACCTAGGAATAAACCTAACCAAAGAAGTGAAAGACCTGTACCCTGAAAACTATAAGACACTCTTAAGAGAAATTAAAGGGGACACTAACAAATGGAAACTCATCCCATGCTCTTGGCTCGGAAGAATTAATATCGTCAAAATGGCCATCCTGCCCAAAGCAATATACAGATTTGATGCAATCCCTTTCAAATTACAAACAACATTATTCAACACACTGGAACAAATAGTTCAGAAATTCATATGGAAACACCAGTGACCCTGAATAGCCAAAGCAATCCTGAGAAAGAAGAATAAAGTGGTGGGGATCTCACTCTCCAACATCAAGCTCTACTATAAATCAGGACAATTTGGTACTGGCACAAGAACAGAGCCACAGACCAGTGGAACAGACTAGAGAATCCAGACATTAACCCAGACATATATGGTCAATTAGTATTTGATAAAGGAGCCACGGACATACAATGGTGAAATGACAGTCTCTTCAACAGATGGTGCTGACAAAACTGGACAGCTACATGTAAGAGAATGAAACTGGATCACTGTCTAACCCCATACACAAAAGTAAATTCAAAATGGATCAAAGACCTGAATGCCAGTCATGAAACCATAAAACTTTTAGAAAAAACATAGGCAAAAAGCTCTTGGACATAAACACTAGTGACTTCTTCATGAATATATCTCCCTGGACAAGGAAAACAAAAACAAAAATGAACAAGTGGGACTATATCAAGCTGAAAAGCTTCTGTACAGCAAAGGACACCATCAATAGAACAAAAAGGTACCCTATAGTATCGGAGAATATATTTATAAATGATAAAGGGTTGATATCCAAAATATATAAAGAACTCATGAACCTCAACAAACAAAAAAGCAAATAATCCAATTAAAAAATGGGCAGAGGTGGTGAACAGATGTTTCTCCAATAAAGAAATTCAGATGGCCAACAGCCACATGAAAAGATGCTCCACATCGCTAGTTATCAGAGAAATGCAAATTAAAACCACAATGAGATATCACCTCACACCAGTAAGGATCACTACCATCCAAAAGACAAACAACAACAAATGTTGGTGAGGTTGTGGAGAAAGGGGAACCCTCCTACACTGCTGTTGGGAATGTAAATTAGTTCAAGCATTGTGGAAATCAATATGGAGGTTCCTCAAAATGCTCAAAATAGAATTACCATTTGACCCAGGAATTCCACTTCTAGGAATTTACCCTAAGGATGCAGCACTCCAGGGCACCCCTATGTTTATCACAGCCCTATTTATAATAGCCAAGAAATGGAAGCAACCTAAGTGTCCATCAGTAGATGAATGGATAAAGAATATGTGGTACATATACACAATGGAAAGTTATTCAGCCATAAGAAGAAAACAAATCATACCATTTGCAACAACATGGATGGAGCTAGAGGGTATTATGCTCAGTGAAATAAGCCAAGCGGAGAAAGACAAATACCAAATGATTTCACTCATCTGTGGAGTATAAGAACAAAAGAAAAACTGAAGGAACAAAACAGCAACAGAAGCACAGAACACAAGAATAGACTAACATTTACCAAAGGGAAAGAGACGGGAGAATGGGAGGGTAGGGAGGGATAAGGGCAGGGAAGAACAAAGGGGGTATTATGATTAACATGTATAATGTGGGGGGTTAGAGAAAGGGGAGGGCTTTGCAACACATAGAAGACAAGAAGTGATTCTACAACATCTTACTATGCTGATGGGCAGTGACTGTAATGGGGTTTGTGGGGGGACTTGGGTAGGGGAGAGCCTAGTAAACATAATGTTATTCATGTAATTGTCGATTAATGAAAACAAAATAAAATAAAATAAAATAATTAAAAATCATTATTGAAAATGATGTATTTACTGATTACTGTAGTTATATCTTACTAGAAATGACAGCTAACTGCTCATTAGCCTTAGCTGAATTATCTACTGAATTAGCTATTTGGGCTATGTGGTTTAACAAAAGACTCCCATGTCCAGGGAGAACAATAAGCAAATACAGGTGCAGGTCCCCTGACAGATCTATTGCGAGAACTGAGCACACGTAAGCTGCTGTAATGTGTCATTGATTTGCCATCTTAATCAGTTCTACTCATAATGTATTGATGTATTCAATTCATTTCCTTGACAAGATACAACCAAGAATCTGTGGCACAAATGCTTGCAAAAACTTCACTTTCCTTTCTTTACAGGTGTGACTTATCTGTCCCTAGGACACTTACTTCATTATATGCAGCCTGTTTAAGTGGGGTTTTATACCTTTGCACATAGCAAATCACTGTTCCACTTGCTTCCGTCAGGCAGCCATTTCCCTATAACTTTCCATTGGTGGAAATGGTCTGGTATTATAGAAAGATGACCTGAAATATCTCCATAAGGTTTGTGAAAGTGTAGCATTGAAAAGGACCCTGGCGTCTTCTCTAGGGAAGAAGTCGGGGGAAAAGCAGAGAAAACGGGAATTACTCTTTCAAATAAGCTCAGAAACACAAGATCTGACCTTGTGTGATGGTCTTACTAATATCTCGAATCCCACTGGTGACAAGGTTCTGAACCCACCCCTGTGTGGGGAAGAATGGTGCACACCAATAGAGACCATCAGAGTCTGAACAGCAAGACCTTCCCTTATTTAGCTGAAACTATGAAGAGAAATCATAAACCATTTCACCATGTCATTATTTTACAAACAACTAAATATATCTCATTCTACAATGTGTGCTTTAAAGTCAAATCCCTTTGTATCTCCATAGTTTCCTGAGTTAAAATCACCCTCTGATGAATTCCTCGCTCGGATTTCTCCCTTCTGTCTCCTTGGAGAATTAGGTTGGCTTGGGGTGTGGTAGATTGTTAAACAATGGCTTGAACAATGTCTCAGGCTTGCTTCTTATCATTAAGGACTGCAGGACTTTGTCGCATGGCCAGGTGACTTGCCCTGAGCTCCCTGACCTAAGGGTGATGCTCACAGGAGCTCTCCCTGCATCTGTTTCTGAGGGTGCACCCTTCCTGCTGCCGGATGTACCCTGGGGCCCACCCAACTTCAGCCCACATTCTCCCTGGGACTGGAATTCGGAACTCTTGTAATGGATGTGGTTTCCACTTTCTAGGCCTAGTATTACTCAGTATCTTGGTGGGAATTCTCTGATCCAGGCATAGGTCTTCAAAAAAGTGTTCTTGGCTGGATTTCTATAGGGCCAGCCCATAGAAAATTTTAAGTAAGAATTTAGTAGATATTATAGGTAGTTATTATTGATTTGGAACTTCACCTAAAAGTTCTGTCTTTCTGTAAAATGGACCAAATATATGAACAGGCAGCTTATGTAGAAGGAAATAAAAATGCCACACAAACATGCGAAAAGATGTTCAACTTTTCTGAAATTAAATGAATTCACATAAAAGCATGAGCCCATGCCTCTTAACAGATTGGCAAGATTAAAAAGATCAATAAATCTTAGTATTGATAAATCCTAGTATTTAGTGAGCCTGTGGGGAAGCAGAATCTCAGACTCATTAACAGTTATATAAATTGGTGCAAACTTCCTGGAGGGTAGTTTGAATACACAGAAGGATCTCAAACACAGGTGTACAAACAAGAGATGGACCAAACAAGAGCAGGTGAGGTTGTTCATTCAAGCTGGCTGCTGTGGAGGAGTCGGCCACCATCCCCTGCATCTTAGTGGAGACTTAGAAGACAGAAAAAGTTGTGCATTAGAGACAAAGAAGGCCTCTGGTGTGCCCCACGGGGAGTGGGCGAGTGGGGACTGGGAGTGGGCTGGCCGTCCGTGGGAAGGTGTGTGATGGGCTGGGGCCATCTCTGGTTCCTAGGTTGGAAACAGGGATAAAAATTAGGGAAGCTGTCAGTAATTAATCAATTTCTGGCTATTTTAGGCTCTCTGATGTGGGAATTACTGTTTGGCTTCCTGGATTAGCTGCTAATGTGGCCTGACTTTCTATCCCCCTGATTTCTGGACTGTAGGCTGGCTTCCTGCAGACCGTGGGTTGTTTTTCTGGGATGGTTGCTGTGGATTGTGGGTTAGAGTCTATTTTTATGTTTGGTCCAACCGTTGTTTGTGTATATATTCAGTCTCTCATAGGAATCCACTGAAAGAGGTAATCAAACAACAATTGTATTAAGAAAGTATTCGTGTTCTCATAAAACAGAAAAAGGCAAGAATTATTACTTCCAATCTAGCATTATGCTAGACTGTTGAGAAAGACTGAGGCAATTATCTTGATTCAGACAGGTGCATATCCTTCTAGAGGAGAAGCTACAAAGGGAGACGCTATCCCATTAGTACGACCCAAGAATGCTTCTCATATAGATGGTCATGTTGTATGAAGTTTAGAATCCATCCTGATAAATCCCAGTCCATCCTAGACCACCAGGAGCCAAACAAGCTAGATGCACCGACTTACTGCAGCTGGGGAGACAGACACATGGCATCGGGAACTGCAGGGTGCCTCAGTAAGCGTGCTGGGTGGGCTTGTCACACACTTTGGTTTTTGGCTTTAGGCAAGAATGCAAGGAAATATTCAATCCAAAATTTTGGATTGGATGTGGCCAGGATGCCAGGTAATCTGGTGATTGGTCTCTTAGCACTTTACATGGAGGGAAGAATGATGTGGTGCCACGGGCAGGAGTGGTCACACTGGCCAGCAAGGGGGGATGTTTGGTCACTTGTGCAAGCATGGTGTCCCAATGTGCTCACAGAGTGACAGTGTCAGAGGTTGGTTCTCTGTGAATTGCTGGTGTTCAGTGGGGAATCCTGTGCAGGGTCCAGCCTCACGTTTCCCAGGTAGAGTACAGAGCTGCCTCAGGACTCCTCAGCCCACTCTTGAAGCCACCTCTGCAGGGTTTACGCTTTTGAGGGGATCACAAGGACATCATGTCCCTAAGTGTGTAGCACATGCGATGGTCAGGGGCTTCATTTGGCTTAGGGCCACCTTGAGCGCCCCCAAGCCCTGGGATACTAAGGTAAGTGTGGAGAGAACATGTTTGAGAACCGTTGGCTTTGCTCTCACCTGACAGGTGCCCCAGGTTCCAGTCTCAGGGCTGGAGTGCTCTTCCCCACCCCTTTCTCCTCACTCCCCCACCCACCCCCACAGCAATAAGTTTGAAGCAGTGAGGACCACTGGTCTAGACCCTGCTGCCTAATATGGGGGCCACTTGCCTCCGGTGTCTGTTTAAAGCTAAATTTATAAACCTGAGTAAACTTTACCTAGTTCATTCCTGAATCACACCAGCCATATCTGATGTGCTCAAGGCCACGTGGGCCCAGCCTGGCAGACAGCACACTCCCAGCCCCGGGCAACAGGTCTGGCTCAGCTTCTTGTCAGCTGTGCCCACAAGGTGGTCAAAGTCCTGTGGGTCTAGGCAGCCCCCCATAAGAGGAGGCCCGTGGATAAGTTCTTACTCTTCTCATTAAGGTTTTACATCCCCCAACCTAATCACACCTCCATAAGCTCAGAAGTTGCCCGGTTTCCTCTGCCTGCCGCCTCACAGGTGGGAGACTGTAGTGGGAGCCCCTCGCAGTAAGGTCCAAGCAACAGCTCGGGCTGAGATACTAGCCCTTGTGTATTTCAACAATGTCTTGAGCATCACTCCCCAAACTAAAAGATGTCTTACAACATGAACAGATTATTTCCATAGGTACAGCCACAGTGACAACAGCTAACCAGCAACAAATATTATAACAGATAAACTCATTAACTTTCTGTCTCTGTACCCAGGAGTTAAGGAGCCAAAAACTCTATAGTCCAAGATTATTAGCAGATGAAAGTAACTGCTCACTTTTAAGAAAACAGCATCAGTGTGAACTAAACCTAAGTAGATTTATCTAAGATTCATCATAGAATAGGATCGTTGGTTTTAAAGTTAAATGATATGTTAAAATTAAGAGATTAACAGGTAGCATTCAGCATCGAGAAAACTGGTTTTGTAGAGAAGAAGTATTCCCGAGGTAGTCCACAGCGAAGACTACTGGGCCAGCAGAGATGGACCCTGGGTCTCTACTAGGACATATACATATTTTGTGTACAGAGAGAATTTCACGCCCCTTGAGAACGACACTTTCTATATAATACCACATTCTATTTTAACTCTGAAATCTCAAACTCCATATAAAGTGAGTTGTTACTAGGCTATTGAATCAGCAATTTGGCCTTTACTTTCTTTTATTAGCAATTACAGATTCTTGCTTAATAGCTAATATGCCTACCGACTAAATCTATCACTTATCCAGGGAAGTATAATTTAAGCTTTTAAGGGGGGCAATATCTGCCAAGTGCTGATAACAGATGAGAGCATTTGCCCATAAGTAACGTCAGCAGAAATGAAACGTCTTGACTGAGGGGCAAGAGCTGCAGTGAAGCAAGAATTACCGCAGACATTCACCTGCAACAGCCACGCAGACACCAAGGCAGGTATGGCGTGCATGGCTCAGGTGGTGGGAAGCCCTTACTTCCCTATTTATTGACACCTTCTTATCTCCATTATTGTTTAAGGATTTGAAACTTTCTGTTTTGGGTAATAAAGCATAATTTTAGCACAGCCTGGAGTTATAAATTCCTTAATGTTGAACAGTTCTGATATAAATCATACTTGCATTGATCTTTTATTGTAATACTGGAATTAATTTGCTAATACTTAATTGGATGATATTTGCATCTGAATTTTGAAGATAGGTATCATATGAATGCGTTGGAAAATTTGCTCTTCCTTTTAACATGTTATGGTCTGAATGTTTGTCTCAATCAAAACTCATTTGTTCAAGCCCTAACCCCCAGTGTGGCTATATTTGTAGATGGGACCTTTCAGGAAGTAACTGAGGTTTGAGGAGGTCATAGGGCATAAGGATGGTGCCTTGATCTGATAGGATTAGTATCCTGAAAAGAACAGACCCCAGAGAGCTATCTGTTTCTGTCTCAGAGTATACACAAGCACCCAGGAAAGGCAGTGTGAGGCCACAGCGGGAAGGCTGTGTCTACAAGAGCATCTTTATCAGAAACCATGTTAGGTGGCACTTGGACTTCCCAGCCTCTGTAACTGTGAGAAAATAGATTTTTGTTGTTTCAGGCACCCAGTCTGCAGTATTTGTCATGAGGGACTGGACAGACTAAGATAATATGCTATTGAGTGTTTTAGATAACATAAGCAATATTTTTTCCTTAAAAGTTTGGTACGGTTTGCTAAGAAAAACAATGATTTTTGTTTTTTTGTTTCATTCAATGACTGTTTTCAGTCTGTTTCATGAGAATTGGTTAAAACACATTTTCCAACTTGAGGTAATTTTTAGTGATATATATCCTTTGGCAAACCCTTGATTTGCTTTTTTGTCTTTTAATATAACCTTTTTTTAAAAAAATGCCCTTTGCATCTTCAGTTCTGGCTGCTTTTCACCACTGTAATGTGTATTGTGACCTTCCCTCACTTTCTCTAGTCAGAGTTTATCAGTGTTTACCTTGTGGGTTTTCTCAAACACCAGTTTCTAGTAATCACTGATGTTTAAAAAATTTCCATTACTTTCTATCATAATCTATAATTCCATCCTTATTTATGGCTGATTACTTTTGGTTCTTTTTATAAAAGAAATCTGGGAGTGAACGGTCAATGGTTTTACATTCAGTGTTTCTTCTTTTCAGATAAAAGTGTATGCAAGCTTATAAAAGTGTACTCCTGAGCAGTTTTCTTTTTTTTTTTTTTTTGCCATTTTGTCAGGATTGGGGAAGATGGAGCATTTTCACTTGGAATCAGAAAACTGTCTTTCTCATTTCTCACTTTCAGTCTTTTTGCCATTCCAGTTTCATTTTTTAATTCCTCTTGAGTCTGTTTTCTTAAACAGTTGGATTGAGCTATTCCCTGTATTACAAGACTTTCAGCCTGGGATAAAGGTCCTCAAGCTCTTAAACTGCCACTCTCCCTGTCATTTCACAGCTGGAATCCTACTCTGTGCAGAGCACCTTGCTTTTCTCCTCTCAGGGCCTTTCCATATATTGGGTTTTCTGAATACAATACACTTCTCTTTTTCCTCCCTGAGAAACTCAAGGTCAAGAACCAACTTAAGGTCCTTTTCCTATAAACCCTCCGTCACTGCTCAGATGTCCTGGGGTGCTGCCTGTCTGGTGATTCCATTAGTCTGGCTTTCTCCTCCCTGTAGCGCACCTCTTGGCCCCCAACTAGCATGAAGTTTTATCCCTAGAATTTAGCAAAGTGTCTATAACATGGTAAGAACTCAATTATTGGACTAAATTAATAATTAAATGAGCAAATGAAAATACTTTATGAGGAAAGTAGTTTTCCTAGATTATTAAATAATGCTTTTTTTTTTAGGAAAACACAAAGTACATTTTCTAAATTAGTAAAGAATATTCTGAGAAATCTTACTCTGTGCCAGCACTGCCCACTTTAAGAACTAATCTAAGCATAGCTTTGGGATCAATTGTGAAAGCTTGTTTAATCTCTGTCTCTGTTCTCTCTCTCTCTCTCACACACACACACACACAGACACACACACACAAACTCAGGCAAAACCATGCCTAAATTATCTCATACCTACACATGTTAATCCAAAATTTCTATTTTACAATAGTTTATTTAACATTACTTACTGCTCCTAAAAAAATAAAACATTATTTTAGTTATAATCAGCATTGGAATTAAAAGTATAATCAAACCTTTAGTTGCTACTTTCATAAGACCTGGTTGTTAAAATATATTCTTAAAGATAAAAATGCAGAGAAATGTGGGCAGGGACATGTAAGTGGATGTAAACTGTGGTGTGACAGAGAGTTTAAAGGCTTATTGAAAATGTGAAGATAAGCTTGATTCCAAAATTTGGTCTTTATTTTCTCTTTTTTCTTTTTTTAACTTGAAGATCTCTCCTGTTTAAAATGACAGGAGCCTCCTACTCCAAAATGGCCAAGTCTGCAAAATTGCATGGAACACTGCCAAATGTCCCCCTAGCCATCCTCTTTCTCATGGTATAGAACAGCCTTCACGAACCCTATGTAATCATTTGACTCTCAGAGAATCAGATTTTATTCTGAGAAACATATCTGTGTGAGTTATAAGTCTTTACCTGATTCGCAACTTCCTTTAAGTAGGAGGGAGAAAATGTGACTGCATTAATAATAGCTAAATGCTAATATGGCATTAGAGCTAGAGTGTGACAGCATGCTTTTCGGCTGTCAATGTGAATGACAGCTCTCCCATAGCTGAGCCAATCATGTCAGAGGGTACAGTCCATGATGTAAAGAGAAGGATAAAGGGAGAAATTATCTATTGTGTCTTGTATAAACATTTTAGGTTAAATACTATCTGCTATCTATTCACACACAGTGTGTCAAATCTTGCTTTTTAGCGGTTTTCATGGTGAGACCCAAGTCAGACGTAGTTAAAGCTTTTACTCGGCCCTGCTCACTCTCGCTTGTTTTTGCTTCTTCCTAGAAGTTGTTGGAATTCCATCCTTAATAACTTGTCACGTCAGAAGGCAGACAGCTTGCAGCATCACCTCAGAGGTGAGGCTGGCTCTGGCATGGCTTGCGGGGTGTACCAGCTGGCCTGGCTCAGGCACTGCACGGCGTCAGGAGAACCTGGTCAGGTGGGCCATGGGGCTTGTCGGGGCCATACACATACCTGTCCTCTGCCCACAGTCACCCCAGCTCAGCTGGTGGTGGCTCAGCAATAGCTCCCCAGTGAATCATAAAAAATACTAACTGGATTCTTATAAACAATGAGAAATAAAATATGCACACTGTTTTCTTTTGGTCCAGTGCAGTCATTTGTGGCTGGTTCTTCACCCTGGTGTCCTGTAAGCCCATGGAGTACTCAGGTCTGATGATTAATGAAGGTGTTTTATCCATGCGGGGAGTTAGTTCTCGCCCTGTGCCTGTAACACCTCCCCTTTATTTATGTTCGCCCCCATCCAGCTTTCACTCCATGAGGGCTGCCACATCTTATTCGATCGGAGCCAAACTTCTTATTTGGACAATAATATTTGTCTGATTCTTTCTTCTCACCTGTCCATTTCCCTCCTCTATTTCTCATTCTATTTTCCTTCTTTTCTTCCCCCTTTAAAATATTCCTGGCCTGTGTGCCAGGAATTGTGTGCTGAGATGAAGCTGTTTTCCTGAGCAAAATGCCTGCATTCCTGAGTGTCTAGTGGGATGGACAGATACGTCATCACACAAACAGGAGATGATAGCAAAAAGGATAAAGGAAGGATTTAGTTTATGTAACTTATATTACAGAAAACAACTGCTAGGAGGAAAATTTCATCTGAGAGCAGAAGCATGCCTAAGAGTGAGCCAGGCAAGCAGAGAGGAGAATCCCAGCATAAAGATCAGGTGCACAAAGGCTCTGAGGTGGCAAATGATGGCATCTTTGAAGAACTTAAAAACCATGTGGCCAAACAATAGTGGGCAGGTGGTAGTTCTGTGACATAAACCTGGAAGGTGGGGTTGGGAGTAATGCAGGCTGTTGCAAGCCGGGTAAAAGATTTGGGATCTTACACATTATCAGAAACCATGGATGTCTGCTTTCCCACCCAGCAGAGTGGCAGCATAATTAGATTAGAATGAGGCAAGTCAGGAAGGCTATTCAGAAAGACACTGCATGAAACTATACCTTCCAGAGAATTGCAAATTTGTGATTGTGGGGTGGCTGCTATGAAAACAGCAAACTGATTGGGGAATGACATATTTTGGAATTAAAACTGAAAATACCTGAATTGGATGGTAAGGAAGGGTAACTACTGTTTCTGGTATTATGAAGCAGTTTGCCTGCGTATTTTGGTCTCTGACACGAGGTGACCCCTCAGGGCTCTCAGCTGCCTTGCAGCCAGGGGAGCTGCCTTCTCCCAAGACCCCAGTCCCTGTTCTTACCTGGGTCGCTCCTGTCTCCAGCCCTCTTCCCTCCCCTGCATGAGGGATCCCAGCTGCCCTCCCAGAAGGAAGGGGAGCATGCAGGGTCTCTCCCTCAGTACCCTACCCGCCCCTAGGCTCTTGGGCATCTGCAGGAGTCTTTCCGTCTCCACGCCCTCCCTTGATCTCAGGTCTCCGTTCTCCTCTTGGATGCACGCAACGACCACCACCCCCGTTCTGCCTGTAGCGATGCACTTCTCTGCCCACACTCTGCCTGGAGCTCCCCCAACCCCACATGCCTCTTCTGGAACCTTCTTTCTTTTCTGGGTGCCACTCTGACCTCCCTTCCTTTGACTGACAAAACTCTTAAGGGTATTACACACATATGGCCACACTCTCCCGTGTAAACAGGTGTCTTCTCTGGGTTCTGTCATACTTGGAACCCCACCACTGCACGGGGGCAACTCACTCAGGATCTGCTTTTGCCTCTGACGTCTGAGTTCCTTGAGGGCAGGTGGCTCCATCTTATTCATCTCTTCCTGCCACTCCCCAGATGGTGCGTGATGTAGGGAAGCTGCTCAATAATTGCATGATTAGTAGATAAATAAATGATCCTTAGAACATTATTATAACTTGAAAAACATTTCCTTAATATAAAACAATAACTTTCCTAATGGATGGAAGGCTGTACTTCTCCACTATAACCCATTTCCTTGGTGGATATAACTGAGTGTAGACCATCCCTATGGGACCTTTCTTATAAATTAATCCAGTATAGTCAAAACACCAGAAGTCCTTGCAGACCCCACAGGGGTAGTTGACTGATCAATACATATAGACTTAAAACCTAGACTCCATCTTTAAAGAATTGCTGTAAACTAATATTTTTTGCCAAGTAGAGAGCATTTCTCACCCACTGAACCCACTGAGACATTTTAAAAACAAGCTCTTATAGTGACTATTTAAATTCAATGGAGAATATTTGAAGTTCTTACATTGATATAATTCTTCAGGCATGAGTGCCCAGGGGCGTTTGTTTTTCAATCCCCATGTCACACCGGTCTTGCACACCATATTTCTGTGGACATTCTTTCCATCCTAAATCTAGAGGTGTAGGTTGTCTCTTGCTTGTTAATGCTTGGAACTTCAACAGAAGTCTGTAGGAAGGGAAGAACATCTGGAGCCACAGGTTATATCCTGTGGATTATTTAAAGAGGAGACTTTCATGGAGACAAAGCGACCTGGCCCATAAATGTGCTCCTTCCTGCTTTGAAGGCTAAGTTTCAGATTCAGCACACTGTGACAGATATATGAGCAATTAGTCTGGTTGCTGCATTTCTACTTGAAAAGAAGTAATATTATTGGATTGATTGACATGCTTGCTAATATAGTCAGCATATTATATATATATACATTATATACATATATATATAATATATATATATATATATATATAGATATATGTATAAAACTTACACAGAAAAAAGGGATAGTTTTTCCTGGTTTAAAATGATCTTTTTTAAACAGCGATCAACCGTCAAAATGGAAATTATGTAAGGTTAAATGAAAAGCCAAAATAATTTCATTATTACTGAAGTTAGTACACAGATTCTTTTTTACATGGATATATTTAAAGAAAACACCAAAGAGGTGTTTGAGCATATACCTTATCTTGTACACATATATGTACAAAATGTACTCAAAGGGAAAATTTTGTTTCTTCTTTTCCTACATCAAAACAGACAGGCAGTTTTAAAGGTGCTATAATGCATTACACTGAGTTTATTTTTAGTGTTAAAACAGCATACTCTTTTTGTTCCTAAAATAAGAAGCAACAATTTTCTAAGTGATTTCTGAAAGTGTATCCACTAGAGCTTAAAAAGTTATTTGGAATCTAATAAAAACGTGTCATTTCCCCCCACTTAGGAGAAAGTGCTCCTGGCATATGCGGGTCCAGACTGCCTTATTGTGTGATGGAGAATGTTAACCTGGAGGCTGGGATTCATGTATTGGTCACATTTCTGCTACCAAATAGTTTTGGCAAATAGTATCTCCTCTTCGGGTTTCATTTCCTTTAGCATTAAAATAAGGACATGGGCTAAAAAATATCATCTAAATCCTGTTCCTTTAGTCAAGAGTTGCTAATCAATGGGCACAAAGTTTTAGGTTTAGACATCTGCTGTACAGTGTCATGCCTGTCACCAACAGTAATGTAGTGCATACTTACAAGTTTATTAAGAGGGCATCTCGTTATGTGCTCTTTCCACAACAAAATCAAATTTTAAGGAATGAAAGTCAAGACTCACGTGTGGTAAGGGCATCACGAGTGAGGTTCAGGTGGACTCTCCCGAGTTCTGCTGTGTGTTGTTAGTATGACTTCTTCCCAGGAGCCACGGGTTTCGCTCTGCCCGGTGGGCATCCATGACTTGTCTACCCTTGACCATCTGTGCTGGCGAGGCCCTGGTCTGGCCTGAGGTCTTAGTAACTAGGATGAAAACCTTCTAGACACTGATACATTGTTTGTGGAAAGCCGGGCTGACTTGCTTATTGTACAGAAGAGTGTGCTGAGGCCCCGGAGTGACTTGAATACCCCCAACCAGGTCGTTTAAGGGAAAGAACCACAACTTGTGCATATCATTTGAGAAGTAAGTGTGTGCCTTTTGTGGACACAAGCAGAGCACATCCTGAAAGGGCACTGGGGGCTGGGAGTCAGAAGGCTGGGAATCCTGTTATTGCCCGGCAGCTGCTCTGGGCCTCTGCACACTCATGCCGCCCTTCAAGTGATATTCAAGCTGATAACATCTGAATTCTGCACTCATTTATCCTGTGGGTCCAAACAGGTAAGACAGCAGCCCCCCAACAACTCCATGGGTCATTCAGGGAGAGAGTGGAGGAATTTTCATCTACTTTGGAAAAATGTCTGAAGGAGAAAAAGCTAAAGGCTTTAAGGACACAAATAATTTGAGGGTTGAGACAATATCCAGGGACTTTTTGCCATGATTCACATCCTGGGCAGAGAAAGACGATGAACATTGTAGGTGGGCTGTCCAAGTGTCTCGCTGATTTGATGATACATAGAGAAGACAGAAGCTGGTGCTGGAAAAGGAGGCATAGGGACACAGTTAAGGAAACAGAAGCCAAATCTGTGAATGCGCTTTAGCCTTAAAATGTGCTCTGGTTCACATGGCACAGCATTCAGGGATCTGCGGATAAACCAGTCAGGAGAGGATTGCATGTCAGGGTGAGGTGTGGGTGTGGCACAAATACAGATTTTAATGTCAGAAACTGAGGTTAGTGTCACACATCTGCTACAAATGTGACTCAAGAGGTCCTTGGTGTGGTTTGGAGCTGATGTGTTTAGGTGTGTATCGTTGGGACAAAGTGCAGGGAGAAAACACATCACCAGGGAGACCTTTAGGGGCAAAGTGCCACCAGGCTGGGGCCTCCCATGATGGGTCACGACATCCGGCCCAGCGCGGTGGGGACACACCAGGAGCTGCTGCTGTGAGTCAAGAGTCCAGTTTTGCTGACAGAGGACAAGCTGGGCCACGGATTTAGCAAAATCCAAACCAAATACTCAGAGCAGTGGTGTTGAGAAAACAAATGTAGGGTAACGTGAGTGAATAAGAAATTTTAGCCAGTATTGAACCCAGAACCATATTTTGCTTTGGTGTAGTAATTTTACGGTTTGGCTTCTCCATGTATTTGTAATTAATTAATAGCAGTAATTGCTGATTGTATGAAATTAAGGTGCTTCCATCCTCACCATGGGCAGCATCCAGGATGTAGCACACGGGGACTAGGGCCCATCTCCATGCGGCGTCATGCTCAGGCAGCGCTGCTGCCCAGGGCGGCCCTCAGTCCGGCATCCCTGTTTGGTGACTTTCTTCCTTCTCAGAGTTATTGGTCCACAGAGAAGTTACTAACCTTAATGCTACTTTAATTAAAGATTTCTTTTCTCCGAAGTCCTGCTGGCCTCCTTTTTGGCACCATGCTCCTGACTTTTATCTCCACGGGCTTGTGTGTACTGAGTTGATTGTAATATGCATTATTTATGATAGAAGCCTGTTTTACAGCGTTTTTTTTTTCCTTCCCAGAATGATACAGACTAATTTTAGCATCATGAAATATTGGCCTTGAAAGAGTACTTCTCTTTTTGAACTGATATAATGCATTTTATAAATTAGATGCTGCTACAACTCATCAAAAGTATTTTCTTACCCGTAAATATAATATTCCAACAAAAGAGTGATTTTACCAAATTCTATTACCAAGAACAAGACACAAGGATCTGACCTGCTGCATCATTTAACTGTACACTAAATAAATGGAATTGTCTAAAGATGCACAAATTCAAGCCAAAGAGCAGATTTTTTTTTTCACAATAGAATGTGATTAAAAAAATTGAGAAGTCAATGTGACAAGCAGGACTTTTACATTCTAATACTCCTTGGTAGTGGCTTCCTTTCCAGATGGGATAAATGACTTGATATCAGGGATTCTCTTTCCTCCTTTAGCAAACAGTGACCAAGCACTTTGCCATAGAATTGATAAAGACTAACCCTTATTCTCCTGATATGTGCTGGGGGCATATCGTGTGTTAGTGCTGTTGCAGGAAAATCAGTGCTAGCCTTTACATTGCATACTTCATAGCAACACTGCGAGCAATATCTGTGTGATTCATGATGCAGAACAGGCGAACTCTGAAGCATGCACACACAAATTGTGATGATTTAGACCTAGATGTGATTTAGATAGACTATTTATGCTAGAATATTTTCAGATGCAACATTTGCTGAATCAAAAACTTGCTATTTTTGCCCTGGCTCACAGTATCCTCAAGGCTTCATCATTCCAATTAGGTGCTAGTAGATTTAAGAACCTTTTCTTCTAAGCATATAGTTATCACCTGTTTAAAAATATATTTTTTAATTGAAATCACTATAGTGGACATACAGTATTATATTGGTTTCAATATTATACTGGCATAGTGAGTCAACAATATCTACACTACTAGATGATCATCACGTGTAGTTACCATCTGTCAGTGTAAAAAGATATTACAAAAAAGGGTTCTCAGAGCATATGTTTTCATTATCTGTTAACCTATGAAAGTTGTCTGGATAAAGCTTCTTAATGCATAGTGAAAACACAGTAAACTATGAATAATATTTTTTAAGACAGCAAAGTATTAGGGAACCTCACGAAATCTGAGGAATTTTTAAGATTTGCTACCTATTACATATTTGTAATTTAGGAAAGAAATAGTTACAAATGAAAGCTGCAAGAATGTTAATTATGTAGTATTCCATAGTTAGCAAAAGGCTATGGGGTCATAATATTCAACCCCTTGTGCTTCAAGTCAGGTGAGTTATATAAGAGACCTATAACAGATCCATAGTATCCAAAATCACTTCAAAAATATTAGAAATAATGTATCCCCATCTTCTCATTTTATTTATATGTAAAACTTTATGTATAGTAATGTTGTTGTAGGGTTTTATATATACATACATATGCATATTTCAGAATATTTTTATCAATAGCATCTCATTTTATCTTCACAACAATTTTGGGGGTTGGGTGTCATTATTTTCAACATAAAAATAAGCAAAGCAGAGGCCAGTGACTTGTCAAACTCATGCAACCTTTGCGAGGTCCAGAGTCAAAGACAACATCATTAGCCTTTTTCCATCACACAGACATTAGCCTTTTTATTTATAACAGCTTATTTTTTGTAACTCTGTATTGTTTTAATTGGATGTGCAATTGATCCTAAATTTAGTTTTTCTAATTAGACTGATGGCCATAAGTAGACTTGTCAAATATGTAAGCTATTCTCCATCTTGCACCTGACCAGCCCAAAGCTATTTCCCTTTTGGCAGAGGCAGGGGCATAAACTGGACCTCAGAGACATCACAGTAATGGCTGTTCATGAACATTTTAAAAGTAAATATTGTCTGTAAAAACCACACTTGGTATTGCAGTACTTTCTAATACACATGCAAAGGATACAATCCTGTTTAAAATCTCTTCCAGTGGAAAGCAGCCAAAGCTGAAGATGACCTTAGACTATGTTATATGCTAATGAGTCTGACAGCTGTCTGCCAGATGAAATGGTCTCTTATCTACCCACAGGTATCCCTGACCAATGTTTGTAAATCTATTGCAGAGGGGTTGGAGTCTTAGGAAAGACCAACCGGCTTCTCCACCAGCTCTCCCTGTCCTCTCATCTGTGTCCCTCCCGTTTCAGTCTCACTGGTCAAACCCCTGTCAGCACACCCTTCCTAATCTCACTTTAAATATACTATGGCCTACTTTTATGCCTTTCAATAGAGACACCTCTGCTGTTCCTAAAAACAAACGTGCTGCAAGGGGATCAATCAGGAGTTATTTTCAAGAAAAAAAAGCTTTCAAAGTGGGATCTTTCTACCACTTGCACCAGAATTCTCTAAGACTAAGTTGGAATCTTTATTTTTAACCAGGTCACCTTGTTTACACAAACATTTGATTGTCATTTGGCATAAGACAAGTAGCCCTAAACATTATTGACCATATGTTCCTTTTGATTACCTGTGACAGCATCCTTTAGATATTTACAAGGGCTATGTAGGACTACAATAATTGGTTTAAAAAGCTACAAAAGGCACTTGCAAACATTTAACATTAAAATTCATGAAATTTTGTTAACATTGCTGAAAATGCTGTAGAAGTTTGTCTTCATGCCTTGTGCACTCAAGGTGCCTCATGCGATCACAATGTGATGGCACTGTAGGCGTAATAGACACTTGGGGCTCTAGTGCTGCTGGTAATCTTGGACATAAACCCTTGTTTGTATTAGTGATAATAATTTTTTGGTGGATTTTTGTATCAGATCTGACCAAGACTAGGTCGCCACGTAGTTGAATCTCAGCCTGTTGCTGATGAAGGTTCTCATGAAACAGAGCAGGCAGGCTTTGTCGCTGTCATGCTCTCGGATCTCTGATACTCCACCCAAGCGGTGCCCAGCCTTCTGGAATGGATGCCAGAGTAGTGAGAGATTCTGTGCTTCCACTTCAGTCTTTTCTTTGGGGGTGTCTTTTCAAGAATCTTCTAAAACATTGTTTTGTAGGGATCAATTTAGTTAAAATTAGGTCACACAACCTCTCAAATCCTCTTAAGTGGTTGCATCTAAACTGTAAACCTGAGGAAAATAGATACATGTGGCAACTGAGCTGATGGCTGGCCCCTGGCCCTGAGTGGTGGTGTTCCCTGGGCAAATGGTACTGCAAATGGTAGGAGCCCAGCAGGCTCTTAAACCAAGTGGACATGCCAATGCCGACCTGTGCTTCATGTGTAGCAAAGCCCAGTGTGTGTCTCAAACGTCAGATGAAATAATGTGAACAGAGGTTTAATATATCCTTCCTGCATCGTAGGGGTCACTTCAGGCTCTCCTCAAACTGTATAAATAACCTCCACACTTCAGAGACCACCATGCCTTGGAGATATAGAAACTGGATTACTCAAATCAACCTCAATGTTTTGAAACTAGGAAAAGAGGAGAATGTCAGAGGCATAGCAAGAAAATAGTGTTTTGTGGGAATATCTGGGAGAGCTGGGAAGACATTTCCACCGTCTGCAGGTCCTTCCACTGTTTTTCATGTTTTAGAGTATTAGTATTGACCCGGAGTTAACATTTTAACCTTTATTTGCTTTTGCCACACGTTTTGATCACTTTATTACGTTTATTGCATTAGTTTCAAAGTTTCAATCATGGTCATAACATTTTAAACACAAGATGGACACTTCGGTCTTTTAATATTTTTCTGTATTAATCTATATAGGATGTAAGAGTAGAGTAAAGCAATTTTTGGTAGTTGATCTAAAATGTACCGTGCCCCAGGGCTCCTCAGGTGAGGAAGCCCCTTACCACAGGATGCAGAAGATCCTTCTGTTAGTTATGCTTTTTCAGCATTACAAAAGGTATGTCGGTATCATCATTTGTAAAAATATATTCTCATATATATGCCCAGCCGTAATTTTAATAAACCTTTTCCTTTTACTGGACTGCTGAGTTCATTTTAATTGAAATCCTGAAAGAGAACCAGTTTCTGAGATAGAAAATGTTATCATTTATCTGCTAATCCCATAAAACTCTTGTTTGGCTTAACATGTTAGTAAAAGACTTCATATTCAGTATCAAAAAATGTTTAAAGAAAAATGATTATTGATTTACCCAACCTGTATAATCTATACACTGCATTTGACCAAAAGGCATAGATTAAAGACAGACAATATGTCATAGGGAGATTGAAAGTTAAATTTCATGCAAAGCATAGAATTTGTTAAATTAATTAATTAATTAATTTTTAAAATTAAGATGTCATTGATATATAATCTTATGAAGGTTTCATGAGAAAAACAATGTGAATGCAGCATTCACCCTTATTAGAGTCCCCCCATGTCCCATTGCAGTCACTGTCCATTAGTGTAGTAAGGAAGATGCCACAGAGTGCCTACTTGTCTTCTCTGTGCTACACTATCTTCCCCATGACCACCCCCACCATGTGCACTAATCACAAAGCACAGAATTTTTATTAGTTTATGATTTGTTTCCTGACTATAACTATAAAAGAGAATAAAGTAGATGTGATTCCCTCTAAAGAAACAATACATGTATTCACATATAGACATATATAGGAAGCATAAAGACAAACTCACAGATCATCTTTTTTTTTCTGGGCGGTGGTTTTTTATTCTGTCTTTTCCAGATGACAGACGAGGAGCAGATTGACAGAGAGGCATCACAGTGTGCTCCCTACAAAGGTATAAGGAGACTGGGTTTGGCAGGTGAAATGCAGGATGTACAGTTAGATTTGAACTTCAGGCAAACAAAAAATAGGTTTTTAACATAAAAAATATTTGGCACCTATTTATACTACAAAATAGTCATTGTTTACCTGGCATTCAAATTTTTTTTTTGAGAGGGCATCTCTCATATTTATTGATCAAATGGTTAACAACAATAAAATTCTGTATAGGGGACTCAATGCACAATCATTGATCAACCCCAAGCCTAATTCTCAACAGTCTCCAATCTTCTGAAGCATAACGAACAAGTTCTTACATAGTGAATAATTTCTTACATGGTGAACAGTGCAAGGGCAGTCATATCACAGAAACTTTCAGTTTTGATCACGCATCATGAACTATAAACAATCAAGTCAGATATGATTATTTGTTTGATTTTTATACTTGATTTATATGTGAGTCCCACATTTCTCCCTTATTATTATTATTATTATTTTTTAATAAAATGCTGAAGTGGTAGGTAGATGCAAGATAAAGGTAGAAAACATAATTTAGTGCTGTAAGAGGGCAAATGTAGCTGATCAGGCCTGTGCCTATAGACTAAGTATTAATCCAAACAAGACAAGGGCAATAAAACATCCACAGATGCAGAAGATTTCTCTCTAAACAGGGGGGTGAGGTTATAAGCTTCCCCTCTGTTGGTCCCCAATTTCTCTCTTGATGGCCCCCCTGTGACTGTGCCTGTCTTAGGTTGTTCCTCCCTTGAGGAATCTTACCCATCTCTGGCTAACCAGTCATCTACTGGGGCCATACAGGGAAATGTAAAGTTCGTAAGTGAGAGAGAAGCAATATACTTTGAAAAGGTTAGCTTTTTACTTCTTTGCAGATTTATGCCCTGTGGCTTCTATGCCCAGCATTTGTCTTGAGGTATCTTTACCACTTGGGAGAATTGTGATACTCGGTAATTTTCGATATGAGGCATGAATTCTATTTAAGGGTTGTAATTAGGAAGGAAGGAGAAAAGCTATAGAAATAGCAGATGGAAGAAAACATGGGAAGATTGATTATTTATTGACATATCTTTTTGTAGAGTAACATAAGCATGTATAGGTTTTAAACTACTAATTAAATTGCACACATACATTAACATAATAGGAATACAGCTACATAACAAAAGCAGACCTACAATTACCAGCCATCTCCAGTGAAACCAAGAAAACCAGTTAGGTACACTAGGTATTTGTGAAAACTTATCAATGATATGATGGATATTGTCTAACCTAATTTGAATAGTTTGAGAAAAATCAGAAAAATTAAAACAACACATTCCTGGGAGCTGTTCACATCCCATGTGTTCTTTTAACAGTAGATAGTCTATAGTCGCACAATTTTGGAGTGCTACAACTTGCACTTCTAATTCTTGGTTGAGTTCCAACAGTATAGATCCAGTCAAATTTGCTATTTTATGGTATGCACAGGCCAGCTTAGATACCTCCTTCTTCATTCCAATGGCAAGTACAGTAACCAGTGGGATGACTGCAGCTACAACTGCAGCAGCACCAGGATCTTTGTTGAAGTTTTTTGATGTTCAACTTCTGGAATGACTCTTCTAGAGGATGTTGATGTTGGAAGTTCTTCTTCATATTGTATCTTAATTCGTTTTCTGGGTAGCCAAATTAGGCTTTGATCCTCTGTATAAACACAAACAAACCCTTTGCCCACACTTTGATATGACCTTTATACCATTGTGAAGAACCTATTGGAGATCACCAAAGAGGATCTGCATTTTTTTAAGAGAAAAGAATATTATCAGAAAAATGTACTTCCATAGCTGACCATCTGACACCCTTTAAAATATCAAAATTAAGGATATGTAAGGCATGCATTAATCATTGATTTGCAGTTAGTTTTATCCTATCAGGGAGTAATACCCCTTTTCTTTATCTTTTTTTTGTTATCATTAATCTACAATTACATGAAGAATATTATGTTTACTAGGCTCTCCCCTATACCAAGTCTCCCCCACAAACCCCATTACAGTCACTGTCCATCAGCATAGCAAAATGTTGTAGAATCAGTACTTGTCTTCTCTGTGTTGCACAGCCCTCCCCTTTATCAAACCATCCACATTATGCATGCTAATCATAATACCCCCTTTCTTCTCCCCCCCCTTATCCCTCCCTACCCACCCATCCTCCCCAGTCCCTTTCCCTTTGGTACCTGGTAGTCCATTCTTGGGTTCTGTGATTCTGCTGCTTTTTGTTCCTTCAGTTTTTCCTTTATTCTTATACTCCACAGATGAGTGAAATCATTTGGTATTTCTCTTTCTCCACTTGGCTTATTTCACTGAGCATAATACCCTTTAGCTCCATCCATGTTGTTGCAAACGGTAGAATTTGTTTTCTTCTTATGGCTCAATAATATTCCATTGGGTATATGTACCACATCTTCTTTATCCATTCATCTACTGATGGACACTTAGGTTGCTTCCATTTCTTGGCTATTGTAAATAGTGCTGCTATAAACATAGGGGTGCATCTGTCTTTCTCACACTTGATTGCTGCGTTCTTAGGGTAAATTCCTATGAGTGGAATTCCTGGGTCAAATGGTAGGTCTGTTTTGAGCATTTTGATGAACCTCCATACTGCTTTCCACAATGGTTCAACTAATTTACATTCCCACCAGCAGTGTAGAGGGTTCCCCTTTCTCCACAACCTCACCAACATTTGTTGTTGTTTGTCTTTTGGATGGTAGCAATCCTTACTGGTGTGAGGTGATATCTCATTGTGGTTTTAATTTGTTTTTCTCTGATAATTAGCAATGCGGAGCATCTTTTCATGTGTCTTCTGGCTATCTGAATTTCTTTTTTGGAGAACTGTCTGTTCAGTTCCTCTACCCATTTTTTTATTGGATTAATTGTTTTTTGTTTGTTGAGGTGGGTGAGCTCTTTATATATTTTGGATGTCAAGCCTTTATCAGATCTCTCATTTACAAATATATTCTCCCATACTGTGGGGTACCTTTTTGTTCTATTGATGGTGTGTTTTGCTGTACAGAACCTTTTCAGCTTAATATAGTCCCACTTGTTCATTTTTGCTGTTGTTCTCCTTGCCCAGGGAGATATGTTCAAGAAGAGGTCACTCATGTTTATGTTTAAGAGGTTTTTGCTATGTTTTTTTCCAAGAGTTTAATGGTTTCATAGCTTACATTCAGGTCTTTTGTGTATGGGGTTAGACAGTGGTCCAGTTTCATTCTCCTACATGTAGCTGTCCAGTTTTGCCAGCACCATTGGTTGAAGAGACTGTCATTGCCCCATTGTATGTCCATGGATCCTTTATCAAATATTAATTGAAAATTATGACTTGAAATAATGTTTGGGTTAATGTCTGGAGTCTCCAATCTGTTCCACTGGTCTGTGGCTCTGTTCTTGTGCCAGTACCAAATTGTCCTGATTACTATGGCTTTGGAGTAGAGCTTGAAGTTGGGGAGTGAGATCCCCCCTACTTTATTCTTTCTCAGGATTGCTTTGGCTATTCAGGGTCTTTGCTGATTCCATATGAATTTTTGAATTATTTGTTCCAGTTCATAGAAGAATGTTGCTGGTAATTTGATAGGGATTGCATCAAATCTGTATATTGCTTTGGGCAGGATGGCCATTTTGGCGATATTAATTCTTCCGAACCAAGAGCATGGGATGACTTTCCATTTGTTAGTGTCCCCTTTAATTTCTCTTAGTAGTGTCTTATAGTTTTCAGGGTACAGGTCTTTCACTTCTTTGGTTAGGTTTATTCCTAGGTATTTTATTCTTTTTGATACAATTGTGAATGAAGTTGTTTCCCTGATTTCTCCTTCTATTGGTTCATTGTTAGTGTATAGGAAAGCCACAGATTTCTGTGTGTTAATTTTGTATCCTCCCCCTTTGCTGTATTCCGATATCAGTTCTAGGAGTTTTGGAGTGGAGTCTTTAGGGTTTCTTATGTACAATATCATGTCATCTGAAAATAGTGACCGTTTAACTTCTTTTCTACCAATCTGAATTCCTTGTATTTCTTTGTTTTGTCTGATTGCTGTGGCTAGGACCTCCAGTACTATGTTAAATATCAGTGGGGAGAGTGGGCATCCCTGTCTTGTTCCTTATAACAGAGGAAAAGCTTTCAGCTTCTCGCTGTTCAGTATGATGTTGGCCATGGGTTTATCATATATGGCCTTTATTATGTTGTGGTACTTGCCCTTTATTCCCATTTTGCTGAGAGTTTTTATCATGAATGGATGTTGAATTTTGTCAAATGCTTTTTCAGCATCTATGGATATGATCATGTGGTTTTTGTTCTTCTTTTTGTTGATGTGGTAGATGATATCCATGGATTTTCAAATGTTGTACCATCTTTCCATCCCTGGGGTGAATCCCACTTGGTCATGTTGTATAATCCTTTTGATATATTTTTGAATTAGGTTTGCTAATATTTTATTAAGTATTTTTGCATCTACATTCATCAGGGATATTGGTCTGTAATTTTCTTTTTTGGTGGTGTCTTTGCCTGGTTTTGGTATTAAGGTGATGAGTTTGAGAGTATTCCCTCCTCTTCCATTTTTTGGAAAACTTTAAGAAGAATAGGTATTATGTATTCTCTGTATGTCTGATAAAATTCCAAGGTAAATCCGTCTGGCCCAGTGTTTTTGTTCTTTCGTAGTTTTTTGATTACCGTTTCAATTTCTTTGCTCATAATTGGTTTGTTTAATTTTTGTGTTTCTTCTTTGGTCAGTCTTGGAAGGTTGTATTTTTCTAGGAAGTTGTCCATTTCTTCTATGTTTTCTAGCTTCTTAGCATATAGGTTTACATAGTAGTCTTTAATAATTCTTTGTATTTCTGTTCAGTCGTTCATGATTTTTCCTTTCTCATTTCTGATTCTGTTGATTTGTGTTGATTCTCTTTTTCTCTTATCAAGTTAGGCTAGAGGCTTTTCTATTTTGTTTATTTTATCAAAGAACCAGCTCTTGGTTTCATTGATTTTTTTCTATTGTTTTATTCTTCTCAATTTTGTTTATTTCTTCTCTAATCTTTATTATGTCAGTCCTTCTGCTGACTTAGGCCTCACTTGTTCTTCTTTTTCCAGTTTCGATAATTGTGATGTTAGACTATTCATTTGGAATTGTTCTTCCTTCTTTAAGTGTGCCTGGATCGCTATATACTTTCCTCTTAAGACTGCTTTCACTGCATCCCACAGAAGTTGGGGTTTTGTGTTGTTGTTGTGGTCATTTGTTTCCATATATTCCTTGATCTCTATTTTAATTTGTTTGTTGATCCACTGATTATTTAGTAGCATGTTGTTATGCCTCCATGTGTTTGTGAGCCTTTTTGTTTTCTTTGTAGAATTTATTTCTAGTTTTATACCTTTGTGGTCTGAAAAGTTGGTTGGTAGGATTTCAGTCTTTTGGAATTTACTGAGGCTCTTTTTGTGGCCTAGTATGTGGTCTATTCTGGAGAATTTTCCATGTGCACTTAAGAAGAATGTGTATCCTGTTGCTTTTGGATGTAGAGTTCTGTAGATGTCTATTAGGTCCATCTGTTCAAGTGTGTTGTTCAGTGCCTCCGTTTCCTTACTTATTTTCTGCCGAGTGGATCTATCCTTTGGGGTGAGTGGCATGTTGAAGTCTCCTAAAATGAATGTATTGCATTCTATTTCCTCTTTTAGTTCTTTTAGTATTTGCTTCACATATGCTGGTGCTCCTGTGTTGGGTGCATATATATTTAGAATGGTTATATCCTCTTGTTGAACTGAACCCTTTATCATTTTGTAATGTCCTTGTTACTTTCTTTGTTTTGAAGTTTATTTTGTCTGATACTAGTACTGCAACCCCTGCTTTCTTCTCTCTGTTGTTTGTCTGAAATATGTTTTTCTATCCCTTAACTTTTAGTCTGTGTGTATCTTTGGGTTTGAGGTGAGTTTCTTGTAAGCAGCATATAGATGGTTCTTGCTTTTATATCCAATCTGTTACTCTGTGTCTTTTGATTTGTGCATTCAGTCCATTTACATTTAGGGTGACTATTGAAAGATATGTACTTATTGCCATTGCAGGCTTTAGATTCGTGGCTCCCAAAGGTTCAAGGTTAGCTTCTTCAGTATCTTACTGCCTAACTTAGCTCACTTATTGAGCTGTTATATACACTGTCTGGAGATTCTTTTCTTCTCTCCCTTCTTATTCCTCCTCCTCCATTCTTTATATGTTTGGTTGTTTTATTCTGTGCTCTTTCGTGTTTCCTTTAACTGCTTTTAGTGGGTAGTTGATTTTATTTTTTGCCTCTAGTTAGTATTTGGTTGGTCTGCTTTCTTTGCTGTGATTTTACTTTCTCTGGTGACATCTGTTTAGTCTTAGGAGTGCTCCCGCCTAGAACAATCCCTCTAAAATACCCTGTAGAGGTGGTTTGTGGGAAGCAAATTCCCTCAACTTTTGCTTGTCTGGGAATTGTTTAATCCTCCATCATATTTAAATGATAATCATGCTTGATACAGTATCCTTGGTTCAAGGCCCTTCTGTTTCATTGCATTAAATATATCATGCCATTCTCTTCTGGCTTGTAAGGTTTCTGTTGAGAAGTCTGATGATACCCTGATGGGTTTTCCTTTGTAGGTGACCTTTTTTCTCTCTCTCACTGCCTTTAATACTCTATCCTTGTCTTGATCTTTGCCATTTTAATTATTATGTGTCTTGTTGTTGTCCTCCTTGGGTGCTTTCTATTGGGAATTCGGTGTATTTCCTTGGTCTGTTTGATATTTCCCCTCCCAATTTGGGGAAGTTTTCAACAATTATTTCTTCAAAGACATGTTCTATCCCTTTTTCTCTCTCTTCTTCTTCTGGTACCCCAATAATGTGGATATTCTTCCTTTTGGATTGGTCACACAGTTCTCTTAATATTGTTTCATTCCTGGAGATTCTTTTATCTCTCTATGTTTCAGCTTCTATGCCTTCCTGTTCTCTGGTTTCTATTCCATCAATGGCCTCTTGCATCTTATCCATTCTGCTTATAAATCCTTCCAGAGTTTGTTTCACTTCTTTAATCTCCTTCCTGGCATCTGTGATCTCCCTCCAGACTTCATCCCATTGCTCTTGCATTTTTCTCTGCATTTCCGTCAGCATGTTTATGATTTTTATTTTGAATTCTTTTTCAAGAAGACTGGTTAGGTCTGTCTCCTTCTCTGGTGTTGTCTCTGTGATCTTGGTTTGCCTATAATTTTGCCTTTTCATGGTGATAGAGATAGTTTGCAGAACTGGGATGAGTGACGGCTGGAAGAACTTCCTTTCTTGCTGGTTTGTGGCCTTCCTCTCCTGGGAGAAGAGCGACCTCTGGTGGCTTGTGCTGGGCATCTGCACACAGAAAGGGCTTCTGATTCTTGCCCAGCTGCTATGGAGTTTATGTCCCCTCTTGCTGTTCACATGGCCTGCCTTGGGCTGCTGCTCCAATATGGTGGAGCCGCATTGGAGGGGGAATGGCCGGGAGGCTTTTTATCTCTGTGAGGGACCTCTGTGCTCCCTGCTGGCCAGAGCGTTAGAGTGCCCAGAGATCCCCAGATTCCTTGCTGCTAGACTAAGTGTCCCAGGACGCTTCTGTCTGGCTGTGAGGTCCCTGTCCTTTTAAGACTTCCAAAAAGCACTTGCTTTTCTTTGTACTGGGTGCAACAACTGCAGGGACCCACTCACAGGTCTTACTATCCTGTTTCCCTAATTTCCAGCACCTCACACATGCACTGTGTCTGTGCTCTGGTGCGGATGGCTGGGGCTCGGTATTTAGCAGTCCTGGGCTCCCTCTCCCTCCCCGCTCTGACTCCTCTCCTCCCACTGGGAGCTGGGGTGTGGGGCACTTGGGTCCCGCCATGCCAGGGCTTGTATCTTACCCCCTTTGTGAGGCACTGGGTTCTTGCAGGTGCAGATGTGGTCCATCTGTTGTCCTGTGTCTTCTGGTCTCTCTTTTAGGAAGAGTTTTCTTTGTTGTAGTTTCAAAAATATATGTGATTTTGGGAGGAAATTTCCACTGCTCTACTCACGCCGCCATCTTGGCTCCACCCCCCTCGATCATCATTTGTTTTATAAGGATATTTAGAAACTTAGCATAGGGATTTTTTTATTTCTACATCATCTCTCCATTATGTAGCTTCTCATATTTTGGTGGTGAAATACATATTTTACATACATATAAGAGGTTTTACAGTTCACTACAATTCATTCAAAATGGCTGAAGAAAATGCTTCCAAATCATTTACACCTAATTATTTATAGTAACTTTTTTGTGACTTAAAACAATATTAATTTAAAATACCGCCTGTGATATACAATAATTGAATTTCACTTAGAAATGTATTAAGTTAGAAAAAGAATGCTTTCTCTTCTCAAGGACACCAATGAAATCAGTGCATTACATTTAGTCAGATAACAAACATTTATCAAGTATCTAATTAATGCTGACATGTTGAATTCCCCTGGAACCCTAATCCAATATGACTGGTGTCCTAATAAGAAGATAACCATACAAAGGCAGGGACATATAGAGAGAAGACCATATGACAATAGAGGAAGAAATTGGAGTGCTGCACCTGCAAGTCAAGGAATGTCAAGGATTGCTGGGAAACACCAGGACGTGGAAGAGCAAGGGAGGGTTTTCGCCTCTGGCCTTTGCAGGGAGCATGGCTCTGCTACACATTGACTTGGACTTCTAACTTCCAAAACTGAGACAATAGGTTTTATTGTGTTAAACCAGCTGGTTTATGGCACTTTTTTACAGCAGCCCTAGGAAACTAATGCTCTGAGCAATAGATAAGGGATGCTATCAAAGACGTGACCTAAGGGTTATCAGTTGACCTCACCTAGCTTAAATACACCCACAGCAACCCTTTATAATAAAATTACCACTGTAGTCCTTACTGGATCTTTAACTCCTGTCCTCAAAGTCATTCCAGTGGGCTAGATAAAACTGGCAAGGTCTGTCTTCAGAGAGCCCGGTGTTTAAATGTGCATTAGAGAGAAAAGGAGTCAGAAGCAACTAACAGATTAATATGACTTTGTACAAATTAGTGTAACATCTTAGTACTTTCTTCATCTTGGTGTTAATTTTGCATTTAATACCTAGTAGAGTGCCTGAAATATATTAAGAGCTCAATAACTGTCTTTCTTCAAATTAGATCATGAAGAGGATCTTAAAGGTATGGATCAAGGATGCCAAGTCAAAGTAGTTTCCCCATGCCCGTTCTGGATGAGGTCACACGTCCTGGGATCATGGCTTGGAAGTCCAACTTTGATGCAACTGAACCTCCAGTTGCATTCTGATTCTGGATTTGTTTTCCTTTATTCATGATTAAATTCAAGGTCTATGGAACATATGTGGTTCCCTTTCAGACCCATTTACTGTCACACTCTCTTCCTTTTGTTTGTTTCTTTAAAACACGTCCCTCTGCAGCCTAGCCCCTCACTCTAAATATTAGTTTTATGACTTTGGGCAGGATGCCGTCTGAATTCCTGGAACCTCCATTTCCTCATCTGTAAAATAAATCTATGAATATATGCACCTAGGGTTGCTGTGAAGAACAAGTAATCATGTATATTAAATGAATTCAATAGTGTTTAGTTACTCAAAAAAAAACTGGTGGGAATATGGCCATTGTTTACTTTCTGAGACCATATTCATACATGGTTTATTTTGTAAGTGTTTCCTGTTTCCTCCTCTTCTAAAGGCTTATAATGTTCTCTGTGCATAACTTTCACTTTTCTTATCACATTGCATTTTATTGCTTCTTATATGTCTTTCCTAGTATGTCATCATTTAAGTATGGCTGTGGCAATCACATTACCCGACATGAATTAGGTGCTCAAAAATCTTTAAATGGTTTAGGGTTAGGAATATTATGAACATCTAAAGGCCACAGAGAGATCCAGATATCTGTCTAAGTGAAGATGGTCTGAATTTCTGGAGTGTCAATGCTGAAAAGGATGAAATTCTGAAAACAGTAAGGAAATCAAAACCTAAATTTGCCATCTTGATTTTGCCTGGGGCCAGCCCTCCTATTAAAAACTTCTATTGTCAGCCAAAACTTTTGTGTGTATTCCTTGGTTAGCTGTAGATTTGAGACATTTTGAGCACTTCAGCTTGCCATCTGGTTGTAGCAGAGTAAAAGAAGAAATTGCAATCTCACATTCCTTTAAGTAGACTATGAGTATTTTTAAGTCATTCTGCTTAGTCTTTGCTTTCCTTTCATTCCTTTAGGCAATTAACCATGTTATGTGTCTTGCTACAAAAGTATTCTCTAGATCAAAAGGCCTTTTTGATGTGTCAGAGCTTCATTTCTCCTTTGGAATGGTTTCCTAATGGGTTATGTATGGGGTTGAGCTCGGGGGTGGAGAAGAGATAAGGAGGGGTGCCCGTGACCGCAGCACCTGCTTTTGGTTCTCAGAAGACATGATTGAGAAACTTCTCAATCCTTTGTAGGTGATGCGGATTTATGAACACTAAAGAAGAGAATAAAAATATTTTATGAGAAATGCAGTGTAGTTCCCCAGTTCCAATAAAAGTTGAAAAATGACCAAGTTCAAGGGTTTCAAATTTGTGTATACTGATGGCATAGGTAATGCCCACAACTGTTATGAAGAATGCATAAATAATAATATTATGCTGAGGAATATTTTTTTCTGGGTACTAGTGTTTCATTTACAGTTGCTTTTTATACTCTGCATGGGGTGTGCAAAGAGGAGCACAAATTGTATGACAACAAACCCTTCATTTCTTTTATCTTTTTGCTCCACCCGAAACTCAGAGTTATAGCCACCATCTGAAAAACTATGAAGGAGGTTAAACAGATTTTCTGTTCTTAGCTCAGTGTCAATGTGAGGAATGAAAATACGGAGTGACTAGCCTTACATCAAATACGGAAAAAAGTCTCTGCTCTGGCATGGTTTGTTTATAGACAATCATGGACTGAAGAGGTTGGGTGAGTAGCTTAAGTCACGTGCTTGTTATTCAATAATTGTTCCTCTGGATCCATTGTTCAGTCTTCTTCTCACCTGCTCTATGGCCTGAGATGGTATCCTCTATCATTTACAGCATGCATACCACCCTCATCTTCTGGCTTCTAGTTGACTTTGGCCAATGGGAAGTAGGAGAAGATTTTGGGAAGATAGAAGGAGAACAAGGTCAGGTAAGCATGGATAGCAATTTAGAATTAGCTATGATATATTCATCTTCAGAGAATGATTAAAACCCTGGTGAAAATAAACTGTATTAGACCTCTTGTGCGATGGTCGGGAAAGAATGTCAACTGAGACATGGGCTGAGCATCTTCAGAGAAAGAGGAATCTTCCAGTCCTCAAGCCTTTCTTGTTTCTACCCAAGAAAACACCCTTTTCTTTCACAATACATGTGGACATATAAACTTATTAGTTGCTGACATCTGGGTGTTTAAGGGCCAGTTGGCCAAGAGTTTATGTAAAGTGACAGAAGCTGAGGACAGAATCTACCTGGTGAAGAATTCACAACGAAAAATGATCAGGAGGGTAGGAGAGAACCATTAGAACAGAGCAACCCTGGAGCAGAGGAAAGATATTAAGAAGGAAGGGGAGATGAACAGTGTCAAGGCTGCAAGGAAGCCATTGGTTTTGGGAATAAACTATTCGTCCTGCCTTCTCATTCTCTCAGACCCAGGATGCTTTCCTCCAGGCCCTCCGACACCCCGTGTGCTCGCCATCCTCATCCTTCCCAGGGCCAAGCCTCATAACTGACTTCCCCACCTCCGGTCTAGTCCGTCTCATATTTGTTTTCCACAAGCAGCCAGCTACAGTGATGTGTTCTGAAATTAACTGATAACGATGGTCACACATCTCTGTGAATATATTAAAAATCAATGCACTGTACATGTTAATTGGGTGAAGTTGTAGTGTGTGAATTATATTTCAATAAAGCAGCTACAAAAACAAGGTGGGATATGCCAGATATTAGTGACATTATTTGGAATGGGAAGGGAGGGGGCAGGATTGCTTGTGAGCAAGAAAAGACTCGAATGCCAGCCCCACAAGGACAAGGACTTCTGTGAGGTTCCACAGTGATGTAGACACTTGCATTTTTAAAACAGTGGCTGGAGGAGAGAGGGTGCTCAGTAGATATTTCTTGAATGAATAAATGAAAGATTGAAAGAGAATGTGGGGCAAGGGAAGGCTGTTTTATTTTAAGTTAAGTAAGGCAAAGTGATATTTCAGACAAGACAGTTGAATACAAAGGAGAGAAAAGAAATCATTCCTTTAATCTGACTTTGCTGGTGGGAACTGGAATTGATTTATCTTTGTGTTTGTATGTTTGTACCTGAATATTCAGAAGTGATAAAGGAATATATTTTTTTTCAAGGAGGTTTTGCTGTAAGCAAGCACCAGTAGTTTATCTGTGAGGAGGTGGTGGTTGTTCTCAGAACTTCCTTATGGAGAAGTTTACACACTCATCTGATTGTCTTTCTTCCTACAGACCATTTTCTGTTGAGTAAAGTGCTTTCTCACTGATTCTAGCTTTGTAAGTTGTCACTCCGTTTTATTCATTTCTTTTGTCAGCAGGGAAAGCGGTGGACAACAGGTGTGATGCAAAGCTTTTAGAGTTACATCCTACATGCCATAGGTTAAGGACTGCTATTTCTAATGCAAATAGTTTATTTACTCTAGAAACTGTAGTGCCTCTCTGAGAATGAATATGTCATAGCAGCTTCTAAACAGTTAACCTTGAGCTTTCATTTGTGTTTATTCTCTTTTGTGTTTCATATGAAAGTATATTTTTCATGAAGTGCTATTTTTAATAAAGAGATGATGCATTTGGCAATTATTGACAAGTGTTTCCCCTCCGAGTTTACCAAAATAATGTTTACAGGAAATGAGAAAGGAAGATAGAAAGTCAAACAGGAAATCTTAGACACAACCCCATCATTCCCTAGACGATTGAAGAAAGACCATAGTGGACATTGTGATCACATGACAATAAAAAGTATATTTTTCTTTACATTTGTTCCCAGGGATTTTGTATAGGAACTAAACAAGAATAATCCTACATGGAAAGAGGGGGATTAGGAGAAATAGAAGAAGTTGGAGAAAATTCACTGAAAGGTTGAATGTCTTAAAAATCCTCCTCGTATTCTGGGTGCTATCTCAACACACCATGAGGGCGGATTGTTTCAAATAATTAAACATAATTAAAGAATCCAGAAGACAGTAGAATTGTTGAATGGGACAATTTTTGAATCAGAAAAGAATATACCTCAGGGGTCCCCTCAAAGCAAAAACATAGATAGTCAAGGAAGACAGGAAAAGGAAAGCTGGAGAAAGTGAAAGAAATGAGCAAATAAAAGAAGAAGAAAAGCAAGAGGTAACAGGAAAGTAGAGTGAAGCCTTAGATGGGCTGGTCTGATGAAAATGTCTGAGGAAATGAAAGGAAACTGTGAGCATAGCATTTTATTTCTCTTCTCTATCAGGTGCAGGCAGGCAGTGAAGGCGAAAAGCTGAGTGACTTGGAAGACCCCCTGGTCACTAGGGAAACGTGCACTGACCTCAGCTTACTGTCGGTTTTCCCCATTACCACACTTATCTGTGAGATGATAGAAGATTCCTCTGAATCCCCCACTTTGAGGTAGTTTGAGTTATAATCTAATTACTTCAATTTGAGCACTGTGACACATATATTTACATGCGTGGGAGTGCAGTCCTGAATGTAAACCCAGCCTCCCATCCCAGGCTGCCCACATGAGGAGGCCCAGCGGAAGAGAAGGGGCAGTGGAGAGAAGTGTGAGCATGAGGAAAAGGTGCAGAGAGGTTACCAGGATGGGAGCGAGAAGAGCAGAGAGCCAGCAGCCAGCAGCTCTAAGATACCTTGCTTCCGTCAGAGGGACGCACACGGAATTGCTGGGAATGTGCCTCAACTCAGCTAAGGCTACTGCAACAAAAAAACACAGACAGGTGACTTAGACAACAGCTGTTTATTTTTGCACAATGCTGGACACTGGAAGTCAGAGACCAAGGTTCTGGTGAGAGGTGTCTTCCTGGTTGCAGAGGGTATCTTCTTGCTGCCTGCTTAAAAACACATTGGGTGCCTTCAGATCCCAAGTGAAAGGTTGAGCTGCTAGGGGTTAGAAGCAGTGTGGGTCAGTAGCAGGGGTGCTGGACTAGAAACCTGGAGGGGGCCCCTTCAGTCACTCAGCAATGTTCCTTCCAGCCCTGCATTCCCTGAGGTGGAGTCTAGACTAGTTTATTCCTGCGGGCTCACACCAGAGGCTTATAGAAAATATTGCCCGCATGATGCTCAAGGCTGCAAGGAAATCTGGTAGTCAGTCAACTGAAGCCCTGTGAAGTCCTGGCCAGCACGCAGGGGTGCTCCTGCACCCAAGGCCATTTCTGGTACTCTGTGGAATAAGAAACATGAACTTTCAAAATGTTGTCAGTGTGGTGCATTTTTTCACATGTACTAAGACGTCCCTCTGTGCAGCAATGTGCATCAGAACGCCAACCTGTCTGCAGGTGTTTGCATGCTGTTATGAGTGTTTCTTTAATTCGAGGAGATTTTTGGATTGCAGTGATTATCTCCAGTAATCCCAAAGATATTTCCAACATCAGTCGGGGAAGTCAAACCAAAAAACAATTGAAGTCATTGCAGAATCCAGTATTTCAGTGTTGAGGAAGTGCTGTAAACACAATGCCAGTGGACACTGTGAGTGTGTATGAGGGGTCTGCCTGTCCAGATGATAAAAACTACCATTCGTGGAGTGATTACTATATATGGAAGGCATGTATAAAATTTCTGTGAGCTAAGCATTCCTACCATCCCGTTTTATACAGTAGCAAACTGAGCTCCAAGTGGCTGATTTCCATGAGGTCCCACGGCTAGTTATGGGGTTTGAATCCGACAATTAGACTCTAAGTATTGTAATATTGAAGTTTCATACCACATGCACACACACACACACACACACACACACAGAGCACACAACACACTGTGTAAGCACTGAAGTAAAGAGCCATTCTTGATTTTAAGGATGATATATGAAAAGAAAAATTCATTCTTGTGATTATTTTCTAACCTTTCATTGAATGGACTGAATTAGGTTGAGGAAGGAATACAGAGACCTTTTCCATGGTTAGCTTCAATTTGTGTCCTCTGACAATTATTCGATTTTTTATTTATAAATTTTAGATCAGTGTAGCACTCTTAGTTTCCAGTCATTGGTGTTCAGAAGGCATTGAGAGTTAATCAGAAGGTGTGAAAAATGTAACTGCATTTTCTTCCTGTCCTCCAAGGGCATTGCTCCAGCTGCAGCTATTTTTAAAACACACAGGGCATACATGTATTATTTGTTCCTCTGACCAGCCATGCGTCTTAATAACAAGTACCTATGGCTTAGCTACATAAAGAATCTGAAATAATAGCTTGTGTATTTTTATCTTGTGATTCAAAAGATTAGCTGATTGGGTATTCTCTGGAAAACTTCAACTGATGAAGTATTTTTTTTCTCTTCTTTGACAAGTTACACTTTTCATTTATATGAGTTTTAGGATTTTTCCTTCCCTTATTAACTTGGCAATTTCCACTTCACCCCAAGGTCCACACTGATGGCTCTAGGTAATAGCTAGCTAGCTCATCTCCAGGGATGAGTGGGACACACTCCCCCCTCCTGATCATCAACTGCCCTCCCCCACCCCTTCATTCCCTTTAGGGTGCTGGGTGCCCCCACCTGCCTCTGCCTCACCAGCATCATAGCTCAGCTAGTTGATTTAGCTTTACCACCCAGGCTAGTGGGGACTGGCACACATTCTAGTGTTTAGTCTTCAAAGTAATTCTGAGAGGCAAGTGTTTGTATCAGTTACAGAGAAACAGTCCATGTTTCAGGAGTCACAGTATATTGTACTTCCATTGTCTAGCGTTTTGTAGCCAACCTGAAAATTGGGGATAAACATATGTGAGGATTGGTAAGGAAAAATCAGAATGTATGGGAAGAGCTTGAAATTCAAATTCAAGAGATGGTTTTAATTACACACACGCGCACACACACACACACACACCTAATTTGCAATGACAATTGTATTCTGCCTTTGTAAACAGAGCTCTTCTTCCATATATGTGGATTGAATCTCATTGCTGAAAATATTGAGTAAATAATTGATTTCCCAGAAATTATTGTTTAGAATACAATGTAAGCCTCTTCCTGATGAAGCTTCAAGTCCTTCTACACATGAGTCACAACTCAGTACAATTTAGTCTTTGAAAACTCATTATGCAAGAGTGTATGTGCTTCATTCCACTTAAGTTAAAAGAGTAACTTTTGGAATATTTTGCGTATTGTATTTTATTTTACAGACATGCACTAATCCCATACATTTGTCTTAATTCAGCCAGTTTATTTTTATTTTACTTCTTTTATTCACATTGCTAAGTACTTTCTATTTTGGCATATTTTAGCTTGGAAATTTAAGTTTGCATTTCTTTTGCTCTCCTGTTTCTTTTAGATATATTTATGGAGTCATAAAATTTTATTAAAACATAATTTTGTTATTACACAAAGTGGGACTGAATTTTAAGTGTGGTGAGATTTCAGTAATGAGACATCTGTAATATAAAACTCTGAGGAAATGTATTTTTGAAAATAAATATTTTTGAAAAGATTGCACTCATGTATGTACATTATATTTCTGTAACAGTAATGTTATAACCATTGATTATAATATAGCTAAATGGAAGGGACTTTCGAGGTCTTTTTACTTCTATCCTCTTGTTTACTAGTGAAAGAATGACCTGCTGAATTTAGGTGTGTTGGATTCCCCTGAGGAAGGCGCCGCCCCAAATCACTCACCAAAGACGTTTCTTGATGCAACAAGCAAGAGGAATTTATTCAGAAGCCAACTAGTTGGGGTCCAAGTCAGCCCGTCGCAACGGATCTCAACGAGGACCCTGAGCACTTACAACTAAGTGGTTATATAGGATTTTCTGAGGCATTCAGCCCTAGAGGATTACCATGGTTACAGATTGTGTTGTAGTAACAAGATAACAATACTACATAGCAAGATAACAATACTACAAAGGCAGTAATTTTTCAAACCTACGATTTCTGGGTTAGTGCCACGTCCTGGGGGTGTAGCAAGGTAGGGTCAGCTTTTATGCTTAACTAACCGAAAGGTTAGCGCTGCCAGCAGTCATGATTGATTAACTTGTTTTTCCAGAGGAGTTACCTGGTTTCAGTTGTTCCCTCTGAGTCATATATCAGAATGGCTTTTTGGGCTTCAAGATGGCCACTCTTAGGCTAACTTATTTCTCAGGGAGGTTGGGGTCCTACATTCCCCACTTCTTTTTCTGAACATTCTAATCATGGAATGTTGGTTTCTTCTTGTTGTGTGAGGGTATGATACTGTTGTCTCAGCATTAGCACCTGCACAGCACTTACTCTTTCTCTAATAAAGGTTATTACTCGATTTAAAATGCAGGGACCTAAGGTGAGGAGCAATATTAAAATAAGCAGGGGTCCTGCCAAAGTGGATATTAGAGTTGTAAGCCATGGGGATCTAGAAAACCAGGATTCAAACAGGCTCTGGTTAGCTTCTCGTTCTTGCTTTCGCTGATCTAATCTTTCTCTTAATTTAGACATTGAGTCTCTTACTACTCCAGTATGGTCTGCATAGAAGCAGCACTCTTCCTTTAGAGCTGCACACAATCTACTTTCTTTTAGAAATAGTAAATCTAACTCTCGTCTATTTTGCAGCACTACTTCAGAGAGAGGTTAGGGACTTTTCAAGTTTAGAAATAGACTGTTCTATAGTTCTCAAATCTTCACCGATAGCTATTCTTAGTCCTTCGTAATGTTGGTTTCTTTGTATAATTGCAGCTGCCCCTGGTCCTACTCCGGCTGGGACTCTTACTCTTAGTAATACAGCTAGAGTGAGTGAGACTGGCTCTCTTTTATACCTTAGTTTAGGTTCTAATTCTGCCACGAATGATAAGTCATCATGATACATTAGTCTGGGTACTAACTGGACCATGATACAGAAATCACGGGAGGAGTTGAAGGCAGAAGTAGAGACACATGGGGTCTCTCTAGTGTTACAAGCCCACCATCCCTTGGGAGGAGGGATTAAATACCTGTTTTTACCAGGGAAGGCTATGGGTATGGTCTCATTCTTTCTTCTACAGATAGAGACTCTAGCTGCTGCTAGGGAAAAGGGGCGATGACCGCTCTGGCTGCTTCGTGCTGAGAAGGGGGCGCAGTAAAGGGTGCAGCTAGGTCTCCATCACTGGTCAGTTGAGAGGGCTTCAGAAGGCTGGCGCTTCTATTCTGGGTTTCATTTTTATTACTATTTGCAGTTTTGTGGCTTCTAGGCAAGATAAAACAAATTGTGTTATTAGGTTATGTAGCAACATCTGGAGTTAGATTTTTTATTCTGGAAGGAGGCTACATTATTGAAACGATACTTCTCTCTAAAATCACTCTCATTTTTACTAGAAGTAACTAGGTTAAGAAAATAATTAACAGCTGGCTTGATTATTTGCACAGGTGCAGCAAGAAGAGCAATTGATTACACAGGCTCTTTTAAATATGCTTTGCTGGAACTTTTTGTAAGGAATTTCAGATTGAACTTTTAAAGGCCTCTTGAGGCCAGACAGCCAAGCCAGACTTGCCATCAGGCTTTACCTGCAGTACCTGTAGATTTGGATGAATTCTTCTCTTCTCGAGGTCTCTGCACCTGCCAGGAAGTGACCTTCTTTACTCCTCACCTGGTAAGGCTGCTGGGAACTCTGTAAGCAAGGTACCAGGCCAGTTCTTCCAAGGGGCTTTGTTGGCTTTATAAAGTCAATCTTAGTTCCTTAAAGTTGTTCACATCTGAGTCTATGCACATGTCTCTCAGGTACGACATTCCAGTCAAAGCCCTGGTAGTATAACCAGTGTTCTTAAGTAGTCTTCTCACAAGGAAAGCAGATTCTTATTGAACTCGTGCAAATAAACATACTGCCATGGAATACAAAAACAGTCACTGAAAGTTTTTAAACTCTGGAGGGATCAAGTAGAGAGAAGGATGTTTCAATTCTGCTCATAAAGATAGTCATTTACTAAACTGTTGTCAGTTTAAGAGAACAAGGTTAAAACACTTTACCAGCAACATTTGAAACAAAAAGACACAAAATCATTTTCTTTAGTTTATGTAATCTTATGTAACTAATACCTGTTCTGCTGAAATCTAGTTCTTTACCAGTTTAGGGATAATACTATAAATGACAAAAGACTTACAAATGACAATGGTTAAAGATCTGATGAGAGCTTACTGTAAAACAGTTGACATAAGGAAATTCTGATATTTCTGTAATACAAAACATTCAGTAACAAAGTTTAGCATCATTCTCTTTGACAGTGCTTTCCTGGTAAATAAATATATATATATATATCAGATAAATAAGCCAAATTAGTCAAATACTTTCTCTAGTGAGAAAAATTCTTCTGACATGTTCCAGGGGCCCTCTGGAAAATATCAGAGTTAACTAGAGGTAAAAGCACCTTTTTGCATTTAATTTTTTTAGAACTATCATTACACATTTATTGTCTATATACTCAGCACAGTAAACGAGATATCTTAAAAAGTGGGGCAGCAGGGGAGACTGCTGCTGTCAATTTTTAAAGACAACATACAGAAAGTCAAACTAATTCTAGGTTACTAAGCATTCTTGAGAGAATGGTAGCAGATGGTAGATTCTTCTGCTTTCATCTTCAGGAGGGGAAAAAAGCTACAATAAGAATTCATATTTAGCTGAAAGAACTGTCTAAACTCAAGGCAGAGTATAATATCACCAGGCATACAAAAGACCTGTTAGAGATACATACAAAGAATGGATATGGCTATAGTCAAATTCAACTTAAAAGTTTAAGCAGAATCTCAAATTTAAATGTCTCTTTCTTTCACACAGATATTCAGATATGACCAGAAATATGATTTGAGATGAAAGAGATCAGGCATTTTACTTCTTCATTTAGGGACTGAGAAATGATGACCTTTGGCTTACAATCAATAGCTTACAAACAGTGAAAATAATAAGAACATAACTCAGCATAAGTGTCTAAGACCAGATACAAAAAAACAGAGAAAGTGCTTAAGTTTACAGGTCTTCCCTGAAAGCTTCAAGAATGTTTTACTCTTTAATAGTAGATATAAGCTGCTATGCAAATTCTATTAAAAGCTCTAAGATTATTTGCATTAAAAAATATGGAGAGTCCCCCATGTTTTTTTTTTAAAACATACAGCATATAAATTAAACAAGAAGACCTGGTGGTTCTCAAAAAAATCTATTACAACTTTTCTCAAAAGTGGTCACACGTTCGTCTATCTAAACCTTTACAGTGAAACCTGTTTTTCTGGGAGAAACATAATCTTGTCCAGATTCTACAGTTTAATAAATTTTGGTTTGTTAACTAAGTGCATTTAATCAGCTGAAAAAAGCTTTGTTACTATTCTGCTTAGGAATTCAATTTTTCAGGCCATGCAATCATTTTTAATAACAAAATATTTCAAAGGCAAATAAAGGTTATACAGTTGTTAACAAACTTTAGCTTTTAGTCTCTTTAACATTACGATTTCATGGCAACTCACTGAGACTTTAAGCATGAGAAACTGCTGTGATCTTTCAACATAGAGAAATGCCCTCTCTATCACTTTAAGCAGTTCTAACCAGAACTCAAAACTATTAGAAACTTCAAGCTCCAGTGAACACTGAGAAGCAGGACACTGCAAACTGTCAAACTAACATTTCCTAGACTGACAAACTTACGAACACATCCTACAATTTTTGCAACCATGAGCTTCACAGCACAATCTCCCAGCAAACACAGAGCACATCTTCTCAACTTAACAAAACTCTAAGGCTTTAAGTTACTACAAAGATTCTCAGGCTGCAGGTAGGCATACACACTGCAACACACAATTAAAAAGGTGTTCACTTGCCACACTTATCCAGTTCACCTACCTGCAACAACTATGCTAGCCTACTCACAAGACCCCCACTGAACACTAGACAAAGCCAAGCTTCTAAGCATTCTATTCTTAAAAGATTTAGCAGATAACATGACTCAAATGACTCTAGGTAAACTCAGGCAGCCGACAACTACCAGGACATGCCCGCCTCAGGCAAACTCAAATTAGCATTAATGCTTAACACTTTTTTATCAGGTTTTCTGGAAGTTTTAGAACACTCAATTTTCACAAGCGCTTGTCTTTAAATCAATTTCATTAATACCATCCGGAGGTAGAAAGATATATTCATTTACATACTTAGGGGGTTGTCTGAGTCTGTCCCATTGTCAGTATAACAATTATTAGGCACATGAAAGACACAAAAAACAGACACACACAGATTAGACACACAGCGGCCGCTTTTTGTTTTTTCTCAGATTTTCAAACAGAAACCGAAAGGAATCAGAGGGTTGATATTCCTGGCGCCTGAAAATCAACCCTATCTCATCAGATTCACCTTGCCAGAAAAACAGACGGGAGGCTACCAGGCGTCCCTGGCCTCCCAACCTCCCCGAGGCGTCCCCCAGGGTTGCAGCCTGCGGTGCTCCTAGTACGTCTACCGACCGCAGTCTCGACCCCTTTACGGGATCGGGACAGCTGCCAGACAGTGGGTACCCCTTTTCAGAATTCTGACCGGTCTCACTGAAAAACAGAAGACAGAACACAGACAATTCAAGGCGCCACTAATCTTACCTCTTCCTCCAAGAGCGACTTCGGGAGTGAAGCGGGGTGAACGCATGATCCCGGACGAGCCCCCAAATGTTGGATTCCCCTGAGGAAGGCGCCGCCCCAAATCACTCACCAAAGACGTTTCTTGATGCAACAAGCAAGAGGAATTTATTCAGAAGCCAACTAGTTGGGGTCCAAGTCAGCCCGTCGCAACGGATCTCAACGAGGACCCTGAGCACTTACAACTAAGTGGTTATATAGGATTTTCTGAGGCATTCAGCCCTAGAGGATTACCATGGTTACAGATTGTGTTGTAGTAACAAGATAACAATACTACATAGCAAGATAACAATACTACAAAGGCAGTAATTTTTCAAACCTACGATTTCTGGGTTAGTGCCACGTCCTGGGGGTGTAGCAAGGTAGGGTCAGCTTTTATGCTTAACTAACCGAAAGGTTAGCGCTGCCAGCAGTCATGATTGATTAACTTGTTTTTCCAGAGGAGTTACCTGGTTTCAGTTGTTCCCTCTGAGTCATATATCAGAATGGCTTTTTGGGCTTCAAGATGGCCACTCTTAGGCTAACTTATTTCTCAGGGAGGTTGGGGTCCTACAGGTGAGCTGCCCAATTACATTAATGCCCGTTCCACTTCTTCTAGAAACTGAACTGGAAGCCTACTTTCACAGGCAAAGTGAAGAACTAACAAGGCACAAATGCCTTTAATTTCCACTTTGCAATAGGACTTAGTCACCCAGCAGATACGGGAGGTGAGCAAAGGGAAGACTTGGCTTGCTTGCCGGCTCCTGCCTGGGAGACGTTCTCCAAGCTGTGGAGCGACTTGGGGGAGCTGCGGGCTGGTGGCAGGGGACCTCGCACTGGGAGTCTGTGACTGTGGTCCCTCCTGCTGGTCACACTGTGTCTGCTGTTTGAGGAGAGGTGATGCCCCAGGCTTGGGGGTAGCGCTAGGGTGGTGCCTGTAGCGATGCACCTGGCGGGGCCCAGTGAGCCCCGAGGGGGTGAGGTTAAGGCAGAGCAGTGGGTGGGCCTGATGGAACCCAGCCAGAGGGGAGAGGCCCGAGGTTCCCCGCTTCAGGTGGGCGGCAGCTGCAGGGAGCTGCGATTCCCAAGGGCGCCAGAGACGAGGCCCAGCTGGGACAGCTGGGGTGGTGCCACCAACTGTCCCCTGTGGATGCACTGCCCTCCTGACCCCGCACTGCCGCTGTTTCAGGGGGGCCGTCACAGTCCTTCTGGGTGTTCGGCAGTTTCTCGGCTTCCTTCTCAGCCTCCCGGCCCTCTGTCGGTTCTGAGGCTGGAGAGAGTTCCCAAACCATAAGCTTTCCCTGTTGTCCTCACACTGGTCTCACCTCTTCAGGGACAGTTACCTATTTCATGCTCTGTGTTGTGTATTTCACTGGCCGTCTACCGTTGGTCTCCTGTTCTTTCATCCTCAAAACACCCTTTCATTATTGCCTTAACTGCTTGCTACAGCCACGCCCCTTATTTTCACCTCGCCCCTCACCTACCACACCCCAGCAAGGCCATGCCCCTCGCCGTAGCCACGCCCCTCACCACAGCCACCTTCTGCTGCACTCTTTCGGGCTGCCTTTAACTGCCATGGCCCTTTTAGCCTCCTGTCTCTGGTTGTGCTGATTTCTCCAGATGAATCCTCCCCCAGCACCTATTTGCTTAACCTCCGTGAATCTTCGCATCTCACCTCTGGTATCATGTTCTTCCTGGAAGCATATCCAGGCCTCATGCAGCTGAGTTGGGCCTCTATTTCCGTATCACCGTGAGGGCATTACCATAACAGGTAAACTGCATTTAATTAATGTTTTGCTTATCTTTTTAATTCATAGCCTTGAGATCCTCCAACTCATTCACTTTAGAATCTGAAGAGTGTTCAATTTCACTCTTTCCAACTCCCAGAGTGTTTAGCATCCATCAGGTGCTCAATACTTGATTGCTGACTCAATGAATGACCTGATCATAGAAAAGTGGTGAGAGGAGTCCTTAAGCGCAGTATTCTTTCACAAACCTCAGAGCCTCCCAGTAAACTGTGTGCTTTACGTTTTTTTTTTTTTTTTGCTGCAAGATCTGATCTAATTGTCCTAGGCCATCATGAACTCTCATAGACAAAGGAAGAAGTTACTTCCTTTAAACATTCCTATTACTTCCCCATTCTCTGGGACACAATAGCCAGGGAATCAAGGCTGGATCCATCTAACGACTTTGTTTTTTTGTTTTGTTTTGTTTTGTTTTTCCAATTCAGTGAAATGAATGAATATGCTGCCCTCTTTCTTCCTTTCAGTATTTGACCAATTTTCTGATTAATTTCTCCCTAAATTTCTCTTCATATGCTATTTATCCTCAAATTCTATATATAGCACATTCTATTAATATTCTCTCCCTTCAAAGTTACAAAGCACATATCACTTCACCATTCATCCAGAAGGAGATGTTGCTTGGAAATATAGCAAAGTTATTTCTGAGATGGAAGGCATTGAATGATAAGGGATTTCACCTTTAGCTGGGCTCATGCCCATTGCATTTTCTTTCATTGAAAAACTCAAAGTTGGAGTGACTAAGATTGTGCATGTATAATGTCTGTGCTTTGAAAACAGTTCTTGTAAGAAAATATTCTTCAAGTAGATCAGATTGACCAGTAACATGTTGGAACTGCTATTTTCCTGATACCTGCAGTACTTTATAGCACAACTCTGAGAAATCTTTATTTATTCAGCCATGCACTCAAACACCTATCTAGTGCACAAACTGGGACTTTCAAGTATTCCTCACAAGTATAATAAATGGATTAATTTGGGAGTCACATCTCATATACCATGTGTCTAATAGCCTACTGTGGAGAGTAGAAGATTTCAGATAACATATATTCTGACTTCAAGTAATTATAATTGGCATAAATAGTGTTTACTACCAGAATTGGACCATCACTATAAGTAGATTCATGATACCTCTTGTTTTCTAAGTTTGTGCTAGACTCTGGGTTTGCAAAAGTATTAAAATATACTCCCTCTGGAGCTCAGTATCTAGTTTACCATTTGAGAATGGCTGCATGGTCTGCAAATCAAGTCATGGAACCTCTGCTGATTATTGTCCATCTGTGTCCATGTCTGGATCCATTCTCTGCCCCTTTCTGTCTGCTATGGGCCTCATAGGCTGACTGCTCCATTACCTCCCAGGCAGTTCCTCAGAAACCCACATCCTCCCCAGGGCTTCTGTCCTAGAGGTGAGATGGTTTCCCTGTTCGCTGGTGCATCACAAGCCCTGACTGATTCTCTTCACCTTAGCTTTCTTCAGTAAAACCTTTGAGTGTGCTATTCATTTATTGCTGGGACCCACTGACAAACCAGATGTCTAGCACTAAATGAAAACTTTCAAAAAGTCTAGTTCATCTTTTATAATAGTTTCCTGGTATATCATAAAAAATTACTCCACATTTTGGGGTTAAAACAACTTGTTTATTCTCTCATAGTTCTGGAGATCTGGAGTCCAAAGTCAGGGCACTGGCAGGGCCTGAAGGCTCTAGCGGGGAATCCTTCCTTGACTCCCCCAGATCTGGGGCCTCCTTGGCTTGTGACAGCATTATTCTGATCTCTGCCTCTGTCTTCATGTGGTCTTCTCTGTGTGTCTGTATGTAAATCTCCTTCTCCTTTCTCTAATAAAGGTATCAGTCACTGGATTTAGTACCCACCCTAGGTCTAGGATGATCTCATCTTGAGATCTTTAACTCATTACATTTACAAAGACCCTATTTCCAAAGAATGTCACATTCTGAGGTTCTGGGTAGATATGAATTTTGAGGGAATACTGTTCAACCTACTATATCTCCTTTTAAGGGAAAGCATCTAATCCCTAATTTAGGAGAAGAATCTCAGATTACATTTAATAAAAAGAGAAAGTATCACCAACCCTGTTGTTAGTAGCTAAAATTACAAGATAGAAGAGCAAAGATCTGTATTAAAACCATTGGTAGTGCACATTTATATTCAGGATGTATGTTTTTGCGAATACACTGAAGACCACCAGTAACTATTCTGTAAAGAAGGAGAGGCGCTGACTTCTCAGGCTGGTGTGGTGTTTATGACATCCACAGGAGCCTGGAATCTGGGCTCTTTCTACCCTGCTTTCCATTCCCATGTGCTCTTCTCATCCACGTGATTCGAGATGGCTCATCACATGGCTCCTTTCCAGTTGTGGAGAAAGAAAGGACATGACAGTCCACATTTCCAAGAAGACCTTATGATCACAAATGTGCTCAGAGGTGGAAAACAGTGTTTGGTGCTCTCAGAACTTTTGATGCAAACCATACATAGTGAAAATTGGAACTTCTATTACATTTGTTCTATTTTCTTTCTGTCATTATTTACCATGTATGTTTGAAATGATTGGATCTGCCAATGATTCCTTAGATTGCAAGAGCATAAGGAATCTCACCTCAATCGAAATACACCTGGAGATTTTGAATTTATATTATCTCCAGACAGAGTAATTAAATATGCCTTTGAATGCCTTTCTTTGGAGCTGTGAGTGTTTGGATAATAATTACATGGGAGCATTTTTATAATTTGGGACAAAGAATGTGTGTATGTGTGTGTGTGTGTGTGTGTGTGTGTGTGTATCTCAGGTAAAGATGGGGTTTTCTGATAATTATTTCTTTCCCTAACATACAAATTTTCTTGGACCTTTTCCATCCCTCATTTACATGATCTCAGAGGCATATTACCACCATATTGGTATCTTCTATCTACATTTGGTTGGTTCTATGAGCATCAGATACAAGCTGGCCCAGTTAGATATACCTCCATAGGTATTTAGAACTGGGATACCCTCTCTTTTCAGGACTTTGGGCTCAAAGACTGTAAATTCAGGAGGGTAGGGAAAGTTATTTTCTGGAGAAATGTGGGAAGGCCGTGTAAGTGGATGAAAGGACAATCTATGTGGGGGTGAGGGACTGTGCATCCAGGCTTCTTGCTTCTTCCTGAAGGCCAGCCTCTCCTCTGCCCTCAGGTTCAGTGAAATGCCCCTGTATTCCTGTGATGCCCTGCTTCCTGTTAGTGTTCACTGCTTTCTCTTGCAAGTAACTGAAGTAATCCTAATCAGAAGGTGTCAACCTACAGATTTCTTAAGCTATTGATTGGTAATTGACTGTCTCATAAACCTATTAGGAAAGAGAACTCCTGTACTTTCCCTCAATCTTTACTCAGTTTAGTCCATATTTGATTAATGAATAGTTTCATTTCTATGTCTTTCTTAGAGTAGTATGAGATTTTGTTGGAGGGCTGGGCATGCTGGTTGGTGGGGTATGAGTCATTTCCTCAGTTTAAGTGTCTCTTTTGCTTGGTCCTACATGCTTATATTTTTGAAATCCATTTTTTGGGGGGTGCACAGAGGATAGAATAGCCTTTCTTTCTGTGCAGGAACATGTCCTGCTCCTGTTCTCTTGCTCTCTTTTACTATCACGGAATCAATATCCTTCACTTCTGAACAAGGCAAAACAGTGCTCATATTTATGGTTCAACTGCTAACAGCATTCTGACGAACCACTCCATCTTTGCCTATTTTTTGTGTTCTGTCACCCACACTAGGATGTAATGTAGCTCAGTCCCCCTTCTCTTCACCTTAATCTTCCACAACAAGAGAAGTCCCCAACATCCACCTCTTTGGGAGACTCGGGATCCCTGCTGCCCTTCTGGTCTTCCTGACACAAACACTGTGGTTTCTGCTCTGCTGAATCTCTTCACCATATCTCTTTGAACAACCTCGTTGCTTGTCTCCTGCCCTCACATTTGCTCTTTCATATCCTTCCATAGCTCACACTGTCTTTCTCTCATTTTTACACAATTGAGACAAAATCAGATACAGACACACATTTTTACATTTATGTTTGGGCTTACCCATAGAATGCAGCAGATATATGAACATAGTCAATACTCAATAAACATCAGACATATGAACATAGTCCTCAATAAACATGCTTAAAAGCTCTTAAAAGAGTGATCACTTAGAAATTAATTTAATAAACTATTCTGATAAAAAGCTGGGGACTGAAAAAGAGTTTTAAATGAAACCAGGCTCTTTTATCAGTAAATAGAAGGATATAATGTACGTATGAGGATATAAAGATGGTTCAACTTCTTGAAAGATAAGAAGAAATTCAAATGACAGATATTCAAGTTAATATGGAAAGTAAATTAGCAGAAACTGTAAGATAAATTCTAATAAATTCCACTAATCCTTTAGCTTGGGGGAAGGGCTCTAGTTGGGAGGGTTATCAGTATATATCAGATAAATAAGCTAAATTAGCTAAATATTTTCTCTAATGAGAAAAAGGTTTTCTGACATGTTCCAGGAGCTTTCTGGAAAATATCAGAGTTAACTAGAGGTAAAAGCACTTTTTTGAATTTGATTTTGGAAAGTTGTTAAAAGTTTTAAGGCCCTTGCTTAAATAGGATTATAGGTTGCTATGAAGCAATACTTATCTAATTAACTAGAATGACAACAAAGTACTTCAAAGGCAAATAAAGGTTACACAGTTGTTATCAAAGTTTAGCTTTTAGTCCTTTTAATATTAAGATCTCATTTTCTTAAAGACTCCCACAACTCACTGAGACTTTAAGCATAAGAAACTGCTTTGATAAAACAACTAGAAGAACTTTTTGCAATCTTTCAATATTAAGATCAGACTAACAGTTAAGAAAACTTTGTCTTTTTAATTGAAAACAACATTCTAATTTTGCTGTGTCCTTGATACTGAGACTCATTTGCTTTAATTTTATATAGCAAGACCATATTAAATTCTTCTACAAACTCTTTAAAACTTTCTTTTTACATTTATATTGTAGGATCTGAAGAATCAAAAGTTAGCGTAAGTACAGCCATCTTAAAGGCTTAAATACCACCCCCTAACGTAGAAGGAGGAAAATTATTAGAATCTTGAAAAACAAGTTAGTCAGCCAGTGTTAAATGTAGTGACCTTTAATTAGCTGACCTCAAATCAGTTAATCATACACACCAAGCTTATCTTGCTAGAACCACCCTAAACATTCCGAAGGTAATCTTATCTAACCAGACCCCAGGATGTGGCCCCAGGCAAAGATTTATGTGTCTATGAAAAAACACTGTATTGTGATTGTGGAAAATGTTGCCCCCTTTGAAAATGCTATAAAACCTTCTGGCTTTGTGTGCTCAGGGTCCTTGTTGAGACCCGCTGCTTCGGGCTAACTTGGACCCCAGCTAGCTGGTTCCTGAATAAATTCCTCTTGCTTATTGCATCAAGAGATGCCTTTCTTGAGTGATTTGGGGCGGCGTCCTCCTCTGGGAGAATCCAACAATATCTCTCTTTCTAAATAAACAGCTGTACTTTAGAACAAAGTTACTTTCTCTTATCAAAAGACATTTTTTAGCATGGAGAAATGTTTTTCTTACTACTTTAAGTAGTTTTGATTAGAACTTAAAACTATTACTTTAATCTTCAGTGAACACTGAAAAATAGGCTACTGTAAACTGTTACACTAGCATTCTTCAGATTGATACATTTATGAACGTATATTATCATTTTTGGAAATGTGCTTTATAGCACAATTTCTTATTAGACACAAAATATGTTTATATAACTTAGCAAACTTTAAGAATTTTGGTTACTACAAAAATTCTCAGGCTGTTTGCATATATATATATATATATATATATATATATATATATATATATATATATATATATATATACTGTTATACATTAATACAGTATTATTATTAAGATATTTATTTGCTAGGCTTATTTACTTATTTTTAGCAACTATGCTAGATTACTTACAAAACTTTTACTGAATGTTAGACAAAGCCAAGCCTTTATGCATTTTATTCTTAAAAGAATTAGCAGATAACATTGACTTAAATGACTTTAGGTAAACTTAGGCAGCTGAAAGTAGAAGGAGATGGGGAGGGGGTAGTGCAGCTACCAAAGAGGAGAGCAGGACAATGGCATGGTTGAGAATGTCTTAAAGATGGTGGTGGAGAGAGGTGGAGGGGATCACGAGCTGAGGGAGGCGGGCGACTGAGGTTTTTTGGCAGATCTGAAAAGGAAGAACTGAGCAGAGTAAGAGGCTGACAATCTTTAACTGGAGACTGGGCTAGGAGAACCTGAGTCATTGAATACAACATAAAGGTCTGGACGGGAGTGCAAAGCCTAAAAAGCCTGCACATACGGGATTTTACTCTACTCTCTGCTCCAGTGGCAATAATTAATTAAGGTAGTGAGGAGGCTAAAATTTAAAGTTCTCTCAGGGAGCCAGCGAGATTGATTGTCCAATGGATACTGAGGCCCGGCCTCAGAGCAAAGAAAGACTAGTTTTTATTTGCGAACTTCTCGGGACAAATATAGAGTAACAAAATTAGAAATGAGACACTACAGTGGGGTCTGAGCCTCTGCTTTTGAGGGCTGGTACCCCATGTCTGCATTACTCCCTAATTAATCCCACTGAGAAGAGTGCCCAGCGTCCCAAGCACACCAAGTCAGGGGAGACGTCCTGGGAGCCTGGGTGAGGAACGTCTCCCATAACACAGTGTCAGGGGCAGGCCGGATGCCCAGAGATGTTCTAGGGCCTGGGGTAGGGACGTCTCCCCTACTGCAGGGCCAGGGGCAGGCCAGATGCCTGCAGAGGGTGGGCCACCTGGATGTATGTACGATTTCTAATGGACCAGGTGAAATGGAGTTAGGGAGGGAAACAGACTGAGGGAAACTGAGGGACTCACTGGAAAATAGTCCATGCAGCAGAGAGCAGTTTGAGGTTCCGGGTCGGGGAAGGAGGGGGCAGAGCCACCAGTTGCTGGTCGGGTCTTTGTGCTTACACTCCTTCCCTGGTTTCGGCACCATATGTAAGATAAATTCTAATAAATTTAGGCCAAAGTAAGCAGGTGAAGAGAGGCAACAAAGGGCCAGGTAGTTTATTTGAATGCCACCCCTGGGTGATGTTCCGTGGTCTGAAACAGGCCAGGGAAGACACACCCAGCAGGGCAGGCAGCAAGTATTTAAAGAAGGCAGGGGGAGGGAGAGCAAAGGTGTACAGTGGTGTGAGGATTGGCTCATCTAGGGTATGTAGGGGTCTCTCATTGGCCTTTAGCCAGGCACTGGAAAGTTACCACTAATCCTTTAGCTTAAGGGAAGGGCTCTAGTTGGGGGGGTTATCCCATCAGGCTCTGGAATGTTGTCAGACTGGAACCTGTTGGTCTCTTTGCCTCCTTTGGTGAAGCCTGAGCTTGTTCATCAGGCTCACACCTTCCCCTGATGCTTGCAGCCTAACAGAAACATTTCCCAAGAGTGTGGAAAATTAGTCAATTTATTTAAATGTATTTGATGCAGCAAAAGAGAACAATTTTTCATCTTTAGAAACAATGTACTTAAAAAAACAATATACATTACTATCATCCTCTATCATATTTTTTCAATTACTAATAGGGAGAGATTTGAGAACTATCTCAACCTTTCCTTCATGAAATTTTGATTAAGTGCTCCACTTCTAGAGTTGTGTTTTTCAAATATGGTACATTGGAATCACTTGTTAATATGCTTGCTAAATATGTAGATTCCTAAGCCACTCTGTGGAGATGGGTTGTATTTTGAAAAATCACCTTTGGAAATTCTTATGCTCATCCAATTTTAAGGAAAACAATTCTACAAAAGACTACTAAACAGAAATCAGAAGGTTAGTCTCCACACCCAGAATAAAATGGCTAGAAGATTGAATATAATCCTGGACTATTTCCTCAACTGTTTGGACTCAACTTCCTCATATACCAGTGAGCCCTGAAGGATGAAGGGCCCTCTCAGTCTCGATGCTCACAGAGCCGGGGGAGAGGTACACATCTGTAGGAACTGAAGTAGGAGTTGCCACCAGTTAGAATCCTGTGCAGAGAAAGCTGTGCTGAGCTGTTCAGAGTTATCAGTATATGTTTTAGTGCTGGTACAGCAGGGCTTAAAAATTGAACAAGTCAATCATTCCAATGACTGCCCTTGTTTTTATGTTTACATTTCATTAACTTACCAGTTTATTTCCTTAAGGAAAAATGGTTCAAGTACCCATAACAGCACTACATCATTTCAGAAACTTTACAATATGTGCTTTGAGGGTTTTTTTTCTTATGTATTAGGAAAACAAATGGGTAAAGTGAGGGACGATGGATTACAAGTTGTAATTTAGTTTCAAGGTACTGATAATATAATAAACATCATAACAATCTACAAATTGAAATTGTAATCAGTCTCCCTATCTATTATCCACCATGGAACAAATGGTATCAGGGGCATCTAAAACAGGGAAGGTTCCCAGCAACAAGGCTGACAAATACATGGAAACTACTTTTGAAACTAAATGAAATTACTGCTTGCTGGTAAAGAGAAATACATTTAGGGTTTTGCATATTACACTTGCGGCTAAAGGCATCAGCTTTCTTAATAAAGACAAAGTAGAACCTCAGAACTGTCACTCTGAAACTTTTACTTATATAAAATAATGTCTAAATTTGAAGTTCTGTGAAGCTTTAAACCTAATGCTCAGTATTTTGCTTTGAGAGAGTTTTGCAATCTGGGATGTTCTGTTGTCACAGAGGCTTAAACTGCATTAGAAATAAAAGATTATTTGTTTCATGGAGTGATTCAAAATAAAATAGTTATCTTTGAATCATAGTTTATATGTTATTAAATGCCCTTAAGTGCTTTAACTCATCTCAGTGCTGTAAGGACGAAATCTAAAAATGTTACAATGGGCATTTAATATATTAGAATATGAAAATAAAGAAAATACATTCATATAAAGACAGGTAGCTAGATAAATGAGTTCATGTCAGAAATCAGGTTCTGAAGATAGCCTGGTGGTTTATCCAGAGCTTCGATCCGTATTTCAGAATCACTGTGGAATCAAACTTCAAAGATCTGCTTTGTTTTGTATAATTGTAATTATAAATGTGCACTCTTTAAAGAACGCAGTAATTCCTTAAGATGAAGTACATTTCTCAGCACTTTGTGTAGCAATGTAAAATTGGAATTGCACACAATTTAAAAATAACCTTGAACATTTTTAGATGATGAAATAAAATCATATTAATTGTTGAAAGTAACTATTTCTCAAGTTAAAAAAAAAACAAAACTCCAAGTTGAAAGAGAATTTAAGGGCCCCGTTTGTTAATTTATGCCCAGATTAGAATGTGGCTAGTCTACTACCTACAGGAGGATGGATGTACTAGATGTGCATTTTTCCCCCGTAGTAGAAGCTGCTATAAACTAAACTGTTAAAGTTTTTAAAAATTAAATGTACTAGAGAATATTTTTCAAACATCATATAATAATCCCCTGAACTATACTATATAAGGCAAATGTATTTGAATAAAAGTAAAGGTAATTCAGTGGTCTTTACTAAACAAATCATAAGTGATCATGATTATTTTATGTGTTTTCCCTGTGCCAGGCACTATTTAAAGGACTTTACATTTCAACTCATTTAATATAACCATATGAGAAGAGTTCTCATAGAATCCCATTTTACAGAAGAAGAAAATGAGGTATAGATAAATCAAAGGATTTGTGGTCACACAGCTAGACGTTTTGGAGCTGGGATTTAAATGCAGTAAAACTGTCTTTAGAACCTGTGTATCTCTTTATCATGATATTCTGCATCTCACAAACTGAGATTAATACCAGTGTTTACATACAAATTCACAAATCAAATACATAAATACCCAGGCCCTGGTGTATATATATATATATGATATTTTCTGATCATTCCAAAAGATAGGCTTTGAGACTTGAATTACTTATAATTTTATTGTTGTGTTATCAGGGTTCTCCAGAGAAACAGACCCAAAAGATTTTTTCTTTATCATTTTTTTTACCTTTGGATCTTAGTTGCTACTTATTTATTTTTGCATGAGCAGGAGGTCTCTGAGTCATTGTACTTGATGTTATTTGTTATATTGAAATTGCTCTGCGATTACCTTTTCAATATATTTTGGCCCATTTTCTCTTTTCATTCTGTCGTTAAATATAGGTGGACTTCTGGCCTCTCTGCTGTCTCTCCTCTCCTCACTTCCCTGTTCTTTGTTGTGCATCCCCCGCCCCCACCCGGCTCTTAGTCTGGGTGCTTATAATGATTTAGTTGCAACTCATCTTTTTCTTTCCCCAGCTGGGTTAAGTCTGATGAAGCTGTCAAATTCTTCATCTCCATCATTTCCATTCCATTTAATAAAAAAAAATCTGTCCTCTGTGCTGAGATCCTTCACCTACTCGTATGGTGTCCATCGATCCCACTAGATTACTGAATGTATTTCTCATACTCCTTTTTGCGTCCAAGCCTGATTTCATCTTTACATCTGGATCTGTTTGCCCTGTGGTGTTGGCGGTGGGTGGTTTTCCCTGTTTTTCTGGTTGCCTCCTCATCTCTGAATGCTGATACTGAGCATCATGTAAGGAATATCAGAGACTGACGTAAGTGGTATTTATGCCCAGAAATGACTGTGCCTCTTCTTTTAAGAGATAATTAGCCTTGACGGTGGTCCAGACCTGGGCTGGATTTGGGGTCCCGAGTTGCTCTGATTTTGCAGGATGCATCAGAATCCTTGGGTCCCTCTCTCCGCGGGTGCAGGCGCGCTGGGCTTCGGGTCCCGGTTGTGATGCAGGGCGGTTCTGCAGCATCTGTGCTGCGCCCCTGCTGAGCGTTGTCTGCACGTCTGCACTGGGGAGGGTGCCCTTCTCCACACCCTGCCCGCGGCCCTGCAGACGTACAGGCTCTCTTCGTCCCGCCTCAGCTCAGGGAGCCTCGGCCTTCTGGGACCCCCGTGTGGGGCCTCCAGCAGGCCTTGTTCAGGGAAGCCTCCCACCCCCAGCCCCTAAGCTGCAGGCCCGTTACCCCTGGGGCCTGGGCCTGGGCCTCCTGCAGGGTGGAGGGGTGGCCACCCAGCTGCAGGCACCTTCCCGCTCCTGGTGCTCCAGCGGTGCTGCTCTGCCCGTGACCTCTGGGCAAGAGGCCTTGTGGCCTTGTGCCCTCTGTTCGCAGGAGAGGTCAGGAGCTGGCAGGGCAGGCTTCCTGCAGCCGCTGGCCTCCTGGGAGCCTGGGGGGCATGCGGTTTGCTCCTCCCAGCCCCCCCTGGCCTGCATTCCTGGGAGCCAGGGTCCCTGCTCAGCGAGGTTGGAGGCTGCGGGGCTGGGGGCTCCCTGCCTGGTTATGGCCGCACCTGGCTTACAGCGGGGGTCCCAAGTCCAGCGCTCTTCCCTCCCCGGCATCCTCCAGCCTGACTCCCGAGCGACCCCATCTGCTGTCCCTTTGCAGGGATCTGTCTCCTCTTGAATTTAAGGCTACCCTGTGACTGTACCCGGGCCTTCTGGTAGGATCAGAAACAATTTTAATCTCACACTGTTGGGCAAGAGGGGCCCGGTGCTCTGGTACACCCTTGGTGCACAAACAGAATCTCAAGGCTATATTTTAAAGAACCAAACACTGGATAAATATTGTTGAACTCTGTCATTTTCTGAGCTTTTTCCCAAGTCCACGAATCTTAACAACTGAGTTGACAAAGGGTAGAATGAGTTTTCTGTGTTCCTTGTAGATTAGAATAATTGAAAATATTAAGATTAACGAATGAGATAGACAAAATCCATCTTCTTGAAACTAAAGTGCCCTTTTACTTTTTTAAAAAAATGAGATTTTATCCATATGACTTAAACTGATTTTTTTAAGGAATTACAATTAATTTTTATTTAGGTGAGATAATGGTGTTGTAGTTATGTTAAAAGAGTCCTTAACTTTTAGAAATGCATATTAAAATATTTATGAGTGAACTGATTTGATGTCTGAGATTAGCTTCCAAATAATCCTGGGGAAGGAAGTAAAGGTGATATAAGACCTAAGATTGGCTATGTGTTGATAGTTTTTGAAACTAGGTGATAGGTACATGGATTTTTTTTTTTTTAGTTTAATCACCAAACATATTTTTTTTTTGAGAGGGCATCTCTCATATTTATTGATCAAATGATTGTTAACAACAATAAAATTCTGTATAGGGGGGGTCAATGCTCAATGCACAATCATTAATCCATCTCAAGCCTAATTCTCATCAGTCTCCAATCTGCTGAAGCATAACAAACAAGTTCTTACATGGTGAACGAATTCTTACATAGTGAATAAATTCTTACATGGTGAACAGTACAAGGGCATTCATCACAGAAACTTTTGGTTTTGATCACGCATTATGAACTATAAACAATCAGGTCAAATATGAATATTCGTTTGATTTTTATACTTGATTTATATGTGGATCCCACATTTCTCCCTTTATTATTATTATTATTTTTATTTTTAATAAAATGCTGAAGTGGTACGTAGATGCAAGATAAAGGTAGAAAACATAGTTTAGTGTTGTAAGAGAGCAATTGTAGATGATCATGTGTGTGCCTGTAGCCTATGTGCTAATCCGAGCTAGACAAGGGCAATAAAACATCCACTGATGCAGAAGCTTTCTCTCAAAACAGGGGTTGGGGGGGGCTGAGGTTCTAAGCTTCACCACTGTTGTTCCCCGATTTCTCACCTGATGGCTCCCCTGCGACTGTGCCTGCCTTAGGTTGTTCCTCCCTTGAGGAATCTTACCCGTCTCTGGCTAACCAGTCATCTTCCGGGGCCATACAGGGAAATGTAAAGTTGGTAAGTGAGAAAGAAGCCACATTGTTTGAAAAGGTTAGCTTTTTACTTCTTTGCATATTTATGCCCTGTGGCTTCTATGCCCAGCACTTGTCTTGAGGTATCTTTACCACCTGGAGGAATTATGATACTCGGTAGATTCGATATGAGGCACGAATTCTATTTAAGGGTTGTAATTAGGAAGGAAGAAGAAAAGCTATAGAGGTAGCATATGGAAGAAAACATGGGAGGATTGATTATTTCTTTGACATATCTTCTTGTAGAGTACCTTAAGTATGTATAGGTTTTAAACTACTAACTAATTTGTGCACACATATTAACATAATAGGAATACGGTGACATAAATGAAGCAAATCTATAATTACCATCCATCTCCAGTGAAGCCAAGAAAACCATTTAGGCACCCTAGGCATTTGTGAAAATTTGTCGATGATATGATGGATATTGTCCAACTGTACTTGAACAGTCTGAGAGAAATCAGACAAATTAAAGCAGCCCATTTCTGGGATCTATTCACATCCCATATGTTCTTTTAACCGTAGATAGTCTATAGTCATAAGATTTTGGAGTGCTACAACTTGCACCCTTCCCAACTCCTGGTTGAATTCCAACAGTACAGATCCAGTCAAATTCGTTGTCTCACTGTATGCACATGCCAGCCTAGACATCTCCCTCCTCATTTCAATGGCAAGTCCAGGAAATGGTGGGATGGACGCAGCCACAACCGCAGCATCACCCGGATCCCTGTGGACGCTTTTTGATGATCATCCCCCGGCACAAGTCCTCCAGAGAGTGCTGATGCTGGAAGCTCCTCCTCATATCGTATCTTAGTTCATTTACTGGGTAGCCAAGCTAGGCATTGATCTTCTGCATTAAAACAAACAGACCCTTTGCCCACACTTTGACATGCCCTCTATACAACTGTGTAGAACTCATTGGAGGTCAGCATACAGGAACTGATTTTTTTAAATTTTTTAATTATTTTTATATTTATTTTTATTAAGAGAAAGGAATATTATCAGAAAAGAGTACCTCCATAGCCGATCATCTGACACCCTTTCAGTGATCAAAATTAAAGATATTTAAAGCATGCATTAATCTTTGATTTACCAATAGTTTTATCCTATCAAGGAGTAATCCCCCTTTTCTTTCTTTCTTTCTTTTTTTAATATTTAATCTACACTTACATGAAGAATACTATGTTTACTATGCTCTCCCCTATACCAGGTCCCCCCGAAAAACCACATTACAGTCACTGTCCATCAGCATAGCAAAATGTTGTAGAATCACTACTTGTCCTCTCTGTGTTGTACAGCCCTCCCTCTCCTTTCTCCCTCCCCCCACATGCATGCTAATCTTAATACCCCCTTTCTTCCTCCACCCCCCCTTATCCTTCCCTGCCCACCCATCCTCCCCAGTTCCTTTCCCTTTGGTACCTGTTAGTCCATTTTTGGGTTCTGTAATTCCGCTGCTGTTTTGTTCCTTCAGTATTCCCTTTGTTCTTATAGTCCTCAGATGAGTGAAATCATGTGGTATTTCTCTTTCTCCGCTTGGCTTATTTCACTCAGCATAACAATCTCCAGCTCCATCCATGTTGCTGCAAATGGTAGGATTTTCCCTCTTCTTATGGCTGAGTGGTATTCCATTGTGTATATGTACCACATCTTCTTTATCCATTCATCTACCGATGGACATTTAGGTTGCTTCCAATTCTTGTCTATTGTAAATATTGCTGCAATAAACTTAGGGGAGCATCTGTCTTTTTCAAACTGGAGTGCTGCATCCTTAGGGTAAACTCCTAGAAGTGGCATTCCTGGGTCAAATGGTATTTCTATTTTGAGCATTCTGAGGAACCTCCATACTGCATTCCACGATGGTTGAACTAATTTACATTCCCACCAGAAGTGTAGGAGGGTTCCCCTTTCTCCACAGCCTCGCCAACATTTGTTGTTGTTTGTCTTTTGGATGGCAGCCATCCTTACTGGTGTGAGGTGACACCTTATTGTAGTTTTAATTTGCATTTCTCTGATAATTAGCGATGTGGAGCATCTTTTCATGTGTATATTGGCCATCTGTATTTCTTTTTTAGAGAACTGTCTGTTCAGTTCCACTGCCCATTTTTTAATTGGGTTATTTGTTTTTTGTTTGTTGAGGCCTGTGAGCTCTTTATATATTTTGGACGTCAAGCTTTATCAGATCTGTCATTTTCAAATATATTCTCCCATACTGTAGGGTTCCTTTTTGTTCTATTGATGGTGTCTTTTGCTGTACAGAAGCTTTTCAGCTTAATATAGTCCCACCTGCTCATTTTTGCTGTTGTTTTCCTTGCCTGGGGAGATATGTTCACGAAGAGGTCACTCATGTTTATGTCTAAGAGGTTTTTGCCTATGTTTTTTTTCAAGAGTTTAATGGTTTCATGACTTATATTCAGGTCTTTGATCCATTTTGAGCTTACCTTTGTATATGGGGTTAGACAATGGTCCAGTTTCATTCTCCTACATGTAGCTGTCCAGTTTTGCCAGCACCATTGGTTGAAGAGACTGTCATTTTGCCATTGTATGTCCATGGCTCCTTTATCAAATATTAATTGACCATATATGTTTAGGTTAATTTCTGGACTCTCTAATCTGTTCCACTGGTCTGTGGTTCTTCTGTTCTTGTGCCAGTACCAAATTATCTTGATTACTATGGCTTTGTAGGAGAGCTTGAAGTTGGGGAGTGAGATTCCCCACTACTTTATTCTTCTTTCTCAGGATTGCTTTGGCTATTCGGGGTCTTTGTTGCTTCCATATGAATTTTTGAATTATTTGTTCCAGTTCATTGAAGAATGTTGCTGGTAATTTGATAGGGATTGCATCAAATCTGTACATTGCTTTGGGCAGGATGGCCATTTTGGCCATTTTAATTCTTCCTAGCTATGAGCATGGGATGAGTTTCCATTTGTTAGTGTCCCCTTTAATTTCTCTTAAGAGTGACTTGTAGTTTTCAGGGTATACGTCTTTCATTTCTTTGGTTAGGGTTATTTCTAGGTATTTTATTCTTTTTGATGCAATTGTGAATGGAATTGTTTTCCTGATTTCTCTTTCTGTTGGTTCATTGTTAGTGTATAGGAAAGCTACAGATTTCTGTGTGTTAATTTTGTATCCTGCAACATTGCTGTATTCCTATACCAGTTCTAGTAGTTTTGGAGTGGAGTCTTTAGGGTTTCTTATGTACAATATCATGTCATCTGAAAATAGTGACCGTTTAACTTCTTTTTTTACCAATCTGGATTCCTTGTATTTCTTAGTTTTGTCTGATTGCTGTGGCTAGGACCTCCAGTACTATGTTAAATAGCAGTGGGGAGAGTGGGCATCCCTGTCTGGTTCCCGATCTCAGAGGAAATGCTTTCAGCTTCTCGCTGTTCAGTATAATGTTGGCTGTGGGTTTATCATATATGGCCTTTACTATGTTGACGTACTTGCCCTCTATTCCCATTTTGCTGAGAGTTTTTATCATGAATGGATGTTGAATTTTGTCAAATGATTTTTCAGCATCCATGGAGATCATCATGTGGTTTTTGTCTTTCTTTTTGTTGATGTGGTGGATGATGTTGATGGATTTTCGAATGTTGTACAATCTTTGCATCCCCGGGATGAATTCCACTTGGTCATGGTGTATGATCCTTTTGATATACTGTTGAATTCTGTTCGCTAATATTTTATTGAGTATTTTTGCATCTACATTCATCAGGGATATTGGTGTGTAATTTTTTTTTCTGGTGGGGTCTTTGCCTGCTTTTGGTATTAGGGTGATTTTGGCTTCATAGAATGAGTTTGGGAGTATTCCCTCCTCTTCTATTTTTTGGAACACTTTAAGGAGAATGGGTTTTATGTCTTCTCTATGTGTCTGATAAAATTCTGTGGTAAATCCTTCTGGCCCCAGGGTTTTGTTCTTGGGTAGTTTTTTTTTATTACCGTTTCAAGTTCTTTGCTCATAATTGGTTTGTTTAACTTTTGTGTTTCTTCGTTGGTCAGTCTTGGGAGGTTGTATTTTTCTAGGAAGTTGTCCATTTCTTCTAGGTTTTCCAGGTTGTTGGCATATAGGTTTCCATAGTAGTCTTTAATAATTTTTTGTATTTCTGTGGAATCTGTCATGACTTTTCCATTCTTATTTCTGATTATGTTGATTTGTGTTGATTCTCTTTTTCTCTTAATAAGTTTGACTAGAGGCTTATCTATTTTGTTTATTTTCTCAAAGAACCAGCTCTTGGTTTCGTTGATTTTTGCTATTGTTTTATTTTTCACAATTTTGTTTATTTCTTCTCTAATGTTTATTATGTCCCTCCTTCTGCTGACTTTAGGCCTCATTTGTTCATCTTTTTCCAGTTTTGATAATTGTGATGTTAGACTATTCATTTGGGATTGTTCTTCCTTCTTCAAGTGTGCCTGGATTGCTTTATACTTTCCTCTTAAGACTGCTTTCGCTGCATCCCACAGAAGTTGGGGCTTAGTGTTGTTGTTGTCATTTGTTTCTATAGATTCCTTGATCTCTATTTTGATTTGTTCATTGATCCATTGATTATTTAGGAGCATGTTGTTAAGCCTCCATGTGTTTGTGAGCCTTTTTGTTTTCTTTGTAGAATTTATTTCTAGTTTTATACCTTTGTGGTCTGAAAAATTGCTTGGTAGAATTTCAATATTTTGGAATTTACTGAGGCACTTTTAGTGAGCTACTATGTGGTCTATTCTGGAGAATGTTCCATGTGCACTTGACAAGAATGTATATCGTTTTGCTTTTGGGTGTAGAGTTCTATAGATGTCTATTGCGTCCATCTGTTCTAGTGTGTTGTTCAGTGCCTGTGTGTCCTTACTTATTTTCTGCCCGGTGGATCTATCCTCAGGGTGAATGGTGTGTTGATGTCTCCTAAAATGAATGCATTGCAGTCTATTTCCCTCTTTAGTTCTGTTAGTATTTGTTTCGCAAATGCTGGTGCTCCTGTGTTGTGTGCATATATATTTAGAATGGTTATATCCTCTTGTTGGACTGAGCCCTTTATCATTATGTAGAGTCCTTCTTTATCTCTTGTTACTTTCTTTGTTTTGAAGTCGTTTTTGTCTGATATTAGTACTGCAACCCCTGCTTTCTTCTCACTGCCTATAATATGTTTTTCCATCCCTTGACTTTTAGTCTGTGCATGTCTTTGGGTTTGAGGTGAGTTTCTTGTAAGCTGCATATATATGGGTCTTGCTTTTTTTATCCATTCTATTAGTCTGTGTCTTTTGATTGGTGCGTTAATTCCATTTACATTTAGGGTGACTATTGAGAGATATGTACTTATTGCCATTGCAGGCTTTAGATTCCTGTTTACCAAAGGTTCAAGGTTTGCTTCTTTAGTATCTTACTGTCTAACTTAGCTCACTTATTGAGCTGTTATATACACTGTCTAGAGATTCTTTTCTTCTCTCTCTTCTTATTCCTCCTCCTCCATTCTTCATATGTTGTGTGTTTTGTTCTGTGCTCTTTTTAGGAGTGCTCCCATCTAGAGCAGTCCCTGTAAGATGCCCTATAGATCTGGTTTGTGGGAAGCAAATTCCCTCAGCTTTTGCTTGTCTGGGAATTGTTTAATCCCACCATCATATTTAAATGATAGTCGTGCTGGATACAGTATCCTTGGTTCAAGGCCCTTCTGTTTCATTGCATTAAGTATATCATGCCATTCTCTTCTGGCCTGTAGGGTTTCTGTCGAGAAGTCTGATGTTAGCCTGATGGGTTTTCCTTTATAGTGCCTTTTTCTCTCTAGCTGCCTTTAAAACTCTTTCCTTGTCCTTGATCCTTGCAATCTTAATTATTATGTGTCTTGGTGTTGTCCTCCTTGGATCCTTTCTGTTGGGGGTTCTGTGTATTTCCGTGGTCTGTTCGATTATTTGCTCCCCCAGTTTGGGGAAGTTTTCAGCAATTATTTCTTCAATGAGACTTTCTATCCCTTTTCCTCTTTCTTCTTCTTCTGGTACCCCTATAATACGAATATTATTCCTTTTGGATTGGTCACATAGTTCTCTTAGTGTTGTTTTGTTCCTGAAGATCCTTTTATCTATGTTAGCTTCTATACGTTCCTGTTCTCTGGTTTCTATTCCTTCAATGGCCTCTTGCATCTTATCCATTCTGCTTATAAATCCTTCCAGGTTTTGTTTCACTTCTGTGATCTCCTTCCTGACATCTGTGATCTCTCTCCAGACTTCATCCCATTGCTCTTGCATTTTTCTCTGCATCTCATCCCATTGCTCTTGCATTTTTCTCTGCATCTCCGTCAGCATGTTCATGATTTTTATTTTGAATTCTTTTTCAGGAAGACTGGTTAGGTCTGTCTCCTTCTCAGGTGTTGTCTCTGTGATCTTTGTCTGCCTGTAGTTTTGCCTTTTCATGGTGATAGAGATAGTTTGCAGAGCTGGTACAAGTGACAGCTGGAAGAGCTTTCCTTCTTGTTGGCTTGTGGCCTTCCTCTCCTGGGAGAATAGCGACCTCTAGTGGCTTATGCTTGGCAGCTGTGCACAAATAGGGCTTCTGCTACCTCTAGGTTGCTATGGAGTTTATCTCTGCTGTTTCTGTGGGCATGGCCTGGCTGGGGCTGCTCCTCCAAAATGGTGGAACCCTGTTGGAGGAGGAGCAGCCAGGAGGCTATTTATCTCTGTAAGGGGCATCTGTGCTCCCTGTTGCCAGGGGGTTAGAGTGCCCAGAAATCCTCAGATTCCCTGCCTCTGGGCTAAGTGTCCTGTCCTGCCCCTTTAAGACTTCCAAATGCACTCTCCAAACCAAAACAACAACAGCAAAAATGAAAGAGAAAAAAAAATTAAATAAATAATTTAAAAAAAGGGAAAAACTCGCAATTTTCTTTGTCCTCAGGCGCCGGTCTCAGGCACCTGCTCACCAGTCTTGCTGCCCTCTTTCCCTAGTGTTGGGGTCCCTGTCCCTTTAAGGCTTCCAAAAAGCACTCAACATCTCAGACATCGGCCTCAGGCACCCGCTCACCCATCCTGCCACCCTGTTTCCCTAGTATCCAGGACCCCACGCATGCACTGTGTCTGCGCTCTGGACTGGAATCCTGGGGCTGGGTGTTCAGCAGTCCTGGGCTCCCTCTCCCTCCTTGCTGATTCCTCTCCATCTGCCGGGAGCCGTGGGGAGGGGCGCTCAGGTCCCACCAGGCCGGGTCTTGTATCTTACCCGCTTCGCGAGACACTGGGTTCTCGCAGGTGTGGATGTGGTCTGGATGTTGTCCTGTGTCCTCTGGTCTCTATTTTAGGAAGAGTTGTCTTTGTTATATTTTCATAGATATATGTGGTTTCGGGAGGAGATTTCTGCTGCTCTACTCACGCCACCATCCCAGCTCCACCCCCTAACTTAAACTTTTACCTGAATGATTTGGCTATCCAATTGTTCTACATTGCATTTTCCCTCATAGACTCACTTAAGCTATGTGAGCAATGTAGCAACAAGTCACCCAAATCAGAACTTAAAATATTTACTCAGAAGAATTGTGTCTCACAGTTCCTAGTTAGCTAAGAAAATTAGATAAATTATCATATTAAAATGTGTATCTTCTTATTTCTGACTTTTTATATATTATCTGTATTCTATATGCCAATGGCAATTTCTTCTTTTCTATAACCATCTAAAAGATTAAAAATACACTTTATACTTCATTAAACTACACGTTAGGATTTGTGAAGTTCAGAATTAGGGGAACTTATGAATAAAATGACTGAAGTGTAAGTATGGCAAAATTAACAAGTATTTAAATACAACTCAAATAGGTAAGTAAATGTAACCATTATTTCCATTTTTTATTGAAGTGTCATATTAATAATATATTTTATGTTTTAAATAACTATTCTCCCCAGGTTTTAACTCAATTTTATTGGAAAAATAATGATGACAATTTTAATCTCGTAGTAAATACACATTCCAAGTATAACCTTGGGGAAAGAGAGAGTTTATATGAATGACATAAATGAAGGGCTTCACAGGGAGTTCAAAGTACACATTGTAATGTCTCCACCTGATGGCTAATTGATTATTCCATTTCTGCTTCTCTAGAAAATGTACTGTTGGCCCATTACAGGGAAGAATAGTTGTGCCTACCTAAAACTTCTAATTTCATTCTAGTCTAGTCAAATTAATTCTCTGATCTCTCCTACCAAGGCCTAGAGTAGAAAATAGAAGAGAAAATTGGCATTTGCAAGTCACTCATAGTAAAATCATCTAATCTCATTTATCAACAATTTTGCTAATCTACACTAAAATAAGTAAACTGGAAGTTACTGTTGGGGGAAAAAGTGAGTCAAGGAGCCACAGTTTCCAGAAAACACTCAGTTTCTGAAGCAATGTACATTACTTCAGGTAATATAAACTCCTTGCTGCTACGGACGGTGATCTGTCCTTGCACCCAGAGCAGTGGACTGTCAGAACTCAGCACAGGTGCATTCCATTGAAACTTTAATAATCTGATACTCTGAATTATCCATACAAAATGTATCGGTATTAATATTTTGTCATAGTTATTAAATTATCCACTTATCATTCATAGATACTTTTCTACTGTGTGACAGACATTGTGTAGGGTGTGGAAGAATGCTAATTAATTCTGAATTGGATGCATATTTGGATAAAACTGTGTTTCTGAATTACAGCCTCAGCCCAGGCATCTGAGCCAGCATTGCCGTCATGAGTAGCAGTGAACTCTGCTCTCTCCTCCCCATCTCAGGTGCTTTCCGGTGAGGAACCATGCAGTGGCCCATCCCTGAGGGGGCAGGATCGGACTAAGGGAAATCCCAGCTGAGTAGAAAGCTAATGGTTGATTTCTCTGAGATGTTGCACATAATATTTGACACATCTTAGAGGACAGAAGATGGAAGGGAGGATTAGAAAAGTAATAACATCCAATTTTCAATTTGGGAGGTTAGCTTTCAGCGAATCCCTCTAAAAATGTATTAAAACTGTGACAAACTGTTATTAAATGTTGTCTATTAAACATAAATAGCTATAGGATATTTTCATAAAATCTCCAAAATGTTATCTCTCATTGGATGATTTTTTCAAGTAATATTAGTCATATATAATTTTTTTGAATTAAAAAAATTATTGAAAAAAAGGTAAAAATAAGCATAAAATGGGAATAGTTGGGAATGCCCTTTCTTTTGCTATAAAGTTTATCATAAAATACTCCCATGTTATAGTTAAATCTTTTCCAAGGAACTGAGTTGTCAGCTGCCAAGTCATCTGCCAAAGCAGAGCCCTTTGCCAGGGAATTGGAAAAAAATTAAGAAGCAGTTTTGATTTAATCCAACTAATTAAGTTGTGATATGATGATAAAAAAGTGGGGATGGGGGGAAGGAAATTGAATTTATCAGAAATAATCTAGTAATAAATAGGTCAGAATGGGATGGAAAAGAGGGACAAGGACAACACTACTCTACATTAAAAATAGGAAGCAGAAAGAAATTCAGCATGAATTATTGTTAATCAAAGGTATTCACTTTCAGCCTTGCTGTAAATTTCCATTTGCAGAAAGCTCAAATTTCTATAAACTTGATGCTCTGAATAGAAGGAGGGCTTTGAGAGAAAATGTACCAGCTGTCCTATTTATTGCACAAAGGGATAAAATTCTGCAATTTCTATGCTGACTCTTCCACTGACTCTCCTGTAAAAGAATACCTAACTGGGTGTACGCCATAGGCATTTTCCCATAAATACACTGCCGAATATTTTCTACCTCATACAACATGCATTCAAGTTGTCTTGTGGACACAATTAATTTATTTTAAAGAGGAATTCTCAGTTGAAATCCATAATCATTTGCCCATAAAATGAAGTTGTATGTTACTAAGAATTTACCTGATTAGTTACTCCAAAAGCCAAAGTAAAGCCATACTTTAATTAGTTATCCACAAATTAAATAACTCATAGATATCTCGCTGTGAGCACAGAAGGCTCTCCGTCCTGTCCTCTGTAGTTCTACTGTCTAATTGGAACAGACAGGAAGACAACACATATCTACCTTATATTTTATATAAAAAATAAAATCTAGTTTCATACAGTAATACATTTCTGACTAACGGCTTTCATCGCAACCTTTAATATTACTAAATTTATTTAAATTCAAATTGCACCTCAAAATTCAGTATATTTATTTTTTCCAGCTTTTTTGAAGTATAATTGACAAAAAATTGTATATGTTTAAAGAGTACACATGTTTTAAATATGTATGGTTATGAAATGGTCATCCCAGTGAACATATCCATTACTTCACATAATAACCATTTCTTCCTTCCTTCCTTTCTTTTGCCCTTCTTTCTTTCTGTGGTGAGAAAACTTGAGATCTACCCTCTCAGCAAATTTCAAGTATACAACACAGTCCTGTTAACTTCCATCACCATGTTGTACATTAGATCTCTAGAATTTATTTATCGTGCATAACTGCAACTTTGTACACTTTGACTAACTTCTCCCCATTTCCCCCATCGCACCCCTACCTTGACCCCTGGAAACCACAATTCTATTCTCTGCTCCTATGAATTGACTATTTTAGATCCACATATAAGTGACATCATGCATCATTTATCTTTCTATGTCTGGCTTACTTCACTTGACATCATGTCTTCCCGATATATCCATCTTATTACAAATAGCAGGATTTTCTTCTTTTTTTAAGGCTGAATAATAATCCATTTTGTGCTTATGTGTGTGTATACACATACACACATATATGCATACATATATATATTGAACATCTCACATCTTCTTTATCTGCTCACTTATTGATTGACATTTAGGCCATTCCCATATCTTGGCTATTATGAATAATGCTGCAGTGGACATGGGAATGCAGATATCTCTTTGAGACCTTGATTTCATTTCCTGTGACTATATATCCAGAAATGGGATTGCTGGATCCTATGGTAGTTCTATTTTCTTTAGAAACCTCTATAGTTTTCCATAGTGGCTGCACCAGCTTACATTTCCACCAGCAGTGTAAAAGGGTTTCATCTCTCCATATCCATACTTGTTAGCTTTTGTCTTTTGGCAATAACCATTCTAACAGGTATGAGATGACATCTCGTTGTGGTTTTGATTTGTTTTTTCCATGACTAGATGATTAGGCATGTTGAAAACCTTTTCATATAGCTGTTGGCCATCTGTACATCTTCTTTGGTGAAATGTCTATTCATTTTTCTTTAATCAAAGTCCTAATATATTTGTTTGTACTTCAAAATTGCTATAATAATTTAGTCATAGGAGCTTTCAGATGAGGTTAGCACTGACAATGGTGAGAAACCAAGAAATGATTTTGTGACAAAAATAACTTCCTGTTTGAACTTTTGTCTACCCCCAATTAGATTTACAGCAATTTATTTCCACATACTTTAACAATAATGCTATCCCTGTTAAAACACTCAAACCAATAAAACCTGCATGTAGAAAGTACTCATTTCAGTATCTTCTCTCCAAATTCATACACAAATGCTATTGGTTAGGAAACATATTTGAAAAACTCACATATCTTAAAGACTAAGAAATAAAAATCATGTTAATCGTCTCAAGTATAATGCACAACATTATAGGGTCTTATGCCAGGTTCTTCAGGCTTTAGGAAAACAAAATTAAAATGTATCCGCTTTTCTTTCTGTGTCTACTTCTGGCTACTTTGTGCTGCTCAGTAGAACACTTTGATGTTTCAGGAATGTAATTTTCAGTTGTAACTCAAATATATATCTGGGCCCATTCACCCCATATGTTCAAGAATTCCATTAACATACACACACACACACACATACACAGACACACACACACACACACACACACACCCCAGAAATCAGAAGTATTAAGAAAAGGACTTATTTTTTTTATGTCTCAGAAAGAACATTTGGGGTGAGCTACTTGTAACGCACACCTCCATTTCTTAAAGACCTTTTGTTTTTCTCTCAATTCTCAGTTATGACAGTGCTCAGCAGGCTTATCTATAACAAGTCCCCAAAATTTGACTAGACACCAGTCCAAGGGTCATGGAAAGTTCTGATGAAATTGACTGAAACCTTATACCACCTTGGAATTGACCCAAGGAATAGGGCCACTCCTCTGCTAGGGTTTTAAAGATACTTACCAGGACTGGATGGAGGTTTAGCTCTTGACAGAGCTTTGGCTTCCAATGGGTGATTTTAGAACTCTTACAGAATAAATGTGTGCCAAAGAAGTCAGTTTTCTGTTGATACACACACTGTAGTAGTCACAGGAAGACTGGAGCAGGTATACATGGAGAGATAACCCAAGAATGTCCATCTTGCATCTCACCCCAGACCTGGGCTCCCCTTGCTGCATGTGGATTCAGTAGAGGGGTAACTTTCCCCAGCACAGACTGAAACACCTCTGGGCTCCTCCTTCACTGCAATGAAGACAAGCTCATGAGTTATCAGGTTGCCTTTAGTCCTTGCATTTTCACAGGGGTAAAAGCTTTTATAGCCAATAAATGTTCTAATGATGTACATTTAAATAAAATTTAGCAAGTCAGGAATATCCTTCCAGTCCTCACAACAGTGGAACAACAATCTATATCATACTTGTTTGGACAATTTTATGGTAATAACAAAGACAGAACTTTACTATTATTATTGTTATTCCCGCATCAAAGATGATATAACAAGCTAAGAAGAATTATGCAATTGATCTGTATTTTCCATATAGTGAATGGTGGCACACAAAATATGAGCCTTAAGGGGGGGCAGAGCCAAGATGGTGTCATGAGTAGAGCAGCAGAAATCTCCTCCCAAAACGACAGATATCTATGAAAATATAACAAAGATAACTCTTCCTAGAATAAAGATCAGAGGACACAGGACAACATCCAGACAACACCCACACCTGCGAGAACCCAGTGCCTTGCAAAGGGGCAGCCCGAGCCAGGCCACACAAATGACAACAGAGGAGATAAACTCCATAGCAGCTGGGCAGGATGCAGAAGCCCTGTCTGTGTGCAGCTACCCAGCACAAGCCACTAGAGGTCGCTGTTCTCCCAGGAGAGGAAGGCCAGAAACCAACAAGAAGGCAAGTTCTTCCAGCCGTCACTCGTCCCATCTCTGCAAACTATTCCTATAACCATGAAAAGGCAAAATTACAGGCAAACCAAGATCACAAAGGCAACACCAGAGAAGGCGCAGACTTACCCAGTCTTCCTGAAAAAGAATTCAAAATAAAAATCATAAACATGGTGACGGAGATGGAGAGAAAAATGCAAGAGCAATGTGATGAAGTCCGGAGGGAGATCACAGTTGCCAGGAAGGAGATTACAGAAGTGAAACAAACTCTGCAAGGATTTATAAGCAGAATAGATAAGATGCAAGAGGCCATTGATGGAAGAGAAACCAGAGAACAGGAACGCATAGAAGCTGACATAGAGAGATATAAAAGGATCTCCAGGAATGAAACAATATTAAAAGAACTGTGTGACCAATCCAAAAGGAACAATATCTGTATTATACAGGTACCAGAAGAAGAAGAGAGAGGAAAAGGGATAGAAATTATCTTTGAAGAAATAATTGCTGAAAACTTCCCCAAACTGGGGGAGGAAATAATCGAACAGACCACGGAAATACACAGAACCCCCAACAGAAAGGATCCAAGGAGGACAATACCAAGACACATAATAATTAAGATGACAAGGATCAAGGACAAGGAAAGAGTTTTAAAGGCAGCTAGAGAGTAAAAGGTCACCTATAAAGGAAAACCCATCAGGCTAACATCAGACTTCTCAACAGAAACCCTACAGGCCAGAAGAGAATGGCATGATGTATTTAATACAATGAAACAGAAGGGTCTTGAACCAAGGATACTGTATCCAGCACGACTATCATTTAAATATGATGGAAGGATTAAACAATTCCAAGACAAGCAAAAGTTGAGGGAATTTGTTTCTCACAAACCACCTCTACAGGGCGTCTTACAGGGACTGCTCTAGATGGGAGCACTCCTAAAAAGAGCACAGAACAAAACACCCAACATATGAAGAATTGAGGAGGAGGAATAAGAAGAGAGAGAAGAAAAGAATCTCCAGACAGTGTATATAACTGCTCAATAAGTGAGCTAAGTCAGGCAGTAAGATACTAAAGAGGCTAACCTAGAGCCTTTTGTAACCACGGATTTAAAGCCTGCAAAGGCAATAAGTACATATCTTTCAATGGTCGCCGTAAATGTAAATGGACTTAATGCACCAATCAAAAGACACAGAGTAATAGAATGGATAAAAAAGCAAGACCCATCTATTTGCTGCTTACAATAAACTCACCTCAAACTCAAAGACAAACTAACAGTCAAGGGATGGAAAAACATATTTCAGGCAAACAACAGTGAGAAGAAAGCAGGGGCTGCAGTACTAATATCAGATAAAATAGACTTCAAAACAAAGAAAGTAACAAGAGATAAAGAAGGACACTACATAATGATAAAGGGCTCAGTCCAACAAGAGGATATAACCATTCTAAATACATATGCACACAACACAGGAGAACCATCATATGTGAAGCAAATACTAACAGAACTAAAGGGCGAAATAGACTGCAATGCATTCATTTTAGGAGACTTCAACACACCACTCACCCCAAAGGATAGATCCATCAGGCAGAAAATAAGTAAGGACACAGTGGCACTGAAAAACACAGTAGAACAGATGGACCTAATAGACATCTACAGAACTCTACATCCAAAAGCAACAGGATATACATTCTTCTCAAGTGCACATGGAACATTCTTCAGAATAGACCACATACTAGCCCACAAAAAGAGCCTCAGTAAATTCCAAAATATTGAAATTCTACCAAGCAATTTTTCAGACCACAAAGGTATAAAACTAGAAATAAATTCTACAAAGAAAACAAAAAGGCTCACAAACACATAGAGCCTTAACAACATGCTCCTAAATAATCAATGGATCAATGAACAAATTAAAATAGAGATCAAGAAATATATAGAAAAAATGACAACAACACAAAACCCCAACTTCTATGGGATGCAGAGAAAGCAGTCTTAAGAGGAAAGTATATAGCAATCCAGGCACACTTGAAGAAGGAAGAAGAATCCCAAATGAATAGTTTAACATCACAATTATCAAAACTGGAAAAAGTAGAACAAATAAGGCCTAAAGTCAGCAGAAGGAGGGACATAATAAAGATCAGAGAAGAAATAAATAAAATTGAGAAGAATAAAACAATAGCAAAAATCAATGAAACCAACAGCTGGTTCTTTGAGAAAATAAACAAAATAGATAAGCCTCTAGCCAAACTTATTGAGAAAAAGAGAATCAACACAAATCAACATAATCAGAAATAAGAATGGAAAAATCATGACAGACTCCACAGAAATAAAAAGAATTATTAAAGACTACTATGAAAACCTATATGCCAACAAGCTGGAAATCCTAGAAGAAATGGACAACTTTCTAGAAAAATACAACCCTCCAAGACTGACCAAGTAAGAAACACAAAAGTTAAACAAACCACTTACGAGCAAAGAAATTGAAACGGTAATCAAAAAACTACCCAAGAACAAAACCCCCGGGCTGGACGGATTTACCTTGTCATTTTATCAGACACACAGATAAGACATAATACCCATTCTCCTTAAAGTGTTCCAAAAAATAGAAGAGGAGGGAATACTTCCAAACTCATTCTTATGAAGCCAACATCACCCTAATACCAAAACCAGGTAAAGACCGAACCAAAAAAGAAAATTACAGACCAATATCCCTGATGAATGTAGATGCAAAAATACTCAATAAAATATTAGAAAACAGAATTCAACAGTATATCAAAAGGATCATACACCATGACCAAGTGGGATTCATCCCAGGGATGCAAGGATGGTACAACATTCGAAAGTCCAACAATATCATCCACCACATCAACAAAAAGAAAGGCAAAAACCACATGATCATCTCCATAGATGCTGAAAAAGCATTTGACAAAATTCAACATCCATTCATGATAAAAAACTCTCAGCAAAATGGGTATAGAGGCAAGTACCTCAACATAATAAAGGCCATATGTGATAAACCCAAAGCCAACATCATACTGAACAGCGAGAAGCTGAAAGCTTTTCCTCTGAGATTGGGAACTAGACAGGGACGCCCACTCTCCCCACTGTTATTTAACACACTACTGGAAGTCCTAGCCATGGCAATCAGACAGAACAAAGAAATACAAGAAATTCAGATTGGTAAGAAGAAGTTAAACTGTCACTATTTGCAGATGGCATGATATTGTACATAAAAAAACCCTAAAGACTCCACCCCAAAAATACTAGACTGATATTGGAATACAGCAAAGTTGCAGGATACAAAATTAACACACAGAAATCTGTAGCCTTCCTATACACTAACAATGAACCAACAGAAAGAGAAATCAGGAAAACAATTCCATTCACTAGTGCATCTAAAAGAATAAAAAACGTAGGAATAAAGCTAACCAAAGAAGTGAAAGACCTGTACTCTCAAAACTACAAATCACTCTTAAGAGAAATTAAAGGGGACACTAACAAATGGAAACTCATCCCATGCTCGTGACAAGGAAGAATTAAAATGGTCAAAATGGTCATCCTGCCCAAAGCAATATACAGATTTGATGCAATCCCTGTCAAATTACCAGCAACATTCTTCAATGAACTGGAACAAATAATTCAAAAATTCATATGGAAACACCAAAGACCCCGAATAGCCAAAGCAATCCTGAGAAAGAAGAATAAAGTAGTGGGGAATCTCACTCCCCAACTTCAAACTCTCCTACAAAGCCATAGTAATCAAGACAATTTGGTACTGGCACGGGAACAAAGCCACAGACCAGTGGAACAGACTAGAGAATCCAGACATTAACCCAGACATATATGGTCAATTAATATTTGATAAAGGAACCACGGACATACAATGGTGAAATGACAGTCTCTTCAACAGGTGGTGCTGGCAAAACTGGACAGCTACATGTAGGAGAATGAAACTGGACCATTGTCTAACCCCATATACAAAAGTAAATTCAAAATGGATCAAAGACCTGAATGTAAGTCATGAAACCATTAAACTCTTGGAAAAAAACATAGGCAAAAACCTCTTAGACATAAACCTGAGTGACCTCTTCTTGAACATATCTCCCTGGGCAAGGAAAACAACAGCAAAAATGAACAAGTGAAACTATATTAAGCTGAAAAGCTTCTGTACAGCAAAAGACACCATCATTAGAACAAAAAGGAACCGTACAGTATGGGAAAATATATTTGTAAATGACAGAACCGATAAATGCTTGACATCCAAAATATATAAAGAGCTCACATGCCTCAACAAACATAAAACAAATAATCCAATTAAAAAATGGGCAGAGGAACTGAACAGACACTTCTCCCAAAAAGAAATTCAGATGGCCAACAGACACATGAAAAGATGCTCCACATCGCTAATTATCAGAGAAATGCAAATTAAAACTACAATGAGGTATCACCTCACCCCTGTAAGGATGGCTACCATGCAAAAGACAAACAACAACAAACGTTGGCGAAGCTGTGGAGAAAGGGGAACCGTCCTACACTGCTTGTGGGAATGTAAATTAGTTCAACCATTGTGGAAAGCAGTATGGAGATTCCTCAAAATGTTCAAAACAGACTTACCATTTGACCCAGGAATTCCACTCATGGGAATTTACCCTAAGAATGCAGTAATCAAGTTTGGAAAAGACAGATGCACCCTTATGTTTATCGCAGCTCTATTTACAATTGCCAAGAATTGGAAGCAACCTAAATGCTCATCGTTAGATGGATGGATAAAGAAGATGTGGTACATATACATAATGGAATATTACTTAGCCTTAAGAAGAGGGCAAATCCTACCATTTGCAGCAACATGGATGGAGCTGGAGGTTATTATGCTCAGTGAAATAAGCCAAGTGGAGAAAGAGAAATACCAAATGATTTCACTCATCCATGGAGTATGAGAACAAAGGAAAAACTGAAGGAACAAAACAGCAGCGGAATCACAGAACCCAAGAACAGACTAACAGAGGATCAAAGCCTAATTTGGCTACCCAGAAAATGAACTAAGATACGATATGAAGAACTTCCAACATCAGCACTCTCTGGAAGAGTCATACCAGAAGATGATCATCAAAAAACCTCAACAAAGATCCAGGTGCTGCTACCGTTGTAGCTACATTCATCCCAGCGGTTCCTGGACTTGCCATTGGAATAAAGAAGGAGATATATATGCTGGCCTGTGCATACAGTAAAATAACAAATTTGACTGGACCTATACTGTCGGAACTCAACCAAGAATTAGGAGAAGTGCAAGTTGTAGTGCTCCAAAATCTTATGACTACAGACTATCTACTGTTAAAAGAACATATGGGATGTGAACAGTTCCCAGAAATGGGTTGTTTTAACTTGTCTGATTTCTCTCAGACTGTTCAAGTTCAGTTGGACAATATCAATCATATCATAGATAAGTTTTCACAAATGCTTAGGGTGCCTAACTGGTTTTCTTGGTTTCACTGGAGATGGCTTGTAATTATAGGTCTGCCTTGGTTATGTAACTATATTCCTATTATGTTAATGTGTGTGTGCAATTTAATTTGTAGTTTAAACCCTATATATGCTTAAGTTACTCTACAAGAAGATATGTCAAAGAAATAAAAAAAAAATGAGCCTTAAATGTTTGACTGCAGTGTGCTCTCCTAAAACCAGGTTTCATTAAATGCTCATACATGTCAGTGTATAGTTAACTTTTTATGAGGTTTTGTTTCAGTTGCCTTATAATCATTTGATCAAATGTTCTAAACTTTTCTCCTTCAATGGACCATATGTTTTTTTCTAGGAGCTACTAAATTAATATTTGGAGTTCTCTGGGCTTATGAAAAAATGGAGGAGATCCCCTTAAATTTGAATTTCAGATGCACATATGAGTAATTTTTTTGTAGAACTATGACCCAAACATTGGAGGGATTAAACTTGTAAGATTTGGACATATATCTACTAAAAAAATTATCTGAAATTCAAATTAATTAGATGTCACATGCTTGTATTTGCTAAATCTGACCACCTTAACTGAGGCACACCATACCTCAACTGTAAATCCACCATTTTCTTTCCCTCACATTGATTCTTGTGTTGGGTACCTGACATTAGTTGCAAAACGTATTGCACTGGGGCAACTGCTATAGGCATACCTATAGCACAACTGTAAATCCACCATTTTCTTTCCCTCACATTGATTCTTGTGTCGGGTACTTGACATTAGTTGCAAAATGTATTGCACTGGGGCAACTGCTATAGGCATACCAGGAAACAGTATCTTTTTTTACTGAGGTATTGTTGATATACAATCTTATATTGGTTTCAACGTTACAATGCAGTGGTTCAAGAGTTACCCATATTATTAAATCCTTACCCCCAAATAGTGCAGCTACCATCTGTCAACAAAGGAAGATGTTACAGAATCATTGGCTATATTCTCCATGCTGCCGTATCATCCCCATGACCAATTTAAATTATGACTGAGCATTTTTGTGCCCTTTTATGCCCTTCCCCAACAGTGCCCCCAACACCGCCCCAGTGGTAACCACCAGTCACTTCTCAGTGTCTATGTGTCTACTGCCTTTTTGTTCATTTTGTTTTGTTTTGTATTTATATTCCACATGTAAGTGAAATCATACAGTATTTGTCTTTCTCCACCTGGTTTATTTCTCTGAGCATAATACCCTCTAGGTCCATCCATGCTGGTGCCAATGGCAGGCTTACTTTATTTTTTATGGCTAAATAATACTCCACTGTGTATATGTACCACCCCTTTATCCATTTCTTTTTATCATTAAATTTCCTGAATTGAAGCAGGGATTTTTTCACTTTTCAGCAAGAAGAAAAACAAGAGGCTGGTGAAAAATATGGAAAAATATCAGCTTCTGTATAGACATTATGAACAGTAACATGCATGCTTTTTCTCCGCATTTTATTTCATCCTGCTGTGGTGCCAAATTCAGTGAATCTGTAGCCTGTAGTGAACTGGTACATTTTGCCATCCATTAATTTTGACAGTTTTAACACACTTGATTGAATATTTAATAAAAAGCATCTTTGTTTTATATATTTTTCATAAACCTTGTAATGTTTTTTCTCCCTATTGAAGTTGAGGGCAAATAAATATATGGTGAATAATTTTCAACAATAGGCTAATATCCTTAAGGGTTTGATTCATGCAGAAAATTTGTATAGATCAACCTCAAGAATATGTTCTTAACTTTTCTTTTGGTGTGAATAGTTTTATTTACTAACCCAGGAACAATAAATGTCTCCAAGAAATTGACAATATGCTGTTGTTTACCATGCATTTTCTCCTATGTTTTGTTCAATTCATAATAATGGCCCAGTGAATTGGATAAGTATGACTCCATGTATGGCAGAATTAATTTTACTCCTCAAATCAAGAAGTTTCTGCACCTTGGATTTTTTCAAATTCTGTAATGGTATTCATTGGAAAAGATAACCATTGCTGAGCAAATAAGATTTTTTTTTCATCAAAGTAACATGTCATCCTGCAGTGTTAAACTTGTCAGCATGAAGACGCTTTCTGACATGTGAAGCATATACTGAATCTTGCAGTCTATTGGTGTGTCAGAATGAACATGACAGTGTTTCTTATCCTAGTATTTACCCTTATGTAGGGTTATATGGGGTTAGTCAAAAAATGTTAGAGAGTAATAGGGCAAAATTATGTAAAGATTACGTTTTTTCAAGACTTTCTTTTCTTTTAGAGCAGTTTTAGGACTCATAGCAAATTTGAGAGGAAGATACAGAGATTTTCCATATATGCTCTGCCCCACCCATGCATAGCTTCCCTCATTATCAGCATCAATCACCAGAGTGATACATGTCACAACCGATTTGTTACGATAGAACCTACATTGACACGTTATGATCTCCCTAAATCCATAGTTTACTTTAGGCTCATTCTTGGCATTGTGCATGCTGTGTATGTGGACAAATGAATCCCTATAGTATCAAAGAGAGTATTTTTGCCACCCTAGCAAATCTGTCCTCTCTACCTATTCATTATTCCCAGATACCCCAGTCCCTGGTCTTTGTACTGTCTACATGGTTTTGCCTTCTCAGAATGTCATATAGTTGAAATGCAGCCTTTACAAATTGGCTCCTTTCACTTAGGAATATGCATTTAATGTTTCCTTCATGTCCTTTCATGGTTTAATAGTTCATCACTTTTAGTGTTGAATAATATTCCATTGTCTGGATGGACCACAGTTTATCCATTCACCTCCTGAAGAATATCTTTGCTGCTTCCACATTCTGGCAATTGTGAATAAAACTGCTGTAAACCTGTTTTCAACTCCTATGATTGTTGGATCATATGTTAAGAGTATGTTTAGTTTTGTAAGAAACCACCAAACTGTTATCCAAAGCAGCTGTACCATTTTGCCTTATCAGTGATGAAGGACAGGTCCTGTTGCTCCACATCCTCACCAGCATTTGGTGTCATCTGTGTTCTGGACTTTGGACATTCTAATAGATGTGTAGTGGTGTCTCATTGTTGACTTAATTTGTATTTCCCTGATGACATATGATGTAGATTAACTTTTCATACGATATTTACCTTCTGCTTATCTTCCTTGGTGAGGCATCTGTTAAGGCTTGACCTATTTTTTTAAATCAGGTTTCTCATTTTCTTATTATTGAGTTTTAAGGGTTCCTCTTATAGTTTGGATGACAATCCTTCATCAGATGTGTCTTTGCTAATATTTTCTTCCAGTCTGTGGCTTGTCTTCTCATTCTCTTGACATTGCTTTTCCTAGTTTATAGATGGCTGTCTTCTCGATGTAATCTCACATAGCAGAAAGGTCAGGGGAGCTGTTTGGGTCATTTCATTAGACTCACTAATCATATGAGTCCCTGCCCTCATGACCTAATCATGTCCCAAAAGCTCCACCTGTTAATCCCACCACATTAGTCTTTAAGGTTTGATATAAACTGTAAAATGGATAGGTATTGCCATTTTTCCTTAAAAGGTATTATGTACCCCAACTTGTCATCCTCCAGCCAAGCCAGCCAAAGTTCTGGGGGTTCACCTAGTGTCTGCCCATGGCAGTCGTGAACTGAGTCGTGCTCAGTGTGAGTGCGTATCTCTAGAATTGTCACCTGAAAGGAGTTGGATATCTTGCCTACCACTAAATTTCAGTCCTAGTCATTATAGTGAGGTGAACCTGAGACTTATGGCCAGATTAACAAGGAAACCCTCCACCCCAGAGGAAAGATAGTAACAGCTAAAGCATCCCATGGGCAGCAATCTTTATACCTCCTTTGCGGTTACTCAAACTGTAAATTATCTCCCTGATTTCCCCTAATGCTCAATATGTTGAAGGACCATTTATCATTAGGTTGACCATCTACTTTGGTCAACACACTTCCTACTGATTCCCATGGACTTCCTACTAATTCCATTAATCAGTTTAAACATCCTCATCCTGTCTTTTCCAGAAAGCCATGTGTTTATCACCATCCTACCCAATGTTAATTACACTAAGAGAACTTACTGTTTAAATGAATTTTAGAATGAATTTTTTGTAAAGCCATCATTCTGATTTCTTGCCACATTAGCTTGAGTTCATGTTTTTTTATGTTTGGTTTTGTATGAATCAGGGATACATAAGCCTGAGATAAATCTGCAGATATTCATAAAGATCATCTCACTAAATCAAGAGAATATATTTCAAAACTTTGAGAATCAAGTACATCTTATCTCACTGATTCTTGAAGAAAATGGTATAAAACTCTTGGTCTTGTCACATGTCTGAAAAGTGAGGTACATTTGGAAACTTGATCAATATTATCATAAGTAATATGTTTTTCTTAACAAAATCAGTGAAAATGATGACTGGTGCAGTGTCATCCTGCGACCTGATCAGTGTCTTATTTTGCAGATGCTCACTGCTGAGAGGGCCGTTTGTTGTTAAAGATGATATAGCACAATGCAAGGCCCTGAGAAGTGTTGTAAAGGACAAAAATGTAATCTTCAATCCGTCATTTGTCCACTACTTCTTTGGAGTGTAACCTTTGTTTCTCCTTACTCTGCATGAGCAGGTACTCATGCTTTCCTAAATGACACTTGGAGTAAACTTCAGGGTCATTCAGGGCATGGCTCATCCAACACGAGTTAGTCTGCTCCCCTTGAAGGGTTTTGTGTGAGTAAGGAGAAAGTACAGGAAAACAGGATGTCCTGAGCTTCCTTTTTTTCATTGTCTTTGGCTTTGTTTGCTGTGATTTTTCTGCTCTTGACAGATGATAATAAATCTACTATAAACACTGTGCTTTGGTTAAATGTGATCTGGGATACTCAGTGCTTCTTTAGTGAAATCACTGTCTGATATGTTGTCTCCTCTCCCACCCAACTCATAATGGTCAAGAGGAGAAAACAGTAGAAACTACCTACTTTCCTCTTTATTTTGTGAAGTTGTTTGGAAGAGGGACATTATAGAGGCTGTGGGAATACTAGGACTTTTAAAGATCTTTCTGTCCTCTGTGTGTACATTCCCTTTGAAATGAAAAGGACTAAGTGATAAAAATGATGCTCAGAATACTGAGGAGGAGGCAGCCCATCATAATTACAGACAGGAAATATCATTATTACTTTTTTTTCCCTAAAAGTACAGTCCACCTGCAAAAAGCAGTCTGCTGCAATACAAAGGTATGGATGCTTCTTGCATTCAATGTGAGATCAGGTGGGGAGGACATTTTAATCCTCCCTGGGCTTTTCCTAACTATGAACCCACCTACCTCTAAAATTCCATTACTTGTAGCATTATAAAGAAAAATCCTTGTAGCTGTGAGCCACAGCTAGAGATGAGGGGTATGGTTGATGCATCACGTATGTTATACAAATATACTTTCATGATTTTGCCTATAATCATAAAACATTGAAGTTGTATGTGAAGAGTGTGTGATTTGAATTAGGGTTTCTCAAATTGTTGATATTGGTTGTGGTGGTGGCGGTCATGAATCTCACTCATGTTAGAACCACTAGGAAATTTCTTAAAAGTTACAAATTCCCAGCCTTGACTATAGGCTTTTTGAATCAATATACCTAGAGGTGAGTTCAGGCATGTTTATTTTCAGCAAATATCCAAAGATCATAATTTTCTCCAAAATTATTTGTTAAATTTGAGAAAAACCATGAAATTTATCTGCAAGATCATGTGTCAGAAATACAGTGAACATCTACTTCAACTAAAAGTGGGTTAGGAAAACAAAAATATTTTTGCTAAGAGCAACTATAAATCTAAGTGAAATATGTTAGCCTTTTCGAAGTTTCTGTAAGCTAATAAGATAGGGAAGGAATCACAGGACCAAAAAATGTGAAGAAGATGTAAACCCACAGAGGTAAAATGAGAATTCAGAGCCATTTTGCTGAGAGCATTTGCCTCTGAGTGCGGTTTTTGGCAGCTTAAGGCTGAAGATGGTGAGTGTAAGTTCAGTACCCAAGTAAGAGGGAAAGCTGATAAATGGTGCTCTTGCTGGGGTCAGATGCCTCCAAAGGGACACACTGCAGGTAGAGGCAAAATTGACTAAACTGCCCCCTTTTGTCAATTTTTTAACATTTTTTTATGTGCCTTGGAAAGTCTTGGAAAACTTAAAATCTTGAAGATGGCTTATGGGCCATGAAATAATCTCTCTAGGTAGACAAAAACAGAAGACTCAAATACTCTCCATAGCAAAACACTTTCAATGTGAGCCTGCCTTATTTCTACAAATATACTTTCATGATTTTGTCTAACACAGAGTCAAAAATTACTAGGCACACAAATAGTCTACACTACATTTCTGTGTAGGTAAAGAAGAAGTTTCTCATTTAAAACTTAAAACAGCAGAAAAGAAAATGGACTCATAAAGAAAGTGTTAAAAGAAATTAAAAGAAGCTTGAATATATATATATATATATATAAAGTGAAAACCACAGAAAGAGACAATGTAGATTGAAGAAAATTTTTAAAAATAACTTTAAGGAATAGTTAAAAATTCTAATTAGACATGGGTGAAAGGAAAATTAGAGAAACACAAGCTAGATCAAAAGGAGATTCCCAGGATAAAACAGAAGATAGAGTGAAGCACATACAGATGAAAGAAGATCTAGTATTATTTTCATGAAAGTCCAAAAGGGAATAAAAAAAGAGAGGAAGGGGAACACTTACAATGAAGCCAATACTGAAGGTTCTACTTCCCTCTGATAAAATCTGATTTGATAGTAACTCTGGGCTAGAAAAATGAAAAGTGGCAAATAGGTGGGTAATTCTAATTGATTTAACTGTGTAAAGTAAAACTCTGGTTTATAACAAATACTGAATTGATATACACATCATAGTGGTATATAAGATAGGAAGAGACAAATGAGATTAGCATTCTCAGTTTCTTGTATTGTTTGATGGGAAGCATACAGGTATTGATTAATATTAAATTTTGATTAATTAAAAATCTGACTGTTATTCATATAATAGAAAAAGAGTGTATGACTTTCAAACAAGAGAGTGAATAAATAGAAGTAAAATGATTTTTAAAAAATGATCTAAAAGAAGGAAAGGGAGATAAAGAAAAGATATAAAGAACAAGTAGCATTGACTGGATTAAAATCTAACTTTAAATTATTTATGTGTTTTATATAAAATGTAAAGATACAGAAAGGTTACAAGTAAAACAATAATATAAGGTATGCCAAGAAAATGCTCAGCAAGAAAATTGGTATAGATATATTACTATCTGATAAAGGAGGCTTTAAGGTGAAAAGAATTACTGGGTATAAAATGTGTCACTATATAATGATAAAAGATCCAGCTTTACCAGTAGTAGAAAACAATTCAAATATTGTAGTCTTCTAATCATATGCTCTCAAAATACATAGAGCAAAAATTGATAGAACTACAAGAGAAGATAAGCCACTCCAAAATCATATTTAGAGATATTAGCAAACCTTCTTTAGACTGAGAAAACCAGTCGAGAGAAGAATTCGATGAATACGGCTGTTTTAAGCAATGAAATTAGCAAACTTGGCCAACTGAACATAATACAGGAAACTAACAAAAACTGAAGAATGTGCATGTTTTTCTAACACACATGAAATACTTAAGTACCACTCCTACATAAAATCCCTGGGCTGACCCTCCTAATATGCCCACATCCCAGGGGATGGAGGAAAGAACAAGTACCTGGATTTTTTAAAACTTTCATAGTGGTTTTTCCGCTACAGACCTCATCCCACTTAATAGATCAAGTGTGTTCTTCAGCAAGTGTGAACTGCCTCCAACACACTTAGGCACAATGTTGCTAAGGGTTCTAGGATTACTCTACTGACAGCATGGAATATGTACATACACAGACCCACACACAAATACATATTTCCTTGTAAATAACACATATCTTAATGTTACCTTCTCATGTCATACTACTGCTAAATGCAGAGTTTTTCACTATTTTTATTTAAACAAAGTTTTAATAACTGAACATTTGATTGCTGTGACAGGTCAATGATCAGCTGTGTCTACAACCCCAGCTCAGAATGCACTCTAAGGAATGACTGCATGATGGAGCTCTTTGTATACATACTCTCAACACTTCTTACCTTTAAATAATGGCTCCTGATAATGATCCCCTTGTAACACTTCTGATGTCATTTCTCATTTAAAACTTTGATAGCTTCTGGCCCTGTGTCCAAATCAGCAAGAGCCTGCCAAAGAGGTTAGAGTATGAATCGTGTTGACAGATGGTTGGGAGAACATTTTCAATTACAAGCGAGGAACTAATGAATAGAGAAGACATAAACAGAAGGTTACTGGAAGCAAGTACCTTATTTGAAAATTGTTGCTTTGTGAGCATGAATAACATAGAGAGATAATAATCCAAGCAAAAACCTTTTTTTATTGAAGCATACTTTCTCAGTCTCATTTGAAATCTGAAAGTGACATTTGTTCTAGGAAATTTCTGAAGTGTTTGAAATATTTTCCCCCTGAAAGAAATTTCTTCCTTAGGATCTATAGTTTTTTTCCTTTCTAAGAGGTGTTGTTACAGTTTCTATTTTTAGTTAAACAGTTCAGGCCAGTATACTGTTACTTCCTTTCTCTCTCCCTCCCTCACTCCCTATTTCTCTCTCTTTTTCTTCTTTTATTGTGTGTCATGCCTAGCCATTATACATTTAATAGTCATTTGATTTATTTTTGCACTTGATCCAAATGTTCTTATACTCAAGAGTAAACCTCAATATATTTGTGGGAACTACATTTCTGTGTAGGTGGAGAAGAAGAAAGTTGGGGAGAAATTGACCTTTGAGTTTAGTGCCTTTAATAGCCAGGGCATTTTCAAATAAAGACATGGGAGTGTCTTTCGATTAGCCTCCAAGGTAGTGCTTTTAGTGAGCTCTGTCAAGCAAGAAACCTTTCTCTGAGTCAGTAATAGCCGCTCATTTTGCAAACACTAAACCTTCTAAGAATCTTACAAATTGAGAATTCAAAAATAGGTGGCTGGGGTCAGAGCATAGACTCAGAATAGAATGGCAGGTTCTACATCAGAACATGAGGTTTTGGATCCTGACTTTTAGGTTTTATGTGTTTCAGACAGTCACTAAACTCAATGCAACTCAGTTTTTAAATCTGTAAAGCATGAGTAATAACCTGAATGAGGATAAATCTAAGATAATATACGTAGAGGCACTGTACATATGGAAATTTTTACAAATATGTTCTGGGGGATAAGTCCCTCTTCCCTGTTAGTCAACCTTTTTTTGGTGCTCAGGGCTCTCGTTGTACTTTGTTCATGCATCTATTGTTGCTTTTGATGAAATATGGATCGTGGTAGCCATCATGGGGGTCACCGTGATGATTAAATGGGGAAGAAGTAAAACCCTCACCCTGGGCTGGCACAGAGCAAGTGCTCAGCAAGTTATAGTTACTGCTGCTGTTTTCCTGCCCCTGTATTATCACAATATTTACATTCTTGTTATTACACATCTATGTCTCATTTGTGTGTCTTGCCCTCTGAGGACAGACACTAGGTGTCATTCAAAAGTGTTCATGAAATTCATTTTGAGTGATTGAGCAAATCGCAATTCTTACATAGTTTATAGATTATTGTGTCCTAAGCAAGAACAACCTTCCCTAGGAGGAATAAGAATTCCTGGGGCAGAATGCAGATGAAATAATAATTGGCAGGTCCAATCACTAGTGTGTCCAATCCACGTGGCACCTCTCCAGGCACCACAGAGGTTCAAGATGTTCAATATTTTAGCCATGCAGAAAAAGCAAAAAGTGGGTGGCAGAATAATAGAGCCCAGTGCTTAATTGTTTTCATATCCTCATTTAAATGAAGCTGAGTTTAAAAGATAGACATACTTTCATATCAAAGAAGGACAGACTTCACTGACAAAAGTGAGGGGAAAGCCGCCACCCAAGAGAATCGTGACACAGCAAATGCTTCAATGTTGCTTGGCTCTGTTTTTTAATCTGCTGTGGAGGCATTTACAAAAGCATGGGGGCCATAATATAACATTCTAGAGGCACATTTTCTGTCATCTCCTCCAGACAGAAATTGCCAGTGAACACAGTAGGTTTACTTCAAGCTTCACACAGGCCAAATTTGTCAGACAGCATTTTGAGGCATGTTTTGGTGAGCATGTTTGTATTAAGTGTTGATATGCAAGAAGAATTTAATAAGAAAGGCATTTTAGTTTGACTAGAAGTCACTCATTGTGTGAAGCCAACCTGACCTCCAATTCTAAGCTTTTCATATTGGGCTTATCAGTTGAAAAAATAATAAAGTATTTTAATAGTGAGTTTGGCCAGCATATAAATATTATAGTACAACATGGACTTAGAATTTTAAGGTAATATACATTTGCTTGTGTTATGAACAGAAGAACACACTGATTTTAATTTTTTATATTATGCTGGAAAGATTGCTTTTGTTGCAAAGGAATTTATCTAATAAGTAGAAAAAGAAAGGAAGGAATGAAGGAATAAAGGAACAAAGGGGAAAAAAGAAAAAACAATTTTGCCTCAAGGAGTAAAGATGATAAAATGATTGAAAAATGGGAGATATTACTGAGGTTTTTAACATTACAGTCTTAAATAAAGCTTATTTTAGGTAAGCTGACATATGTATATCCCACAGAGAACTATATTCTGAAATTTACATATACCAGATAATGAATAAACTGATTAAATGGATGTTATCAAAATCCTGTCTCAAGAAAGAGTAGTTTTGCTTTGCTCTATGTGTTAAAAATGTTTTGCCTCATATTAAAGATGAATGAACTGTTTTAAGATTCTTTCAGCTCTAAACAATAATGTAAAACAACCTGAGCTGGGCCATCGTGTCAGGCTGCAATAACAGGCTCAGGTCTATCAGGTGCTGGGCAATTAATTCAGTACTCCAAACTCAAAATGAGCAAGGAGAAATTTTTCGGTCATACACAATTATAATTGATGTGCTTATTGATGACTACAGTGTTTATGAGATACTTGGATGCTTTTGTAATTATTAAACAAAACAGTCCCCCAGTCTGCCTGTGTTTGTAATGATATAATTTCTCTTTTTCTATTGTCCTTTAAGACATTCTTCAACAGAATGGAAGTAATACTTATAACATGTATTTTTTAAAAGCTAACCAGGCAATTAGGGCCATCAGCCTCAGCTTAAGAAATCACAGTTCAAATACAATAAAAACTGGCTTTTATGTACACACCATTTTTCTGTTAGCATTGCAGTGTTATACAGTCCCTCTGGGAGCAAGAATCCTATAGCCATTCAGTGTACCTGGGTATCATCCAAATCCTGCCTAAGGTCTTCCAAGCTTCAAATAGAGGAAAAATGACAAAAGAAGTATAGTCAATCCTCATTTTACAGATTCTATACTTGTGAAATCACCTTCTTGAGAAAACATCTGTAGCCCCAAAATCAATACATAGGTGCTTTCATCATTCCTGGGCTGGAGGTGGTACACAATCGAGTTAGCTGATGTGCTCAGCTGGGGTCCCCTCGGCTGCACTCTGCCTTTGTTCTCCAGCTCCTGAGCTGTATATAAACAGGGTCCTTTTCTTGATCTATTTAGTGTCATGTCTTTCTCATTTCTGTGCTTTTGGTTGATGATCTTGAATGATCATGGATGGTCTTGGATGATGGCACCCAAATGTACTGTTGAAGTACTCTCTAGTATCCCTAAGCTCAAGAAGGCTGGGATGTCACAGAGCAAAATGCATGTATTAGATAACTTAAAAATACATATATTTTTTCAGGCATGAATAGTGGGGAGTTCAGTGTTCATGAATTAGCAATGTCTAGTAAGTAAGGTGTCTTTAAACAAAAAACATGTAAACAAGTTCTGCTCTATTGGAAATGTGACCAGAAGCTCACAGGAACCTAGCCCTGTATTTCCAATAGGAGCAAGGGTTCAGTGTTCACAGTGACATCAATGAGAATCAGCCATATATATTGAATACATTTACCTCACATGTTAAATTAATGTAAATATAATTAATGGCTTTTTAGTGATTCTTAAAGACCCTTGGGGATTTGAAAAACACAAGGCCACTGAGAAATTTAAAAAGAACTGTAATCTGCACTTGAATACATGTGTATTTTCATCTAAACAATTGTGACATGTATTACTTGAAATCCATCTGATTTCTGTAAGAACAGTATTTTATTTTTAAGCCTAGAATGATAATGATCACATTACTGAGTGGTAACAGTATTTGCTGAAATTTGTTAGGTGTCCAAGATACCGTGTAACACTACGCACACATTTTTCCATTTACTCTTTACCACAATCATGGATGCTGTTATTAACTCCGTTGTGCAGGTGAGCACATAGGCAGGTTTTGACACTGCTGGTAAAAGATCAAGAATTATTCATGGGTTATGTATAAATATACACATATGCCAATAACACACATTGTGGAATAATGACTTGTCTGATGCCTGTCACCTTAGAATGGAATCCCAGGGAAAGAGGAGCTCTTACTTCCCTTGTTATCTTCACTTACTCAGGGTCTGTGCAAAGCCTGCAGATGGGCACTCCGCATAGATCAAACACATAATTGGGTTGTGTTGCAAGGAAAGCGGGGTTTCAGCCTAAAGTATGTGCTCAATGGTACCTCTTTTTGTCACAGAGATAAAGAAATCCTTGGAGTATTATATAATGAGAAGAATATTATATTCTCTCTGGAAATACACAGCATTACTAATGCGGGAGTCCCTGAATCATCTAGTTATACACTTGATCCATAAAGTGGGAAACTGCTCTCTGTCCCTTATTGTATCTACTGCAAGATTCTTAAGAACATCCAAAGACATGCTGGCTGCGAAGGCCACTCTCGGGAGCCCTGATCCTCCTCTTCAGCCAGTAGTTCTGTCACTTCGTTAGTGCCTCATTCAACATTTAGAGTTTGTTGATTTATTTTTAAAACTAAATTCAAATATGATTCTTATTATTTCAAGTGTTTAAACTTGTCTTGACTGAATTTATAAGAGTTGGAACCATTTCTGAGACATATCATTGATATTAAAAAGAGGACTTTCAGCCATTTATATTTTATATGTTTTCTCTGGGTTAATTTTAGCCTAATTTCTCCTGTCCTTTTTGCTTACTTAACACTCAAAGCACATATGGATTTGGCACTAATTATGTCTTTGTTCAGTCATCTCAGGAAAAGATTGAGATTTTCCTAATAGAGGACCTCCACGCTCAAAATGGAATCCGTTAGCAAAGAAAAGCAGTGATGGTTTATTGTTCCATAAGTAGCAACAAATGCATAATTTTTTAAAAAAATTCAAAAGACTTCTTTACAAATCTAACTTTAGTTCATTTCATGACATTTAAAGTTCTGGCTTCATCCTCCCCCAGAGCAGGTAGTTTAGCTTTTCAAATAGCTGGCAGGAAAATTTAAGGCTGCATTTTAGATGAGAGCAATTTATTTCATTTTTATGATGTGATTCATATGAATGCTTGATAAGCTCAACGAGAAAAGAGTCTCCTGTGAAGCCTTTACTCAACAAATATTGATGTGGGTTGATTTACAACCCTGTGCCTTGTCAGCTCTTTATGTTCTAGGTAAACAAATTTAAAATGGTAACTGCTGAAGAATTTTCCTTCTCAGAAGATGCTTGTCTTAGTACACAGACTTGGTGGCTTATAAACAATAGAAATTTATTTCTCACAGTTCTGGAGGCTGGACATCCAAGATCAAGGTGCCAGCAGATTCGGGCTGTTGTGAGAGCTCACCTTCTCATTCCCAGGTAGCCGTCTGCAAGGAGTAATCTCACAGGGCACAAGGGGCAAGGGGCAAGGAAGGCCTCTGGGGTCTCTTATTAGGATTCTAAGCCATTCCTGAAGAACTGCCCTCATGCACCTACTTACTTTCGAAAAGCCCCACCTGCTAACACCACCCAATGGGGGATTGGGTTTCAACAGAAGAATGTTGGACAGATACTTAATTGTCTGCTTTTCATTTAAATTTATGTATTGTTTGGTAAATAACACGCATCGTGTTTATTATTCTTATCCTGCTCCTCACATTGCTCATCCTGTTTGGACAAATAGAAATGCACTAAGTTTGAAAACATTTCTTGTCTCTTCCAAAAAGTCCTTATCTTTCATTACATCACTGGCCAAACCCAAATTCCAACGTGGAAACTTTTGGGAATGATGGAATTGTTCCATGCATGGAATGCGGTGGTGGCGGCAGCCACATGAGTCAGACCCACTGACCTATACTCAACTGTGGCCATATTACTTTATAGAACTGATGTCTAATCAAAGTTGATTTTAAAAGTCTTGGTCCAAAGTACACTGTTGCTCTAACCATATTGTTCCCCAATTTATGTTGATGGTATTTTGTGAATTTAAACGCCATGTGAAAATAGAAAGGAATGATCAGAAGCAGGGACACCTATGGTCTACTTAGCTTCACTTGGAGAATTTTGGTGAGAGGCTCAACACAAGCTGATAGTAAAGAAGAGTGTCATGGAAGGAAGGCTCTAAGTTACTTTTCTTTTTAGAAATTTTTTATTAAGGTATTATTAATATACACTCACTCACACTGCCATCTTTAATCCAGTGGCATTATTCTATCTGAGTTACTTTTCAAAGACTTGATGTAAGCCTGTACTTCCTAGAAAGATTGTGGGTGATTTTTTTTTTCTCTTGCTCATTATGTCTGTCTTACTTCAAACAAATATTGATAAGAGCTTTGCCGTGGTTGAGGTGACCCGCCTGGTTGGAGTCTGGACTCGGAGGAGGACTGTTCACAACCAGAACTGCCTTCTCTCCCTCACCTTTGGTGGGCATATTCAGACTGCCCGGCAAAGGGAGGAACAGAGGGTCTCTAGTAAAGTAACATCACTGGTTGGTGGTTGGATTCTGTGCTGAAAACAAGGCAATCTTCTTATTTCACCTCTGTTCCCAGTGCAGTGATAAGTGAGGACCTCACATGGGAAGAGGGAGAGTCAGACAGGCTGCAAAATTTTCCACGTGCTGACTAGAAATACTAGTTGACTATGGAATTGTCCTATGACTACCAGGACGTGCTGAGGAATCACTTGGACTGTGTGTCCACACTTTAAAATGGACTTAGCTGCATGGTTATGTGTTTTTACTTAACTACACTCAGTTTTAGGGGTTTAGGTTCAGAGTAGGCAAGGAACAGGAGGACAGGCTGTTGGGTGACTGTGAGCTAGGTAACTGGAAATGGGAGTGAATCCCCACGAGGTAATTTACTCAGGGACTCAGCCATGCATATATTTCTGCTGTTTTCGTTGTGGTGAATGATTTCTGATTTCCCTCTGGGTCAACCATTCTTTTGTGCTTCCGTGTATTTCCAAGTATTGTTCCCTCAGATATGCATAATCATACCTCTTCTCCATCTATGCAATTCCCACACATTTTGAGATCTCACTCAAATGTTTGCCCTCCTTAAAATATTTCCTAATTCCATGGGTGATCAGTCCCTGTGCATAATCAGTCCCCATACATCAATACTCTGTTCATTCATCTAATGTGACACTTCAAGAATGCACTCATTGATTAAGCTGCACGTCTGCTCTCTGAGACGGTAGCCCATCTGGTCCTCTGATTCATGGAGCCAGCCACCCCACTGTACCTCCCTGTAGTCTTCCTCTGGGGGCATCCATAGCATTTCTGGTCACTCCCCTGCATCTACCAGGGATGCTACTTGGCTTGCCCAGTGTTCTCAATCAGCACATGGATGTTCCTTTCTTTGACCTTCTAAAGTTCAGTGTTTATCAATTTCAATCAACTTTGATTACCTGAATTCAGTCATTCCATAAATTAATGATGTTATGTACTGATGGGTTAAGTAAATATAGCCCATGACTTTCTGGAACTCAATGCTCTGATCATTTCCTGGGTCTCCCCATCACCAAAGACTCTGCTGGCTCTATAATATTGAACTAAAATGCATAGATCTCTAAGCAGAGCCTCTCATTTTTCTCATCCTTCTGCTTTACTTTTAGTGCTTTAAAAATTTTATTGAGATATTAGGAATAAAAATCCAACCTTTTCTTAGTCTATAACCTTTCTTACAGATGGTTAAGGAAAAATATGAGGACCTAAGTGTGGAAATTGAGAAGAAATTTCTATTACTTTGAAAATACCAGGGCCTGATAAAACCCACCCACTCAGATAAAAGGGCTACAGGAGAGAGAGATTCTACTTTCTCTGTACCACCAAGGCAAAGAATCTCCCTGTGCTGTTGTTTCTATTTCTGCTCCTTCTGCTTTGCTTTGACTACTTTTATTAGCTAGGTAGGATGTATTAAGGGTCTACTATGAACCTAGTATTTATCTTAGACCTAACAGGTATCACCACAATGAATTCTCCAGAATGATAGTTACTAAGTGTGTTCCCTGGACCAGTTGCACTATTAGCATCATCTGAGATCTTGTTAGAAATGCAAATCTGAGGGTGGATTCAAGATGGTGGCGTGAGTACGACAGTGGGAATCTCCTCCCAAAAACGTACATATTTTTGAAAACATAACAAATACAACTATCCCTAAAAGAAAGACCAGAAGACAAAGGATAACAGCCAGACTACATCCATACCTGCGAGAACTCAGTGCCTGGTGAAAGTGGTAAGATACAAGCCACAGCCCAGCAGGACCCAAGGCCCCTCACCCCAGCTCCCAGTGAGAGGAGAGGAGTCGGAGTGGGGAGGAAGAGGGAGCCCAGGACTGCTGAACACCCAGCCCTAGCCATCCACACCAGAGCGCAGACACACAGTGCATGCGGTTGGTGCCGGAAACTAGAGAAGCAGGACAGTAAGACCTGTGAGTGGGTCTGGCAGCCAGCACTGCTGGGACAAAGTGAGTGCTTTTTGAAAGTCTTAAAGGGACATGGACCCCACAGCTGGATGTAAGTATCCCAGGTCACAGTCCAGCAGCTGGAAATTCCAGGGAACTGCGGGCACACTAACCCCCTGGGCAACAGCTCTGAAACCTTTCACAGAGGTAAAAAGCTGAACAGATTCCCATCCATTACCCCTCTGGAGCCCCAACATAGCAGAGCAGCAGCCTGAGGCTGGCCATGCCCACAGCAAGGGAGCTTCCTCCATACTGGCCGGGCAAGATACAGAGACCCAGTCTATACACGCAACTGCCCAATACAAGCCACTAGGGATTGCAGTTGTCCTAGTAAAGAAAGACCAGGAGCAATTGGAAAAAGTCTAGGCTCTCCCAGCTGACAGACACATCAATAGCATACCACTGCACCTATCAACATGAAAAGGCAAAAAAAAATTGATCCAGACATGATTAACCCAGACAGGTTTGACATCGTCTACAACTTCCCATGAGAAGGAACCTGGGGAGAAAGATTTAACCAGTCTTTCTGAAAAAGACTTCAAAACAAAAGTCATAACCATGCTGATGGAATTGCAGAGAAACATGCAAGAACTAACGAGGGAGAATACAGAAATAAAACAATCTCTGGAAAGACTTCAAAGCAAAATGGATAAGATGCAAGAGACTGTTAATGGACTGGAAAACAGAGAACAGGAACGCAGACAAGCTGATGCAGAAAGAAATAAAAGGATCTCCAGGAATGAAAGAATTTTCAGAGAACTGTGTGACAAATCGAAATGGAACAATATCTGCATTATAGGGGTACCAGAAGAAGAAGAAGAGAGAAAAAGGGATAGAAAGTGTCTTTGAAGAAATAATTGCCAAAACCTTCCCCAAACTAGGGGAGGAAATGGCCTGTCAGACCACAGAGGTACACAGAACTCCCATGACAAGGGATCCAAGGAGGGCAACACCAAGACACATAATAATTAAAATGGCAAAGATCAAAGACAAGGACAAAGTATTAAAGGCAGCCAGAGAGAAAAGAAAGGACACCTACAAAGGAAAACCCTTAAGGCTATCATCAGACTTCTCAACAGAAACCCTACAGGCCAGAAGAGAATAGCATGATATACTTAATGCAATGAAACAGAAGGGCCTTGAAACAAGACTACTGTATGCAGCACGATTATCATTTAAATATGAAGGAGGGATTAAACAATTCCTAGACAAGCAAAAGTTAAGGGAATTTGCCTCCCACAAACCACCTCTACAGGGCATCTTACAGGGACTACTCTAGATTGGAGCACTCCTATAAAGAGCACAGAACAAAACGCCCAACATATGAAGAAGGGAGGAGGAGGAATAAGAAGGGAAAGAAATAAAGAATCATCAGACTGTGTTTATAATAGCTCAATAAGCAAGTTAAGTTAACAGGAAGATAGTAAAGAAGCTAACCTTGAACCTTTGGTAAACACAAACTTAAAGCCTGCAATGGCAATAAGTACATACCGTTCAATAATTACTGTAAATGTAATTGGACTGAATGCACCAATCAAAAGACACGGAGTAATAGAATGGATAAAAAAGCAAGACCTATCCATATGCTGCTTACAAGCGACTCACCTCAAACCCAAAGACATGCACAGACTTAAATTCAAGGGATGGAAAAGGATATTTCATGCAAACAACAGAGAGAAAAAAGCAGCTGTTGCAATACTAGTATCAGGCAAAATAGACCAAAAAATAAAGAAGGTAACAAAAGATAAAGAAGGACATTACATGATGATAAAGGGCTCAGTCCAACAAGAGGATATAACCATTATAAATATATATGCACCCAATACAGGAGCAACAACATATCTGAAACAAATACTAACAGAAATAAAGGAGGAAATAGAATGCAATACATTCATTTTGGGAGACTTTAATACAGAACTCACTCCAAAGGACAGATCCACCAGACAGAAAAAAGTAAGGACACAGAGGCATTGAACAACACACTAGAACAGATGGACCTAATAGACATCTGCAGAACTCTACATACAAAAGCAACAGGATGCACTTTCTTCTCAAGTGCACATGGAACATTCTCCAGAATAGACCACATACTAGGCCACAAAAAGAGCCTCAGTAAATTCCAAAAGATTGAAGGCCTACCAACCAACTTTTCGGACCACAAAGGCATAAAACCAGAAATAAATTATACAAGGAAAGCAAAAAGGCTGATAAACACATGGAGGCTTAACAACATGCTCCTAAATAATCAATGGACTAATGACCAAATTAAAATGGAGATCCAGCAATATATGGAAACAAACAACAACAACACAAAGCCCCAACTACTGTGGGATACAGCAAAAGCAGTCTTAAGAGGAAAGTATATAGCAATCCAGGCATATGTAAAGAAGGAAGAACAGTCCCAAATGAATGGTCTAAGGTCACAATTATTGATATTGAAAAAAGAAGAACAAATGAGGCCTATGGTCAGCAGAAGGAGGACATAATAAAGATCAGATAAGAAATAAATAAAATTGAGAAGAATAAAACAATAGCAAAAATCAAAGAAACCAAGAGCTGGTTCTTCGAGAAAATAAACAAAATTGATAAGACACTAGCCAGACTTATTAAGAGAAAAAGAGAGTCAACACACATCAACAGAATCAGAAATAGGAAAGGAAACCACCACATGATCATCTCCATAGATGCTGAAAAACATTCGACAAAATTCAACATCCATTCATGATAAAAACTCTCAGCAAAATGGGTATAGAGAGCAAGTACCTCAGAATAATAAAGGCCATATGTGATAAACCCACAACCAACATCACACTGAACAGTGAGAAGAAGAAACCTTTTCCTCTGCATTAGGGAACAAGACATGGATGCCCAATCTAACCACTGTTATTCAACATAGTACTGGAGGTCCTAGCCATGGCAATTAGACAAAACAAAGAAATACAAGGAATCCAGATTGGTAAAGGAGTTAAACTGTCACTATTTGCAGATGACGTGATATTGTACATAAAAAACCCTAAAGACTCCACTCCAAAACTACTAGAGCTAATATCGGAATTCAGCAAAGTTGCAGGATACAAAATTAACACACAGAAATCTGTGGCCTTCCTGTACACTAACAATGAACCAATAGAAAGAGAAATCAGAAAAACAATTCCATTCACAATTGCATCAAAAATAATAAAATACCTAGGAATAAACCTAACCAAAGAAGTGAAAGACCTATACTTTGAAAACTATAAGAAACCCTTAAGAGAAGTTAAAGAGGTCACTAACAAATGGAAACTCATCCCATGCTCCTGGCTAGGAAGAATTAATATCATCAAAATGGCCATCCTGCCCAAAGCAATATACAGATTCGATGCAATCCCCATCAAACTACCAACAGCATTCTTCAATGAACTGGAACAAATAGTTCAAAAATTCACATGGAAACACCAAAGACCCCGAATAGCTAAAGCAATCCTGAGAAGGAAGAATACAGTTGGGGGGATCTCACTTCCCAACTTCAAGCTCTACTACAAAGCCACAGTAATCAAGACAATTTGGTACTCGCAAAAGAACAGAGCCACAGACCAGTGGAACAGAGTAGAGACTCCAGACATTAACCCAAATATATATGTCCAATTAATATTCGATTAAGGAGCCATGGACATCCAATGGCGAAATGACAGTCTCTTCAACAGATGGTGCTGGCAAAACTGGACAGCTACATCTAAGAGAATGAAACTGGGTCACTGTCTAACCCTATACACAAAAGTAAACTCCAAATGGGTCAAAGACCTGAATGTAAGTCATGAAAATCATAAAACTCTTAGAAAAAAACATAGGCAAAAATCTCATGGACATAAACATGAGTGACTTCTTCATAAACATATCTCCCCAGGCAAGGGAAACAAAGGAAAAAATGAACAAGTGGTACTATATCAATCTAAAAAGCTTCTGTACAGCAAAGGACACCATCAATAGAAAAAAAAGGTATCATACAGTATGGGAGAACATATTTATAAATGACAGATCTGATAAAGAATTGACATCTAAAATATATAAAGAGGTCACACACCTCAACAAACAAAAACCAAATAATCCAATTGAAAAATGGGCAGAGGAGCTGAATAGACAGTTCTCTAAAGAAGAAATCCAGATGGCCAACAGGCACATGAAAAGATGCTCCACATCACTAATCATCAGGGAAATGGAAATTAAAACCACAATGAGATATCACCTCACACCAGTAAGGATCGCCATCATCGAAAAGACAAACAACAACAAATGTTGGTGAGGTTATGGAGAAAGGGGAACCCTCCTACACTGCTGGTGGGAATGTAAACTAGTTCAACCATTATGGAGAGCAGTATGGAGGTACCTCAGAATGCTAAAAATAGAAGTACCATTTGACCCAGGAATTCCACTTCTAGGAATTTACCCTAAGAATGCAGCACTCCAGTTTGAAAAAGATGCACCCCTATGTTTATCGCTGCACTGTTTACAATAGCCAAGATATGGAAGCAACCTAAATGTCCATCAGTAAATGAATGGATAAAGAAGATGTGGTACATATCCACAATGGAATATTACACAGCCATAAGAAAAAAACAGATCCTACCATTCGCAACAACATGGATGGAGCTAGAGGGTATTATGCTCAGTGAAATAAGCCAAGTGGAGAAGGACAAGTACCAAATGATTTCACTCATATGTGGAGTATAAGAACAAAGGAAAACTGAAGGAACAAAATAGCAGAAGAATTATGGAACCCAAGAATGGACTAATAGTTACCAAAAGGAAAGGGACAGGGGAGGATTGGTGGGAAGGGAGAGTTAAGGGTGGGGAAAAAGAAAGAGGGCATTACAATTAGTATGTATAGTGCGTGGGGGATACGGGGAGGGCTGTGCAACACAGAGAAGACAAGTAGTGATTTTACAGCATCTTACTACACAGATGGACAGTGACTGTGAAGGGGTATGTGTGGGGAACTTGGTGAAGGGGGGATCCTAGTAAACATAATGTTCTTTCTGTAATTGTAGATTAATGATACCAAAATAAAAAATTAAATTAAATTAAAAAAATTGACCACCTATAGAAGAGTCCCTGCAAATTGACTACTATTCATACATATTTTTGTTCTGAAAATGAATAAATAAATTGAACTGTGAGAGGAAAAAAAAATCTCTTAGGCATAAACATTAGTGACCTCTTCTTGAACATATCTCCCCGGGCAAGGGAACCAAAAGCAAAAATGAACAAATGGGACTATATCAAGCTGAAAACCTTCTGTACAGCAAAGGACACCATCAATAGAACAGAAAGGTATCCTACAATATGGGAGAACATATTCATAAATGACAGATCTGATAAAGGATTGACATCCAAAATATATAAAGAGCTCACATACCTAAAACAAAAAGCAAATAATCCAATTAAAAAAATGGGCAGAGGAGCTGAATAGACAGTTCTCTAAAGAAGAAATTCAGATGGCCAACAGACACATGAAAAGATGCTCCACATTGCTTGTCATCAGATAAATGCAAATTAAAACCACAATGTGATATCACCTCACACCAGTAAGGATGGCTACCATCCAAAAGATAAACAACAACAAATGTTGGCAAGGTTGTGGAGAAAGTGGAACACTCCTACACTGGTGGGAATGTAAATTAGTTCAACCATATGGAAAGCAGTATAGAGGTTCCTCAAAATGCTCAAAATATAAATACCATTTGACCCACGAATTCCACTTCTAGGAATTTACCCTAAGAATGCAGCACTCCAGTTTGAAAAAGACAGATGCACCCCTATGTTTATCGCAGCACTATTTACAATAGCCAAGACATGGAAGCAACCTAAGTGTCCATCAGTAGATGAATGGATAAAGAAGATGTGTACACAATGGAATATTCAGCTATAAGAAAAAAACAGATCCTACCATTCGCAACAACATGGATGGAGCTGGAGGGTATTGTGCTCAGTGAAATAATCTGGGCGGAGAAGGACAGATGCCAAATGATGTCACTCATATGTGGAGTGTAGGAACAAAAGAAAACTGAAGGAACAAAACAGCAGCAGAAGCACAGAACCCAAGAATGGACTAACAGTTACCAAAGGGAAAGGGACTGGGTAGGATGGGTGGGAAGGAAGGGATAAGGGTGGGAAAAGAGAAAGGGGGCATTACGATTAACATGTATATTGTATGGGTGCACGGGGAGGGCTGTGCAATACACAGAAGAGAAGTGGTGATTTAACAGCATCTTGCTATGTTGATGGACAGTGACTTTGAATGGGTATGTGGTGGGGACTTGGTGAATGGAGGAACCTAGTAAACATAATGTCCTTCATGTAATTGTAGATTAATGATACCAAAATAAAATAAAAAGAAATGCAAATCTCAGACCCCACTTCAGCCCTACTAACAAAGGAGTTCTAGGGGTGAGGTCCAACAATAGATATTTGCTTATCATCCCAGGGGATTCAGATGCACACGGTGAAGCTTGAAAACCACTGGATTAAAAGATCATATTAATTTCCATCCTATTTCTGAGATACTTTGATTCATTGCAGATAGGTGTAAATTTCAAAAGGATTTTCAGTGTTTTATTGAAGTATCTTTTTTGTTATCGTTGTCATTTTCTTTAATATCTCTAGAATAGCTATTAATTTTATCATCTTGCGTGCAATCCCAGTAAACTCCAGCAAGAAACCGCTTCATGTTGCTTTCAGGACTTTTGAAACCACTTAGCCTGATTGTATTGTTACTTTTGTGCAGCTGAAATGTTGCATGAAGTATCCTAAATGCTCATAAGGCTGACCTTTAGCTGCATAACAAGGACAACATATATTTCATTTTAAATCCTAATACAATCTCTCAGATTTCAATTATGGTCATACTTTCAGGCTGACAGTTTTAAGTAATCTGAAGAATGTATAATTAGGTTTTAAAACCTTGCATCAAGTTTGAATAATCCAAAAGATAAATGGACTGTAAATACATTTTAGAATGCCAAGGTAAAATAAATTTTTGAGAAATAACATTTAAATTAGGGATATTCAATTTTAACTAATCTCATTAAAATAATAAAATCTGATTTCCTAATTTAAGGTGCAATGTACAAAATGTTTTTATAAACAGATTTTCCAAGCAGATTTTTATGTAAGGATATGAGTTGATGAAAACATAATAAAATTTCTTGGTGAACATTTAAGAATTCTGACTTAGTTTTTTCAGACTCATATTTCTGACTTTGATCATACTTAATACAAAAAGAGATGCAATAAAAACATAAAATCTGTCTTTTCCCCAAATCTTGATCTTAGTTAAGAATGAGAAATGCTGTAAACAGCAAAGAGTATTTTCTGAACACAGTAACAGAACGGATAGCAATCAATAGAAAATGGCTATGTGTATTTACTGTTGTCCTTCACTACACCTGATATGATTTTACCTTTAATAATTAGGAACCTGGTGAAGAAAACAATTCTAGGATTTTGGAAAAAATTAGTCTCAAATTAAATACATTAATTGACTACCATTAATGATGACAAATAAATTAATACTTATAGTTAGGTTGGAAGATCTCTAAGAAAATATATTTACATGTATTTACATGTATACTTATTATAAAATTATAATCTAAGCATAGCTGAAACTATCAGGACTTTGACAATATAGAGTTCAAATATCCTTTTGAAGTAATTAGTGTAAGTGTAGCACACTTGTATTTTAAAAGGATTTAAAGAATTAGAAAAAATATGTCACAAAGCTTAGACATCCAAATGAAACCACGTAAACTTCCCAACAAACTCCATCTTCTTAAGGTGTCACGTGGAGCTCTAGGAGGCTGTGCTCCATGTGAAATTCGATCAGAGCCTTTGCAACGACCCCATCTGGTATTTCACTGGCCCTTAGACGTTCGGACTCTGGGACTTCCTCACTTCTGAGGCCCTTCTCCCTTTTGAGTACAAATTTTGTGTGTTCTTCAGCTCAGGTGCAAACACTTTGTCTTACCAAGGGGTAAACTGAGACCCTCAGACCTGATGTGCTCATCTTCAATGGGTCGCGATGTGAGAAAAGTCCAAGACGTTTTCAGTGTGAAAAGGACGTTTTCTCCCTGCAGCCTCAGTCCCCCTACACGAATGGGTTGCCGTTCACACAGGGACTGATGTTCCCAGGTTCTTACCTGGAAGGTGGGCATGGTGACAACCCTAGCCACTCTGCAGGAGAACCACAACCACTGATGGGACGGCTCATCTGAAGCGGTTCCCCTCACACTCTGCCACTACATGCCACGTTGAGGACGTGATTCTGCTCGGCCATGTCTTTTGCCTGCCCACCACAGAGTTCCACCCCTAGCCTGACAAGAAGACACTTTTGTGCAGAAAGGCTATTAGGATAGATCTTTGGGTCTTTTTGTAACTTTTATTTCTTTGTAGCAATTTTCCACTTCTTCAATTTGTTTCAAGAGAATTCATAACTGTGTGTTGAAGCATTTTAATGATGACTGCTTTTAATTCCTTGTCAGATGACTCTAACATCTGACTGGCTTTGATGTTGGCATTAGTTGGGTATCTTTTCTCATTCATGGTGTGCTTTTCCTGGTTCTGAGTGTGACCTTTGCTTTTCGATTGTATTCTGGGTATTCTGGATGTGATGTTAAGAAACTCTTGATCAATTTACATCTCCTGTTTTAGCAGGCAGTCACTCTCTTCACATTTAGCCTGTAGGTCTCGGCATACTTTTATGGGTTTCATATCAAGTATCAGTCTAGTTTTCAGAGTCCTGCAGTACTCTTCTGTTATGCTTTGTTCTTCTGGTGTCCCTCAGCCTCCCGTCCAATCTCTGGGTGCATTTGGGTGGGAGGTCGATGAAACACTGATCCTGGTTTCCCTTCTGATGCTATGTGCAGATCAAGGAGGTGCTGGACCTGTGTCATTTCCTGCTGTTAGTTTGAGGACCTGGGGACATCAGGCCAGCAGGCACTGTGTTAGTAGCTGGACTACATCAGCCACTGAGTGTGGGGCCAGTGGTGATGGTTGCCCGCCCTGCCCAGGTTCTGCTGGTGCTGATAGTGCTGGCAGGTCCAGCTACCAATGCCTTTGATGGGCTAGGTGGCTACTCACTGCTTTTGGGGCTGGGGTCCTACCTACCCAAGTGTGGATCAGATGTGGATCTCCCTGCTAGGTCTCTGCTGGTCTACTTCTTTCCTGGCACTTTGGGAAAAAAAGCCAGGTGCATACATACACATTTTTAGAATAATATATAACCTGCAGCAATGGAAATCAGAACAATAGTTATCCTGGGGTGAGGGTGGGGATGATGATGGCTGGTGAGATAGGAATTGGTTGAAAAGAGACGTAAGGAAACTTTCTGGAATGATGGGAATGTTCTGTCTCTTCATTGAGATGCGGTTGTATTTGTCAAGACTCATAGGAGTGTATCTTGAAATGTATGCATCTTATTATATGTCATGTCAATATATTATAAATAAAAAGTGATGAAAGCTCATGTAAAAGTGATCTGAAAAATTGGTAATGGTCAGGCCTTAAATGGCTTAATCAATGAATTAATAAACTGGGCTGTTCAGAGTTTATCCTTGTGGTGATGGAGATTAACTAGAGTATGTGAAGCTGAACTGTGCTCCAGTAAATTAAACATTTCAGGGAGCTTATTCCAGTGGAAACATGGAGAGAAATTATTGAATTCTAAGCAAAGCCCACAGGAGAAATTGTGAGAGCCTCTGGGAAGAGCGTGGCCCTGTGGATTTCAAGGGGCAGGGAGTTTGGATGGCCTTTAATGGGCTTGGTTGGGACCTCCTGATTGAATGTTTAAGATGAAGGAAAGGGAGGAGTTCAGGTGGCTTCCAGTTTGCCTTCTTGGTGAGCTGGCAAAACGCTGCCCTGTAGCTGAGCAATGGGATGGAGAAAGCATGACAGAGGCTAGGGTGAGGTGTGAGGGGGACAGCGTTTCAAAGGGCATCACAAACTCTGTTACCAAGATAAGGGAGGATCAGAAGAGGGCAAGTTCCTATGTGAAGACTATGGATTTAGTTTGGACAACTTGACTTATGAGTGTGGAGCATTAGGTCCAATGGCACAGAGAGATTTGGTCTTAAACTTTTCTTTTTTTTGAGAGGGCATCTCTCATATTTATTGACCAAATGGTTGTTAACAACAATAAAATTCTGTATTGGGGACTCAATGCTCAATGCACAATCATTAATCCACCCCAAGCCTAATTCTCGTCAGTCTCCAATCTTCTGAAGCATAACGAACAAGTTCTTACATGGAGAACAAATTCTTACATAGTGAATAAGTTCTTACATGGTGAACAGTACAAGGGCAGTCATCACAGAAACTTTCGGTTTTGATTATGCATTATGAACTATAAACAATCAGGTCAAATATGAATATTCATTTGATTTTTATACTTGATTTATATGTGAATCCCACATTTCTCCCTTATTATTATTATTATTATTATTATTATTATGTATTATTTTTAATAAAATGCTGAACTGGTAGGTAGATGCAAGATAAAGGTAGAAAACATAGTTTAGTGTGGTAAGAGAGCAAATGTAGATGATCAGGTGTGTGCCTGTAGACTATGTGTTAATCCAAGCTAGACAAGGGCAATAAAACATCCACGGATGCAGAAGATTTCTCTCAAAACAGGGGGGTGAGGTTCCAAGCCTCACCTCTGTTGATCCCCAATTTCTCACCTGATGGTGCCCCTGCGACTGTGCCTGTCTTAGGTTGTTCCTCCATTGAGGAATCTTACCCATCTCTGGCTAACCAGTCATCTTCCAGGGCCATACAGGGAAATGGAAAGTTGGTAAGTGAGAGAGAAGCAATATTGTTTGAGAAGGTTAGCTTCTTACTTCTTTGCAGATTTATGCCCTCTGGCTTCTATGGCCAGGATTTGTCTTGAGGTATCTTTACCACTTGGAAGAAATATGAGGCACGAATTCTATTTAAGGGTTGTCATTAAGATGGAAGAAGAAAAGCTATAGAAGTAGCAGACGGAAGAAAACATGGGAAGATTGATTATTTCTTTGACATAACTTCTTATAGAGTAATTTAAGCATGTATAGGTTTTAAACTACTAATTAAATTGCACACACACATTAACATAATATGAATACAGTAACATAACCAAAGCAGGCCTATAATTACCAGCCATCTCCAGTGAAACCAAGAAAACCTGTTAGGCATCCTAGGCATTTGTGAAAATTTATCTATGATATGATGGATATTGTCCAACTGAACTTGAACAGTCTGAGAGAAATCAGACAAGTTTAAACAACCCATTCCTGGGAACTGTTCACATCCCATATGTTCTTTTAACAGTAGATAGTCTGTAGTTGTAAGATTTTGGAGCACTACAATTTGCACTTCTCCTAATTCTTGGTTGAGTTCCAACAGCATAGGTCCAGTCAAATTTGTTGTTTTACTGTATGCACAGGCCAGCTTAGATATCTCCTTCTTCATTCCCATGGCCAGTCCAGGAACCGGTAGGATGAATGCAGCTACAACTGTAGCAGCACCTGGATCTTTGATGAGGTTTTTTGATGATCATCTTCTGGTATGATTCTTCCAGAGAGTGCTGATGTTGGAAGTTCTTCTTCATATCGTATCTTAGTTCATTTTCTGGGTAGCCAAATTACACTTTGATCTTCTGTATAAACACATACAGACCCTTTGCCAACACTTTGATATGCCCTTTATATCATTGTGTAGAACTCATTGGAAGTCACCACACAGGAACTGCTTTTTTTTCTGTATCATTAATCTACACTTACATGAAGAATATTATGTTTACTAGGCTCTCCCCTATACCAGGTCACCCCTATAAACCCCTTTACATTCACTGTCCATCAGCATAGCAAAATGTTTTAGAATCACTACTTGTTTTCTCTGTGTTGTACAGCCCTCCCCTTTCTCCCACCCCCCCATTATGCATGCCAATCTTAATATCCCCCTTATTCTCCCCCCCCTTATACCTCCCTACCCACTCAGCCTCCCCAGTACCTTTTCCATTGGTACCTATTAGTCCATTCTTGGGTTCTGTGATTCTGCTGCTGTTTTGTTCCTTCAGTTTTTCCTTTGTTCTTATACTCCACAGATGAGTGAAATCATTTGGTATTTCTCTTTATCTGCTTGGCTTATTTCACTGAGCATAATACCGTCCAGCTCCATCCATGTTGCTGCAAATGGTAGGATTTGCCCTCTTCTTATGGCTGTGTAAAATTCCATTGTGTATATGTACCACATCTTCTTTATCCATTCATCTACTGATGGACATTTATGTTACTTCCAATTCTTGGCTATTGTAAATAGTGCTGCGATAAACATAGGGGTGCATCTGTCTTTTTCAAACTGGAGTGTTGCATCCTTAGGGTAAATTCCTAGAAGTGGAATTCCTGGGTCAAATGGTAAGTCTGTTTTGAGCATTCTGAGGAACCTCCATACTGCTTTCCACAATGGTTGAACTAATTTACATTCCCACCAGTAATGTAGTAGGGTTCCCCTTTCTTCACAGCCTCGCCAACATTTGTTGTTGTTTGTCTTTTGCATGGTAGCCATCCTTACTGGTGTGAGGTGATACCTCATTGTAGTTTTAATTTGCATTTCTATGATAATTAGCGATGTGGAGCATCTTTTCATGTGTCTGCTAGCCATCTGCATTTCTTTTTTGGAGAACTGTCTGTTCAGTTCCTCTGCCCATTTTTTAATTGGGTTATTTGTTTTTTGTTTGTTGAGGCATGTGAGCTCTTTATATATTTTGGACGTCAAGCCTTTATCGGTTCTATCATTTACAAATATATTTTCCCATACTGTAGGGTTCCTTTTTGTTCTATTGATGGTGTCTTTTGCTGTACAGAAGCTTTACAGATTGATATAATACCACTTGTTCATTTTCCTGTTGTTTTCCTTGCCCTGGGAGATATGTTCAAGAAGATGTCGCTCTTGTTTATGTCTAAGAGGTTTATGCCTATGTTTTTTTCCAAGAGTTTAATGGTTTCATGACTTACATTCAGGTCTTTGTTCCATTTCGAATTTACTTTTGTATATGGGGTTAGACAATGGTCCAGTTTCATTCTCCTACATGTAGCTGTCCAGTTTTGCCAGCACCATCTGTTGAAGAGACTGTCATTTCACCATTGTATGTCCGTGGCTCCTTCATCAAATATTAATTGACCATATATGTTTGGGTTAATGTCTGGATTCTCTAGTCTGTTCCACTTGTCTGTGGCTCTGTTCTTGTGCCAGAACCAAATTGTATTGTTTACTATGGCTTTTAGTAGAGCTTGAAGTTGGGGAGTGAGATGCCCCCTACTTTATTCTTCTTTCTCAGGATTGCTTTGGCTATTCGGGGTCTATGGTGTTTCATATGAATTTTTGAATTATTTGTTCCAGTTCATTGAAGAATGTTGCTGGTAATTTGATAGGGATTGCATCAAATCTGTATATTGCTTTGGGCAGGATGGCCTTTTTGACAATATTAATTCTTCCTAGCCAGGAGCATGGAATGAGTTTCCATTTGTTAGTTACCCTTTAATTTCTCTTAAGAGTGACTTGTAGTTTTCAGGGTATAGGTCTTTCACTTCTTTGGTTAGGTTTATTCCTAGGTATTTTATTCTTTTTGATGCAATTGTGAATGGAATTGTTTTCCTGATTTCTCTTTCTATTGGTTCATTGTTAGTGTATAGGAAGGCTACAGATTTCTGTGTGTTAATTTTGTATCCTCCCCCTTTGGTGTATTCCGATATCAGTTCTAGTAGTTTTGGGGTGGGGTCTTTAGCGTTTTTTATGTACAATATCATGTCATCTGCAAATAGTGACAGTTTAACTTCTTTACCAATCTGGATTCCTTGTATTTTTTTGTTTTGTCTAATTGCTGTGGCTAGGACCTCCAGTACTATGTTAAATAACAGTGGGGAGAGTGGGCATCCCTGTCTAGTTCCTGATCTCAGAGGATAAGCTTTCAGCTTCTTGCTGTTCAGTATAATGTTGGCTGTGGGTTTATGATGTATCACCTTTATTATGTTGAGGTACTTGCCCTCTATTCCCTTTTTGCTGAGAGTTTTTATCATGAATGGATGTTGAATTTTGTCAAATGCTTTTTCAGCATCTATGGAGAAGATCATGTGGTTTTTGTCTTTATTTTTGTTGATGTGGTGGATGATGTTGATGGATTTTCGAATGTTGTACCATCCTTGCATCCCTGGGATTAATCCCACTTGGTCATGGTGTACGATCCTTTTGATGTATTTTTGAATTCGGTTTGCTAATATTTTGTTGAGTATTTTAGCATCTATGTTCATGAGGGATATTGGTCTGCAGTTTTCTTTTTTGGTTGGGTCTTTGCCTGGTTTTGGTATTAGGGTGATGTTGGCTTCATAGAATGAGTTTGGGAGTATTCCCTCCTCTTCTGTTTTTTGGAAAACTTTAAGGAGAATGGGTATTATGTCTTCCCTGTATGTCTGATAAAATTGCGAGGTAAACCCATCTCGCCTGGGGGTTTTGTTCTTTGGTAGTTTTTTGATTGTTGCTTCAGTTTTGTTGCTGGTAATTGGTCTGTTTAGATTTTCTGTTTCTTTCTGAGTCAGTCTTGGAAGGTTGTATTTTTCTAGGAAGTTGTCCATTTATCCTAGGTTTCCCAGCTAGTTAGCATATAGGTTTTCATAGTACTCTCTAATAATTCTTTGTACTTCTATGGGGTCTGTCGTGATTTTTCCTTTCCTGTTTCTGATTCTGTTGATTTGTGTTGACTCTCTTTTCCTCTTAATAATCCTGGCTAGAAGCTTATCTATTTTGTTTATTTTCTTGAAGAATCAGCTTTTGGTTTCATTGATTTTTGCTATTGTTTTATTTTTCTCAATTTTATTTATTTCTTCTCTGATCTTTATTATGTCCCTCCTTCTGCTGACCTTAGGCCTCATTTGTTCTTCTTTTTCCAATTTAAATAATTGTGACATTAAACCGTTCATTGGGATTGTTCTTCGTTCTTTACATATGCCTGGATTACGATATACTTTCCTATTAAGACTGCTTTTGCTGTATCCCACAGTAGTTGGGGCTTTGTGTTTTTGTTGTTATTTGTTTCCATATATTGCTGGATCTCCATTTTGATTTGGTCATTCATCCATTGATTATTTAGGAGCATGTTGTTAAGCCTCCATGTGTTTGTGAGCCTTTTTGCTTTCTTTGTACAATTTATTTCTAGTTTTACACCTTTGTGGTCTGAAAAGTTGGTTGGTAGGATTTCAATCTTTTGGAATTTACTGAGGTTCTGTTGTGGCCTAGTATGTGGTCTATTCTGGAGAATGTTCCATGTGCACTTGAGAAGAATGTGTATCCTGTTGATTTGGGATGTAGAGTTCTGTAGATGTCTATTAGGTCCATCTGTTCTAGCGTGTTCAGTGCCTCTATGTCTTTACTTATTTTCTGTCTGGTGGATCTGTCCTTTGGATTGAGTGGTGTGTTGAAGTCTCCTAGAATGAATGCATTGCATTCTATTTCCTCCTTTAGTTCTGTTAGTATTTGTTTCAGGTATGTTGGTGCTCCTGTATTGGGTGCATATATATTTATAATGGTTATATCCTTTTGTTGGACTAAGCCTGTTGGGAGCAAACCTGTGGACCTTTAGGCAGACTCAGTCACAAAAGCCTTAAGACAACAGCAACGTTTGAGTAAAGTCTTTCCTGTAAAGTCAGCAACAATGAATCCATCCACGCGTTAGAAACAAGTTTTTCCCTATTACCAAGAAACGTATTTAGTGAACTCCTAGGTTAGAGCTAGTGGTTAGGTTACCTCACAACATGTGGTTTTCTAGGTTAGAGCTAGTGGTTAGGCTACCTCACAACATGTGCTTTTTCTGTCCTTTGTTAATCAAGAAACACCCTCTGCCCCAGGGGAAAGCCCCTCCCTTAAAACCTCCCTCCCAAGGGCCCCCACCCCCAAAATGGCGAACTCCCCGCTTCTCTTCCGGGTCCTCCATTCCCGCTGGCACCAACCAAAACCCAATCACCCCTCTACACCTCCCCGCTGGCACCACCTAAGGTCCAATTATCTCCTGACCCACCCCTTACTTGCTAGCCTGTATAAATTGAGCCTGCAAACAATAAACTGTGCCAGCTTGATCAAACATCCTGTCTTGCTGGTCGTTCTTTGTGTCCCTTGCCTTTCTCTTTTTTTTTTTTTTTTCAATTCTCTCCTCCAGGTCGTCGACCCCCGTTGATAGTCCTGCAGGTCGGGACATAAGCCCTTTATCATTATGTAATGTTCTTCTTTATCTTTTGTTACTTTCTTTATTTTAAAGTCTGTTTTGTCTGATACTAGTGTTGCAACACCTGCTTTTTTATCTCTGTTGTTTGCATGAAATATCTTTTTCCATCCCTTGACTTTAAGTCTGTTCATGTCTTTGGATTTGAGGTGAGTCTCTTGTAAGCAGCATATGGATGGATCTTCCTTTTTTATCCATTCTATTACTCTGTGTCTTTTGATTGGTGCATTCAGTCCATTTACATTTAGGGTGATTATTGAAATGTATGTACTTATTGCCATTGCAGGCTTTAAGTTTGTGTTTACCAAAGATTCAGGGTTAGCTTCTTTACTATCTTACTGTCTACCTTAACTCACTTGTTGAGCTATTATAAACATGGTCTGATGATTCTTTATTTCTCTCCCTTCTTATTGCTCCTCCTCCCTTCTTCATATGTTGGGTGTTTTGTTCTGTGCTCTTTTTAGGAGTGCTCCTATCTGGATTAGTTCCTGTAGGATGCCCTTTAGAGGTGGTTTGTGGGAGGCAAATTCCCTTAACTTTTGCTTGTCTAGGAATTGTTTAATCCCTCCTTCATATTTAAATGATATTCATGCTGGATACAGTAATCTTGGTTCAAGGCTCTTCTGTTTCATTGCATTAAGTATATCATGCTATTCTCTTCTGGCCTGTAGGGTTTCTGTTGAGAAGTCTGATGATAGCCTGATGGGTTCTCCTTTGTAGGTGACCTTTCTTTTCTCTCTGGCTGCCTTAAATACTTTGTCCTTGTGTTTGATCTTTGCCATTTTAATTATTATGTGTCTTGGTGTTGCCCTCCTTGGATCCCTTGTCATGGGAGTTCTTTGCACCTCTGTAGTCTGAGAGGCCATTTCCTTCCCTAGTTTGGGGAAGGTTTTGGCAATTATTTCTTCAAAGACACTTTCTATCCCTTTTTCTCTCTTCTTCTTCTTCTGATACCCCTATAATGCAGATATTGTTCTGTTTCGATTGGTCACTCAGCTCTCTTAGAATTCTTTCATTCCTGGAGATCCTTTTATCTCTCTCTGCATCAACTTCTCTGCATTCCTGTTCTCTGTTTTCTAGTCCATTGATGGTCTCTTGCATCTCGTCCATTCTGTTTTGAAGTCCTTCCAGAGCTTGTTGTATTTCTGTATTCTCCTTCCTTAGTTCTTGCATATTTCTCTGAAAGTCCATCAGCATGATTATTACTTTTGTTTTGAATTCTCTTTCAGGAAGACTGGTTAAATCTTTCTCCCCAGGTTCCTTCTCAGGGGAAGATATAGCAGATGTCGAAGCTGTCTGGGTTAGTCTTGTCTGGATCAAATTTTTTTGTCTTTTCTTGTTGATAGGTGCTATTGACTGTCAGCTGGGAGAGCCAAACTTTCCTCTTGCTACTGGCCTTTCTTTACTGGGACAATTGCCAACCCTAGTGGCTTGTGTTGGGAAATTGCATATAGACTGGGTCTTTGTGTCTTGCCCGGCCAGTACCGAGGAAGCTCCCTTGCTGAGGGCATAGCCAACCTCACGCTGCTTCTCTGCTTTGGCAGGGCCCCAGAGGGGTAAAGGATGGGGGGCTGTTTCACTGTTTACCTCCGTGAGGGGTCTCAGAGCTGTTGCCCAGGGGTTAGTGTGCCCGGTTTTCCCTGGAATTTCCTGCTTCTGGACTGTGACCTGGGTTGTTTCCATCCAGCTGTTGCATCCCGGTCCCTTTAAGAACTTTCAGAAAGCTCTCGCTTTTCTTTGTCACAGGGCCATCAGCTTCGGGACCCGCACAGGGGTCTTGCTGCCCTGTTTTCCTAGTTTCCAGCCCTCCATGCATGCACTGTGTGTCTGTGCTCTGGTGTGGATGGCTAAGGCTGGGTGTTTAGCTGTCCTGGGCTCCCTCTCCCTCCCCACTCTGACTCCTCTCCTCCCGCTGGGTGCTGCGCTGAGGGTCACTTGGGTCTTACCCCTTTCACCAGGCACTGGGCTCTTGCATGTGTGGATGTAGTCTGGCTGTTGCCCTGTGTCTTCTGGTCTCTCTTTTAGGATTAGTTGTATTTGTTGTATTTTCAAAAATATATATGTTTCTGGGAGGAGATTCCCACTGTCCTACTCACACCACCATCTTGGCTCTGCCCTGGTCTTAAACTTTTGAGTAGCATTTAATTCTTTCAGCACAGAAGGAAGGCAGGATGGAAGGGATCCTGAAGCAGGGCTGATATTCACATTCTGGGTTGATATACACAAAAATTTTCTAAAGAGGTATTTATAAGAGTCTCAATGTGGTCCATGACTTAATGGGTCAAGAATCACTCGAGCAGGTTATGTGTTATGTTCCAGTGAAGAGAAGATGAAATTGCATGTAAAGAGTTTTTTCTTTCATTTTTTTTTGTAAAATAGGAAGCAAAATCACCTGAAAGTGAACCAATAGAAGTGCACTAGGGAAGCAGAAGAAGGTGGAAGGGGTTTAGAACAGCTTCATGGAAAATTAGAGTGTGAACTCAAGATAATTAAAGAGAGATGTAGGTCTTAGCTGAGTAATTCCAAAACCAAAAGGTTTTTTAAAAGGCTTTATGGTGACATCAAGATTGTATAAGTATGTGCCTTCTCTTTGTGACCTCTTTGATGTAAATAAGACTCATTTGTACATGTAAGCTGATTTAGTTTCTAAAATTATGGCCATGTAATTTTATAGCCCTGACTTGCATTAGAATGATGAACCCAAATAATGACTTCTATTGGAGTATATTTTGGTATCCCTGAAAATGTTGACATTAAAAGTCCTTAAACACTTGATAAAGCAAATGATTTCTTCTAACTAAACACTTCACCAATCCTACAAATGTCACTGATCAAAGCCAGCAGTGTCAGGGATTTAAAGTGAGAGCAAGGACACTACAGCAAGGAAGACTGTGGAGCCATAAAACCCTAATCCTCTCTTAAAATATGGTAGTCTATTGCTTTGTAGAGTGGAGAGGTAGTTTTGCTAGGAAGTAGATAAAGGCATCAGAAGGAAGGTGAGCAAAGATAACAAGGCAAGGTATATACCATAAGTAGAACTATGGAATTCTCTGCTTGCTGCTAGTCACTCCATCATCTGAGGAGGTTCATAAAATAATAAAGTAACTACTTTTATCAAACACAAGAGATTTTATTGTCTTTTCAAGTGTCAGTGATCTCCTCATGAATGGAATAGATAATGTTGCTAATATTTTGCAAGTACTTATTAAGCACCTGCTGTTTTCCAGTTCATAGGTGGTAACAAAATACATTTAGGTGGAGAATTAAGTATGATGTTATAATTAGGCAGGAGCATTACTTGAGTAATGAAAAATAAATATAGAAAATATAACATCAAAATGGCTATGTAATGAGTCCAATGTGGAAAGGTTGCAAATTTTTGAATTTTAAAGGGAATCTCACATGCATATATACATGGACACGCATCCCATTGTTTCCACCCCCAGTTCCTGGCAAGAACTTTCTTGTAAACAATCTCAACCATAACTTGCAAAGCTTTCCCCAATTCCCTCTTGATTCTTTCTTGTCTACAGTTGAATGGTATGATGTCCTCGTCAATCATACTGTTTATAACATTTTCATTGGGTTACTAATCATTGCGGAATTTTCCCCAACAACATGAAAAGGAAAAGAAACAGGGATCTCTTTTTCCATGTGTTTTACTATATTATGTGCAGCCTTCTGTCAGTATCTAAAAGCAGAGGCTTGGTTATAGTGGGGACAGATTCTACACTCTTCTCTCTTTTCCAGGTTCATTTAACCAACCTGGGCACCATCACCAACCACATTACCACCCACACTCTCCTTCTACCTCCTCCTCCTCCTTCTCAGCTGTCTGGAAACACGAATAAAAAGCTATTAGAAAAGTCTGATTTTCATCATTTAGGCAATATATTAAAAACAGTAAACTTTGGAAGCAAACAACTCTACCACCCAGTCTTGTAAAAGTATATATTTTGGCCACTTCTAACCCAGAACCATAGAGGAATGAGAATCTGGAGACATAATTCTAGCTTACCCAAGCTGACAACAGAACCAGCCTACATGACCTCTCTAAACGTTAGTTCTCCTACTGGCAAAACATAGAGATGTAGTGAGGCTTAATAAGATGATTAAGCATTTAATTCAGTGACTGGCTTTGAGAAAAATTTTTAATAAATTTAGCTCTTGGTACTAGTATTATTACTAAATAATCTATATACCTTGTTTAAGGGAAACAGCCCCATTAAACCCAGTGTAGACATATTTTTTTATTTTAATAAATATTGATTTTTTGTTGATTAAAAATATGTTAATATAAAAAGAGAAATGAAGTCTTAAACTTGAAATACATTTACAAAAGAAGTAAAACCAAAAATTAAATTAACAAAATGTGTTTAATGTAAGAGATGCTAAAATAAATTTTCTCCTCAAAACATGAATCTGGGCATATTGCCATGTTCTCTGTGTGATGGCTGAATTCTGCCACTTATCTTTCCACAAACTTCAGAGAAATAGGCATCAGAACACCATGCTGTGACATTTGACTTTCAGCTGGTTTAAATAAATCATGTCACAGTTCTCTTTTTAGATGATACAAATAATTCATAAACACACATGATAAAATTTGAGTGAAGGATAGTGATTCAGATCATCTAAAATGGCATTATGCTGTATTCATTGTTTGTATTTGAAAATTGCTTTTTCACTAATTAATACATTTTTGAGATATAGTGTTATAGATTACATTCATTTTTATAATATGTATACTCTTTAATATAATTGTCCCTTATTAATAAAAATTTAAGTGATTCCTGAACTTTTTCTCTATTTAAAATGATGCAGTATATATCCTTGCATATGTTTTCTTGTGTTAACAAGGTGTTCAGCATTCCATACTTATTTCTAGGTTCATATCTCATATTTTCCCTCTCTCTCTTATTTATTTCTCTCTCTTACCCCTTCTAGTTATCCCAGCTTGTAGCACACATACATACATGCACACACAAGGATAGTGACTTAGTATTCTCTGAACCACTTTGACTGAAATTGGCATGAGCTGTAGCTTGACTGTGCCATGTTAAGTTATTTTTGTTTCTTCTATAAAACTACATCAGAGACCTGTCTTTGCTATGAATAACCACTTGGATGAAAAGTAAGTCATTTGATGAAAGTGCCCTTTAATAATCATGTTTGTAATTTCCTAAATGACAGCCATTTAGGAATAACAGGCTGGAACATAATTACAACTCCTCCCTAAATGATAGGAAGATTTTTCACTAATCAGGCTTTGATGATTTACATATTAATGTCATTTCTAAGAAAAAAATTCAAAAATACTTTAATTAAATGTTAAGTGTATTTCATGATGCAAAGACCATCACTGGATCCAACTGTTTATTATTCTTTTTAATTGACTTTATTTACATTAAAGGGCAAGGATGCTTAGATCAGGATATTTCATTAACATTGCACTGCAATAAAGGGAGGAAGAGAAGCTGCTTCCTGTTCCATGTGCTGCAAATACATTCTTGCAAAATCACTAAAAGATGGAACACTTCTGGTCCACTTGATTGCAAACTATATACCCTAAATCAGTTATGTTGGCCAAGCCTCCTGAGCCAAGTTGAATGAGAAAAGTTAGTGGCATTGTCACTAAAGGCCATCTCCACATAGCCTCTTGAATTATTTACTGTTCCATTTATAAAATGTGTAAACTGGGATAATCACTTAACCTCATAAATATATAATCTCTCACTTTTAAATGGGATATAGTAAGTAGCAGTTTGCAGCAAGACATCACTGCTGTCGCATCAACAGAATAAAGTCTAAAAGTTACAGCTTTTAAAGATACCAGAGAGCTGTGAGACGAGGTGGCTAGACAAATTAAAATTCCAGAGTGTGTTCTGTATTCTTAGGTGAGCTGACACCACTGACTGTTTCTCACCTGAGGAGATTTTCTGGGTCAGGGCATGAGCCAAATATTTTGCTTGCCAGGCAAGAGTCCATCGAAGGAAAACAGCAAATAAAGAACAGAGACTTTGTTGGCCAGGTGGGCTGCCATGACTCTGGAGTCCGGAGCAATAGGATAAAAATTACATTGCATTTCTCATCAGTGACCATGTAAACCAAAAGAGAGCAGAGCAAGCTATTTAAAGTGTTAAAAGAAAATGAAAGTATCAATTTAGAATTCAATACCCAGTGAGATTATCCTTCAGAAGTGAAGGAGAAATAAAGGGTTTCTCAGATAAACAAAAACTGAAGGAATTCATCTCCAGAATTGCTCTGTGAGAAATACTGAATATTCTTCAGGGTGATGGAAAATGATATATGCCTAAAAGTTGGGTCTACATAAAAGAATAGTGTTGGAGAAGGGATAAAGGAAGGTAAAATAGCATATCTTATTTTTCTTTTTCTTAATGGCTCTTATAAATAACTTTATTCAAATGAATAATAGTGACATGTATTGGGAGATTATACTCTGTAGACAAGTGAAATGAATGACAGCAATCTTATAATATATGGAAAGGAAAAATTGGAAATACTGTTCTAACATACCTGAACTATCTATAAATTATCATTTGAAAGTTGATTTAGATTGATTTGGATTACTTGGATTACTCTAGTGCAACTACTAAAATTTTTTTAAAAAAAGATATATAATTGATACACTAAGAGAGAAAATGGAATCATGAAATACTTGACTAAGACCAAAGAAGAAATGAAAAGAGGAGAAAAAGTACTAAAGAACAATTGCAACAAATGGAGAACACTTACAAACATAGCACATATTAATCCAACTATATGAGCAATCATTTTAAATATGAATGGCTTAAATATACCAATTAAAAGTCAGAGCTTCTTAGAGTGCTTAAAAAAGCAGACTGAACTCCATGTAGTCCACGCAGAGCTCACTTCACACTAAAGACACAGAAAGATTAAAAGTAAATGGATAGAGAAAGATACACCATATCAAAATTAGTAGGAGAAAGATAAAATGGCTATTTTAATTTCCATCTAAGAAGACTTCAGAACAAGGAAGCCATCAGGGATAAAGAGAGGAATTATTTACTGATAAGGGAGTCAAACCATCAAGAAGACAAAATATTATAATTATTTTAAGACTATATGGAAGACTGACTATGCATAAATAGGTACATCAGTCCTTCATAGCATAATGATTTTAAATGATGCTCTGTTTAAAAAAAGATTCTGATACACAATTGCTCTCCATTCTTTCTCTTCATTGGCACTAAAACTAATTATTTAAATTTTAGTTATTAGAAGTTCTACATTTAATTAAAAACACAGGTCAATTAATAAATAATAATTCATTAATATGTATTAATTAAACTATACAAGTGTATAAAATATTCAATTTCTTAAAAGACATCTAGATTTTTCCAATAACATAAAACAATAATTTGTGGCCTACAAGCATACCAGTGGTATGCTGGGATGTTTAAAAGCTACATTCCCCCTACCAAAAACAAAACAAGCTCCAATACGTAGCACTGGCGAATTTGTCTGGTGTAAACATTTTCAAGGATGCACACATTCTGATCTGGAAACCCAATGCTACCTGACTTCAGCACACCACTAGAAATGTACTTTGAATTTATTTTCATTGTCTGTGTTATTAGTTGCCCCTGGGCCACAGTGAAATGACTCTTGTAAGGCCTATTTTCCCTTGGCAAGGGACTTGTTAATGACCCCAAAGAAATGAATATCTGGAATCTCTGAATAGACCTGGGATTGCTAAGAAGATCAGTGATGAGTGAACGTTTAAACTGTGTTGAAAGAACTGCACAGACCCATCCATTCACCTGGGAGCAGCAGAGTGACAGTGTCTGCCTTTCCATACATAATTAGTTTATGGGGTCAACATGTGCAGGAGCATCATGGTGTTAGATTTGAAGAATCTCATCAAGATACTTCACTTTGGATTAAAAAATTATTACATTTTTTCTTGTCTCGCATTACTTTTTAGAAGAGGAAGAATTTGGTTTTATGGCAGAAGTAGAAAAGGAGAGACTGGCTGCGTTATTTAAAAGCCCATGAATATTCCATCATCAAATCTTCCTTCCGCTGTCTGCTGATCCTAAAACCAAGGAAGAATTAGTCTCACTCTACTTATGGTAGCGTTAGCATTCAGTGATAGAGCATTAAGCTAATATATACAAATATCTTCTGCTTCTCACTCACATTCTTTTATCCTAGTGTTTCCCCAGTGCTTGAAAACACAGCTTTTCCAGATCTGAGATGGTATAAATGGAGGAGTTTGAACCTATTTAAACATAAATAGGTATCTAAAAATACCACCTTTTTACTGATTAGAGACACAAACATGATTAAGTGATGTTTTTAATTTTAATAAACTTAGAAAAATGCAAATAAGGAACTATCAGTCATTCAGAATTAGTAGCTAAAAAATGATAGATGTATTTCCATTTTTTGTCTGTGTATCTTTGTATCTGTCTATATCATCTATAATTTCATTCAAATTTTCTCTATTCAAATAGTCTGTTCTAATAGCTGTTTCATGTGTATTTCATCTATCAATTTAGATCTCCTTTTTCTCAATGATTTGGTATTATTTTGGTTCATTTGTAACTTGGATATAGCATATGTTTTATTTGTTTCTCCTGTTGATATTATAGTTGGTGTTTTTATCTAACTGAGTAGTCACTGTCTTTATTAGGGGAGTTTATCTTTATTACTTATTCTTATTACAATGTATTTGAATTTATTGTCATTTTATGTATTTCTCTTTTCTACTTATCAAATGCCCTGTTAGTTTCTACTTTTTCTAGTTTCCTCAGAGAGATTGATAGTGCGCTTCTATTTTTTCTTTTAATTTTTTTTTGTTTTTGTTATATTTTTCTTTAGCGGTTTGAAAATTATACATTCTATATCTATTATTTCTCTGGTTACTCTTAAATATTTAATATGTATTTTACACTTAAATATTTATTGCAAGTATGCTAAAACAAATCATTATCTCTAACCTCTTTCCAAATAAGACAATGTTATTTTTTATATTCCTTGATATTCCTCTTCCGTCTTCCAATATATTTTGTCTAGAAATTAAATTCACTTTGTTTCTAAATATATATAGATACATAAACATATAGATGGGCAGATCACAGATAGATACATAAACAGATGATAGCTATGACATGGATAGAGACAGAGATTGACAGATTTTAGGAAGTTAGACATAGATGGATAGATAAACAGAAATCTTCAAGATTCTGGTGTTGCTAAGAATTCTGAAATCCATCTCACTTATTTTTTGGTGATCACCTGCTTCTTCTCTCTATCTGATGTATGTATTTTCCCATATTCTTTAGATTATTTCCTTGTGTCTGCTGTTATCTTTACTGTTACTTTCATTTGACATGTATCATTGCTGATTTTTCCAAAATGAAGGCTTGTAACTTTCTGTTCTGAGAAACTCTGAGTCATTGAAAAAAATTAAAAAAATCACCTCTCCAACCTGCTCTCTATTAGATATATGTTAGAGCTAGTGGGTGTAGCCTCCATACCTTCAATTGGTTTTGGAAAAATATTCCTCTCTTTTTGTATTTAGTTGAATTCTCAATTCCAGCTCAGTAGTTAATGCTTCAAATTGTATCCAGTTTTATATTCAACACAAAACCACTCCTGTGGTTTCTTTTATTCAAAAAATCTTTTTCATTCATAAGAACTTGGTCATTTTCTTTCATTAGCTCTCCTTTAGAATTCTTAACCCCTCTTCTTGTGTTCACGGTTTTGTAGCCTGTGTCTTTGTTGATGGGTGTTCCTCCTGTTTCTCTAGGAAGGGTGTTACAGACTCTGACTTCAACAGAATATCCAATTACTCAGTTCCCTCTCCTCATTGTCATGACTTCCTTTGGTGGAACACGCTCCCTGCCTTTCCCCGAGATACTTGTAACAGCAAAGGTTTTGATGTTGCTGTTTTGTAACTGAAAATCAGCTTGCCCTCTGCCATGGCCACCCCCGCGGCTCACCGAGTGCGGGAGCTGAGCCGCTCTCGAGGTGGCCGACGGATCCCCAAACACCAGTGTTCCAGGAGGGAGGGAACAGGAGTCGTCAGTCCCCTTCAAAGACAGCTGGGAAGGGGTACAGCATCACCTTTGCCATATCTGATTCATTAACCTGAGTTAACAGGCAAGCGCAGGTTCTCTGCTGGAGGGTCTGCATCAGAGGATGAGCCGTGGAGCTCTGGGTCATTGGAGGGAAACTTTGGAGCCCAGCCACTGAACCTGAGTGAATTAACTCGTTTCAGCTGGTTCAGGTGCTGTTAACTGTCCCTCATGCTTTATCACCAATTTAGTCTTTTGTCCGTACAATGAGGTCCAATAATTTTATATTTGTTAATATACAAGTCTGTGGTGTTGAACTTCAAAAGTAGAATTAATAGCCAGCTAGCTCTTATCAAGGAGAAAGGATTTTTACTGTATATCTGAAAAGAAAAGTTACGTGATTTTGCTTCACTTTTTTTTCAAACAAAAAATCAAAACGTGCATTTGTATCTGTGACTCTAAGTCAACACAGAGATGAAAGAACACCACCCTTGAAATTAAAAAAGGTGGTTCTCATCCCAGATGTCCCAGCTGTGGTAGTTAAATACGCAGATGGGATATTTAATAGGTAACTTAATCTTTTGGTTCCTTCCCCTTTTCTAGTCATAAAATGAAGGTATCAGACCTAATTCCATCTGGGCACTTCCTTCATTGCTAAAACTCCATCCAGATGATTACTTATTATCTAACTAATAAATACAAACATTTAATTAAAATACTGTATACATTCTAGTAATCATAATGCTCAAGATACTGATAGGCTTAGGAAGAAAATAAACACTTATTTTTTATCTTATTTTAATAACTCATTTAATTTTAATAATTACTTCTAGATTTCAATCTTTCTTCAACCCCCTGGCAAGAATCCAATTACACACACACACACCCCAGATGTTGTCAAAAGAGATCACGTTCTTCCTTTAATTTTCAAATCAAATACTATTTAGAATAAGCTTGTACATCACTCAGACTTTGGCTTTATGGTGCACATAAGTTCGACCAGGGACCCTATTTTTCATCAGAGCCTTTTTAAGTTGGAAAAGTATTTTTGTCAATCTGGGCATAACATGGTAAAATGATAAAACTATAAGCTGGAAGTTCAAATGGTAATGTTTGACTAAGGGGATGTCCTAATTCCTTTATTTCCGTGTGAGAGGGGCCTTTGTCTAAATCATACTCATCCTATTAGTTGTTCCTTCCCACCCAAGGCAGATGCTCCACAGCCATCTCGACTGTCATTGTCCCCTCAAGGAGACAGGCCAAACTGGAGATGCTCTATGCAGAACTGGGACGACTGAATTATAAGCATTGGCATGTCACCAGCACATGTTCCAGCAAAACCAAGAATATATTAAAAAGAACATTGGCCATATCTGTGCAAATGGGAAAGAAGAACACTATAAACACAGATAAGAGAGGCTTTGAACTTAAAATATGAAATTTGAATAATAATGGAGAAATTGAGAATTTTGTGTAACTTATACCAAGATTCCTGATCTGTGAAAAAGGTCGATTCAGTACAGATGGAGCATGACACAAATAACATCACTGAAAGGGACCACAATGTTATAATGAGGAGGATGTTATAAAACAGCTCCACTCAAGAGTTGTCTTTTGGTTTTGTCTGACAAATGGTTTCACTGATTTCCTAGTTGAGAGAAGCTGATGGTAAAGTCAGAATGATACTAAATTCTTTGTTTAGATTATTTCATGTATATTTTGATTCAAACTCTAAAAAGCTGCATATGATTCTTGTACTGTAATGGTCATTCTATATAAGTAGATTTATTTTTATAAGAACAGTCATTGAAAGGTAAAACCCTAATAAAACCAATCTATAACTGATGCCAGTACTTGTTCTCATAATTAATAAGCTAAAATCTTGATAAAAGGCAATACAACCTGATTGTATCACATGTTACATTTGACCCATATTTCTAAATGATTTGCAACATTTGTAACCATATAACATATATATAGGTCAGTGTTTCTCAAAGTGCATCTCCCAGAGTTTTTGTTAAACATGCAGATCGTTTGAGCAGGTTGCAGAATTTCTGAGATGCAAACTAAAAACTGAGAATGATGTTATATGAGTTCCTTGTTACTATGGAAGAAGAATATTGTAAGGTTATAAATTATACCAGTTTCATTCAAACCTTTTAAATATTGACATTTATTGAATATCACTATTTATTGGGCATCATGCTAGATACAGCAAATGTGAGGAAATTTGATACTTCTCTGCTAAAACAATACAAGTAAAAAACAAATTACAAATTATTGGCATTTTTTGACAGTAGAACTTTACTCATCTTCTAGAGTATTGTCTTTCACTATTAGTAATATTGTCATGTCAATTTTGATTCAAAAATTGGTGATGGAGATGATTAAAAATAGTGTATACACATTGACTTTCAGACATGAGGCCAGATGAGAACGTTCTGCACTAATGTTGACTTTGTTTAGAAAATGCTGTGTCAGCAAAGGAATTTGATGACAGTACTCTTTGAAGAAAAAATTATTACAGAGTATGTCATTTAGATCATAACTAAACTTGAATAAATGATGTATCTGGAAATCACAACATTTTTAAAGACCTTCCTGATTTTAAGCATGACCTTTAAAGTTGATCCTGGAATTGTAAACTAGGTTGTTTTTTCAAATCAATTATTAATTGGTTATAAATACTTTCTTTAGTTAGTACTACTTTCCAAAATCACAGTTCTGAAAGCAATTTAAGAAATAAGGCTGTAGCTCCTGGAGTAAGGGGGTGCCCCTCCCAGGACAGGTTCCCTACGAATCCAGTGAAACTGTAGTAAGCCAGCAGGAAGGACAGGTTGGGTTAAGAGGTTTTATTTCTCACAGCTAGCCAGGCCTGGCACCCTCCCTCCCATCTGCCACACACACACCCTCCTCCCCTGCCCACCCCTTCAGGGAGAGACTCCATGTGTGGGTCCCTGGTGACTGGCAAACACCAGACCAGTTAGGCACGAGGAACAGGAGGGGAGAAGAGAAGGACCATTTTCCTTCCATCCCTTGCCCTGATGGACCAGAGCCTGCTGTGGTAAATGTCCATTGATATGTAAATGGACTAAGGCCAAGTCCATTTACATACCAATGGTAAATTCTGGAGATTCTGGGTAAAAACTTCCATTTACCCCAAAATAGCAATCTTACTTATTTTAATATAGAAAATGAAGGTAAGATATTGATAATTGATAAGTTACAAAGATCTTAGACTCCCTAACCAGACTTCAGAAAGCTCCCTGCTAGTGATGGCAGTTGCAAAGGATCTCAGATTCCCTTCTCATGTTCAGTTTGTGGGTCTGTACATAGTGCAAAGCACTGGGGTTGGGATACAAAATAAAGGAAAATACGCTTCATTTACCTATAATAGGATATAAGAACATGATTAGATTTATATTCATCAAAGGAGGAGGTCATCCATGACAAAGTTCTTGATGCATTTCTTGAAATTGAGAAGAGTTACTGAGTTGCTGGGTATTAAAAATTATTGCTATGTTTGTACATTGAATTCTGTTATAAATAATTGCACACAGGACTAAAAGTGTTGCAAAAGATTCTAAGTACTCTCGAAAAATTGCTTAAACCAAAGTTACTGATAAAAAGATGGTTTTGATGGCACTAAAATCATTTGCCTTTTCTTTTTATTCTGAGCTAAATTTTTTAAATAGTGGTGTTTCATTTTTGTATTAGTGCTAGATGACAGAACCTCTGTCAACAGGGTTATAACAAGGTTATAACAGGGTTATAGGTATGAGAAAGAGAAAATAGACAAGTCTAGATAGGTAGGATTAGGGAGGATGTCACGGGTCTGTCGTCATTGCAAAGGAGTCTGGTCATGACTAAATTGGGATGTAAAAAGATGAGAAGGAGGTCCATCAGAGAGATAAGAACAGCATTACTTCAGGGGCAAAGGTGAAAAGTTGCAGAAGGAAGCCATTTTCTTTGTTTTTCTCATTAGCCACTCCCCTCACCCCCTCTAACATAGACTCACAGGTGCCCCTTCATGAAGAGTTGAGGGAAGATGTTAGGATGGGGAACCATTGGGGAAGCTATGGTAAAGTACAAAATTTTAGCTTTTCTTACTTTTCTGCTCAGCTCATATCCCTGAGAGGGATTTAATCCAGTATTTAGCTGACTGAAGTGCTGGGGGTAGGTCATAAAGCCAATATACTCTACAAATATTCTGGGACTGAATGATCTCTATGTTCATTTATGTTTCCCTAAAATCCTGGGGCCCCTGAGTAGAGGTTGGTCTGAGAGCCGTGTGGGTGTATGCTGCCTTTGGCTGGAAGTATTTGCTGCCTTTGGCTGGAAGTATCTGCTGTCTTTGGCTGGAAGTATTTGAGGCCTTTGGCTGGAAGTATTTGAAGGAACACAAGCTGGGCTGAGCAAAGCCCTACTGTATTACTTTTCTAAGTGTGGCTTTAATCTGCCCATGGTTCTCTATTTTATTGCAAAATTCCTCAACCAAGCTTTGTTCATATTGTACTTATCCATTTAAGTCAAGTCTTCACCCATCCATCTATTCATTTAATAAATAATCCTTTCATTCTTACCCACTGAGCACCATGCCCAAAGGAGAAGGAGAGAAAAGTGAGACATGATCTTTGCCCTCAAACAGACCACCTCCAACAGGATATATAACCAGCAGAAAAGACTCACAGCTAGATAACTATAGCATAAAGGGGGGGTGCCCCATTAAAGGAACTGACATGTAACCCTTTGTAACAGATACAGGTTTTTATCACTCTCCCAAGCCCACTTACGATTTTTCCTGGTGACACAATTCCAAATTTCCTTTGGCAACCAACCCTCCCCACATTTGTTCACATTGATTTGGATTATTCTGATTTAAAATAATCAAAGTATTTCATTTTCACTGGATTGTAACTAGTTCTAGAAGGCTTTGGTCAGCAAGGACTCTCTGAGGCTTCAAAGAGCTTCACCCTGCAGGAAGAGCCCATGAAGATCATTTTTAAAGCTCCAGGATAAACTATGCACGAAGTAATGGAGTCATGATGTGGATTCCACAGGTTTCTGAGTCCTGGATCAAGCTGTGCTTGAGAAACATTGCTGCCTTTCTCATATGAGAACCAATAAATGGCCTTTAGGTTTTAAGAAAGTTTTTGGTTATTTCTGTTGCATGAAAATGCATGATTTCCAAAACATATTTGTAGATCATTTGCTATTTTACCAAATCCAACAAGCCCCAAGATGCACCACTGTACAAGTAATTGGTACTGTTATGGTGAAAAAGAGTGAAACAAGAAGTTACTGATTTCCATACCCAATGAAATTATTTTGCCTGGGAATATTTTTTGTGAATGCCATATGAAATGCTCCAGGAACAATTTGTACAGGCCATGCCCAGTTGCTGTGTATACAATTTCAAAAGGTGCTTAGAGACAGTGACAGGATTGATTCAGATGGCTTGATTTGACTGGAATACAGAAATGCTCGACCTTAGAAAGCTTTGTTTCCTCAGAGTCTATTCAATACACTCCTCAATGGCAGGGATTCAGTGAATGATTTTGGAATGATTAAGCTTCCAGAGAAAGTCCTGGGGAATCAGAGAAAAGCAAATCCAGGGAAACATTTGTTCTTTCTTTGTTTCTCTCTGTAGATTAAGTAACCCCTGCCATACATTTTGTTAATATAGACTTAGGCACAGAGCATTAACAAGTAAACCAGGTGGGAAATGGAACATTATTATTATTGCTTTTGAGGGAAGTGTTACTATTTATCCGACTGCCTTTCTGTGCTGCCGATTTACTGGTCAGTGGATAATTCACAGCACTTTCATCTCCTATTTTTATTATTTTAGTGACTTCTAGCCAAATGAGATTTGGATGTTTAATGCAATTTGAACAGAAACAGGATGACTTTTCTAGCTCCCCAAGTGTAGTCCATAACCTAACCTTGACACGTGAAATACCTCGAAAGGCTGCCCACTCATATCATGAGAATATTTGTCAGAATCGGTGACAGAGCAGGTTCTGCATGTCCATTTGTTCCTTCAGTCTGAGTCTCACTTTGTCGTGTGAAGGGAATGTAAAAATCGAATGTTGCTCATGGTCTCCTCACATGCCAAGTAAGTATGTTTCAACATACACAATAATTACTTTCAACACTATGGAATAACATTAAAAAAAGAGTACTAAATTGTCTATGTAGATTAACATTCTAGTGATTTCCTATTATCATGAGTTTGGTAATTATGCAGGAAGGCCAAGATAAATTAGTCACAAGGAGCCATCTGAAGCCAAAATTCCACTTAGGACTGATTTGCAAATCAGGTTGTGTTGACAATGCTCCTGTTTCATGGGTGTGTCCTCTTTAAATCTCATTATTCTCATGACCATGAAATTAATGAATAAATATCTTATCAGACTACTTTCCTTAAGTATAGTATAGTATTACAGTGTTATTTAAGTTTGATTAAATTCCTTTCAAACTCCATTTAAGAAAAGTAATAGTTTACTTCGTGTCAACAAATCCCACTTTTATTATTACCTACATTATAATACTACCCTGAGACAAAGAAAAAGCTATGTCTAGTTATATGTACAAGGGTATTTTTCTTTTTAATTTTGACTAAGCATTCATTGTACTTCCTAACTTATGGACTTGTCATGATATCTGTGCTATTATTATTAACAAATCATAATGATAAAAATACTAGCTGGTATAAGCTACTAAAGCTATCAGTATTTTTTAGGATATATTTATCCAGTTTAAAATGGGCTACACAAAGAAAATATTGAAGATGATTGATATTGTGTACATTGATAGTGATGGCCACCATACCACTCAAGGGCTCCATTAGGAATATTTAAGCATGAGAAAAAAGAAGGAATGGAAAGAAGGAAAGGAAGGAAGGGAGGGAGGGAGGGAAGCAGGGAGGCTGGGAGGCAGGGAGGGAGGGAGGGAGGGAAGAAGAGCTTATCCTCCAACTGGCACAGATTCCACAGCTCATTCCAAGGGACAGTCTGTTTTTCCCTTAGCACATTCCTGTTACCTTAACATTGACAGTTAGAAGTTCCAGAACAGGGAATGAAGGAAAAACAAAATCACTGTGAATGAGTATGAATAAACATCAGAATGGATGCTGTGGCCTTCTAGTCTGTCAGTAGAACTAAGCGATGGTCCATCGCAGAAATGGTGCCAAGGGCTGCTTTTGGCACTTGGAGACTGTATCAGCATCTAAATTGGAAACAGGTCCCAGTCGCACTGTGAACGTAGCGCTCAGTGCCAACACCTGTGTCAGAGAGAAGGCACTCAGCTCTAGGGAAATGTCTTGGCCCCAGTTGAGGCTACATCAAGGACATGCCATCCCATGATTCTTTGAGCATCTGCAGGTGATGAAGCTGCACACGGATTTAAGAATCCGCCAAAGTCAGTAGTTACCTTAGGTGGAATGACCATGAGGGAGTGCTGATGCCTCCCACGGGGAAGGCGTTCTGAGCCTCCCCTGTCTGTCCCTCCCTTGGGGTCTTTAGGAATGCTATGGCAATCCCAAAGTATATGACCAAATGTATTGACAAGGCAATCCTCTGCAGGATGACAGAGCAGGTGACAGGGGGAGCCTCGGCTGGAGGCAGATGGAGCAGGCAAGAAGAGGGGACGCTCATTGTTGAGCATAACTACTCCACCCCGAGCAGCAGTGACTCTAACGCTGCTGAGTATCATTGTGACACCCGCATCCATTCTGCTACAGAAATGCAAGAGCTGTAAGAAATTCTTGTGCAGCAACATGTTGTCATCCATATTTTTCCTATGTTAACAGCCTTTGTGGGTTTTCATCTCAATATAATAACTCATTTTGGTCAATTACTGCTAACAAGTGGGAGAAATAAAGCCAACCCTCAGACTCCAGCCAGTCGCTCAACAAAATGCTGTCAAATGCCAAACAAGAGCTAAGCCATGTGAATGCAAGACAAGACACCTCCAAGTGGGCTTTGGGACTTGTCCGACTTTATTCACATCACTTCTCTTTAAATTCTCCATAATTTTATGACCTGTTCTGAAGCTCCAAGCAGTTGGTTACTTGAATGCATTCTCTAGTTTTGCCTTGCTGGTGGGTTAGTTTGAGAAATGAACCTTTCTCTCATCAATGTAGAATAATTAAGGAAATGCTACGAAATTCTGTATGGTTAACATGTTACACTAGCAACATTTAAATTCTATTCAGTGCTGGCAGGTATTCATTTTCCTTGCTATTCCTGTATTCACAATGTAGAGCAGAGTTCAATAGGATTTTAAAAATTATTTTCACCCTTTAAAGATTCTAGGAAAATGTAGCACAGGTTTTCTTTCCTTGTTTCTTATCTGCTTAAACGCATTAGGAAACATCTACTGAAGTTGCCCTTGGTTAGTGCTCTGATTTCAGCACATCCATGATGATTCAGTCAAACATATCCTACAGCAGATTTGTATGTCGACCTCATTTCTGTAACAGCCTTGATTCTTGATTCTGTAGGTCCATGAACCAAGTTGTTTGCCTTTTTTCCCCACAGCATATGAATGTTTATAATGTGAAAAAAAATCTTGTTTTTTGTTATACAAGTAGAATATCCATGCCTTTCCAATCTTGCAGTAGCCTGATGTTACGAACAATGTCATCTTTGTTTAATAGCTGTAGATGTTTGCCTTTCTGCTCATGTGTCAGAATTTTAATTTCAAAGCTCTGTGGAGTGACTGTCTCCAAACAGGGAAATGTAAACTGTAAATCGATACTCACCGTTCATTCTATCACTGTTAAAGAGCCAGAGAAAATGCCATCTGAAAAATTATTTAATGTTTGTGCCAGCTTCTTTTGCATGTTATCTCAACTTGCCCCTTTATACAAATAGGTATATTTTCATTGAAAAAAAATTCTGTGATCGAGATGATGCCCAACAGTCTCCCCTAGCCTCAATCTTCTCCCTAGAAAGAGCCGCTATTACGATACTGGATTATAATCCTCCAAATCCTTTCAAGTATGTAAGTGTACACATTTCTATGAAAATATATAAAAATACATATGCATAACAGATATTTCTGACCTATCAATCATCTATGTATGTAATGAGATGTTTCAATTTTTAAATATAAATGACACTGTATTTCTTCTTGCTTATTTTCTCTTAAGTAACATGCTGTAGAAATCTTTCCCATTTCTATGTATAGAATCGTATGTATTTTAGATGTCTATGCCCTCTTTGGTAGAAGTTCAGGTAATTCCAAATATTTCTGCTTCAAAAATCATGCAATGTACACCATCACAAATATCTTTTGTACTTGCGCAGAATTTTTTCTCAAATAGATACAAAATTTTTCAATTTTTGGATCTTTACATGGTATGTGAAAAATATTTTGTCATGGGAAACTTTTAATAGGCTAGGGAAGACTTCTCACTAGTAGATATGTAGCATTTTTATATTTTATTAGCATTTATCACATCTTCACCACAAATTTTTAACTTTAAATGTCTTAATTTTCTAATCTGGCTATTGAGAAAAATTATATACGGTTATTTACTTTGCATTTTACTAACTTTTACTGAGATTGAGCATCTTGTAGGTACTTAGTGATGTCTTAGTGAACCAGTTATTCAATTCCTGTGCCTGTTTCTTTTACTGCATTGTTTCTGCATAAAGATAAATAGGGTTTTGAAAGTATTCTGCATATGAATTCTTTGATATTTATGAGTAAATAATTTCTCCAAATCTGTCACTTTGCTTTTAAATTTATATTTTGTCATGGAGCAATTTTAAAATATGAAGCAATAAACTGTACTAGTCTTTTCCTTTTGAGGATTTTAGGTTTATGTTTTCTTTTAGATCTGCTGAGCCTAAGTTTATGAACATACCAATATTATCTCCCTATATTTTCATATTTTTATTTTGTGATCCTTTAAAACCATCTGGGATGTTGTGTTATGGAGCAATGAGTGATTCTAATGTATATATAATATATATATATTATATATGCATGTGAATGGCTGATTGTATAAATACCATCATTTTTAGTATTCCCTCATTGATTTGAGAGCCGAACTTTACCAAGTGTGACAGAGGGCTGTCCACACAAAAGCCAACCACAGCCCTGTCTTCCCTGGCTTCCTGGTCTGTAGAGACGGAGGATTGTTAATTCACCTGCAAGTCTTCTTTGCCCCTGGAGGTGGTCATGTGACTCCATTGTTTCCCGGGCGATGTGTGCAGAGTTTCTGAGCGCTTATCACTACCCAACGTTTATTTATGGGTCACCCTAGCATAACTGCCATGTTCTTCCTGCTTAGAGTATGATTGTGAGTTTGAAGGTGCAAATATCCTGAATCCATATGTGACAAGATGTGCAAGGAAGAATGGCTGAACAGGATGGGAAGAGCCGAGTCTCTGACAGCGCCCCCAAACCAGTATTTTCAGCTCTGAAATATTAGCTGTAATGTATTTAATATTGTGTTAGGTGGGTTTCCGGTTATAGGCAAACAAATACAATTTTTCGCTATTAGAAATCTACCTGACATGGCTGTTTCTAAGCTGTTTATATTCCCATTCATATTGTTTATTCCTACACCAACACCACAATAATTTAATTAGTATTTAATTAATCAAGATTTAAATAGATGACTTTTTTAGTATCTGAAATGACATGACCTCATCTTTCTCCTTTTTTCAATTTCTTATCAACTATTACTCTTTCAAATTTTTAAATTTATTTTGCCATGTTCATAATTGAGTCTTATTAGATGTGATACATGTTGAATATTATTGCACATTTTATTTGTTTTGTGCCTAAAGTAATCATAGTGTTTTCTAAGCTATTAATGTAGAAAATTACAATAACAGGTTATTTCATTTGAACTATCTTGGATTACAGAGGTCAATTTTAGTTGAACATGGTATGTTTTTGTTTTAGTATATTTTTAATTCATTTTGGTAAAATATGTAGGATTGTATGTCTATGCTTATTACTAATATTGAGTTGTAGGAATTGTAGTTTTATTTCTTTTTCCTTTTTTCTTTTTGCTATGATTTTCTGGCATAATACCATGGTTATTTAGATCTCAGGAAATGACTTGGGTATTTTTCCATTGTTTGTTCTGGAAAACTTATAAGACAGGAATTATCTGTTTTTTGTGCATTTGGCAGAACTTGTTCATAAACTATTTAGGTGTTATGTGTAGGCTTTGTTCTTCAACTTCAAGGGTAGAGTTTTTTATTTAGAATGCACTCTTCAAATCTCTTATAAAATAGTAATTTCAATATTATTAAGTTACTAATTTTACCACTTAGCTTTGTAATTCCCAGGTGAACAAAGGAAATAAGATGATAAAATAGACATAAAAATTTTATGGAGTAACAACTCCATAAAATTGTATAAAGAAAAATCAATGATATTATTTGAGTTTTTGAGTTTAAGTAACAAAGGGAAACATTTATCACAAAGTAGCATTTCTTTTAAGAAAGTAATCTTAGAGTTTGTGATTTTAATCAGGAACTTATAATTTAAAATATAGACTCTACATTTTATTTATGACAACAATACTGATACTTAAAAAAAGACTGATTTAATGGGAATATTATTGGGAACATCAAGTACTTTGACAAAGAAAGAGAAATGTAAAATTCTATAGAGTGCCATGTAATCTCTTACAATATCGTTTCTTATGATTATAGACATTTTCTGTAAGTGTGTTTTTGAATAAACAACAAAGGGCCTATTAAAAAAGTAGGCACCTATTTCTCTTCTGAAAAATACTATGCACTAAAAAACATATTTTATGTTCAAGTAACAGATACATTTATAGTTCCAATATTCAACCTGTTATAAACATTATTAATATGACTCTTAACAGCTTTTAAATTAAAAGAATTTCTCATTTTGAATATATTTCACGGTGATATTTCATATAGCATGACTTTTATCTAGAATTATGAAGCATACATTTAGATAGCATATCTATATGCAGAATGATCATTTGCTTGCGGAATTTTTTTTCAAATAATAAATAAATACATCACTATGCATTGAATTGCGTCCCCAGATTCATACTTTGAAGCCTTAACTCTAGTGTGATAGTATTTGGACTCAAAGATTTTGGGGACATAATTAGGTCACGAGGGTGGAGCGTTCATAAAGGGATTATTGCTTTTACAAGAAAAGACTTGAAAGAGATCCCCTGTGTGGTGAGGACACAGCAGGAGGTGGCCATCTGGAGAGAGAGAGAGGGCTCTCCAGGTGCGGAATCTCATCTGCCACCTCTTTTATCTTGGATTTCCAGCCTCCAGAACTGTGAGAAGCTGCTGCTCCAGCTCCCCCCTCTACGGTATTGTGTTTCAGGAGCCTGAGCTGAAAAGGTGAATATGCTCTCACAAAGTCCTGCTCCCACATCCACCGGCCCACGCCCCTGCCGGCATGCACACACACACACACACACACACTCGCACACCCCACACATGCATGAGTGGAAGCACCTCAAACTTGATATAACTTTGAATTAGATAAATTTTACTTTGTAAAACCTATCATACTGTTTTCCATGTCTGATAATTTACCTAAATTAAATTATAATTGTGATCACAATATTTCATAGTTAATTTAAAAACCATATTGAATTTTATAATCATTTCAAATAAAAAGGCCCAAATGTATTTTTAAGCATCCATACAGGACTATCAGACAGCAAAGGTATAAATCACCTTAATGTTTTTAATTTAAAAAGTTTTTAATGTTTTAATTTGTGTATATAACACATACATTTATAATAAATGTGGTAAGTAACATAGAATTAACAGGAGTCAGTGGCATCATAAATTTGCCCCCAAAGTCGATCTGTTTGAAACTCTTTAAAAAACATCCAAAAAAGATTATGATAATGCTTCTTTTTTTTTTACTTTAAAAAGAAAGCAATAGCTTCTTGACTGAAAACAGTTTAAAAATTTAAAGTTAAATACTTCTTTTCTTGTCAGTCCGTCATCAAGTTTCATTGTTTCTTTACATGGTTTTATTTTTAAACTGCAGGGCTAGTTGAATAGTGCCTAAAAAAGACTGCCGACACAAGAAATCAAGCTGCTCTACTGATGTTTGTATGGCGTTCATCATCATATTTTATTATACAATCACTGAATTAGTTAAGCATAAATAATTAAAAATTAAAGAAAGCAAGCCACTTGAAAATTTATCTTATAATATTGCTTTAAAATTGCCATTTGAAAATTGAGTGGAAAATCACAAATCTATGCTCTTTTTCTATCACACTTCACATTCTGTCAAGTTGTCTCACTGGAGCTCACAGCATTTCTGTGAGGGAGACATCTTTTTCTCAGGCTTCTTTTAAAAGAGGAAATATGAGGCTCAGAGTCTTACAATTTAAACAGTAAGTCTGAGTTTTCTAAATTAAAGCTGTCTTATTTTAAAATCAGACTTTCTTACTACAAAACTGACCAAGAGTCTCAGAAAGACTCATGAATGTCATGTTTCTGAAGCCGGTGAAGATAAAGTGGGCTTCTTTGTGCATGTTTTCTTCAGTTACCTACGTAGAAAATTTGGCTACATGAGACTTTTGAGGAGACCTTTAAAATTAAGGATGTTGTTTAAATGAATTTTAAGGCTTACTCTTAAACACTGAGAAAAAAAGTGAAGGTAGATTTGTTTTCCTTTTCAGCCCATCATCAAAGATTTGTGTTGCCTGGTTTTGCTTTTAAACTGCAGGACTAAATGCAGTGTCTGCAAATAATTGAGAGAGAGAGAGGGACTCACACAGGGACAGAGATAGAGATAAGGCCCGCCGTGTGGTCTTGGCCAGCCCACAGGAGCTCCAGGACACAAGTCAGTTGTCTGAGGTGCTACATGCTGGGCAGAAATAGCCTGGTCCTGGCGTCCCTGCTGTGCTCAGTTGCTGGCGAGGAGCTTCCATGGAAGAGCCTGGCCCTGCTCAAAGCCAGGGCAGGCCCCAGGGGCTGCTGTGGGAGGGTGTCTGTGCCCTCACTCCTCCCTTCTCTTGAAGGGAAGGCTAAGCTTTTGTCTCCATGATGCCATGGGTGTGGACCAGCAGAAAGACAGCCAGATTCCCTGCATGAGGTGATTGCAGTCCCGTGTAGGAAGGAAGCAAGCAGTGAGGAAGAACATAAATATGATGCTTCTGGAAGGGTTAGTACAGTGAAGGACACAGCACACGCCACTTTGGATGGAGCGGTGGGGCAGTGTACTTCAGATGGTGTGAAAGGCGTCTGAGTAAATAATGGATCCAGGGCACTGTCTGAACCCAAGAGAACATGCTGGGCCAGGAATCTACACATCCTGGAACCCACCTTGAACGTGGGAAGAAGGCAGTCCCTGGAGGCAGGCCGACTGTCAGGAAGAAAAAAGAAGCTTCCCAGAGAAGGGTTCCATGGAGTCTCGGTGCTGAAGAGGCCTGGTAGTTGGGGGTGTGGGCCTGGGTCCCAAGGGAGGGAGTCTGCAGGGCCCCACAGCTCCGACGCAGCGGGCGCAGAGAGCCACGGGAGCGCCTGCCCACGCCCCGACCTTGGCGAGGAAGAGGGAAAGCGTAGGTCAAGTGCGACTTCGGGATTTTCCACTGGAGAAACTCCTGGGTGGTGATAGATTTCTTTCATTGATTTTATAACCTTATTTGCAAGAGTCTGTCGATTACACTTGTATAAATATTTATCTGATTTGTTTCCTTTTACAAACTTATGATCATTTTCAACATTAAAAAGTTATAAAATGGTCAAGCCTATTTACTTGTAAGATTCCTTGCTTAGAAAGTCATTCCCCTTCTACAGAAAATATCTGCTTCAATGTGTCTTCAAAAATCACCTTTTAATATGTAGCTCTAATTTAGCATAAAGGTGTTCTTTGGTGTGATGTGGCTTTTCTATTCTTCAAGCAGTGATTCTGTGATCATTCTGTGATCGAGCGATCATCGGACGGCAGGTGCTCAGAACAGGGTGTTAGAGTCGGAGGGCTCCCTGCGGCTCGTGGATGATGGGCAAAGTAAAGGAGGAGAAACCAAGAAAGGAGAGGGGTTTCTCCCATGTTTTTACTGATCTTCAGGCAGGAAGCAGTATTCCCTCTCTGATCTTTTATTCTCTTTACAGCCATTTTCAGTAGGTCTCCTCGTCACTATCTTCTCCTTCAGACTGATTCTCAGTCCTCATGCCTGGGGCTCAGCTCCCTATTCTCAAGCCACAGTCTTCTTCCTAAGCAATCATAATGATCCCTTTGGTATGGTTTGAGAAGAGCAGTTGCCCTCTTTGATGGGATGATAGAGACTAGCTGGAGGATTAAAAATCATTTTTAATGGAGAAATATAGATTTCCTAAAGGCAAAGCTGAAAAAATAAATATGTTTAAATTTCTGAACTGTTTGATTGTCAGACAGATCTAAAATTCTTGGTAGAAAACATAACAAAATATTCTGGTTTCTAATCTATCCACACAAAGCAGAAGTCACATTCATCTTTTTGCCCAATTTATATTCCTCATATACTCTTTCTTTCATCTATTTATTGTTTTTCCCAGAAAAATTTAGTTAAGCTGTTATTAGGCATCAGATTAGCTTTTACATACCAGGAAGGGAAGCTGAGTAATGTTCAGCCTCTGCCATTAAAAATCTCCAAGCTTGGTGAAAGATGTAGTCACATAAAGGGCTTACTATTTATTATTATTATTAATTAATTAATTTGGTAAAGACAGTGATAAAGACGTGGTTGTTTGTTACAAGAGCTTCCCCATATTGGTGGACATGGTCAGAAAGTCTTCCTGAAAGAAAACAGTATGCATCACCCTGGTGTGCTTATTTTAAATGAGAAATATAAAAGTAGTGACATTTCTGAAGGCAGAGGCTCCAGGACGATCTAATTTTGTGTGTCTTTCAAATTCTAAACATGACATAGTAACAGCACATGTCCCAAACTTTATTAGGAGTCCTCCAAAATAGTGAACTCCGGTCAGTGAGTCAGAAAAGGTGCTTTGGTTTCTGGGACCTGGTGACTTCATGTCTCAGTTACCTGCTGGGCCTCATGAGATGGTCCAGGCTGTGGAGTGACGGTGACTAGCCTTCGCAGAAGGTTCTGAAACAGAGCCACACCTCATTGAAAGATAGTAAAAATGACTTCTCATTCTGGCTATTATATTCATGTAAATGAAGAATATGGACATGATATTCTAAAAGTGAATTATCAACAGATTTGTACATTTGTATAAACAAAAGAAAATTCTTAGTTTTCAACTATTTTCCTTGCCATAATGTAAATATTTTCTCTCTTTCTGAAGAAATATTTCTTGGCAGAGTGATCCAATTTCTATCTTGAGGTTTACTATAGTGAAAACTGAATAATTTTAAGTTAAATCACTAATTAAAAGATTTTATGACATTTGAAAATATGTCAAAATAGATTAATATGATAAATTTTCACCAGAAAAGATAGCCAGTGTTTTCCTATTGGTAAATCTGGCCAATTAAGTTGTTTCTTTGTATCTTTATAGAAAATCACTTATAAAATGCCTGATTACTTTTGGTGCATTCAACTTCTTACTAAAGAGCATAATAGCGCTCTTGGAGTAGAATAAAAAGCATAAGTTCTTAGAAGAAAATTATCTTCTGTGATCTTTTTGAGATTCAATATGTTCTTGTCATATTGGCTGAGAAATGACCTTTTTCTTGTTTTTTCTAACAGCTTCAGGAGATATTTGATTTTCCAAAATTGAACAAAAGTAAACAGAAACATCCTGTTGTACTCTCTCCCCTTCTGGTATCTCACTTTGAGTTTCTTTGACTCTTTTCAAATATGTTCTCCATGCTACTAAAATTAAAGTCAAATTAACCTCTGACACTCATATAGATCGAGCAGTAGGAACTACATTTTCAAAGGTCGATGGACTAACACTCCAGCTTATATACAGACAATCTAGAAAAGAGAGATTTCTAAACGGATTCCCTCCAAGTTCTCTTTGAAAAGCCCCATTTTATTATTATTTTTATATGTGTGTGTTTGTATCATAAAAGTGTGTTTTACCCTCCATAACCTCAGAGCTGGTCACACAGGATTTTCTTCAATGACAATATCCTTAACAGACTTGGATTCATTACTCAGCATCCTAGTTCTCACTCCACCCCATTTCCTCAGTAAGGTTGGTCTGGACCCGTGTTTCTCAGCAGAAGTTTTTTTCATTTCTTGCTGATTCAGCAGGTCTCCTTTCTACCGTGGGGGTAGAATAGAATTCAGAATTGGGTGGGTGCAGGAAATCTGAGTGCATCTCAGTTCTGTTTTTGTCAGAAGTAGCCATGTCCTTAGTGCAGCATTTAACAGATTCATAGGCCTAGATTCATAGGCCTTAGACACGAAGGATGTTTTGTTTACCTTCTCATTCAAACATGAATCAGCATATTCCTGTTTTTCTCATCTACAATGTAACTCAAAAAAACTGTGTTTATGGCCCAAGGATGCTGGGGGGCTGGAATGAGATACCAGTGTATGCAGTGATCTTAATATCATGAGTGGCACCTAAGAAGTGCTCCATGGATATTAGGTACTGTGTTTTGGTGAGGTAGAGACTGGGAGGCTGGGTGCAGGGAATTGTGCAGGCTATGGGTGCAGGTGGGATTACCCAAGTAGAGAGGGTAGCAGGAGGAGGTCTCAGAACTGCAGGGCCTGGTAGAGTGGCCAGTGGCCATATGTGGCTATTTTCACTTAATTAATAAATAAAAACCAGCATTCATCAATTACACTAGCTACATTTCAAGTGTTTTCAATGGTCACATGTGTTCAGTGGCCACTGAATCAGATGTTGTAGATATAGAACATTTTTGTCACCATAGAAAGTTCTGGGGAAAGAAGTTATCTAACAAAAACCCCTAAGGAACATATTTCAATGAAAGGAATCTTGATAGTAATGGCTAATGTTCGGTGAGTATTTACCATGTACCATTTACCTCTATATTTCCTCTAAAACTTTACAAAATACTCATTAGTATTACTCACATTGTATATCAGAGGAAACCAAGAATCCCTTAGTTTAAAGGATGGGTCCAGGAGTCTTATTGAGAATAAGGATCAGGCAAAGCCATGGCCCAAGTCTGAGTTCAATTCCGAAATACCAGTTCTAGATAATGTTTCCTTTAGCTGCCACCAGGCATTTTACTGCATAGGGCTGATTGTAAGAGTTCTGTAACCAGTATCAATCATATTAAGAAAATGTTCATCCTTAATGTATAAGCTCACTTTTGATTTTGAAGTTGCTGTGTCTTCTATCGTGACAGAGAATGGCAATAATAATGAGATTAATATTTGAAAAATGTTTCTTATTTTTCTACTCTTCAAAGCCAAAAGATGTAGGAAGTTAAATAATTTACCCAATATTGCATTTCCTCCAGTTGTTTTGAGGTACAATTAACAAATAAAAATTGTACATATTTTAGGTTTATAGCATTATTTGATGTATGTATACACTGTGAAATGATTATTATGATCAAGCTAATTAGAACATCCATCATCTCACATAGCTACCCTTTTTTGGTGGTGAGAACATTTAGATATACTTTTCTAGCAAATTTTAAGTATACAGAACATATTAACTATAGTCACCATGCTATACCTTACACCCCCAGAACTTACACATCTTATAACTGGAAGTTTAGATCCTTTGACCAATACTCTCCATTTCCCCCACCCCAAGCCCTTAGTAACTACCATTATACTCTGCTTCTCTGAGTTCTACTTTTTTAGGTTCTACATGTGAGTGAGACCCTGAAGTATTTGTCCTTCGATGTCTGGCTTGTTTCACTTAGCATAATGTGCTCCAGTTCGTCCATGTTGTCACAAGTTGCAGGATCTCCTTTTACATGGCTTAATACTATTTCATTATATATAACTATATCACATTTTCCCTGTCCAGTCATCCCTCAATGGACATTTAGGCTGCCATTGTGAATAATCCAGTGATGCCTGTTATTAGTGACTGGCTTCAGATGCTTTGGGTATTGGCACCAAAACTAAAACCAGTTCTCTGATGGTACATCTGATGCTTTTTTACCTGTTATCTTCCCTGGTGTCTCCCTGATATGCTTAGATGCACAACTTCAGGTGCATTTACCTTATTTGATAAAGCCTGCTGTCAAGCATTTCCTGAGCATAATTAAAATGGGGTATAAATATCTGCTTTTCCTTTTTGTCCCTAAAGGAGCTTTGATGAACCACCACAGTCCCTGGCCTGGGTTTGTCTCCTTCTATTTTGCATTATGTCAATAGTCAAAAATGTTTAAATATTTTGCTTGCTGATGTTTTGACAATGCTGTAGATCTACCATCAATCTTGTTGATGACAAAATTAACACAACCAAATTCTATTATAATCACTCTGACATAAAAAAAATTCGGGGATAATAACAGCTTCTTTCTGAAACTAATTTTTCCCTCTACTTCTGCAACTCAGTATTGAAGACAGGCATGTACCAATCTCTTTCGCTTGACATACCTTTTGCTTCTATTTTTCTTAAGTGACATTTTGATGACAAATGTGACTAATGTGATGCTAATACTTTTCATATTCAACTCATTTTTGCCTTTATATACTTAATGTAAGCAGAAAATTACTGTATTTGTATAGAAACAGTTCTATAGAATTGTCTGTGAAATATAGAGAATTACAATTTCAATTTGACTGAAAATGTCACCATTTGATTATTTCTGCTATCCTATCAATCATACTCTGGGATGTTACTTCAGGGTAAGAGAGAACAATGATGTTCTAAAAAAAACCTAGCAATTATACCTCAACCAAACCATGACGCCAGTCACATGTACCAGGGCTGTCTAACTACAGAAGAGACATGCCATTTATTCTCATGGGAAAGCAAATAATGTCAAGAAAATTATTGTTGAAAATACTAAAATGATTCTTGCTTCTCCTGTTTTTGTTTAACAAGTGCTTCCTGATGCACTAACAGATGTCTGCTTTTATGCAAAAGTACTTTTTCAGACTTTGTATTCTAAGAAATGCGAATATATGAAAATTATAGAAAAACATCTCTGTAATCTTGATGCTATGATACAATATTTTATGTTCATAAAGTTTTCTGATACTCTGCAACTGAATATGAAGTTTGAAGTGGAAGTTCAACTTTCCTGGGGATTTTTTATCTTTAGAAACAACTCTTCTAAAGCAACTCCATTTTGGAAAGTAGCACTTTAAAAAATATATATATATATAAAATAATGAGATGGTAAATTAATTAGAAAATTTATGTTCAAGGCATTACCAAAAAAATCCACTGTGCTCCTGATTTCTGTATTTGGTCATTTCGCTCTCAAGGAATACAAAATATTTCAAGAGAAAAAATATGAATTATAAAATGTGTAAGGAAATAATTTGTAGACTACCTTAGAAAGATGTCATTGCTGTTTTTAACATGCATGAGTGTTCTTTGAGGAGCACTTAATGGGGGCACTGGTCCTTGATTTGAACCTTGGAGAAGTGTGAAGGTATGGATGAAAGTCTACAGAATGTATAACAAGGGCTGACTAGAGAAAATTGGTTATTTAAACCATCTAATGACTGAAAAGCCATAAAAGAACATGCATATTATAAACAAAATTATGGTCATAAGAACTCTCTAATGTAAATAAGCAATGGAAAATTCATTTGATTTTGACTGTCTTTAATTCCAGCTTAAAGTAAATTGACATAATTCACAATGATATAATGGCCACCAATAAATAAACTGAAAATAATTATTTAGATTCTCTCATTTTAGCTAGTCACAACATTTTTCATATATAAGATAAAAAGGACACAAATTTTTTGCCATTCACTTTGCCTTTGTGAAAAGCATTCTTTGTGACACTTGAATCCTTTTGAATTCTAATTATATTAGGAGATTTTGCCAGTTTCCTTTTTAAGACTAGAAGTGTCTGGGGAACAAAGATTCTAGTGGCCCTCTGTACTGATGCTGCAGTCATGTTATAGCAGGCAACGTGGTGAAATGGGCTGCAGTGTATCTGTCACAAACACCCCTCACCATGACTGACACGACAGACAGACTTAGCTGACTTTACACTAATTAAAAAGAACAAAAACTAAGGGAGGTCAAGTCAAAGAGAATGTAAGCATTTCTAATACAGGGATAAATTATTAACAACAGCAAAAGGGTGTAAGAGGAAAACCTCATTTTAATAAATGAAGCCAGTCCTAAAAAAGGCTTTGTGTGAAATGCTGAGAATTAGTAAATGGATGCATATTTACTCTCTGAGAAGCTGTGAGAAAAAAATACCATCCAAGGGTTCCTCCCCGCTAACACAACTGTGGGGAAGCTGCAAAAGGAGGAGAGTTTAATGGATTCTGTAAATGAACCTGAGAACCATGAGAAGCCTCTGGGCCCTGGGACTGGTTCACTGGGGCTGCTGAAAGAAGGCAGCTTGAACAAGTTCATCTTCTCATGGTTCTGGCTACCAGAACATCAAGATGTCAGCAGAGCTGGTGCCTCTTGAGGTTTGTAAGAGGTTGTCTGTGCCATGGCTTCCTCCTGGCTTCCACTGGCTTGCTGGCCGTCTTTGGCAAGATTTAGATGAAAGTCTACAACACATGCAAAGCATTCAGCCAAATATGATGGCTGGAGACAAATAATTAGTTATTTTAAGCACCTAATAACTTAAAAATTTTGCTAAAATTAGGGTGTTAAGAGGGCTAGTTCCTTCTGGAAGCTCTAAGGGAAAATCCACTTCCTTGCATTTTCCAGTGTCTAGAGGCTACCAGCATTCATTGGCTTCTGGCTGCTTCCTCCACCATTGAAGCCAGCAGTCACATCCCTTGGATCTCAGCATCTGTCATCACAATTTCTTATCTTACCTTCCTGTCATCCTTCTCCCTTGAAAGGATTCTTATGATGACATGGGGCCATCTGTGTCATCGAGGACAGTGTCCCCAGCTCAAGATCTTTTACTTAATCACATCTTCAAAATCTCTTCTTGCCATGTAAAGTTACAACTTTATAGGCTGTGGGAATTAGCACCTGGACTTCTTGGGGGGTCATTATTCAAGGTAATGTCAGGGTGGTGCCAGGTACCAGCTGAAGTAAGCAGTAGTTGTCATTGTCCAGCTGGAGTCTTGAGAGTTTCCTTATCTCCCCCATCTGCTTTTACACCCACACTTTCACAAACTGTTGAAAAGTCAATGGTTTCATATATTTCATAATTTTCATGCTCCCTGTAGTAGCTTTGTTGATGCTCACCAATATCTATATTATCTTTCCTCCCAGGGTACATGGAAGGCTACACTTCCTGTGACTCTTGGATTCTTGCCAATGAACTGTGAATGAAATTGATCTTTATTTTTCTGAACCACAGCATTGTAAAAATCTAGAAGCATCCCCAGGTTCTCTTTCTTCTGCTGATGTGGCCAGGGACTGTAAAAGTCATTAAGATACTCTCAAACTGAGTCCCCAAAGAACAAGGGGACCACAACCTCCCACTTTCATTCTGTCCTTGCCTTATAAGTGTTTCAAGAAATTTGGAGTGTGCAAAAAATAACCTTTTCTGGAGGATTAAGTCACTGATATTTTGGGGCTCTTTGTTATTGCAGAATAAGCTTACCTATCCTGACTAATAAATTTCTCAAAATAATTTAAAAATTGACTAACTAATTCATGTCTTTTAAGTTGATATACAAAAGGTTTCATCCCAATTGGAAATAGTTGGGCAAGATGTAGTTTCTAGTATTTTGTCAGTATTGATGTTTTAATTTAAAATTGTTTCATCACTCTTTGTATTCATGGACTCTAAACATCATAGCAACTTGATATACCCTCATTTATCTAAAAAAAAATGCAAGAGTTAGCACTTCTTTAAAGACTTGTTATGTGTTTCCTCCATTTTACTGACCCATACTTTCATATTACTTGCTGCAGGGAACTGTAAGTAAAATACATTTTAAAGCTTTATATTATTCATAATGTGCCATGCTTTTCTATGACAAATTATTCATATAAAATGAAATGTCTTAAAATACATGACCATATATTTTAGGGATTTAGTTATTTTTATTATCACTAATATAGAAATGATCAAAACAGCTCAACTCTATTTAATATTTGAACAAATTTGTATTAAACATAAAAGTAACTAAAAGTAACATTTCATGGAAACACATCACAAAATAAGAATAGTGGGATTTTTAAATGTTCCAATAGCTCAAATATCGATGTATAAATATGGCTAACTACTGGAATTTCAAAATATTCAGCATCAATTTTATTTCTTTTCTCTTTTTAATGTAAATGCTTAAGCAATTGTTCAGTAAATAAGAATGTAGAGGTTAAAGTAATCTTGTTACAGCAGCATCATTGAACTCTTTATGTTTTTTAGTTAAATGCTGCAAATTTATCATTGAAAATTGTTTTGAATGATCTTTCGTTTGAAAGCTCAATTATGCCTCCTTTCATTTCTTAAAAATGCAAATAATAGGAATTCATCAAAAGTCGTACAAGAATGGGTTAACCCAAATCCCTTAGAAAATTCTCTCCATATTGCAGGAAAATATATTCACACTATTTTGGTGAATGCTGTGCCAGGCAATTACAGCCTTGGAAAGATGCCCTTACAAAAGGTCATTGCCTAGATTGGACTTTGAGAGGCAGTGGCACCTGGTAAATGTGGGGGTGAAAGCCTGATGGGAAAACCTCTGCTGAGATTCACTTCTGTCCCACCTGATTTGTAGAGGGCACAGTCTCCCTGTAGGAACACTGGTGTGGACAAAGGCTTTGAGAACCGCTCATTTTTTAGTCTTTGGTCAAATCTCTGTTTCAGTGTGATGAGTGGTTACCTTTTCTCCTCACTAATCTCTCTGACAGCATCAGTGACCTGAACTCACCTGTACTTTAACTACACAAACAGATGCTTTTGGTGCTGAGCTCACAAACTCTGCCTTCCATTAACTGGTTGTCTCCACCAAGAACTCAAACCAGACAGACATTCTCTCAAACTTACTACATTAAGCTGTTTGTTTATTTATCTTACCTCCTTACAATTCCCTGCCATTGTCCTTCTTTCTTTCCCCCCACTAGCCTTTCCTTCTTTCAGGCTGTTTCTTACCTAATAGTTGGAATGGTTTTGTAATCCATAGCATCTTATTGAGTGTAGTCTTCTTCCAATAAATTTATCAACTGTTTCCAAGATTATACTACTAAATGCATATTGAGTCATGCCACTCTACTCTTTAAAATTTTTAAAGAACTTCTTGCTATCTCTTTCACCAAAAAAAAGCATTCACATTATCTGATAAGACCACTTCAAAATGCATCTCCATTTCTCATCTCTTTTTCCTGACTTTTGACATCCCCCAATGTTCCACACTCCTGTTCTGTTTTCTTAGAGCAACTTCCCCATAAAAGTTCTTTCACTAAAAAATAACCTCAAAACTTATCTTAAATTTCCTCTTTTAAGGAATTCATCCTTGCCCGCCCACTATTCCTGTACTTTAGTGCAGCGTACGCATCCTTCCTATAAATGTCCACATCACTTGGTAGTCAACTGGACCATGGCATAGGCACTTATTAGGACATTTTTCTTTCTGTAAGACTGTGAGCTTTTGAGAGAGAGAACAGAAGTTCTTCTTATCATTTTCTTAGTGATAAAAGAATATTTGGCTCACGTGCAGTGTTGGAAAGAGTGAAATAATTAATCAAACAGAGACTTGTTGTAGATGTAATGCCCTCATGTGTCCTGTATACCAAGTTTCTCTGTTCTCATCAGAAAGGAAGGTTGAGTATATTTCGCAAAACATGATTATTTCAAGCAATTCTATATGGTTTTGCAGTTGAATTCTACCAATGCACACTATGAAATTTTTGATATCCCATAAAGTAAATTTTAGTAAATTGAGAGTTAAATTGTTACCCTTCTCTATGCTTTTTGGACTACAGACCCACTGATAAAAAAGGGAAGTTCTGAAGACTCATTTTCATGTCACAAGTGTTGTGCAAGAACTTAGGTGGAAGGGGGTGAAAAGCAAGCAGAAGGCAGAGGGATAAGGAGAGAGAGAATGTGAATGTATGTATGCTATAGGGCTTTTGTGCTTTCAACAGGAAATTGGTGTTCCCAGTCCTCTGTGCAGAGTAGCAGAGAGAATGCTGAACTCAATGCAATGGCTATCTTTGCACATTATCCCACAGTCTTAACAAAAAACTCTAGAGAAAGGCACTCTGTTAAGGGTGAGTTTCTCATATGCAGAGATTCTGGAACTTACAACTAAGTAGACACATAACAAAACAAGCATTAAATCGCTTCAAGACATAACTTTGCATATTATGTTTATGAGCTGAAGGAAGCTGTGAAACATTCCCAATGCTGTTGATTTTGGTCATTTTATTGCAGGCTTGAAAGTCCTTTAAAGACACATAAAATTTTCTATGACTCTCTTGGAGCATTCTAAACAATTTATTTCTCATGCCCTCTCTTGGCCACAGCAATAGGTTCCGAGTTTGAGGCACTGTTCTCTTGTGAGTCCCTAGCACATAGGTCTTACGGTGAGTGTAGGGGAGGCTTGAGCTCTGCGTGCAGATGTAGCGTTTACACCTCAGTGCATATGTTTTTGCCAGCTGCGTTTTCACTGAAGTATGAGAACCCAGCAATACTAAACTAAGAGATTTAAATATCATCATAATTATAATTCTCTGCTTGCTCAAGAGAATTATCTAAATTTTTGACTTACTTGAATCAAAATTTAAATTGTGAACTGTCACATTTCTCCAAAGGAAATCACCATCTATGCCTGAAGTTAAATATCTAGGATTATAGACAACATAGCATTAGGATAAAGGGTTTCTAAAGCCATCATTATATTGCAACAGGAGATAGGAAGAGAGGATGTAAGTTTTGTTTTCTTAGTAGTTCTATATCTCTTTGGACCCTGCTCCTATCAGTTGCATTGGTCTGAGTGTATCCTATATTGTTGGGTTGGTTAATAAATGATTTTGTTGTTCTCAGCATCATATCTTGTCCAAATGTTGCTAAGATAGAGCGAGGATGTGCCTTAAAATTTGTATCTTCTTAGAGAAGAAAAACAGTGTCAGTGCCAGAATATGCTGGGAGCTATCACCCGGAAATTAGATTTTCTGTAAGGCTCTGATGAGCTCATCAAATATTTAGCAGGTCCTCCACGAATGATTGTATCGAGGGATATGCCGCGCTCAGCACTTGCGCTGCGGTGATCAGGATGAAACTCAAGAACCGCCCTCCCATTTACTGCCGGTGTGAGTAGGTTTTTTGTCCTTTCGTTGAGAAAACGTTATTTATCAAATAACTATGTCCTCTGTATCTCCATGCCCATAGTCAGAATCAAATGCTGGCATTCTCTGTTTTAAATTGCTGTCTCCTAGAAAAGGCTGCACAGCTTGGGCCATGCTGATCCCCCTCTCTGGCCGCCGCGCAGCCGTGCACTTGAATAGATGGTTAGTTCTGTGGGCCAACAGCATCGCATCCCCTGTTCCGAGGGAAGCACTGTCATTGCAACAAGTTAGCTCGCTCTTCATTTCCCCCTAATGACGGGGTCCCCTATTCTTACCCCCCAAGGGAATGAATGGGCCTCAGAATAGGTCACCTCAAAATATGAGCTGAAGGAAGCTGTGAAACATTCCCAATGCTGTTGATTTTGGTCATTTTATTGCAGGCTTGAAAGTCCTTTAAAGACACATAAAATTTTCTATGACTCTCTTGGAGCATTCTAAACAATTTATTTCGCATGCCCTCTCTTGGCCACAGCAATAGGTTCCGAGTTTGAGGCACTGTTCTCTTGTGAGTCCCTAGCACATAGGTCTTACGTGAGTGTAGGGGAGGCTTGAGCTCTGCGTGCAGATGTAGCGTTTACACCTCAGTGCATATATTTTTTGCCACCCTGGCATTAGGATTAATTTGAGCCAAAGGCAATTGAGAAAACACAAAGAAGGGATGATCCCTCTGACCTCCCTCCATCTGCCCAGTAGCAAACTGTCACCCAGATTCCCCTTGTGAGCGTGTCCCCTCCTCTGTACTGGGGGTGGATAACAGTCCTGTCACTGAAGGTGCCAGGCACTGAGAAGTGTCTGCGCTGTCAGACCTTACCAGGTAGTCCTTAGCTTCCTTTCGTGTCCCCCATACACTTACCTTCCCACAGTTTGTGCTCTTGAAAGCCTCAACCCCTTTTCCTCTGTCTTGTCACTTTCCTATGAATTTATTGTTTTTCACTGACGAGCTATCAGTCCCAAGTTGTCCCTCTGAGTTGCTATCACTGGGTCTCTCCTTCATGTCTGTGTGGTGCACCTGTTACTGAAGACTTTCTCTCTTGTTAATCTTTTATCAGCCTAATTTGCAGAGCCCCAGTTGCAGAACCTCAGGGAGTACAAGAGAACCAATGGGGAAATTGTGGAATATAATTAAAATATTTTCTTGAACATATGAGTAGGAGATCATATAGACAATTTGAATTTTGAAGGAAGGTGGTGCTTCATCATCTCCATAAACAAAGCTTAGGAAACTTAGAAACTTTAGGATTACTGTACACTGAAGGCATAAGATGTGTAGCCCCATGAGGAATGCCTCTGCGACTGGAATTTGAAACTATAGGAATCCAGTGCTTTTTCATTCCTAGATGGAGACTATCTAGATCATCTCTTTAAAAGGGATGATTGTACTATCTGGTCACCATTATCACACTTGGCTCCTAGGGCTGGGGATGTAGCTCAGTGGTAGAGCATATGCTTTGCATGCATGAAGCCCCAGGTTCAATTCCTGGCATCTCCATAACCCTTCTACAGATGTTTAAGCTCTTCTTTAGAGAATTTGTTAAATATTATGAGTGTCTTCACAGTGGAGCATGTGACCGGGGCTGCACATTAACATAAACTGCAGATGACATCTCACTATGCTGAAAGAACAATTTGAAAAGCTAGTGATGTGATGATCATCTTTCCTTTCAATATTAATAATTTTTTTATTAATCCAAAATAAAAACCTAGCTTTCCCAAATCTTTTCTATCTGATTCATTTACATTACACCTGTCATCCTATTTCTTTTAATAAAACCATATAAATTGCTGGATAGAATCTTACCTGCTCTGCCATGGTCATGGTCCACATAAAGAATAAAACTGCAGCTTATATGCTTATAGCACTCCTTATTTCTATAATACATTATATTAATACATAAAAATTATATGTAAAATATAAAGTACATAATTTAATAATATTTTATAATACATATTGTATCCTTTTAGGAGTCACACAACGTTACATAAGATAACAGTGCCAGGCCTGCCTCATTAGCATCACACACTTTAATGCCATGTCCTAGTATCCTAGACAGTTACAGGATTTAAAGCTGCAGTGGAACCAATGGAAGTAAAGTGGACTCATTGAGATCAAGCATTTTATAGTTACCTTTGCCATACAATTTTGATGTCCATACATAAAGATGTATAGAGTCTGAGGTTCTAAAATAGCTCCTGTTTGTCTTTGGTGGAGAGGACCTTGACTCAGCCTTCGGGTGACCTGGCCAGTGAAACCTAGTGACCTTGGGCGCGTCAGCACGGGGAACTGAACACAGTGGATTTCTGCCTGCAGAGGAAGATCCTCCTCACAATTATGCAGATGTGTGTATTTATTTTTTACTCTCTACTGCGAAGTATTATTTTATCTTGAAGAAGGTTCTATCTTCTTCTGGTGAACCTTAGTGCCATGAATTCGAGTTTGTACGATAGAACGACAAAACAAGGAGATGTCTTCAGAGAGCCCTCTTTTTCTGCCTTATGGATCTATTTATTTGGTTGTACACTTTCATCCTAACATCTGTCAAGTTGTATTTACCACTTTAATGTGAACATAATTAAGATAACACCCATGATGCCAGCCAGGCTTTTGTCTCGAGTGATGTTCGGTGTGAGTGAGGCTGCCATTTCCCCGGTGCTGAACATCACCCTAAAGTTGGCAGTGATTGTCTTTACTTGTTTGCATTGTGAATAAAACCTGGGGATCAATTGTCAACACTTAATTTGCAAGGATAAATCTAAGACCTTCAGATCAAAGACATTTTCAATTATGTAATATAAGGTTGTACATGGATTCATATTTCAGAGGAAAATTAAAAACTCCCTTAACTTATTCACAATCTTTGAGAAGCCATTAAACCTGAGAAGAGAGCTAAGTAGTTTCTCTAATTACTAACATATATTACACATTTTATTGCTACATTTGAAATAGTATCTCTTCTTGGTATCTCTCAAAGTCAAAGGTCCTCTTCGTACATTAGGATGTTTGGAAAGGGGGCGAGAAAGATCACACACACAGGCTTGACCCCTGTCACTACCTGCCCAAAGCTGTGTGACAATCCCCACATTTTCTTGACAGCCTAAACTATACCCTTCTTTGTCTTTAAGCACTTAAGTGTGACTAAACTGTCAAGCTCTTGAACTGAAGTTAAATACCATTTCATTTTTTATATTCTGGAAAACGAGAGAACTGTTATAGAAGTAAAACCAGATACCATAAAACAAATAAATAAGTATTAGATGTTTTCTATGCCGTAGAATAAGAGAGGAAAATAAAATCGTACAACTAAGAACAGTGATAGCTGCAGAGTTTGCTCTATATCAGGTGATGCTCATAAGCTTCACTAATATTATCTCTGTGATTCTTTACACTGAGCTCATGAGATAGGCAGAATTTAGGTCCCACTTTAAAACTGAGGAAACTGTTGAAATGGGGTGTTGACCAATTGCTTCAGGTTTTTGGTCTAGCAAGGAGGACAGCATGAGTCAGTCTGGCCCCAACTATGAATGATTTTATAATGTTGAGAAATAAATTTGCTTATATGGGTCTCAATTCCTTTGCTCAGAAGGAGGTAGTGTTTCTGCCAAAGCAGAAAGAGTCTGGCCTTTCTTGCTGCTTGGATTCTATACCCAGGATTCCACCTACATGTCTGGGTGGGTCTCATGGCCACAGTGACCCTCAATAATTTTATTTCACAAAAAATGGAGATAATAATACTTACATACATTTAGGGGGATTTGAAAATTTAATGTATTTCACATGACTTTCAGCATTTCTGATACATTGACACTCAGAGTTCCTACTTTTTCCCTCTATCAAGTAACAGAAAGATGATATGCAAGAATCTCAAACTCTAAAACAGTGATTCCAAAACAAACCCATTTCTTGGAGAACTAAGGAGTGTAACTGATGAAAAAAAAATTAAGAACATGGAAATGGAAGTTAGTCCAAAGTCATTGCGTATTAAGTTATGAAAAGATTATAATAGAATTATTCACATTGGATTCAGAGTATGATAACAGTGCTTAGAGCTTGAAGAAGATAAAGAACTTAGAGATGGGAGAAATGTGGGAATGTTCAGGGAGCCAGGAAACAAGGCAGGTATTGGAGGCTGAACAGCCTTTTAAAGAGGCAGGAAAGTGCTCCCCATTCCTGAAGTGACGTGTACTGAGGGAGCCAGATGGCATGAGACATTAAGGGATGGGTGCTTCTCCATTCGATAGGAGCAGAGAATTAATAGTTATGATGCAGTCAGGAAGCCTGAACTTGCAATCAAAGCTGGGAGGCCTGTAAGATTCTAAGGAATTTGCTTTTCATCCTGGTGATAAAGGGTGTCAACCACTCAAGGTTAGACTTCATTGCCTGTTGCATTCTTTTCATTTCCTGTTCACCCCTTGATTCCTGTCACATTCAGCTCAGAATCGCTATCTCTGCCCACATTCCTAAGTGCACCTCCCCGAGATTCCTTCTATCAAAATCACACTTGGCTGCAATTCTCAGTTTTGTCTCCTCTCCTGACTCTGAGCTCCTCAAGAAGAGAAATAATCTCTTAACTGCATTTGTGTTATTTTATAATAAACTTTACATTTACAGTAGTTCTAGATTTACAGAAAAATTGAAATCATACAGGGTTCCTGTGTACCTCTGCACAGCTTTTCTTATTGACATTGTACATCAGTAAGGTATGTTATTAAAGTTAATGAACCGATACATAATTAACTAAGTCCACAGTTTATTTAGCTTATCCTAGTTTTCACCTAACACCCTATCTCTATTCCAGAATCCCATCCAGGATACAGCATTACATTTAGTTGTCGTCTTTCCTTAGCTTCTTCTTTAGAATAACTATTTCCCGGACTCTCCTTGTTTTTGATGACCTTGACCGTTTTGAGGTGGTGGTAAGTTGTAGGATATCCCTGTGTTGGAATTAGTCTGATGTAAACTTCTCAGGTGTAAACTTCTGTTATGCATTTTAGGAAAGGAAAGCAGAGGTAAAGTGCTATTTTCATTATATCATATCAAGTCTCTGTACTGTCAAAATACCTTATGTTTCTTAATTTTGACTTGATGACCTGGCTGTAGTTTTCCAAGTTCATGTACTGTCTGGTCCCCTCCCTCCATACTGCACTGTGCTCTTTGAGGAAATCACTGTGTGTGTGTAGCCCACACTTAATGCCAGGAAGGTAGGCTTCTCTTTCTGTCTGGTAAACAACCTATTTCATTATTTTGAATTCTTTGATATGGGAATTCTCCAGCATTTATTAATGTATTTGATCATTTATTACTTATTTATCAGTAAGTACTGATGGATAGTTGTTTTCTGCTTTGGGTTAAAACCTGTTGCTACTTTCTTGATTTTCTTGCTCCACTTGGTCCTATTTTGACTATGGGAGCTCTTTCACTGGGCTTCTGTGTCCCTTTGACACAATGTGTTGTGTTGACACAAATGTGTATTTGTGTGTGTTCAGCACTTGCTTACTTTCTGATACTATGAGATGTTGCAGCCTCATCTTGTAGATTTCCTGTCTCAATCCCAGGAGCCCTGGTTCCTTTATTTTGAGGCATGGTCTCAGAAACCAACATCTGGGAGATGGGCATGCTTATTCGTAGTGAGGCATCATTTCTCTGAGGTCATCTGGCCTGACTGAGCAAGGAATTATATGTATGGACACTAACCTATATATATGTGTGTGTATATATGTATGTATGTATATACTGTATATATGTATGTATATACTATATATGTACTGTATGTATGTATATGTATGTAACTAAATATAGAGATATTCATAATATCTATACTGATTCCCATATGTACCCATCTGTATCCATACTGAATGAAATGAGTCCATACTAATGTCTCCACTCTGATGCATCACTACCTGGATGATTCCTGCTTTCCCACCTTGCTTAGCTGTAAAGTCCTCCAACAGTAAGACATGTGGTTCCCAAGATCTACCATATATTTACTTAGATGTTCAGGACTAGTTGTTATAGCTGCATCAGAATTGTTAACCTGTATTCCCCACTGGGAACAGCTTTATCAACTAGAAAACTGCTCATGTGCAGTTCATGTTGCCTTTAGTCTCCCTGGTTCCACCTGCTGCCAAAGCTCCTTAGCTGAGCGCCTTTCCCCCTGCCCCTTGCACGAGAGTCTCATGCATTTGTAATACAGTTAGAATCTCTTGTCACAGTGGGAATTCCTTCCTCAGGTGTCCTAACTTCCTAATGATTTTCTAATTTTCATACTTTTTATTGTGAAGTTCTGCAGAGTTTGGCAAATGTATAACATCATTTACCTATTACCACAGTATCATACAGCATAGTATCAATTCCCTAAAAACCTCCTGTGCTCCACCTATTTGTCCTCCCCATTTCTCCACAGACTCCTGGTAACTAGTGATCTCTGTATAGTCTCTGATTTTTGCCCTTTATATGTTGCCATATAATTGGAATCACACAATATAAATCTCTTTCAGAATGTCCCATTTAATATATCAATATACATGGAATTCCTCCATGTTTCCCAAAGCTTCAGAGCATATGATGAATATTTGAATGACAGAAATACAGTACATTTGTGTATAGATCACATTTGCTTTTTATCTATAGTGAACATGAGGCGCTAGGAGGCACGTGGGTTCTTTATTCATTTATTTGTACTTGTTTGGTTTGTTGTAGCAGATGTTTAGTACTAGAGTCCAGGGCACCTATGACCCACGGGTATGGATTAGCGAGTCCGCCAATGTCCTGAGAGAACGTGCAGAATGTTTATGGACATACACAGACATGAATGGGGGCCGTGTCTTTACTTATTTTACAGTTTTCCTCCTCTAATTTCCATGCTGAAATCGCATGCAACTTGTATTTGATAGTCGCGATAACAAATTAAATGTTTATACTATCAAAAATCTATTGTTGAATTAAGAATTGCTGATACTGATCACTAGAAAGAACAGCTGCTCACGGTGATTTTAATCTGTTGCCTTAACTTTGATTGTAAATTCCTTGAAGTATCCCATAAAGGCTTAAGTACACTTAAAGAAATAAGTTTATCTTGAACAATGACATGAAAAAGTCACTAATAAGCACCCTTTAGTAAACCGCAAGTTATTTTCTGTTGCAATATCCAGAAATGTAAGCTTCAAAGTCTCCAGGAAATTGTGTCCTCGGGAGGGTGATCAGCAGAGTCCCAGCGTCACTCTCAGTAGCTGGTGCGTGATGGCTCAGGAGCCGCGGCACGTGAGGAGTGTGTCAGGGTGCCATGCTGAGCATAGGGCTTCCCAGTAAGCTCAAATTTCTGGAGGATGAGAAAGCTCTTCTGTGCCAAACCCGTTTGTCCTAACCTTAATTGAATTCCTCTTCTTTTATAGAATCACACAACTCTGTTCCCTAATCAACCATGTGCCTTTCTGTCGGTGAGGGAGCTGCCATGCATGCTGATGCTCCGTCAGAGGAGGCTGTCTGACAGATGCAGGGATGCACCCCACTGATGCTATGCGGACCTCCCCAGGAGGCCAGGACACTGTCAAGGCGACTCCTGGGTCCCTCCACGGGCTCTCAGTCTGCAGCCTGTCCTGGACACAGTGCCCCCGGACTCCCCTTACTTTCTGGCCCTTGAATATAAAGCCCCTTATTTCTGCAACTTGCAGTGACCTTTTCTTCCTGATCACACTCAGATTGATGTCCTGAGATTCAATAGCTTTCTTCAAGATAGTTGAGGATTTATTTATATATTTGTACACTGTTACATTTGTATATGTACTTACTTTACCTAAGAGCAGAAAAAAAGGTAAAGCTTGGGTTACATATTGATGGATTATTTTTCCTAGAATTTGCACTCACAGGTGAAAAAACTTAAAAATTCCAAAGATTTTACTTCATTTTATATGCAATGCAAACATTTTAAATGTAAAGCAATTATAGAAAAGTCATTAAATATTCTTACCTGATAGAGAGTAAACTCAAGAAGTGTATTTATGGTCATTTACAAAGTGAGTAAAGCCAAGTAATATACAGAAACTGGTATTATTATTAAGTTCACAATTTGTGACCAATTGAATTCATCTATTGCAGACTGTTTGCAAAACAGAAGGTTTAAACAATCAGTTTTCACTCTAATTCAGACACAGGCCTGGAAGAAACTTTTACTAACCATGCTTAATATTGATTTTGTCTTGAAATTTCTTTTATTTACACAAACAATGCTCAAAATCAAGATTTAAAAATACATGTTTCTATTGCTCAATCTGTACATTAAAGGAATGGTAATTGAAGTTGCTGCTTTGATTTCTACTTAGCAAATCTTGTGACCCCTAGGCAGGAACTGATAATCTTAGTCCCATCAACACATCAGGAAATAGACTTAATTTTCAGCTATCAAAGCTTCAGTAGAATCTGTAATGCGGGGCATGTATGGAATGTGATTTTCATGCGTTCTTTTGCCATTACATGGTGTCTGCCATTTTTTAGGCTGCCAGTCATAAGGATGCCACCTAGAATTCCTCATTGCTGTTATCACTCAATGCCCACCTCAGAAACAGCAATGGACAGGATGGAAGGTGAAGAAAGAATGCCTTTTCCAAAGTTAACGGGAGGATTATGTACTATTGTTATCAGTTTCCTTTGACCACGGACATGAACTTTTCCTTTACATGTGTGTCAGTCTGGGAAAGAGTTACCACATTTCAGTCGCAGGTGAACAGGAAGGTCCTCTGTACTCCTTCGCCTTCACGTGACTTCATGTGACACTTCTGTTAGGGTTGCTCTCAGGACCTTTAGAATAAAATACATTAAACTTTGTGATGTCCATGTATTTAAAGATTATTTAATGCCTCATTCAGAGATAATCTTCTGGACTACACATCTCTGAGGTCAGTGAATTTGCAAAGGTCCAGTTAGAAGCCATCATTGAGCAAGACGTTATTATGTCCAAAAGATTCTCTACTTCTCTAACATGCGAGGGTAACTTTTAAAAAAAAGCATTTGGAAAGTGGATCTTCTCTATTAATAATACATTATTAAAGTTGCTTCCGTGTACTATTAATTTTAAATCTCTTGAGACAGCAATTCCATTATAATGGTGTTTCTGATAGCTCTAAGTCTTCTCTAGGGATATCCAGTTAATATTCCAAATTACAGATTCTTTACATTTGAAGAAAATGCTATTTACTAACATCACTGGGAACTGACTTTTTAAACACTCTATCTACATTTACGAACAGTTTAGAAATTGATCTTTCAGTAGGGATGACACTTCCCTAAATAATCTGTCATGTGGAAAATTAAACATAAGTACATGCTTTCTCAATATATTATTACTCAATTCTCAGAGTAAGTAAGAAGACTAAGACAACTTTATATTCTCCCCTTAAGTAAACAGACTTACATGATTGACATGATCATCTTTCTCTTCTCTTGAAATAAAAATAACTTTTAGGTAACAGACTGCTTAAAATCCAAAGGCAGTAGAGTATTTCCCTGTTTTATCTTACATATGAAATGGAGCAAAAAGTAATTTGTCCAGGATAAAATGAATAACAAATATGGAGAATGTTAAAACTGCTACTCAGTTCCCTCATGTATTTTGCTTAGAAGCAAATATCAATGATTGCCATGTCTCCAAGAGAAAACTCAACTCATATATGGGTATGCTTTTTTAAATTTATTAATCATGATATTGCAATTCATTTTATACTCTTGCAATGTTTCAGTAAAGTATTACTTTATGGAGAGTAACATCTGCTAAAGTTTAAACTCCACTCATAATTTTTCTTTGGTTATATATCTTTCATACACCCTTGGACTCAAACTGAAGAAATAAAACAATTAAATTGTCATAGACTTTTCAATGTTTTACCAATGTGGCTGATTTCTTTGTGGTTGAATGAGTTGTGATGGGTATCACCTATCTTCCAATTTCTCTAAAGTTTCATTTATGTGAGCAGAAATCTGTAAGAAAAAAGACTCATTGGAAAAAATATTTTAAAGTATGGCTATAATTTTATGCACATAGAGTCCACATCAGATCTCATAGACTAACAGATACATACATTAGAGCATTACTGTGTATGTGGTACCTCTTTTCTGATTCTTTATATCCTAACAATGCTTCAAGCTCTAGGACAGATCTCTCTTTAACAGTGGTAGTAAATTCATCAAGCAACATAATAAAGCATTCAAGTGAAGGAGGGCTGGAGTCAGAATCCCACCTCTTCCATGGATAGATGGGACCTTAAGCCAGTTACTTATCTTTTGTGTATCTCTATTTCCTGTTATAGGAAATGATAGTATCTGTCTCATAAGGTTGTTGGGAGGATTCAGTGATTTAATAAATGTAAAATATTTTGAAGAGTGGGTGACATATAGTGTTTTATAATTATGGATTACTGCTATCTCACTTAACTTTATCAAAACCTTTGAGTTAGTTATTTTGCTTTTCCATTTTTTTGAGATAAAAATCTCCTGAGATTAAGCTATTTTAATTAACTTACCAAAGGTCACATATCTTGTAAGACTTGCATCCTGGATTCTCACCCAAACTGTATGATAAAAGTCCATGGCTTTTTTTCTGTGCTGTAATTTCTTTGTCCATATGTATTTTTCCTGACATCTTCACCTTTTGTTATCCTCATGTTTCTCCTAAAATGTCCAGCACTGATAAAGTTACAGTACAGTTCATAACTTCCTGTGTACTATTTTATAAATACCATTTTCCATATTTTATTCATCCAGATAGGTCAGAATCTCATCAGATCAGTGGTTTTCCCTTAGAGAACACAGCTCTTCCAGAGTCTGTGCCATGGTCCTAGGGGAGTAGGATTTCCTCAATACACAGCATTTTATTGGCACAAAGCTGGAACGATATGGCTTAAATATATATACAATTTTAATTATAAATTTCATTAGAAATTTCTTGAAATGTCGGCACATGTATTCAGCACAATTATGTTTTGCTTCAAAAGCCAGTTATTATACCATTCCTCAGAATTCTGGATGTTCTGGATGCACAGATTAAAGCTTGACTAGAAGATTCCTCAACAGCTGTACCAAGGGGTAAAGGCACATTGGGCCAAAAGTAAAAGTCTGTGGGTATTTTTACCTGTCCAGAAGGCATAGGCATGTGTAGTGATTTAACTGCACAGTACAAAGGGCCTTCAAAATCTGTGTTCTCTTTATCTGCCAAGTCAAAGTTTGTTTCGTAAAATAAGAGTTACTTGGAGTGATTCTGAATTATAAAATGGTAGTCTGCAAAGAATATTTTTATTCTAACCTCTAGTATAGTAAATGTGGAATATATTAATTCAGAGTAGTCTAGACTAAAATAAGCTTCCTTGAATTAGTGAGCTATGACCCTGAGTGAAAAAGGAGCATTTAACCTTGTCTCAGACAGCCCAATATTTATGATGTCATATTTTGCATAATACAGGCAATAAATCAAACATCATGGTGGGACTGAAGAGACATGTGTTAAAGACTTAGTAGCAGTACACTCTGACCTGACCCATTTCTTAAACTTTGGGCAGGTTTCAAAGTTCAACAGCAGTTATGAAGGACTGTGATGAGTACCAAGACGTGCTTGACACAGCCACTTAAGATACACTGTGATACCCACTTTTCTTCTCACAATTAAAAGGATATTACATTTATTTAAAATAATTTTAATGACTAGATTTAGCATTTGACTAGATCAATGTTTAATTTTAAGTTTGAAATAAATATGAACATTTAAATATTTTATAATTTTATTTGTCAATTATTTCTCAGGAAAGCTGTAGAAAAAAACCAACAATAAACAAAGGACTCTTAAAACACAACAATAAACAACCTGATTAAAAATGAGCCATAGACAAATGAAGTATCAACAGATACTCACCAGAAAGATACATAGGTGACAGATGAGCAAACAAGGAGATGCCCCACATCATATGTCATCTGGGAAATGCAAATTAGAACAGCAAGGAGATATCACTACACATGAACTAGAATGGCAAGAATCTGGAAGACTGGCAACATCTAATGCTGCAGGAAGATATGGAGCAAAAGGAACTCTCATTCACTGCCAGTGGGAAGATGAAGTGGCACAACCAGTTTTGAGACATTTGGAAGTTTATTATAAAATATTAGGACACCAAATATACTCTTACCATATTATCCAGCAATTGCACTCCTTTACATTGAACCAAAGGAGTTGAAAATTTATGTTCAGACAAAAACCTGCACATGGATGTGTATAGCAGCTTTATTCATAATTAGTACAACTTGGTAACAGTCAAGATGCCCTTCAGGAGGTGATGGATAAACCATGGTCCACCCAGAAGACGGAATGTTATTTATTGCAAGAGAGAAATGAGCCATCAAGCCATGAAAAGACATTCAGGACCTTAAATGCATATTATAAGTGAAAGAAGCCAATCTTTAAAGGTTGCATACTATATGATTCCAACTATTTGACATTTTGGAAAAGGCAAAACTATGGAGACAATAAAAGGATCAGTGACTGTCAGGGGTTGGGACAGTGGGGAGGAGAAAAGGGTGAATAGGTGAAGCACACAGTGGCTTTTTAGGTCAGGGAAAATGCTCTGCATGATACTGCAGTGGTCCTTACATGTTTGCCTGAACCCACAGAATGCACAGCACCAAGAGTGAACCCGAATGTACGCCATGGACTCTGGGCTATATGCGTGTCAGTAGGTTCGTCAGTTGTAACAAATGTGCCACTTTGGTCGGGATGTCGGTGATGGGGAGGCTGTGCATGTGCAGGGACAGGGAGCACATGGGAACTCTGTGTACCTTCCTTTTCATTTGCTGTAGACCTAACTATTCTCTAAAAACTTAGGTTTTTAATAAAAATGTGATTATTTAACAGGAGATAATTTATCTAATCTCATCTGTAGAGATAAGATTATAATTACAAGTGATACCCAGAGTTTGTTTCCTTTATTAATATTAATTTAAAAATTTTAAAAGTGTACAGGAATTTTAAATTACAACATAAATACAAAATGAAAAGTAAGTTTAAAAGATAATGGTGTGAAAACCAAGTGGGATAAGAAGAAAAAGTCTTGGACAAGGTATCAGAAAATATTAAAAACAGACCAAAAAGCAAAACCAAAAAGCATCTCTTGAGAGATAATTAAAGACCTTTAGCTCAGGGTGGCCATGGATATGCAGCAACACTCTTCCTCATTTATTCTCAAGGTCCTGGGCTGACGGGATAAGTAATTTTCATAGCTGGGTAACAGTAGCTGGAGATGACAGCATGATAAGGGATTTGGAAATGCCTGCATATTGTCCATAATTCTTTCCTTAAATTCCATGTGTTTCATTTAAGACAGAGGAATAAAAATCTGACTATCTTTCATTTATGTAAAATAAGAGAAGAACAACTTATTAATGAAATTTTCCAGTCACTTCCATCTTCTGAAATGTTTGAGAAATGAGCATGTGTTTCAGAATTCTCACTTTAGGACTGTTCACTCACAGGGTTTTACTTAAAATTAGATTTGGATTCCATCTGGTATTGCAGAGGTAAAAGATCTTCTCTTCAGCGGGAAGGGAAAACACATTGATCATATGCTTTTACCATGCTGGAGAGCAGAACGTCTTCCATTTTTATTAAGTAGAAACACAACGAACAGCATGATCAGGGCACGAACCACAGGACCTGGCAACTGCAGCCCCTCATGGATTTTGCAGTTCTTCTGCGACCTCTACCCACAAGGGTAAATGGTAGTGGAAAACGATCTAACTTTCCAATTGGTGCACCAGATACCCAGGACATGATATCCCAGGGGTGGTTGTGCCTCAAGGCCCATATGCTGTAGCATTTATTCTAACTCATCTTCCAACTTCTGGGGTAAGCATAGCAACTTGTTACTTGGGTCACATGAATGACTTGTCAGAGTTTTCCTCTGCCCTAGTTTTTCACAGAAGCAGAGAGACAAAACAGACAACAGAGAAAATGGAAAGGTCTAAAGAGGAAGTTACTATCCTTACCTCAGGATTACTAAATGGGAGGAAGAAATTACAATGCCTTGAAAAATAATAGTCACTTTGTAAGTGAAACCTTTTCATTGATCGATGGTCTAGTAGGAACCAGTGAGGTTCTATTTTAGTTTTTCTGATTAGTAAGTAGGAAGAGATTTCATTTGATTAACAGAAGAATGGTAGAGGGAAAATGTAATGGAGGAATTAAGAAAATGCACTTTGTGCATTCTGCTTTTTCTTCTGTTTTTATTACTAGATAGGTCATAAATCTACATGCTCATTCTATCAGAGTGAAGTTTATGTCACTCCTCTCAGTCTTAAGACAGCACTGATAGCAGATTTTGTTGACAGCGCTCCATAATAAGACATTTGTGGGGATAGGCATTTGTTTTCTCTCATTGGTATACAGCATGAACATTTAGAATATAGCCCTTATACGTATGGATGGCACACAGCCTTCTGGTGCCAGGTGAACTCTCAAAACAGTGGCTCTGGACAGGAAAGGTGCAGAATAGTGATGGTCAGCAGACCCGCAGCGATTGGGAACCTGTATCTACCGGATGTGACGGCTCTTGCAGCCAGATGCCTCCAGTTCTCCACATCCATTTGCCAGGCGTCAAGCAGCTATTTTTATTGCAACATTTGGCACTTTCCTCCTGTCTCTGCAGCTTTCCTTCCTCCCCAATCTTCTTTGTACCTTACTCACACTCCCCCTGTCCCCTTTAATTTGTCCTTGTCTTCTTCCCACACTGTAGATGCGAGTGTTCAGTGTAGACATCTACACTGAAAACTTCCGGTCCTTGGATCCTTCCAGTCATTTGCACTCCCACTTGAGGAAGAGCTCTCTGTGTCAGACGTGTCTAGCACGGACCTGCTCTTTGCCTCTGTCCTTCCCCACCCAAGCTGTACTCTTCTGGGGTCTGTCTTAGGACTGACAATGGCCCCTTCATCAAGCCAGTCATGTAAGCTGAAAACCCTGACATCATTGTGGACTCTTCCTCCTCATCTGTCACCCCTGAATTGATTTTTACAAAGTTTTCCTGCTTCTATATATTTCTGAGCATCATTTCCTATTCTCCAATCCTACTGCTCATGGCTAAAACCAATTCTTCTCAAATTAGACTTCTCTGATACCCCTGCCTCTAATACCATATATCCATAAGCACTGATATTTAAGTAATTTTTGTTAAAAATAAATTTACTCATACAGCCACATTTTCTGAAAGCTCTATTACATCCCATCTTTTTTGAGTTAAATTCCAGTGTCCTCAGTGGGATCTGTCTGGGGTCATTAACCATCTGCCCATGGCCAATGGTAATAGTTATCTATTGCTACATAAAAAAAATTATCCAAGCATCAGATGCAAACAACAGACTTTACTTCCCCATGGCTTATGCAGCAAGAATATGACACAGCTAAGATGGTATCTCTGCTTAGGGACAATTCAGGTGGTCCACCAACCTGTTTAGTCATCTTAATGTTTGACTAGTTTTTGGTGTTTGGCAGACCTCAGATCTGGGCATTTGTTTTCTCTCATTGGTATAAAGCATGAACATTTAGAATATAGTCCATATGCACTGGTTGTTGACCAGATCCCATTAGTTCCTTGCCATGGGGCCCCATTAAGGCTACTCACAGAATGGCAGCTTTCCCTCAGAGTTCAGGCCCCAAGGCAGAAAGCAAGGGCCAGCAGGACGGAGTGGCAGCATCTTGTAACCTATCCCAGGAATGGCATCCCGCTGCTTTGCTGTCTTCTGTTTGTCAGAGGGATCACGAGGCCCAGCCTGGTGAAGAGGAGATGGAAAGGCGTTGGTCCCAGCTGGGGGATCAGAGGTCCGTCCAACAGGCTGCACTCCATCTTCAGAACCTGGCAAAATCTGTTACTCTTCCATGTGCTGACATTTATATGTAGGTATTGAAATACACCCCACTATTTTCCTTGAAGCTGCTTTTGCACCTCTTGTTTCTTTTTTCTGAAACAATTTTCTTTCAAAAGACAGAACAACTTATATATATATGCCTTAGGTACAAACTGCTCTACGAGATCTTCCCTGAACTCTCATTGACTGTCTTCCATCCCCTTTGTGGTCCTCTATTATTGTGTGTGTCATACTATACTGAATTCGTTAGTTAATGAATATTCCATTGCACTTTGAGGTCCTTCAGAGCAGGGCCCTGTTATATTCAGGCCTCCTTAGATGAATATCAATAAATTATAAAATGAAATGAATGGTTTTATTTAACCACATTAACTACTATCATTTAACTGATTTATGATCTCCAGTTTGTGATGTATCACTGTTGTAATATTGTCCATTCTATGAAAATAAAACATATAAAAGTGAAATGATAAATTCAGTCAATCATTGATCACCACCTCCTGTTGATTGTGTTGATTGGGCAAAAAATATCTGTAAATTATGGTCTCTTCAAAGAACTCATAATTTAGTGGTGGAAGTATATGCTACAGTTAAAGCTGCAAACCTCAGCCTTATCACATTTAGTTACTTTTGTTCAGTCAGTCTCTTGATGTTTTTCAGCCTTATAATAACAATATTGACACCTACTTCAGATAGTTACTATAAGCATTGATTTTTATCCTCTCCTCAACATAATATTCTTTGGTGTTATTTTAGATGATAAAAATGTACCATTTAGCTCAAAAAATGACAAACATTTTCTAGGTAATTTCTGTTTATAATAATGATTTTAAAATTATAAGACTTCTCAGAGACAAATGATTGAGTATGTAATCATTTAGTTAATGATTTATTTCTAGAATCAATGACCTTGATAATGAAAAAGTAAGGTCATAAAGAGGAAACTGATGTGATGGGAGGTTTTAGAGGGTGTAGTAAGCCTTAATATCTTTATTTTACACAGTCAGAGACAAGAAATAACAACTTAAACTGGTGGAAGAAGACAGAAGATTAAGCATATAATTTAAAAACTATCAATAGAACAGTGTCATAAGACACTCCTGCTTGGAGGGCAGGAGTGAGGGGAGGTAGAAGGTAATTTAAATCAGCCAGATTCTCATCTTTCAGTGACAATCAGCAGCAGATAGTGTACAAAGTTAGCAAATAAATGATCTGTAAGGTATGGGTAAGTCATGAAAGTTGCTACCTAGAATCACCAAACCTCAAAAACATTATAGGCAAAAGCAATAAAGAGGTACAAACTATAAAACAAATATATATATGGATATAAATGATATAAAATAAATACAATTATAATATAAGTCACAGGAATTAAGAGTACAGCATAGGGAATATAGTCAATAATCTTACAATATCTTTATAAGGTGACAATCACACTTTTCATGGTGAGCATTTATAAGGTATATAATTGCTGAATGAGTATGTTGCATGCCTGAAAATATAACACTGTTTATCAACTATACTTCAAACAAAAACAAAGACCCCACTACACCTAGAAGTCTCTGCAGACAGAATTGAGGGAGCTAAAGGATAGAGCACATGGCTGTGCTGTTCATGCTAGACTTTTTAATGTTTTATAAATGTTTTAATACTCTAAAAAAATGAATAAAACATATTTTAGCACACCTCATTGTCCAAAATTGACCTAAATGTCTAAAGTATAATATTTCTCTCCACTTACTTGGGGTAGAAAAAAGTTGAGCCATTTTCTCAGAAGATGTAAAAACAAATATTCTTCAAGATAAGTATTTTTTATCTGCATATAATGACATCAGTTAAGAAAAAAAATCTGAGTGACTTGAAATCAGGAAGAATTATGGCTTTGAGAACAGTGTTGTGTGGTGGGCAGAGTTCATATTTGCAAGACAGATAGAGTTTACGCCATATTATTTGCCAATTGAAGTATGTGATTACCAGTTACTTAACCTTTCTAAGCTCATTTACATGTGTAGATTGTAGTTAATAGATACCTAGCAGGGTCCTGTACAAATTAACTGTGATAGTTTAAATAAAGTGTCTTATGCAATAATCATTTGCAAAACATCAGTTTTCTGGTGTTCTGGCTTTACTGATTGCTTGAGAGAAGGTGAACCGGATCGGCTGTAATGTGAGCTGGTGCAGCTGGAAGATGTCCGCTCTGGGGATAGCCACAGTCACTGGCTCTTTGATGGCTTGGATCATCCACATTTTTCATCCTTATTTAATATGAAATTCTCTCAAAATTTAATAATGATTTTAACTAGGTCACCCTCACAGATACACTGTTCCTCTTTTAATTTTATATCTATTTCCCCACTGACCAGTTGGAATTCTTTAGGGTATGCGATGCAGATGAGAGACTAGTGAATTATCCTTACCACAATCAGATCCATCCTCATCACCTTCCCGTAGTGCCACTCTACTTAAGTGTTAACATCCCTGTCAATGTAAATGAACAACATGGTTAATGTAAATGAACTTGCTTAGGAAAAATTTACTCCTTTGAAGATAAGAATCACTTTTTAGCACAGTTGCCATAAAACATTTGTGTGGCTAATACTCATTTATTTACCATGTTATTCTATGTCACTCAACAAAAAATATACAAATATATATATATACATTTCCATGATGATTAGGATGACTTTTGCAAACTCTCAGTGGTCAAGAACTTAACAGAGTTGCTGTGATTAGGAAATAGGCATCCTAAGTCTTTTTTTTTTGGTTGCATATATTGACCAAATATATTCCTATACCTGGGCTGAATAATCATATGAAAACAGTTTTTAAAAAATACTTGGGAATTACAATTCTTTGTGGTTTAGTCATACCAAAAATCCTTCCCATATCATAAATTTATAATTTCCTGAAAGAGATACTCTTTCACATCATTTAGTGGGATAATCTGAGATACATTAAATGTAAGATTTATTATGTACATAGAACTTGGAAGAAATTCCAAATATTATTGCCATTGTAAAAAATAATTTTTACCAAACTCTTTTATTAGTATTTTATCAACTTATAATTAATGCAATTGTTTAATTATCTGCTCTGTTGAAGTGCTAAGGCCTCAATATTGTGTGTTCACCTTTGGCACCCCATTACACTCCATTCCACAACTGTCCACTTCATTTCGCAACATTCCACAATGTTATTTTGGGTTCCATTCCTACAAAGAAGGCTCGATTCACTTCCAACCCATTAAGGACTGTCTATTGCATCACATCACATGCCATTCCACTCCATTCTCGAAGATTCTACTCCATTCCACAGCATTCCACCTCGTTCAATTGCATTCCATGCTCTGAAAAAAAGGTTCATTCTTTTCCAAGCCGATGAGGAACACTCTACTGCGGAACTTTACTCACGATGACAGTCCTTTTACCAACATTGTACTCCATTCCTGAACATCTCACCGTGTTCTGTGGAGTTCCATTCAATCAAAGAGAGCTCATTTGCGTCGACACCACTCAGGAACTCTATATGGTGTCACATTACATACGCTTCTGCACCAAATCTACAAAATTGCAGTTAACTCCACAAAATTCCATTGCGTTCTACAGCGTTCCATTCTGTCAAAGAAGGATCCATTCATTTCCTAAAAAATCTCTAACTCTCTATTGCATCACACTGTACCCCATTCCACTTCATTCCACATCATTTTCCTCCATTCCCCAATATTTCAGCACATTTCTTTGCTTTACATTCTCGCAAAGGAGGCACCATTCGCTTTCAAACCACACTGGAGACCTTTGTTATGTCACATCACAGCCGATTCCACTCCATTCCACAACATTGCCCTACATTCCACGACATTCCACCACATTCTATTGCGTTCCATTCTGCAAGAGAATGCTCCATTTGCTTCGAAACAATTCACGAACTTCATATTGTGTCACTTCACATGCCAATCCTCTCCATTCCACAAGATTCTACTCCATTTCCCAACATACCGACAAGTTCTACTGAGTTCCATTGTGACCAAGTAGGCATCATTCTTCTCCAAACAACGCAGGAAATCTCGATTGCATCACATTCCACCACGTTCCACTCAATACCACTGCATGGCACTCCATTGTGCAGCATTCCACCACATTCCCTTGCATTCCATTGTGTAAAAGAAGGCCCCATAGCTTCCAAAACACTCAGGAGCATCCTATTGCGTCAGGACACATGGCTGTGCACATGGTTCCTCAAGGTTTGACTGCATTCCAAGCATTCCACAGCATTCCATTTATGTCCACTGTTACAAAGAGAGCACCGTTCTCTAAAAAACTCTCAGGAACCCTCTTTTGCATCACATTACACCCCATTACACTGCATTTCACAACCTTCCACTCTATTCTGAAACATTCCACCGCATTCTATTACATTCCGTTCAATCAAGCAAGGCTGAATTCGCTTCCAGTTCACAACAGAACTCTTTATTGTGTCACATTAGAACCGATTCAACTTCATTCCACAACATTGCACTCCATTCCACAACATACCACCGTTTTCTATCCCGTTCCATTCTGCAAGAGAAGGCTCCACTCTTTTCCCAAACAATCAGAAACCATCCATTAAATCACATGGCACCCCATTACACTCCATTCCAAAACTATCCACTTCATTTCACAACGTTCCACAATCTTATTTTGCGTTCCATTACTACAAAGAAGGCTCGATTCACTTCCAACCCATTAAGGACTGTCTATTGCATCACATCACATGCCATTCCAGTCCATTCTCTAAGATTCTACTCAATTCCACAGCATTCCACAGCGTTCTATTGCATTCCATTCTCTGGAAAAAAAGCTCCACTCCTTTCCAAGCTGATGAGGAACACTCTCCTGCGGAACTTTACCCATGATTACAGTCCATTTTACAACATTGTACTCCTTTCCTGAACATCTCACCGTGTTCTGTTCAGTTCCATTCAATCAAAGAGAGCTCATTTGCGTCGACACCACTCAGGAACTCTATATGTTGTCACTTTACATACGCTTCTACACCAAATCTACAAAATTGCACTTAACTCCACAAAATTCCATTACATTCTACAGCGTTCCATCTGTCAAAGAAGGATCCATTCATTTTATAAACAACCTCTCACTCTCTATTGCGTCACAGTTTACCCCATTCCACTCCATTCCACAACATTTTCCTCCATTCCCCAATATTCCAGCACATTCCTTTGCTGTACTTTTTCACAAAGGAGGCACCATTCGCTTTCAAACCAGACTGGAGACCTTTTTTCTGTCACATTACAGCCGATTCCACTCCATTCCACAACATTTTCCTCCATTCCCCAATATTCCAGCACATTACTTTGCGTTACATTCTGGCAAAGGAAGCACCATTTGGTTTCAAAACACCCTGGTGAACTTTATTATGTCACATTACAGCCGATTCCACACCATTGCACAACATTGCCCTTCATTCCACGACATTTCACCCCGTTCTAGTGCGTTTCATTCTGCCATAGAATGCTCCATTTGCTTCGAAACATTTCAGGAACTTCATATTGTGTCACTTCACATGCCAATGCTCTCCATTCCACAAGATTCTACTCCATTCCCGAACATTCCAACATATTCTACTGAGTTCCATTGTGACCAAGTACGTACCATTCTTCTTCAAACAGCACAGGAACTCTCTGTTGTGTCACATTCCACCACGTTCCACTCAATACCACTGCATGGCACTCCATTGTGCAACATTCCGCCACATTCCCTTGCATTCAATTATGTAAAGGAAGGCTCCGTAGCTTGCAAACCACTCAGGAACAGCCTATTGCGTCAGGTCACATGCCGGTTCACACGATTCCTCAAGGTTTGACCTCATTCCAGACATTCCACTGCACTCCATTTCAATACATTGTTACAAAGGGAGCACCGTTCTCTAAATAACTGTAAGGAACACTCTATTGCATCACATTACACCCCATTACACTCCATTTCACAACCTTCCACTTTATTCCACAACATACCCTCACGTTCTATTACGATCCTTTCCATCAAGCAAGACTGCACTCGCTTCCAGTTCGCAACAGAACCCTTTATTGCTTCACATTAGAACCGATTTAACTTCACTCCACAACATTGCAATCCATCCCACAACAATCCACAGTGTCCTATCACGATCGATTCTTCAAAAGAAGGCTGCGCTCCTTTCCCAAAGGATCAGAAACAGTATAATAAGTCACACGGATCCACTAATTTACTAAACAATCTCTAACTCTCTATTGCGTCGCTGTGTACCCCATTCCACTCCATTCCACATTTTCCTCCCTTCCCCAATATTACAGCACATTCCTTTGCTTTACATTCTCGCAAAGGAGGCATCATTCGCTTTCAAACCACAATGGAGACCTTTATTATCTCACATTTCAGCCGATTCCACTCCATTGCACAACAGTGCCCTTCATTCCACGACATTCCACCATGTTCTATTGCTTTCCCTTCTGCCAAAGAATGCTCCATTTGCTTTGAAACAATTCATGAACTTCATATTGTGTCACTTCACATGCCAATCCTCTCCATTCCACAAGATTCTACTCCATTCCCCAACATTCCGACCAGTTCTACTACTGAGTTCCATTGTGACCGAGTAGGCACCATTCTTCTCCAAAGAAAGCAGGAAATCTCTGTTGCATCACATTCCACCACCTTCCACTCAATACCGCTGCATGGCACTCCATTCTGCAACATTCCGCCACATTCCCTTGCATTCCATTATGTAAAAGAAAGCCCCATAGCTTCCAAACCACTCAGGAACAGCCTATTGCGTCAGGTCACATGCCTGTGCACACGATTCCTGAAGGTTTGACTGCATTCCAAACAGACCACTGCTTTCCATTTCAGTCCATTGTTACAAAGAGAGCACCATTCTGTAAATAACTCTCAGGAACCCTCTATTGCATCACATTACACCCCAAAACACTCCATTTCACAAACTTCCACTCTATTCCACAATATTCCCTCGCGTTCTATTACATTCCTTTCCATCAAGCAAGGCTGCATTCGCATCCATTTCACAACAGAACCCTTTACTGCATCACATTAGAACCGATTCAACTTCACTCCACAACATTGCACTCCATCCCACAATACTCCACCGTGTTCTGTCGCATACGATTCTGCAAAAGAAGGCTCCACTCTTTTCCCAAAGAATCAGAAACCGCCTATTAAGTCACATGACAACCCTTTACACTCCATTCCAAAACATTCCATTTCGTTTCGCGACATTCCACAATGTTATTTTGCGTTCCATTCCTACAGAGAAGGCTGGATTCACATACAACCTATTAAGGACTGTCTATTGCATCACATCACATTCCATTCCAGTCCATTCCCCAAGATTCTACTCCGTTACACAACATTCCACCGTGTTCAATTACATTCCATTCTCTGAACAAAAGCTCCATTCCTATCCAAACCGATGAGGAACACTCTACTGCAGAACTTTACCCACGATTCCAGTCCATTTTACAACATTGCACTCCATTCCTGAACATCTCACCGTGTTCTGTGGAGATCCATTCAATCAAAGAGAGCTCATTTGCGTCGACACCAGTCTGGAACTCTATATGTTGTCACATTACATACGCTTCTACACCATATCTACAAAATTGGTCATAACTCCACAAAATTACATTACGTTGTAAAGCATTCCATTCTCTCAAAGAAGGATCCATTCATTTCCTAAACAATCTCAAACTCTCTATTGCTTCACAGTGTACCCCATTTCACTCAATTCCACAATATTTTCCTCCATTCCCCAATATTCCAACACATTCCTTTGCATTGCATTCTGGCAAAGGAGGCACCATTCGCTTTCAAACCACACTGGAGACCTTTATTATGTCACATTACAGCCAATTCCACTCCATTCCACAACATTGCCCTTCATTTCACGACATTCCACCACCTTCTATTGTGTTCCATTCTGCCAAAGAATGCGCCATTTGCTTCGAAACAATTCACAAACTTCATATTTTGTCACTTCACATGACAATCCTCTCCATTCCACAAGATTCTACTCCATTCCCCAACATTCCAACAAGTTCTACTTAGTTCCATTGTGATCAAGTGGGCACCATTCTTCTCCAAACAATGCAGGAACTCTCTGTTGGGTCACATTCCACCACGTTCCACTCAATACCACTGCATGGCACTCCATTGTGCAACATTCCGCCACATTCCCTTGCATTCCATTGTGTAAAAGAAGGCCCCATAGCTTCCAAACCACTCAGGAGCTGCCTATTGCATCAGCACACGTGCCTGTGCACACGATTCCTCAAGGTTTGACTGCATTCCAAGCATTCCACTGCATTCCATTTCAGTCGATTGTTACAAAGAGAGCACCGTTCTCTAAAAAACTCTCAAGAACCCTCTTTTGCATCACATTACACCCCATTACACTCCATTTCACAACCTTCCACTCTATTCCACAACATTCCACCACGTTCTATTTCATTCCGTTCCATCAAGCAAGGCTGCATTCGCTTCCAGTTCACAAGAGAACCCTTTATTGCATCACATTAGAACCGATTCAACTACATTCCACAACATTGCACTCCGTCCCTCAACACTCCACCGCGTTCCATCGCATTCGAGTCTGCAAAAGAAGTCTACAATCCTTTCCCAGAGAATCAGAAACCATCTACTAAGTCACATAGCACCCCATTACACTCAATTCCAAAACTTTCCACTTCATTTTGCAACATTCCACAATGTTATGTTGTGTTCCATTCCTACAAAGAAGGCTCGATTCACTTCCAACCCATTAAGGACTGTCTATTGCATCACATCACATGCCATTCCAGTCCATTCTCCAAGATTCTACTCCATTCCACAACATTCCACCGTGTTCTATTGCATTCCATTCTGCAAAAAATAAAGATCCATTCCTTTCCAAACCAATGAGGAACACTCTACTGCGGAAATTTACCCACGATTCCAGTCCATTTTACAACATTGCACTCCATTCCTGAACATCTCACCTTGTTCTGTGGAGTTCCATTCAATCCAAGAGAGCTCTTTTGCGTCGACTCTACACAGGAACTCTACATGTTTTCAAATTATATATGCTTCTACACCATATCTACAAAATTGCAGTTAACTCCACAAAATTCCACTACGTTCTACAGTGTTCTATTCTGTCAAAGAAGGATCCATTCATTTCCTAAACAATCTCTAACTCTCTATTGCATCACGGTGTACCCCATTTCACTCCATTCCACAACATTTTCCTCCATTCACCAATCTTCCAGCACATTCCTTTGCTTTTCATTCTAGTAAAGGAGGCACCATTCACTTTCAAACCACACTGGAGACCTTTATTATGTCACATTAAAGCCGATTCCACTCCATTCCATAACATTGCCCTTCATTCCACGACATTCCACCACGTTCTACTGCGTTCCACTCTGCCAAAGAATGCTCCATTTGCTTCGAAACAATTCACGAACTTCATATTGTGTCACTTCACATGCCAATCCTCTCCATTCTACAAGATTCTACTCCCTTCCCCAACATTCCAACAAGTTCTACTGAGTTCCATTGTGACCAAGTAGGCACCATTCTTCTCGAAACAAAGCAGGAACTCCCTGTTGTGTCACACTCCACCACTTTCCACACAATATCAATGCATGGAACTCCAATGTGCAACATTCTGCCACTTTCCCTTGCATTCCATTATGTAAAAGAAGGCCCCATAGCTTCCAAGCCACTCAGGAGCAGTGTATTGGGTCAGGTCACATGCCTATGCACACGATTCCTCAAGGGTTGACTGCATTCCAAATATTCCAGTGCATTCCATTTCAGTCCATTACTACAAAGAGAGCACCATTCTCTAAAAAACACTCAGGAACCCTCTATTGCATCACATTACACCCCATTACACTCCATTTCACAACCTTACACTCTATTCCGCAACATTCCACCGTGTTCTATTACGTTCCGTTAAATCAAGCAAGGCTGCATTCGCTTCCAGTTCACAACAGAACCCTTTAGTGCGTCACATTAGAACCGATTCAACTTCACTCCACAATAGTGCACTCCATCCCACAACACTCCACCGTGTTCTGTCGTGTTTGATTCTTCAAAAGTAGGCTCCACTCTTTTCCCAAAGAATCAGAAACCGTCTATTAAGTCACATGGCACCCCGTTACACTCCATTCCAAAATTTCCACTTCATTTCGCAACATTCCACAATGTTATTTTGCGTTCCATTCCAAAAATGAAGGATTGATTCACTTCCAACCCATTAAGGACTGTCTATTGCATCACATCACATGCCATTCCAGTCCATTCTATAAGATTCGACTCCATTCCACAACATTCCACCACATTCTATTGCATTCCATTCTCTGAAATAAAGCTCCATTCCTTTCCAAACCGATGAGGAACACTCTACTGTGGAACTTTACCCTCGACTTCTGTCCATTTTGCAACATTGTAAATTATTCATGAACATCTCACCGTGTTCCGTGGTGTTCCATTCAATCAAAGAGCGCTCATTTGCGTCAACACCACTCAGGAACTCTATATGTTATCACATTACATTGGCTTCTACACCAAATCTCCAAAATTGCACTTAATTCCACAAAATTCCATTACGTTCTACAGCGTTCCATTCTGCGAAAGAAGAATCCATTCATTTCCTAAACAATCTCTAACTCTCTATTGCGTCACAGTGTACCCCATTCCACTCCATTCCAAAATAATTTCCTCAATTCCCCAATATTCCAGCACATTCCTCTGCTTTACATTCTGGCAAAGACGGCACCATTCGCTTTCAAACCACACTGGAGACCTTATTATGTCACATTACAGCCGATTCCACTCCATTCCACAATATTGCCCTTCATTCCACGACATTCCACCACGTTCTATTGTGTTCCATTCTGCCAAAGAATGCTCCATTTGCTTCGAAACAATTCACAGACTTCATATTGTGTCACCTCACATGCCAATCCTCTCCATTCCACAAGATGCTACTCAATTCCACAACATTCCAACAAGTTCTACTGAGTTCCATTGTGACCAAGTAGGCACCATTCTTCTCCAAACAATGCAGGAACTCTCTGTTGCGTCACATTCCACCACGTTCCACACAATACCACTGCATGGCACTTCATTGTGCAACATTCCGAAACATTCCCTTGCATTCCATTATGGAAAAGAAGACTCCATAGCTTCCAAACCACTAAGGAACAGCCTATTGCATCAAGTCACATGCCTGTGCACATGATTCCTCAAGTTTGACTGTATTGCAAACATTCCACTGCGTTCCATTGCAGTCCATTGTTACAAAGAGAGCACCGTTCTCTAAAAAACTCTAAGGAACCCTCTATTGCATCACATTACACCCCATTACACTCCATTTCACAACCTTCTACTCTATTCCACAACATTCCACCGCGTTCTATTACGTTCCATTCCATAAAGCAAGGCTGCATTCGCTTCCAGTTCACAACAGAATCCTTTATTGCGTCACTTTAGAACCGATTCAACCTCACTCCACAACATTGCACTCCATGCCACAACACTCCACCGTGTTCTATCGCTTTCGATTCTGCAAAAGAGAGCTCCATTCCTTTCCCAAAGTGTCAGAAACTGTCTATTAAGTCCCATGGCACCCGATTACACTCCATTCCAAAACTTTCCACTTCATTTCGCAATGTTCCACAATGTTATTTTGCGTTGCATTCCTACAAAGAAGGCTCGAGTCACTTCCAACCCATTAAGGACAGTCTACTGCATCACATCACATGCCATTCCAGTCCATTCTCCAAGATTATACTCCATTCCACAACATTCCACCACAATCTATTGCATTCCATTCTCTGAAAACAAGCTCCATTCCTTTCCAAACCGATGAGGAACACTCTACTGTGGAACTTTACCCACTACTCCAGTCCATTTTACAACATTGTACTCCATTCCTGAACATCTCACCGTGTTCTGTGGAGTTCCATTTAATCAAAGGGAGCTTATTTGTGTCGACACCACTCTATATGTTGTCACATTACATACGCTTCTACACCAAATCTCCAAAATTACACTTAACTCCACAAAATTCCATTACGTTCTACAGCGTTCCATTCTGTCAAAGAAGGATCCATTCATTTCCTAAACAATCTCTAACTCTCTATTGCGTCACAGTGTACCCCATTCCACTCCATTCCACAACATATTCCTCCATTCCCCAATATTCGGGCTCATACCTTTGCTTTACATTCCCACAAAGGTGGCACCTTTCAACCACACTGGAGACCTTATTATGTCACATTACAGACAATTCCACTCCATTCCACGACATTGCCCTTCATTCCACAACATTCCACCAGTTCTATTGCGTTCCATTTTGCCAAAGAATGCTACATTTGCTAGAAAACAATTCACGAACTTCATATTGTGTCACCTCACATGCCAATCCTCTCCATTCCACAAGATTCTACTCCATTCCCCAACATTCCAACAAGTTCTACTGAGTTCCATTGCGACCAAGTATTCACCATTCTTCTCCAAACAACGCAGGAATTCTCTGTTGCGTCACATTCCACCACATCCCTCTCAATACCACTGCATGGCACTCCATTGTGCAACATTCCCCCACATTCCCTTGCATTCCATTATGTAAAAGAAGGCCCCATAGCATCCAAGCCACTCAGGAACAAACTATTGCGTCAGGTCACATGCCTGTGCACATGATTCCTCAAGGTTTGACTGCATTCCAAACATTCCACTGCATTGCATTGCAGTCCATTGTTTAAAAGAGAGCACTGTTCTCTAAAAAACTCTCAGGAAGCCTCTATTGCATCACATTACACCCCATTACACGCCATTTCACCACCTTCCACTCTATTCCACAACATTCCACCGCATTCTATTACGTTCCATTCCATCAAGCAAGGCTGCATTCGCTTCCAGTTCACAACAGAACCCTTTATTGCGACACTTTAGAACCGATTCAACCTCACTCCACAACATTGCACTCCATCCCACAACACACCACACTGTTCTATTGCGTTTGATTCTCCAAAAGAAGGCTCCACTCTTTTCCCAAAAAATCAGAAACCGTCTATTGTCATATGGCACCTCATTCCACTCCATTCCAAAACTTTCCACTTCATTTCGAAGCATTCCACAATGTTATTTTGCGTTCCATTCTTACAAAGAAGGCTCGATTCACTTCCAACCCATTAAGGACTGTCTATTGCATCACATCACATGCCATTCCAGTCCATTCTCCACGATTCTACTGCATTCCACAACATTCCACCGTGATCTATTGCATTCCATCTTCTGAAAACAAGCTCCATTCCTTTCCAAGCCGATGAGGAACACTCTACTGTAGAACTTTACCCACTACTACCTACAGTCCATTTAACAACATTGTACTCCATTCCTGAACATCTCAACGTGTTCTGTGGAGTTCCATTTAATCAAAGGGAGCTTATTTGTGTTGACACCACTCAGGAACTATATATGTTGTCACATTACATACGCTTCTACACCAAATCTACAAAATTGCACTTAACTCCACAAAATTTCATTACATTCTACAGGGTTCTATTCTGTGAAAGAAGGACCCATTTATTTCCTAAACAATCTCTAACTCTCTATTGCGTCACAGTGTACCCCATTCCATTCCATTCCACAACATATTCCTCCATTCCCCAATAATTGGGCTCATTCCTTTGCTTTACAGTCTCACAAAGGTGGCACCATTCGCTTTCAAACCACACTGGAGAACTTATTATGTCACATTACAGCCGATTCCACTCCATTCCACAACATTGCCCTTCATTCCACGACATTCCACCACGTTCTATTGCGTTCCATTCTGCCAAAGAATGCTCCATTTTCTTCGAAACAATTCACGAACTTCATATTGTGTCACCTCACATGCCAATACCCTTCATTCCACAAGATTGTACTCCATTCCCCATCATTCCAACAAGTTCTACTGAGTTCCATTGTGACCAAGTAGGCAACATTCTTCTTCCAACAATGCAGGAACTCTGTTTTGCCTCACATTCCACCACATTCCACTCAATACCACTGCACGGCACTCCATTGTGCAACATTCCCCCAGAATCCATTGCATTCCATTATGTAAAATAAGGCCCCATAGCTTCCAAGCCACTCAGGAACAGCCTATTGTGTCAGGACACATGCCTGTGCACACGATTCCTCAAGGTTTGACTGCATTCCAAACATTCCACTGCGTTCCATTACAGTCCATTGTACAAAGAGAGAACCGTTCTCTAAAAAACTCTCCGGAACACTCTTTGCATCACATTACACCCCAATACACTCCATTTCACAACCTTCCACTCTCTTCTGGAACATTCCACCGAGTTCTATTACGTTCCGTTCCATCGAGAAAGGCTGCATTCGCTTCCAGTTCACAACAGACCCCTTTATTGCGTCACATTAGAACACATTCAACTTCACTCCACAACATTGCACTCCATCCCAAAACACTCCAGTGTGTTCTATCACGTTCGATTCTGCAAAAGAAGGCTCCACTCCTTTCTCAAAGAGTCAGAAACTGTCTATTTAGTCCCAGGGCACCCGATTACACTCTATTCCAAAACTTTCCACTTCACTTCGTAACATTCCACAATGTTGTTTTGCATTCCATTCCTACAAAGTAGGCTCAATTCACTTCTAACCCATTAAGGACTGTCTATTGCATGACATCACATGCCATTCCAGTCCATTCTCCAAAATTATACTCCATTCCGCAACATTCCACCTCAATCTATTGCATTCCATTCTCTGAAAACAAGCTCCATTCCTTTCCAAACCGATGAGGAATACTCTACTGCGGAACTTTAACCACTACTCCAGTCCATTTTACACCATTGTACTCCATTCCTGAACATCTCACCGTGTTCTGTGGAGTTCCATTTAATCAAAGGGAGCTCATTTGCGTCGACACCACTCAGGAACTCTATATGTTGTCACATTACATACACTTCTACACCAAATCTCCAAAATTGGACTTAGCTCCCCAAAATTCCATTACGTTCTACAGCATTCCATTCTGTCAAAGAAGGATCCATTCATTTCCTAAACAATATCTAACTCTCTATTGCGTCACAGTGTACCCCATTCCACTCCATTCCACAACATATTCCTCCATTCCCAAATATTCTGGCACATTCCTTTGCTTTACATTCTCACAAAGGTGGCACCATTTGCTTTCAAACCACACTGGAGACCTTATTATGTAACATTACAGACGATTACACTCCATTCCACAACATTGCCCTTAATTCCACGACATTCCACCAGTTCTATTGTGTCCCATTCTGCCAAAGAATGCTCCATTTGCTAGGAAACAATTCACGAACTTCATACTGTGTCACCACACATGACAATCCTCTCCATTCCACAAGATTCTACTCCATTCCCCAACATTCCAACAAGTTCTACTGAGTTCCATTGTGACCAAGTATTCACCATTCTTTTCCAAACAATGCAGGAACTCTCTGTTGCATCACATTCCACCACATCCCACTCAATACCACTGCATGGCACTCCATTGTGCAACATTCCCCCACATTCCCTTGCATTCCATTATGTAAAAGAAGGCTCCATAGCTTCCAAGCCACTCAGAAGCAGCCTATTGTGTCAGGTCACATGCCTGTGCACATGATTCTTCAAGGTTTGACTGTATTCCAAACATTCCACTGCGTTCCATTTCAGTCCATTGTTACTAAGAGAGCACCGTTCTCTTAAAAACTCTCAGGAACCCTCTATTGCATCACATTACACCCCATTACACTCCATTTCACAACCTACCAGTCTATTCCGCAACATTCCACCGCATTCTATTACGTTCCGTTCCATCAAGCAAGGCTGCATTCGCTTAGAGTTCACAACAGAACCCTTTACTGCGTCACATTAGAACCGATTCAACTTCACTCCACAACATTGCACTATATCCCACAACAATACACGTCATATAGAGTTTATGAAATGAATGGATCCTTCTTTGACAGAATTGAAGGCGGTAGAACATAATGGAATTTTGTGGAGTTTAGTGAAATTTTGTAGATTTGGTGTAAAAGTGTATTTAATGTGACAACATATAGAGTTCCTGAGTGGTGTCGACGCAAATGAGCTCTCTTTGATGGAATGGAACTCCACAGAACACGGTGAGATGTTCAGGAGTGGAGTGCAATGTTGTAAAATGGACTGGAATCATGGGTAAAGTTCTGCAGGAGAGTGTTCCTCATCGGCTTGGAAAGGAATGGAGCTTTTTTTCAGAGAATGGAAAGCAATTGAATGGGGTGGAACGTTGCTGAAAGGAGTAGAATCTTGGAGAATGGACAGCAATGGCATGTAGTGTGATGCAACAGACAGTCCTTAATGGGTTGGAAGTGAATCGAGCCTTCTTTGTAGGGACGGAACGCAAAATTACATTGTGGAATATTGTGAAATGAAGGGGAACGTTTTGGAATGGAGTGTAATGGGGTGCCATGTGACATAATAGACGGTTTCTGATTCTTTGGGAATAGAGTGGAGCCTTCTTTTGCAGAATCAAATGCGATAGAACTCGGTGGAGTGTTTTGGGATGGAGTGCAATGTTGTGGAGTGGAGTTGAATCGGTTGTAATGTGACGCAATAAAGGGTGCTGTTGTGAACTGGAAGCGAATGCAGTCCTGCTTGATGGAACGGAATGTAATAGAACATGGGGGAATGTTGCGGAATAGAGTGGAAGGTTGTGCAATGCAGTGTGATGGGGTATAATGTGATGCAATATATGGTTCCTGAGATTTTCTTAGAGAACGGTGCTCTCTTTGTAACAATGAACTGAAATGGAATGCAGTGGAATATTTGGAATCCAGTCAAACCTTGATGAATCGTGTGCACAGGCATGTGACCTGACACAATAGGTTGTTCCTGAATGGTTTGGAAGCTCTGGGGCCTTCTTTTACATAATGGAATGCGACGGAATGTGGTGGAATGTTGCACAATGCAGTGCCATGCAGTGGTATTGAGTGGAACGTGGTGGAATGGGATGCAAAAGAGAGTTCCTGCGTTGTTTTTAGAAGAATGGTGCTTAATTGGTCACAATGGAACACAGTAGAACTTGTTGGAATGTTGGGGAATGGAGTAGAATCTTGTGGAATGGAGAGGATTGGGATGTGAACTGACACAATATTAAGTTTGTGAATTGTTTCGAGGCAAATGGAGCATTCTTTGGCAGAATGGAACACAATAGAACGTGGTGGAATGTCGTGGAATGTAGGGCAATGTTGTGGAATGGAGTGGAATTGGCTGTAATGTGACATAATAAAGGTCTCCAGTGTGGTTTGAAAGCAAATGGTGCCTCCTTTGCGACAATATAAAGCAAAGGAATGTGCCGGAATATTGGGTAATGGAGGAAAATGTTGAGGAATGAAGTGGAATGGGGTATACCGTGACGCAAAAGAGTGTTAGAGATTGTTTAGGAAATGAATGGATCCTTCTTTGACAGAATTGAAGGCGGTAGAACATAATGGAATTTTGTGGAGTTTAGTGAAATTTTGTAGATTTGGTGTAAAAGTGTATTTAATGTGACAACATATAGAGTCCCTGAGTGGTGTCGACGCAAATGAGCTCTCTTTGATGGAATGGAACTCCACAGAACATGGTGAGATATTCAGGAATGGAGTACAATGTTGTAAAATGGACTGAAATCGTGGGCAAAGTTCCACAGTAGAGTGTTCCTCATTGGTTTGGAAAGGAATGGAGCTTTTTTTCAGAGAATGAAATGCCGTACAACGTGGTGGAATGTTGTGGAATGTAGTAGAATCTTGGAGAATGGACTGGAATGCCATGTGATGTGATGCAATAGACAGTCCTTAATGGGTTGAAAGTGAATCAAGATTTCATTGTAGGAATGGAACGCAAAATAGCATTGTGGAATGTTGTGAAATGAGATGGAAAATTTTGGAAATGATTGTAATGGGGTGTCATGTGACTTAATAGACGGTTTGTGATACTTTGGGAAAAGATTCGAGCCTTGTATTGCAGAATCGAACGCCATAGAACATGGTGGAGTGTTGTGGGGTGGAGTGCAATGTTGTGGAGTGAAGTTGAATTCGTTCTAATATGACGCAATAAAGGGTTCTTTTGTGAACTGGAAGTGAATGCAGCCCTGCTTGATGGAACAGAACGTAATAGAACACGGTGGAATGTTGCGTAATAGAGTGGAAGGTTGTGAAATGGTGTGTGATGGGGTGTATTGTGAAGCAAAAGAGTGTTATGAGAGTTTTTTAGAGAACAGTGCTCACTTTGTAACAATGGATTGAAATGGAATGCAGTGGAATGTTTGGAATGCAGTCAAACCTTGAGGATTCGTATGCACAGGCATGTGACCCGACACAATAGGCTGTTCCTGAGTGGTTTGGAAGCTATGGGGTCTTCTTTTCCATAATGGAATGCAAGGGAATGTGGCGGAATGTTGCACAATCGAGTGCCATACAGTGGTATTGAGTGGAACATGGTGGAATGTGACGCAACAGAGAGGTCCTGCGTTTGTAGAAAAATGGTGCCTACTTGGTCAGAATAGAACTCAGTAGAACTTTTTGGAATGTTGGGGAATGGAGTAGAATCTTGTGGAATGGAGAGGATTGGCATGTGATGTGACACAATATGAAGTTCGTGAATTCTTTTGAAGCAAATGGAGCATTCTTTGGCAGAATGGAATGCAATAGAACGTGGTGGAATGTCGTGGATTGAAGGGCAATGTAGTGGAATGGAGGGGAGTCGGCTGTAATGTGACATAATAAAGGTCTCCAGTGTGGTTTGAAAGCGAATGGTTCCAACTTTGCAAGAATGTAAAGCAAAGGAATATGCTGGAATATTGGGGAATGGAGTGAAATGCTGTGGAATGGAGTGGAATGGGGTACAAAGTTATGCAATAGAGAGTTATAGATTGTATAGGAAATGAATGGGTCCTTCTTTAACAGAATGGAACGCTGTAGAACGTAATGGAATTTTGTGGAGTTAAGTGCAAATTTGTAGATTTGGTGTAGAAGCGTATGTAATGTGACAACATATAGAGTCCCTGAGTGGTGTCGACGCAAATGAGCTCTCTCTGATTCAATGGAACTCCACAGAACATGATGAGAATTTCAGGAATGGAGTGCAATGTTCTAAAATGGACTGGAACCGTGGGTGAACTTCCGCAGTAGAGTGTTCCTCATAGGTTTGGAAAGGAATGGAGCTTTTTTAAAGAGAATCAAATGCAATAGAACGTGGTGGAATGTTGCGGAATGGAGAAGAATCTTGGAGAATGGACTGGAATGACATGTGATGTGATGCAATAGATAGTCCTTAATGGGTTGGAAGTTAATCGAGCCTTCTTTGTATGAATGGAACGCAAAATAACATTGTGGAATGTTGTGAAATGAAGTGGAACGTTTTGGAACGGAGAGTAATGGGGTGCCATGTGACTTCATAGACGGTTTCTGATTCTATGGGAAAAGAGTGGTGCCTTCTTTTGCAGAATGGAATCCGATAGAACTCAGTGGAGTGTTGTGGGTTGGAGTGCAATGTTGTGGAGTGGAGTTGAATCAGTTCTAATGTGATGCAATAAAGGGTTCTGTTGTGAACTGTAAGCGAATGCAGCCTTGTTTGATGGAACAGAACATAATGGAACGCGGGGGAATGTTGCGGAATAGAGTGGAAGGTTGTGAAATGGAGTGTGATGGGGTGTAATCTGATGCAATAGAGAGTTCCTTAGAGTTTTTAACAGAGCGATGCTCTCTTTGTAACAATGGACTGAAATGGAATGCAGTGTAATGTTTGGAATGCAGTCAAACCATGAGGAATCGTGTGCACAGGCATGTGACCTGATGCAATAGGCTGTTACTGAGTAGTTTGGAAGCTATGGGGCACTCTTTTACATAATGGAATGCAAGGGAATGTGGCGGAATGTTGCACAATGGAGTGCCATGCAGTGGTATTGAGTGGAACGTGGTGGAATGTAATACAACAGAGAGTTCCTGCATTGTTTTGATAAGAATGGTGCCTACTTGGTCACAATGGAACTCAGTAGAACTTATTGGAATGTTGGGGAATCGAGTAGAATCTTGTGGAATGGAGAGGATTGGCATGTGAAGTGACACAATACGAAGTTCGTGAATTGTTTCGAAGCAAATGGAGCATTCTTTGGCAGAATGGAATGCAATAGAACGTGGTGGAATGTCGTGGAATGAAGGGCAGTGTTGTGGAATGGAGAGGAATCAGCTGTAACGTGACATAATAAAGGTCTCCAGTGTGGTTTGAAAGCGAATGGTGACTCCTTTGCGAGAATGTAAAGCAAACGAATGTGCTGGAATATAGGGGAATGGAAGAAAAAGTTGTGGAATGGAGTAGAATGGGGTACACTGTGATGCAATACAGAGTTAGAGATTATTTAGGAAATGAATGGATCCTTCTTTGGCAGAATGGAACACTGTAGAAAGTAATGGGATTTTGTCGAGTTAAGTGCAATTGTGTAGATTTGCTGTAGAAGTTTATGTGATGTGCAACATATAGAGTCCCTGAGTGGTGTCGAGGCAAGTGAGCTCTCTCTGATTGAATGGAACTCCACAGAACACAGTGAGATGTTCAGGAATGGAGTACAATGATGTAAAATAGACTGGAATCATGGGTAATGTTCCGCAGTAGAGTATTCCTCAACGGTTTGGAAAGGAATGGAGCTTTTTTTCAAAGAATGGAATGCAATAGAATACGGTGGAATGTTGTGGAGGGGAGTAGAATCTTGGAGAATGGACTTGAATGGCATGTGATGTGATGCAATAGACAGTCCTTAATGGGTTGGAAGTGAATCGAGCCTTCTTTGTAGGAATGGAACGCAAAATAACATTGTGGAATGTTGCGAAATGATGTGGAAAGTTTTGGAATGGAGTGTAATGGGTTGCCATGTGACTTAATAGACCGTTTCTGATTTTTTGGGAAAAGAGTGGAGCCTTCCTTTGCAAAACCGAACGCGATAAAACATGGTGGAGTGTTGTGGGATGGAGTGCAATGTTGTGGAGTGGAGTTGCATCGGTTCTAATGTGATGCAATAAAGGGTTCTGTTGTGAACTGGAATCGAGTGGAGCATTGCTTGATGGAACGGAACGTAATAGAATGCGGTGGAATGTTGCAGAATAGAGTGGAAGGTTGTGAAATTCAGTGTAATGGGGTGCAATGTGATGCAATAAAGTTTTTGTGAGAGTTTTTTAGAGAATGGTGCTCTCTTTTTAACAATGGACTGAAATGGAATGCAGTGGAATGTTTGGAATGCAGTCAAACCTTGAGGAATCGTGCGCACAGGCATGTGACCTGATGCAATAGGCTGTTCCTGAGTGGTTTGGAAGGTATGGGTCCTCCTTTTACATAATGGAATGCAAGTAAATGTGGCAGAATGTTGCACAATGGAGTGCCATGCAGTGGTATTGAGTGGGACGTGGTGGAATATCACACAACAGAGAGATCCTGCGTTGTTTGGAGAAGAATGGTGCCTACCTGGTCACAATGGATCTCAGTAGAACTTGTTGGATTATTGGGGAGTGGAGGAGAATTTGTGGAATTTAGAGGATTGGCATATGAAGTGACACAATATGAAGTTCGTGAATTATTTTGAAGCAAATGGAGCATTCTTTTGCAGAATGGAATGCAATAGAACGTGGTGGAATGTCATGGAATGGGGTACACAGTGGAATAGAGGGGAAGTGGAATGGTTTTGTGGAATGGAGTAGAATCTTGGAAAATGGACTGGAATGGCATGTGATGTGATGCAATAGACAGTCCTTAATGGGTAGGAAGTGAATCGAGCCTTCTTTGTAGGAAGGAATGCAAAATAACATTGTGGAATGTTGCGAAATGAAGTGGAAAGTTTTGGAATGGAGTGGAATGAAATGTAATATGACATTATAAAGGTCTCCAGTGTGGTTTGAAAGCGAATGGTGCCTCCTTTGCGAGAATGTAAAGCAAAGGAATGTGCTGGAATATAGGGGAATGGAGGAAAATGTTGTGGAATGCAGTGGAATGGGGTACACTGTGACGCAATAGAGAGTTAGAGATTGTTTAGGAAATGAATGAATCATTCTTTGGCAGAATGGAACGCTGTAGAACATCATGGAATTTTGTGGAGTTAAGTGCAATTTTGTAGATTAGGTGTAGTAGCGTATGTAATGTGACAACATATAGAGTTCCTGAGTGGTGTCGATGCAAATGAGCTCTCTTTGATTGAATGGAACTCCAAAGAACACAGTGAGGTGTTCAGGAATGAAGTACAATGTTGTAAAATGGACTGGAATTGTGGGTTAAGTCCCGCAATAGAGTGTCCCTCATCGGTTTGGAAAGGACTGGAGCTTTTTTTCAGAGAATGGAATGCAATAGAACTCGATGTAATGTTGTGGAATGGAGTAGAATCATGGAGAATGGACTGGAATGGCATGTGATGTGATGCAATAGACAGTCCTTAATGTGTAGAAAGTGAATCGAGCCTTCTTTGTAGGAATGGAACGCAAAATAACATTGTGGAATGTTGCGAAATGAAGTGGACAGTTTTGGAATGGAGTGTAATGGGGTTCCATGTGACAATAGATGGTTTCTGATTCTTTGGGAAAAGAGTGGAGCCTTTTTTTGCAGGATCGAACGTGATAGAACACAGTAGAGTGTTGTGGGATGGAGTGCAATGTTGCGGAGTGAAGTTGAATATGTTCTAATGTAACGCAATAAAGGCTTCTGTTGTGAACTGGAAGCGAATGCAGCCTTGCATGATGGACCGGAACATAATAAAATGCGGTGGAATGTTGCAGACTAGAGTGGAAGGTTGTGAAATGGAGTGTGATCAGGTGTAATGTGATGCAAGAGAGGGTTCCTGAGAGTTTTTTAGAGAACGGTGCTCTCTTTGTAACAATGGACTGAAATGGAATGCAGTGGAATGTTTGGAATGCAGTCAAACCTTGAGGAATCGTGAACACAGGCATGTTACCTGATGCAATAGGCTGTTCCTGAGTGGTTTGGAATGTATGGGTCCTCCTTTTACATAATGGAATGCAAGGGAATGTGGCAGAATGTTGCACAATGGAGTGCTATGTAGTGGTATTTAGTGGGACGTGGTGGAATATCACGCAACAGAGAGTTCCTACATTGTTTGGAGAACAATGGTGCCTACCTGGTCACAATGGATCTCAGTAGAACTTGTTGGAATGTTGGGGAGTGGAGGAGAATTTGTGGAATTTAGAGGATTGGCATATGAAGTGACCCAATACGAAGTTCGTGAATTGTTTTGAAGCAAATGGAGCATTCTTTGGCAGAATGGCATGCAATAGAACGTGGTGGAATGTCAGGGAATGAAGGGCAATGTTTTGGAATGGAGTGGAATCGGATGTAATATGACATTATAAAGGTCTCCAGTGTATTTTGAAAGCGAATGGTGCCTCCTTTGCTAGAATGTAAAGCAAAGGAATGTGCTGGAATATTGGGGAATGGAGGAAAATATTGTGGAATGCAGTGGAATGGGGTACACTGTGACGCAATAGAGAGTTAGAGATTGTTTAGGAAATGAATGGATCATTCTTTGGCAGAATGGAACACTGTAGAACGTCGTGAAATTTTGTGGAGTTAAGTGCAATTTTGTAGATTAGGTGTAGTAGCGTATGTAATGTGACAACATATAGAGTTCCTGAGTGTTGTCGACACAAATGAGCTCTCTTTGATTGAATGGAACTCCAAAGAACATGGTGAGGTGTTCAGGAATGAAGTACAATGTTGTAAAATGGAATGGAATCGTGAATAAAGTTCCACAGTAGAGTGTTCCTCATCGGTTTGGAAAGGAATGGGGCTCGTTTTCAGATAATGGAATGCAATAGAACACGGTGGAAAGTTGCGGAATGGAGTAGAATCTTGGAGAATTTACTGGAATGGCATGTGATGTGATGCAATAGACAGTCCTTAATAGGTTGGAAGTGATTCGAGCCTTCTTTGTAGGAATGGAACGCAAAATAACATTGTGGAATGTTGCATAATGAAGTGGAAAGTTTTGGAATGGAGTGTAATGGGGTGCCATCTGACTTAATAGATGGTTTCTGATAATGTGGGGAAAGAGTGGAGCCTTCTTTTGCAGAATCGAATGCGATAGAACACGGTGGAGTGTTTTGGGATGGAGTGCAATGTTGTGGAGTGGAGTTGAATTGGTTCAAATGTGACACACTATAGGGTTCTGTTCTGAACTGGAAGCGAATGCACCTAGCTTGATGGAACGGAACGTAATAGAACGCATTGAAATGTGTGGAATAGAGTGGAAGTTTGTGAAATGGAGAGTGATGAGGTGTAATGTGATGCAATAGAGTGTTCCTGAGAGTTTTTTAGAGAACGGTGCTCTCTTTGTAACAATGGACTGAAATGGAATGCAGTGGAATGTTTGGAATACACTCAAACCTTGAGGAATCGTGTGCACAGGCATGAGACCTAATGCAATAAACTGTTCCTGAGTGGTTTGGAAGCTATGAGGCATTTTTTTACATCATGGAATGCAAGGAAATGTGGCGGAATGTTACACAATGGAGTGCCATGCAGTGGTATTGAGTGGGATTTTGTGGAATGTGATGCAACAGAGAGTTCCTGCATTTTTTGGAGAAGAATTGTGCCTACTTGGTCGCAATGGAACTCAGTAGAACTTGTTGGAATGTTGGGGAATGGAGTAGAATCTGGTGGAATGGATAGGATTTGCATGTGAAATGACACAATATGATATTCGTGAATTGTTTGGAAGCAAATGGAGCATTCTTTGGCAGAATGGAACACAATAGAACGTGGTGGAATGTTGTGGAATGAAGGGCAATGATGTGGAATGGAGTGGAATTGGCTGTAATATGATATAATACAGGTATCCAGTGTGGTTTGAAAGTGAATGGTGCCTCCTTTGTGAGACTGTAAAGCAAAGGAATGTGATGGAATATGGGGGAATGGAGGAAAATGTTGTGGAATGGAGTGGAATGGGATACAATGTGAAGCAATAGAAATTAGAGATTGTTTAGGAAATTAATGTATCCTTCTTTGACAGAATGGAACGCTGTAGAACATAACGGAATTTTGTGGAGTTAAGTGCAACTTTGTATATTTGTGTAGAAGCGTATGTAATGTGACAACATATAGAGTTCCTGAGTGGTGTCGACGCAAATGAGCTCTCTTTGATTGAATGGAACTCCACATTACATGGTCAGATTTTCAGGAATGGAGTATAATGTTATAAAATGGACTGGAATCGTGGGTAAAGTTCACAGTTGAGTGTTCCTTATCGGTTTGGAAAGGAATGGAGCTCCTTTTTAGAGAATGGAATGGAATAGAACACGGTGGAAAGTTGCGGAATGGAGTAGAATCTTGGAGAATTTACTGGAATGGCATGTGATGTGATGCAATAGACCGTACTTAATGGGTTGGAAGTGATACGAGCCTTCTTTGTAGGAATGGAGCGCAAAACAACATTGTGGAATGTTGCGTAATGAAGTGGAAAGTTTTGGAATGGAGTGTAATGGGGTGCCATGTGACTTAATAGACGGTTTCTGATAATTTGGGGAAAGAGTGGAGCCTTCTTTTGCAGAATCGAACGTGATAGAACATGGTGGAGTGTTTTGGGATGGAGTGCAATGTTGTGGAGTGGAGTTGAATCGGTTCTAATGTGATGCACTAAAGGGTTCTGTTGTGAACTGGAAGCGAATGCAGCCTTGCTTGATGGAATGGAACGTAATAGAACATGGTGGAATGTTGCGGAAGAGAGTGGAAAGTTGTGAAATGGAGTGTATTGGGGTGTAATGTGATGCAATAGAGGGTTCCTGAGAGTTTTTTAGAGAACGGTGCCCTCTTTGCAACAATGGACTGAAATGGAACGCAGTGGAATGTTTGGAATGCAGTCAAACCTTGAGGAATCATGTGCACAGGCATGTGACCTGATGCAATATCCTCTGCCTGAGTGGTTTGGAAGCTATAAGGCCTTCTTTTACATCATGGAATGCAAGGAAATGTGGCGGAATGTTACACAATGGAGTGCCATGCAGTGGTATTGAGTGGGACTTTGTGGAATGTGATGCAACAGAGAGTTCTTGCGTTTTTTGCAGAAGAATTGTGCCTACTTGGTCGCAATGGAACTCAGTAGAACTTGTTGGAATGTTGGGGAATGGAGTAGAATCTGGTGGAATGGACAGGATTGGCATGTGAAATGACACAATATGATGTTCGTGAATTGTTTGGAAGCAAATGGAGCATTCTTTAGTAGAATGGATCGCAATTGAACGTGGTGGAATGTCGTGGAATGAAGGGCAATGATGTGGAATGGAGTGGAATTGGCTGTAATATGATATAATAAAGGTGTCCAGTGTGGATTGAAAGCGAATGTTGCCTCCTTTGCGAGAATGTAAAGCAATGGAATGTGATGGAATATGGGGGAATGGAGGACAATCTTGTGGAATGGAGTGGAAATGGGTAAACTATGATGCAATAGAGAGTTAGAGATTGTTTAGGAAATGAATGGATCCTTCTTTGACAAAATGTAATGCTGTAGAAAGTAGTGGAATTTTGTGGAGTTAAGCGCAGTTTTGTGCATTTGGTGAGAAGCGTATGTAATGTGACAACATATAGAGTCCCTGAGTGGTGTCAACGCAAATGAGCTCTCTTTGATTGAATGGAAATCCACAGAACACGGTGAGATGTTCAGGAATGGAGTACAATGTTGTAAAATGGACTGGAATCATGGATAAAGTTCCACAGTAGAGGGTTCCTCATTGGTTTTGAAAGGAATGGAGCTCGTTTTCAGAGAACGGAATGCAATAGAATGTTGCGGAATGGAGTAGAATCTTGGTGAATGGATGAGAATGGCATGTGATGTGATGCAATAGACAGTCCTTAATGTATTGGAAGTGATTCGAGCCTTCTTTGTAGGAATGGAACGCAAAAGAACATTGTGGAATGTTGCGTAACGAGGTGGAACGTTTTGGAATGGAGTGTAACGGGGTGCCACGTGACTTAATAGACGGTTTGTGATTCTTTGGGAAAAGAGTGGAGCCTTCTTTTGAGAATCGAATGTGATAGAACAAGGTGGAGTGTTGTGGGATGGAGTGCAATGTTGTGGAGTGAAGTTGAATTGGTTCTAATGTAATGCAGTAAAGGGTTCTGTTGTGAACTGGAAGCAAACGTAGCATTGTTTGATGGAACGGAATGTAATAGAACGCAGTGGAATTTTGCGGAGTAGATTGGAAGGTTGTAAAATGGAGTGTAGTGGGATGTAATGTGATGCAATAGAGGGTTCCTCCGAGTTTTTTAGAGAAATGTGCTCTCTTTATAACAATGGACTGAAATGGAAAGTAGTGGAATGTTTGGAATGCAGTCAAACATTGAGGAATCGTGTGCACAGGCATGTAACCTGATGCAATAGGCTGTTCCTTAGAGGTTTGGAAGCTATGAGGCCTACTATTACATCATGGAATGCAAGGGAGTGTGGCGGACTGTTGCAAAATGGAATGCCATGCAGCGGTATTGAGTGGGACGTGGTGGAATGTGATGCAACAAAGAGTTCCTGCATTGTTTGGAGAAGAATGGTGCCTACTTGGTCACCATGTAACTCAGTAGAACTTGTTGGAATGTTGGGGAATGGAGTAGAATCTTGTGGAATGGAGAGGATTGGCATGTGAATTGCCACAATATGAAGTTGGTGAATTGTTTCAAAGCAACAGGAGCATTCTTTGGCAGAATGGAACGCAATAGAACGTGGTGGAATGTCGTGGAATGAAGGGCAATGTTGTGGAATGCAGTGGAATCGGCTGTAATGTGACATAATAAAGGTGTCAAGTGTGGTTTGAAAGAGAATGGTGCCTCCTTTGCGAGAATGTGAGGCAAAGGAATGTGCTGGAATATTGGGGAACGGAGGAAAATGTTATGCATTGGAGTGCATTGGGGGACACTGTGACGCAATAGAGAGTTATAGATGGTTTAGGAAATGAATTGATCTTTCTTTGACAGAATGGAATGCTGTAGAATGTAATGGAATTTTGTGGAGTTAAGTGCAATTCTGTAGATTTGGAGTAGAATTGTATGTTATGTGACAACATATAGAGTTCCTGAGTGGTGTCGATGCAAATGAGCTCTCTTTGATTGAACAGAACTCCACAGAACACAGTGAGATGTTCAGGAATGGAGGACAATGTTGTAAAATGGACTGGAATCGTGGGTAAAGTTCCACAGTGGAGTGTTCCTAATCGGTTTGGAAAGGAATGGAGCTTTTTTTTCAGAGAATGGAATGCAATAGAACGCGGTGGAATGTTGTGGAATGGAGTAGAAACTTGGATAATGGACTGGAATGGCATGTGATGTGATGCAATAGACAGTCCTTAATGGGTTGGAAGTGATTCGAGCCTTCTTTGTAGGAATGGAACACAAAAGACCACTGTGGAGTGTTGTGAAATGAAGTGGACAGTTTTGGAATGGAGTGTAACGTGGTGCCATGTGACTTAATAGACGGTTTCTGATTGTTTGGGAAAACAGTGGAGCCAGCTTTTGCAGAATCGAATGCGACAGAACACGGTGGACTGTTGTGGCATGGAGTGCAATGTTGTGGAGTGAAGTTGAATCGGTTCTAATGTGACGCAATAAAGGGTTCTGTTGTGAACTAGAAGCGAACACAGCAATGTTTGATGGTACGGAACGTAATAGAACGCGGTGGAATGTTACGGAGTAGAGTGGAAGGTTGTGAAATGGAGTGTAGTGGGGTGTAATGTGATGAAATAGAAGGTTCCTCAAAGTTTTTTAGAGAATGGTGCACTCTTTGTAACAATGGACTGAAATGAAACACAGTGGAATGTTTGCAATGCAGTCAAACCTTGAGGGATCGTCTGCACAGGAATGTGACCTAATACAATAGGCTGTTCAAGAGAGGTTTGGAAGCCATGAGGCCTTCTTTTATATAATGGAATGCAAGGGAATGTGGCGGAATGTTGCACAATGGAGTGCCATGCAGTGGTATTGAGTGGGACCTGGTGGAATGTGATGCAACAGAGAGTTGCTGCATTGTTTGGAGAACAATGCTGTGTACTTGATCACAATGGAACTCAGTAGAACTTTTTGGAATGTTGGGGAATAGAGTAGAATCTTGTGGAATGGAGAGGATTGGCATGTGAAGAACCTCAATATGAACTTCGTGAATTGTTTCAAAGCAAATGGAGCCTTCTTTGGCAGAATGGAACGCAATAGAACGTGGTGGAATGTCGGGGAATGAAGGGCAATATTGTGGAGTGGAGTGGAATCGGCTGTAATGTGACACAATAAAGGTCTCCAGTGTGGTTTGAAAGCGAATGGTGCCTCCTTTGCGAGAATGTAAATCAAAGGAATGTGCCGGAATATTGGGGAATGGAGGAAAATGTTGTGGAACGGAGTGGAATGAGGTACACTGTGACACAATAGAGTGTTAGAGATTGTTTAGGAATTGAATGGATCCCTCTTTGACAGAATGCAATGCTGTAGAATGTAAAGGAATTTTGTGGAGTTAAGTGCAATTTTGTAGATTTGGTGTAGAAGCGTATGTAATGTGACAACATATAGAGTTCCTGAGTGGTGTCGACCAAATTACCTCTCTTTGATTGAACGAAACTCCACAGAACACTGTGAGATGTTCAGGAATGGAGAACAATGTTGTAAAATGGACTGGAATCGTGGGAAAATTTCCACAGTAGAGTGTTCCTCATCGGGTTGGAAAGAAATGGAGCTTTCTTTCAGAGAACATAATGCAATAGAATGTGGTGGAATGTTGTGGAATGGAGTAGAATCTTGGAGAATGGACAGGAATGGCATGTGATGTGATGCAATAGACAGTCCTTAATGGGTTGGAAGTTAATCAACCCTTTTTTGTAGGAATGGAACGTAAAATAACATTGTGGGATGTTGCGAAATGAAGTCAAATGTTTTGAAATGGGGTGTAATGGGGAGCCATGTGACTTAATAGACAGTTTCTGATTCTTTGGGAAAAGAGTGGATCCTTCTTTTGCAGAATTGAACTTGATAGAACACGGTGGAGTGTTGTGCGATGTAGTGCAATGTTGTGGAGTGGAGTTGAATCGGTTCTAATGTGATGCAATAAAGGTTCTGTTGTGAACTGGAAGCGAATGCAGCCTTGCTTGTTGGAACGGAACGTAATAGAACATGGTGGAATGATGCGGAACAGAGTGGAAGGTTGTGAAATGGAGTGTAATGGGGTGTAATGTGATGCAATAGAGGTTTCTGAGAGTTTTTTAGGGAACTGTGCTCTCTTTATAACAATGGACTGAAATGGAAAGCAGTGGAATGTTTTGAATGCAGTCAAACCTTGAGGAATCTTGTGCACAGGCATGTGACCTAATACAATAGGCTCTTCAAGAGAGGTTTGGAAGCTATGAGGCCTTCTTTTCCATAATGGAATGCAAGGGAGTGTGGCGGAATGTTACAAAATGGAATGCCATGCACTGGTATTGAGTGGGACATGGTGGAATGTGACGCAACAGAGAGTTCCTGTGTTGTTTGGAGAAGAATGGTGCATACTTGGTCACAATGGAACTCAGTAGAACTTGTTGGAATGTTGGGGAATGGAGTAGAATCTTGTGGAATGGAGAGGATTGGCATGTGAATTGCCACAATGTGAAGTTGGTGAATTGTTTTGAAGCAACTGGAGCATTCTTTGGCAGAATGGAATGCAATAGAACATGGTGGAATGTCGTGGAATGAAGGGCAATGTTGTGGAATGGAGTGGAATTGGCTGTAATGTGACATAATAAAGGTCTCCAGTGTGGTTTGAAAGCGAATGGTGCCTCCTTTGTGAGAATGTAAAGCAAAGGAATGTGCTGGAATATTGTTGAATGGAGGAAAATGTGGAATGGATGGAATATGGTGCACTCTGATGCAATAGAGTGTTAGAGATTGTTTAGGAAATGAATGGATCCTTACTTGACAGAATGCAATGCTGTATAACATAATAGGATTTTGAGGAGTTAAGTGCAATTTTGTAGATTTGGTGTAGAAGCCTACGTAATGTGACAACATATAGAGTTCCTGAGTGGTGTCGAATCAAATGAGCTCTCTTTGATTGAATGGAACTCCACAGAACACAGTGAGATGTTCAGGAATTGAGTACCATGTTGTAAAATGGACTGGAATCATGCGTAAAGTTCCACAGTAGAGTGTTCCTCATAAGTTTGGGAAAGAGTGGAGCTTTTTTTCAGAGATTGGAATGCAATAGAAAGCGGTAGAATGTTGTGGAATGGAGTAGAATCTTGGAGAATGTACTGGAATGGCATGTGATGTGATGCAACAGACAGTCCTTAATGGGTTGGAAGTGATTCGAGCCTTCTTTGTAGGGATGGAACGCAAAATAATATTGTGGAATGTTGTGAAATGAAGTGGAAAGTTTTGGAATGGAGTGTAATGGGGTGCCATGTGACTTAATAGACGGTTTCTGATTCTGTGGGGAAAAAGTGAAGCCTTCTTTTGCAGAATCGAATGCAATAGAACACGGTGGAGTGTTGTTGGATGGAGTGGAAAGTGGTGGATTGAAGTTGAATCGGATACATTGTGACGCAATAAAGGGTTCTGTTATGAACTGGAAGCAAATGCAGCCTTGCTTGATGGAACGGAATGTAATACAACGCGGTGGAATATTGCGGAATAGAGTGGAAGTTTGTGAAGTGGAGTGTAATTGGATGTAATGTTATGCAATAGAGGTTTCCTGGGAGTTTTTTAGTGTCCGATGCTGTCTTTGTAACAATGGACTGAAATGGAACGTAGTGGAATGTTTGGAATGCAGTCAAACCTTGAGGAATCGTGTGCACAGTCATTTGACCTGATGCAATAGGCTGATCCTGAGTGGTTTGGAAGCTATGGGGCCTTCTTTTACATAATGGAATGCAAGGGAATATGGCAGAATGTTGCACAATGGAGTGCCATGCAGTGGTATTGAGTCAGAGGTGGTGGAAAGTGAAGCAACAGAGAGTTCCTGCGTTGTTTGGAGAAGAATGGTGCCTACTTGGTCACAATGGAACTCATTAGAACTTGTTGGTATGTTTGGGAATGGAGTAGAATCTTGTGGAATGGAGAGGATCGGCATGTAAAGTGCCACAAAATGAAGTTCGTGAATTGTTTTGAAGTAAATGGAACATTCTTTCGCAGAATGGAACGCAATAGACCGTGGTGGAATGTCTTGGAATGAAGGGTAATGTTGTGGAATGGAGTGGAATCTGCTGTAATGTGACACAATAAAGGTCTCCAGTGTGGTTTGAAAGCGAATGGTGCCTCCTTTGTGAGAATGTAAAGCAAAGGAATGTGCTGGAATATTGGGGAATGGAGGAAAATTTTGTGGAATGGAGTGGAATGGGGTACACTGTGATGCAATAGAGAGAGTTTGTTTAGGAAATGAATGGATCCTTCTTTGACAGAATGGAACACTGTAGAACGTAATGGAATTTTGTGGAATTAAGTGCAATTTTGTAGATTTGGTGTGGTAGCATATGTAATGTGACAAAACATATAGTTCCTGATTGGTCTCGATGCAAATGGAGCTCCCTTTGATTGAATGGTACTCCACAGAACACGATAAGATGTTCAGGAATGGAGTACAATGTTGTAAAATGGACTGGAATCGTGGGTAAAGTGACGCAGTAGAGTGTTCCTCATCGGGATCGAAAGGAATGGAGCTTTTTTTCTCAGAATGGAATGGAATAGAATGCAGTGGAATGCTGTGGAATGGAGTATAATCTTGCAGAACGGACTTGAATTGCATGTGATGTGATGCAGTAAACAGTCCTTAATGGGTTGGAAGTGAATCAAGCCTTCTTTGTAGGAATGGAATGCAAAATAACATTGTGGAATGTTGCAAAATTAAGTGGATAGTTTTGGTATGGAGTGTAATGGGGTGCAATGTGAATTAATAGAATGTTTCTGATTGTTTGGGAAAAGAGTGGAGCCTTCTTTTGCAGAATGGAATGCGATAGAACACGGTGGTGTGATGTGTGATGGAGTGCAATGTTGTGGAATGGAGTAGATTCGGTTGTAATGTGATGCAATAAAGGGTTCTGTTGTGATTTGGCACGAATGCAGCCTTGCTTGATGGAATGGAACGTAATAGAATGCGGTGGAATGTTGCGGAATAGAGTATAAGGTTGTGAAATTTAGTGTAATGGGGTATAATGTGATGCAATAGAGGGTTCCTGAGGGTTTTTAGAGAACGGTGCACTCTTTGTAGCGGAGTGAAATGGAACGCAGTGGAATGTTTCGAATGCAGTCAAACCTTGAGGAATCGTGTGCACAGGCGTGTGACCTGATACAGTAGGCTGTTCCTGAATGATTTGTAAGCTATAGGGCCTCCTTTTACATAATGGAATGCAAGGGAATGTGGCGGAATATTGTACAATGGAGTGAAATGCAGTGGTATTGAGTGGAACATGGTGGAATGTAATGCAACAGGGAGTTCCTGCGTTGTTTTGATAAGAATGGTGCCTACTTGGTCACAATGGAACTCAGTAGAACTTATTGGAATGTTGGGGAATCGAGTAGAATCTTGTGGAATGGAGAGGATTGGCATGTGAAGTGACACAATATGAAGTTCGTGAATTGTTTCGAAGCAAATGGAGCATTCTTTGGCAGAATGGAACGCAATAGAACGTGGTGGAATGTCGTGGAATGGAGGGTAATGTTGTGGAATGGAGTGGAATTGGCTGTAAAATGACATAATAAAAGTCTCCAGTGCGGTTTGAAAGTGAATGGTGTGTCCTTTGCGAAAATGTAAAGCAAAGGAATGTGCTGGAATATTGGGGAATTGAGCAAACTGTTGTGGAATGAAGTGGAATGGGTTACACTGTGACGCAATAGATATTTAGTAATTGTTTAGGAAATGAATGGATCCTTTGACAGAATGGAATGCTATAGAACATAATGGAGTTTTGTGGAGTTAAGTGCAATTTTGTTGATTTGGTGTAGAAGCGTATGTGATGTGTCAAAATATAGAGTTCGTGAGTGATCTCGACCCAAATGGTGCTCTCTTTCATTGAATGGAGCTCCACAGAACACAGTGAGATATTCAGGAATAGAGTACAATGTTGTAATCTGGACTGGAATTGTGTTTAAAGTGACGTAGTAGAGTGTTCTTCATTGGGTTAGAAAGGAAAGGAACTTTTTTTCAGAGAATGGAATGCAATAGAACACGGTGGAATGCTTTGGAGTGGAGTAGAATCTTGGAGAATGGACTGGAATGGCATGTGATGTGATGCAATAGACAGTCCTTAATGGATTGGAAGTGAATCAAGCCTTCTTTGTAGGAATGGAACGCAAAATAACATTGCGGAATGTTGCAAAATAAAGTGGAAAGTTTTGGAATGCAGTGTAATAGGGTGCGATGTGACAATAGACGGTTTCAGATTGTTTGGGAAAAGAGTGTAGCCTTCTTTTGCAGAATGGAACGTGATAGAACACGGAAGAGTGTTGTGAGATGGAGTGTAATGTTGTGGAGTGGAGTTGAATCGGTTGTAATGTGACACAATAAAGGGTTCTGTTGTGAATTGTTAGTGAATTCAGCCTTGCGTGATGGAACGGAACATAATAGAATGCGTGGAATGTTGTGGAATAGAGTGGCAGGTTGTGAAATGGAGTGTAATGCGGTGTAATGTGATGCAATAGAGGGTTCCTGAGAGTTTTTTTGAGAACGGTGCACTCTTTGTAACAATGGGGTGAAAAGGAACGCAGTGGAATTTTTGGAATGCAGGAAAACCTTGAGGAATCATGTGGACAGCCATGTGACCAGTCACAATAGGCTTTTACTGAATGGTTAGGAAGCTATGTGGTCTTCTTTCACATAGTGGAGTGCAATGGAATGTGGTGGAATGTTGTACAATGTATTGTCATGCTGTGGTATTGAGTGGAACGTAGTGGAATGTGATGCAACAGAGTGTTCGTGCTTTGTTTGGATAAGAATGGTGCCTGCTTGGTCACAATGGAACTCAGTAGAACTTTTTTGAATTTTGGGGAATGGAGTAGAGTCTTGTGGAATGGAGAGGAATGGCATTTGAAGTGACACAATACGAAATTCGTGAATTGTTTTTAAGCATATGCAGCATTCTTTGGCAGAGTGGAACACAATAGGACGTAGTAGAATATTGTGCAAAGGGCAGCAATGTTTGGGAATGGAGTGGAATCGGCTGTAATGTGACATAATAAAGGGCTCCAGATCTGTTTGGAATCGAATGGTGCCTCCTTTGCGAGAATGTAAAGCAAAGGAATGTGCTGGAATATTGGGAAATGGAGTAAAATGTTGTGGAATGGAGTGGAATGGTGTATACTGTGATGCAATAGAGAGGCAGAGATTTTTTAGGAAATGAATGTATCCTTCTTTGACAGAATGGGTCCCTATATTAAGTGGTGGAATTTTGTGGATTTAAGTGCAATTTTGTAGATTTGTTGTAGAAGCATATGTAATGTGACACAATATAAAGTTCCTCAGTGATTTAGACGCAATTGGAGCTCTCTTTGATTGAATGGCATGCCAAAGAACATTTTGAGATGTTTAGAAATGGAGTACAATGTTATTAAACGTTCTAGAATCGTCTCTAATGTGACGCAGTACCCTGTTCCTGATTGCCTTGGAAACAAATGGAGGCTTATTTGTCAGAATGGAATGCAAAAGATCGTGGTGGAGTGTTGTGGAATGGAGTGGAATAGGCTGTAATGTAACGTAGTAAAGGACTCCACAGTGTTTTGGATGCGAATGTTGCCTCCTTTTCTGGAATGTAAACCAAAGGAATGTGCTGGAAAATTTGGGAATCTTGTAAAATGTTGTGGAATGGAGTAGATTAGGGTGTACTGTATGGTCTATTCTAAGTGTCAGGGCTGGGGTTAGGGTTCTGTCATTTGGTATGTTTATGGGGCTGATACTGCCTTGAATAGAATTAGGGTCTGGCTGTTTTGTGAGGATGATTGCGAGATTATGCCTGAGGTTTATGATTTTATGGGCTGACAAGGAAATGATGGTGAGGAGTCCAGAGCATGGGACAGTGCTAGTGTTAGGGTTAAGCATTCGGTAATGAGTGCTAGCCAACTAGTACTAAGGTTACAGAGAGGTTGTGCCCCTGGTGTGAGGGAGAGGGCATTATTGAATGACAGGTTTATGATAAGGCATGGCTGATGTCGAAGTTTACTGTGAGGTTTCATGTCCAGGGAAAATGTCTAGGTTTAGGTCTAGTGGTTTGCAAAGATGTATGGCTAGGAAAGGGTTATGCTTACATTTAGAATTCAATTCTGATGTCAGGGTGACAGTGAGATTGAATTACAGTGTTACAGTGAGACAAGGCTGATGTTGATATCAATGGTTGGGTCTATTCCATGACTCAAGATTTTGGTTAGAGTTTGGTGTTTGGGAAAGTTTATGGTGCTGATAGGGTTTCATTTAGAGTTTGCATCCTGCTGTGATGTGAGGGTGAGTGTGAGATTGTCGCTCAGGTTTATTATTTGGTGGGGCTGAAAATCAAATGATGTGACAGGTCTGGTGCTAGTGCCAGGGTTTAGGTTAGGGTTAAGTGTTCAGTAATGTGTATGGGCAGGATAGCGCTACGTTTACAGTAAGGATCTGGCTCTGATGTGAGGATGAGGCTGAGTTTGATTGACAGGTGTCCAGTGTGATGTAGATGATGTCAATGTTGACCGTAAAGTGTGAGATGCAGGATACAGTGCTAGGGTTAGGGTTAGGGGTTCGGTGTGTTGTACAGGCAGGATAGGATCACGGTTACATATGGAATTTGGCTCTGATTGGAGTTTGACAGTGAGATTGAATCACAGTGTTACAGTAAGACGTGAGGATGTCGATATTCATGGTACTGGTCTTTTCCAAAAGTCAGGGCTATGGTTAGGGTTTGGTATTTGGGAAGGTGTATGGGTCTAATACGGTTTTGGTTAGAGTTAGGGTTCTGCTCTGATTTGAGGGTGAATGCGAGATTTTGTCTCAGTATAAGGATTTGGTGGGTCTGAAAATAAAATATTGTTTTGGGTCTTGTGCTGCGGCAAGAGTTAGGTTTAGAGTTAAGTGTTCATTAATATGTACGGAGACGATAGCACTGTTTACACTAAGGATCTGTCTCTGATGTGAGGATGAGTGCGACATTGAGCGACAGGTTTATGGTGAGCTGTGGGTGATGTCAGTGTTGACCATGAGGGTTCAGGACCACAGGCGAGAGCTGGGTTTAGGGTTAGGTGCTCGTTAAGTTGTATGGCCAGTATACGGTTATGGTTACATTTCAAATTTGGGTCTGATGTTAGGGCAGCAGTGATATTGAACTACAGTGTTACAGTGAAACATGGTTGACATCCATATCCATGCTAGTTTCTCTTCTAAGTGTCAGTGCTAGGGTTAGGGTTCAGTGTTTTTCAGGTTTACTGGGCTGATACGGTTTTGCTTAGATTTAGGGTATGGCTGTGATGTGAGTGTGGGTGCAAGTTATTGCCAGAGGTTTAGGATTTGGTGGGCTGACACTAAAATGAAGGTGAGGAGTCCTGATCCTGGGACAGGGTTAGGGTTAGGTTAAGGTTTCGGTAATGGGTTCGCACCATCTAGTACTATGGTTACAGTGAGGATGTGGACCTGATGTGTCAGAGAGGACGATATTGAGAGACAGGTTTATGATAAGCTGTGTCTGATGACAAAGTTTTTCATTAGGTTTCAGGTCCAGGACCCAGCTCTAGGGTTACGTTTAGGGACTCAAAAACGTGTATGGCTAGGAAAGGTTTATGGTTACATTTAGTATTCAGGTATGATGTGAGGGTGATAGTGAGATTGATTTACAGCGTAACAGTGAGACATGGGTTACGTCGATATCCCTGCTAGGGTATGTTCCAAGAGTCAGGGCTGTGGTAAGAGTTCACTCTTCGGAAAGGTTTACGGCACTGATAGTGTTTCAGTTAGAGTTTCATCCTTCCATGACGTGAGGGTGACTGCGAGATTGTGGTTCAGTTTTAACGGTTGGTGGTTCTTTAGAGAAAATGATTTGACAGGTCTGGTTCTAGAGCCAGAGCTGGAGATTAGGTTAAGTGTTAAGAAATATGTAAAGGCAGGATAGAGCTACATTTACAGTAAGGCTCTGGCTCTGATGTGAGGATGAGGTAGGGTATAATCAACAGGTATCCAGTGAGATGTGAATGATGTCAGTGTTGACTATGAAGTGTCAGATACTGGATACAGTGCTAGGGTTTGGGTAAGGGGTTCTGTAAGTTGCATGGGCAGGATAGGGTTATGGTTACATATGGGATTTGGCTCTGATGTGTGTTCGAAAGTGAGATTGAATTACAGTGTTTCAGTGAGTCAGGAGGGATGTTTATATTCATGGTACTGGTCTGTTCCAAAAGTCAGGGCTAGTGTTAGGGTACAGTGTTTGAGAAGGCATACATGTCTAACAGGGTTTTTGTTAGAGTTAGGGATCTGGCTCTGATGTGAGGGTGAATGCGAGATTTTGTCTCAGTATAATTATTTGTTGGGAATGAAAATAAAATGAATTATGTTAAGGTTCTGGTGCAGAGGCAAGGGCTAGGGATAGGGTTAAGCGTTTGTTAATATGTACTGGCACAATAACTCTATGTTAACAATAAGGATCTGGCTCTGATGTGAGGATGAGTGTGACATTGAGCGTCAATTTTATGGTGATCTGTGGGTTATGCCAATGTTGACCATGAGGGTTCAGGTCCACAAGCGAGAGCTAGGGTTAGCGTTAGGTGTTTGTTAAGTTGTGTGGTTACATTTTGGATTCGGGTCTGATGTGAGGGAGACAGCGAGATTGAACTACAGTGTTACAGTTTGACATGGTTGGCGTCGATATCCATGGTAGGGTCTGTTCAATGTGACAGGTCAGGGCTAGGTTTAGGGTTCGGTGTTTGGGTACATTACGGGGCTGATACAGTTTTGGGTAGAGTTAGGTTCTGGCTGTGATGTGAAGGTAAGTGCGGGTTTAAGCCTCAGGTTAAGATTTGGTGGGCTGATGCTAAAATGAAGGTGAGGAGTCCAGAGCATGGGACAGTGCTAGGGATCAGGTTAAGTGTTCAATAATGGGTACAGGCCATCTAGCAATACAGTAACAGTGAAGATGTGGCCCTGATGTGTGGGAGAAGGCGATATTGAGGGACAGGTTTATGATAAGCTGTGGCTGTTGTCGAAGTTTATCATGAGGTTTCATGTCCAGGGTCCAAGTCAAGGTTTAGGTTTAGTGTCTCGAAATGGTGTATGGGATGGGAAGGGTTATTGTTACATTTATATTTCGATTCTGATGTGAAGGTGACTGTAAGATTTAATTAGAGTGTTACAGTGAGACATGGGTGATGTTGATATCCATGGTAGGGTCTGTTCCAAGAGTCAGGGCTATTTATAGAGTTTGGTGTTTGGGAAGGTTAATGGAGCTGATAGAGTTTCGGTTAGAGTTTGCAACCTGCTGTGATGTGAGGGTGAGTGTGAGACTGTGGCTCAGGTTAAAAATTTGGTGGTGCTTAAAATAAAATGATGTGATGGGTCTGGTGCCAATGTTAGGGCTAGGTTTGGGTTAAGTGTTTGGTAATGTGTACGGGCAGGATCTATGTTTACAGTAAGGATCTGGCTCTGATGTAAGGATGAGGATGAGGATGATCAACAGGTTTACATTGAGCTGTGGATGATGCCAAAGTTGACCATGAAGTGTCAGATGCCGGGTACAGTGCTAGAGTTAGTGTTAGGGGATCGGTAAGTTGTATGGGAAGGATAGGGTTATGGCTACATATCGGCTTCAGCTCTGATGTGAGTTCAGCAGTGAGATTGAATTACAGTGTTACAATGAGACATGAGGGATGTCGATATTCATGGTACTGGTATTTTCCAAAAGTCAGGGCTAGGGTTAGGATTAGGTGTTTGTGAAGGTGTAAGGGGCTAACAGGGTTTTGGTTAGAGTTAGGCTCTGGCTCTAATGTGAGGGTGAATATGAGATTTTGTCTCAGTATAAGGATTTGGTGGGGCTGATAATAAAACGATGTGAATGGTCTGGTGCTGTGGCAAGAGATAGGGTTAGTGTTAAGTGTTCCTTAATATGTACAGGCATGATTGCGCTACGTTTACAGTAAGGATCTGGCTCTGATGTGATGATGACTGCGACTTTGATCGACAGGTTTATGGTGAGCTGTGGGTGATGTCAATGATGACCAGGTGGGTTCATGTCCATGGGTGAGAGCTAGGGTTAGGGTTTGGTGTTTGCTCATTTGTACAGCCAGTATATGGTTGTGGTTACATGTCGGATTTCGGTCTGATGTGAGGGCAACGGCGATATTGAACAATGGTATTACAGTGGGACATGGGTGACCGATATCCTTGGTATGTTCTGTTCTAAGAGTCAGGGCTAGGTTTAGGGTTTGGTGTTTGAGCAGGTTTATGGTGCTGATATTATTTTGGGTAGAGCTAGGGTCTGGCTGTAATGTGAGGGTGAGTGCAAGATTTTGTGTCAGGTTTAGGGATTGGTGGGCTGATACTAAAATGGAGGTGAGAAGTCCAGAGCATGGGAGAATGCTAGGGTTAAGGTTAAGTTTCCGTAAGGGGTACAGGCCATCTACTACTATGGTTACAGTGAGGATGTGGCCCTGATGTATGGGAGAAGGCGATATTGAGGAACAAGTTTATGATAAGCTGTGGCTGATGTCAAAGTTTATCATGAGGTTTCATGTCCAGGTGCCAGGTCTAGGTTTAGGTTTAGGGGTTTGAAAAGGTGTACTGTTGGAAAGGGTTATGATTACATTTAGTATTCGGTTCTGATTTGAGGGTGACTGTGAGATTGAATTACTGTGTTACAGTGAGACTTTGGTGTCATCTATATCCATGGGAGGGTCTGTTACCAGAGTCAGGGCTACTTTTAGTGTTCGGTGTTTGGGAAGGTTTACAGCGCTGATAGAGTTTCAGTTAGAGTTTGCATCCTGCTGTGAAATGAGGGTGTGTGCGAGATTGTCGCACAGGTTTATTATTTGGTGGGGCTGAAAATCAAATGATGTGACAGGTCTGGTGCTAGTGCCAGGGTTTGGGTTAGAGTTAAGTGTTCTCTAATGTGTATGGGTAAGACAGCGCTACGTTCACAGTAAGGATCTGGCTCTGATGTGAGGATGAGGCTGAGTCTGATTGACAGGTGTCCAGTGTGATGTGGATGATGTCAATGTTGACCATGAAGTGTGAGATGCAGGGTACAGTGTTAGGGTTAGGGATATGGGTTTGGTATGTTGTACAGGCAGGATAGGGTTATGGTTAGAAATGAAATTTGGCTCTGATGTGAGTTTGACAGTGAGATTGAATTACAATGTTACAGTGAGAGATGAGGGATGTCAATATTCATGGTACTGGTCTTTTCCAAAAGTCAGGGCTAGGGTTATGGTTTGGTGTTTGTGAAGGTGTATGGGGCTAATTGGGTTTTGGTTAGAGTTAGGTTCCGGCTCTAATGCGAGGGTGAATACGAGATTTTGTCTCAGTGTAAGGACTAGGTGAGTCTGAAAATAAAACGATGTGAAGGGTCCGGTGCTATGGCAAGATCTACGGTTAGGGTTAAGTGTTCTTTAATATGTACAGGCACAATAGCGCAATGTTTACATTAAGGATCCGGCTCTGATGTGAGGATGAGTGCGACATTGAGTGAAAGGTTTACGGTGAGCTGTGGGTGATGTCTATGTTGTCCATAAGGTTTCAGGTCCATGGGTGAGAGTTACTTTTAGGGTTAAGTGTTTGTTAAGTTGTACGGCCAGTATACCGTTATGGTTACATCTCAGATTCAGGTCTGATGTAAGGGCAACAGCGATATTGAACTACCATGTTACAGTGAGACATGGGTGATGTCAATATCCACCTTAGGGTCTGTTCTAAGTGACAGGGCTAGGATTAGGCTTCGGTGTTTGCGTACATTTGTGGGGCCGATAGGTTTTGGGAAGAGTTAGGGTCTGGTTGTGATGTGAGGCTGAGTGCGATATTATGCCTCAGGTTAAGATTTGGTGGGCTGATACTAAAATGAAGGTGAGGAATCCAGAGCATGGGACAGTGCTAGTGTTAGGGTTCCCTTTTCAATAATGGGTTTGGGCCATCTAGCAATACAGTAGCAGTGAGGATGTGGCTCTGATTTTAAGGAGAGGGAGATATTCAGAGACTGGTTTATGATAAGCTGTGGCTGATGTTGATGTTTATCATGATTTTTGAGGTCCACAGGCCAGGTCTAGTGTTAAATTTAGGAGTTCGAAAAGGTGTAAGGCCAGGAAAGGGTTATGGTTGCATTTAGGATTCTATTCTGATATGAGGGTGACAGTGTGACTGAATTACAGTGTTACAGTGAGACAAGGGTGACATCATTATTGATTGTAGGGTCATTTCCAAGAGTCAGGGCTATGGTTAGAGTTCGGTGTTTGGGAAGGATTACAGAGCTGATAGGGGCTTGCTTAGACTTTGTGTCCTGCTGTGATGTGAGGGTGAGTGTGAGTTGTGGCTCAGGTTAAGCATTTGCTTGGGCAAAAATATAGTGATGTGAGGGGTCTGGTGCTAGTCCATGGGCTACGGATAGGGTTAAGCGTTCGGTAATGTGTACAGGAAGTATAGCACTACGTTTACCATAAGGATCTGACTCTGATGTGAGGATGAGGGTGAGTTTGATCGACAGGTTTACGGTGATCTGTGGGTGATGACCATGTTGACCATGAGGGGTCAGGTCCATGGGTGAGAGCTAGGGTTAGGGTTAGGCGTTCGCAAAGTGGTACAGCCAGTATTCAGTTATGATTACATTTCGCATTTGGGTCTGATGTGAGGGCAACTGTGAGATTGAACTACTGGGTTACAGTGAGTCATGGGCGACGTCGATATCCATGGTAGGATCTGTTCTAAGTGTCAGGCCAAGGGTAAGGGTTTAGTGTTTGGGTAGATTTACAGGGCTAGCACAGTTTTGGGTAGAGTTAGGGTCTGGCTGTGATGTGAGTGTGAGTGCCAGATTTTGGCTCAGGTTAAGCATTTGGTGGGGCTCAAAATAAAATGATGTTATAGGTCTCTTGCTAGTGCCAGGGCTAGGGTTAAGTGTTTGGTAATGTGTACGGGCAGGATAGTGCTACGTTTATTATAATAATCTGGCTCTTATGTGAGAATGAGTGTGAGTATGATCGACAGGTTTACAGTGAGTTGTGGATGTGGTCAATGTTGACCATGTAGTGTCAGATACATGGTACAGTCCTAGGGATAGCGTTAGGGATTTGGTAAGTTGTACAGGCAGGATAGGGGTACGGTTACATATGGGATTAGGCTATGATGTGAGTTCGACAATGAGATTGAATTACAGTGTTACAGTGAGACATCAGTGATATAGATATTCATGGTACTGGTCTGTTACAAAAGTCTGGGCTGGGGTTAGAGTTCGGTGTTTGGGAAGGTATATGATGCTAATAGTGTTTTGTTTAGAGTCTGGGTCTGGCTCTGGTGTGAGGATGAATGCGAGATTTTGTCTCAGTATAGGGTTTTTGTGGGGCTCAGAATAAAATGATGTGAAGGGTCTTGTGCTGTGGGAAGGGCTAGGGTAAGGGTTTATTTTTTCATAATGTGTACGGGAACGATAGCGCTTTGTTTACACCAAGGACCTGGATGTGATGTGAAAATGTGTGCCACATTGAGTGACAGGTGCTATGGATGAAGTCAATGTTGACCATGAGGGTTCGGGTCCACAGGCAAGAACTAGGGTTAGGTTTAGCTGATTGTTAAGTTCTATGGCCAGTGTATGGTTATGGTTATATTTTGGTTACCATATCCATGGTAGGGCCTGTTATAAGATTCATCGCTAGGGTGAGGGTTCGGTGTATGGGTAGGTTTACAGGGCTGATACAGTTTTGGGTAGAGTTAGGGTGTGGCTGTGATATGAGGGTGTGTGTGAGATTATGCTTGAGGTTTAGTATTATGTGGACTGACACTAAAAAAAAGGTGAGGAGTCCATAGCATGGGACAGTGCTAAGGTTAGGGTTAGGTGTTCGGTAATGTGTACGTGCCATCTCGTACTTCGGTTACAGTGAGGATGTGGCCCTGATGTGCGGGAGAGGGTGATATTGAGAAACAGGCTTATGACAAGCTGTGACTGATGTCAAAGTCTATCATGAGGTTTCAGGGCCACGGGCCAGGTCTAGGATTAGTTTTAGTGGTTCACAAAGGGTTACAGCTTGGAAAGGTTTATGGTTACATTTAGTATTCGGTTCTGATGTGAGGGTGGCATTGAGAGTGAATTACTGTGTTACAGTGAGACATGGGTGACGTCGATATCCATGGGAGGGTCTGTACCAAGAGTCAGAGCTATGGTTAGAGTTTGGTGTTTGGGAAGGTTTATTTCACTGATAGGGTTTCATTTAGAGTTTGCATGTGCTTTGATGTGAAAGTGAGTTTGAGATTGTGGCTCAGGTTAAGCATTTGGTTAAGCTGAATGATATAAGGAAAATAAAATGATATGATGGGTCTGCTATTAGTGTTAAATCGATGGTTATGATTAAATGCTCGGTATTGTGTACAGGCAGGAGAGTACTATGTTTACAGTAAGGATCTGGCACTGATGTGAGGTTGAGTGTGAATATGATCAACAGGTTTATGGTCAGCTCTGGATACTGTCAAAGTAGACCAGGAAGTGTCAGATGCAGGGTACAGTGCTAGGGTTAGGTTTAGGGGATCGGTAATTTGTACGGGTCGGATAGTGGAAGAGTTACATATGGGAATCCGGTCTGATGTGAGTTCAACAGTGATATTGAATTTCAGTGTTACAGTGAGACATGAGGGATTTCGATATTCATGATACTGGTCAGTTCCAAAAGTCAGGACGAGGGTTAGGGTTCAGTGTTTGAGAAGGTGCATAGGGATAATAGGATTTTGGTTAGTGTTAAGGTCCAGCTCTGATGTGATGGTGAATGCTAGATTTTGTCTCAGTATAAGAATTTCGTGGGGTTGAAAATAAAATGATGTGAAGAGTCTGGTGCTGTGGCAAGGCCTAGGGTTAGGGTTAAGTGTTCGATAATATGTACAGGCACGATATCACTATGTTTACACTAAGGATCTGGCTGTGATGTGAGGATGAGTGTGACATAGAATGACAGGTGTACGGTGAGCTGAGGGTGATGTCAATGTTGACCATGAGGGTTTAGGTGCACAGGGAAGATCTAGCAGTATGGTTAGGTGGTTGTTAATCTGTAAGGCCAGAATAAGGTTATGGTTACATTTCGGATTTGGTTCTGATGTGATGACGACTGTGAGATTGAACTACAGTGTTACATTGAGTCATGGCGGACGTTGATATCCATGGTAGAGCCTGTTCTAAGTGTCAAGGACAGGGTTAGGGTTCGGTGTTTGGGTAGGTTTACGGGGCTGATACAGTTTTGGGTTGAGTTAGGGTCCAGCTGTGATGTGAAAGTGTGTGCGAGATTATGCCTCAGGTTTAGGATTTGGTGGTCTGACACTAAAATGAAGGAGTGGAGTTCAGAGCATTGGACAGTGCTAGGGTAGGGTTAAGTGTTAGGTAATTTGTATGGGCCATCTAGTACTATGGTTACATTGAGGATATGGCCCTGATGTGAGGGACAGGGCGATATTTAGAGAATAGTTTACAATAAGCTGTGGCTGATGTCGAAGTTTACTATGAGGTTTTATGTTCAGGGGCCAGGTCTTGGGTTAGGTTAAGTGGTTTGAAAAGGTGTATGGCTAGGAAAGGTTTATGGTTACATTTAGTATTCGTTTCTGATGTGAGGGTGACAGTGAGAATGAATGACCGTGTTTCAGTGATACATGGGTGACGTCGATATACCAGGTAGGGTCTATTCCAAGACTCAGGGCTATGGTTAGAGTTCGGTGTTTCAGAAGCTTTATGGTGCTGTTAGGGTTTTGGTTAGAGTTTACAACCTGATGTGATATGAGGGTGAGTGCGAGATGGTGGCTCATGTTAAGGATTTCTTGGGGTTGAAAATAAAATGATGACTTGTGCTGTGTCAAGTGCTAGGGTTTGGCTTCTGTGTTTGATAATATGTATGGGCATGATAGTGCTATGTTTACGCTAAGGGTATGGCTCTGGTGTGAGGATGAGTGAGACATTGAGCGACAGGTCAATGGTGAGCTGTGGGTGATGCCAATGTTGACAGTGAAGGTCAGGTCCATGGTCAAGTGCTAGGATTGGGTTAAGGGTTCGTTAAGTTGTATGGACAGGATAGGTTTATGGCTACATTTCAGATTCGGGTCTGATGTGAGGGCGACAGTGAGATTGAACTACAGTGTTGCAGTGAGACATGCATGACGCCGATATCCAGGATAGGGTCTGTTCTAAGTGTCAGGTGTAGTGTTAGCGTTCGGTATTTGGGTAGGTTTATGGGTCTGAAAGGGTTTCAGTTAGAGTTAGTGTCCTGGTTTGATATGGGTGTGAGTGCAAGATTGTGTCTCAGGATTTGGATTTGGTGGGGCAGACCAAAATATGGTAGTGTGTGGACAATGCAGGTTCCAGGGATAGGGTTACAGTAAAGTGTTTGGTAATGTGCACGAACAGGATAGCACTGCATTTACAGTAAGGATCTTGTTCTAATGTGAGGATGAAGGCGAGACTTAGAGAAAGGTTTCTGGTGAGCTGTGGATGACGCCAATGTTGACCATGAGTGAGTATGTCAACAGGCAGGGCTCGGGTTAGAGTTAGAGGTTCGGTGAGAAGTATGGGCTAGAAAGGTAGAGAGTTACATTTAGGATCCGGCTCTGATGTGAGGATGACAGTGATATTGAATCACAGTGTCACAGTGAGAAATGGGTGATGTTGATATTCATGGTAGTGGCTTTTTCCAAGAATCAGGGCCTGGGTAAGGGTTCAGTGTTTGTGAAAGTGTACAGGGCTGACAGTGATTCGGTTAGAGTTTGTATCCGGCTGTGATGTGAGGGTGAGTGAGAGATTGTGTCTCAGGCTAAGCATCTGGTGATGTTGAAAATAAAGTGATGTGAGGGTTCTGGTGCTACGGCCATGACTAGGGTTAGAGATAAGTGTTCAGTAATGTGGAAGGGAAGGATAACGATAGGTTTGCAGGAAGTATCTGGCCCTGATGGGAGGGTGAGGGTGAGTTTGACAGGTTCATGGAGAGCTGTGGGTGATGTCGATGATGTTGACCTTGAAGGGTGAGGTGCAGACTCCAGTGCTAGAGTTAGGGATAGGGGTTCGGTAAGCTGTATGGGCAGGATACAATTACGGTTATATATGGGATTTGGCTCTGATGTGAATTTGACAGTGAGATTAAATTACAGTGTTACAGTGAGACATGAGTGATGCCGATATTCATGATACTGTTCTGTTCCAAAAGTCATGGCTAGTGTTACGGTTCAGTATTTGGGAAGGGGTATGGGGCTGATAGGGTTTTGGTTAAAGTTAAGCTCTGCCTGTGAAGTGAGGGGGAGTGCGAGATAGTGTCTGAGTATAAGGATTTGGTGAGTCTGAAAATAAAATGATGTGAAGGGTCTGCTGCTGTGGCAAGGGCTAGGGTTTGTTTCAGCTGTTCATTAATATGTATGGGCATGATAGTGCTAGGTTTACATTAACGATCTAGTTCTGATGTGAGGATGAGTGTGACATTGAGTGACAGGTTAACGGTGAGCTGTGGGTGATGCCAATGTTGACAGTGTGGGTCAGGTCCATGGTCGAGAGCTAAGATTAGGTTAGGGGTTCGTTAAGTTGTACGAACAACATAGGGTTATGGTTACATTTCAGATTCGGGTCTGATGTTTGGGTGACAGTGAGATTGAACTACAGTCTTGCAGTGAGACATGGGTGACACCAATATCCATGGTACGGTTTGTTCTAATTGTCAGGGCCAGTGTTAGGTTTCGGTGTTTTGGTAAGTTTATGGGGATGATATGGTTTTCATTAGAGTTAGTGTGCTGGTGTGATGTGAGGGTGACTGCAAGACTGTGTCTCAGGATTTGGATTTGGTGGGGCAGACCATAAAATGACGGTGTGTGGACAAAGCAGTTTCCAGGGCTAGGGTTAGGGTTAAGAGTTCGGTAATGTGTTCGAGTAGGATAGCATTGCGTTTAGAGTAAGAACCTTGTTCTGATGTGAGGATGATGGCGAGATTGAGAGAAAGGTTTACGATGAGCTGTGGGTGATGCCAATGTTGACCATGAGTGATCATGCCGACAGGCGAGGGCTCAGTTTAGAGTTAGATGTTTGGTAAGCTGTACGGCATGGATACAGTTATAGTTACATTTAGGATTTGGCTCTTATGTGAGGGCGACAGCAATATTGAATTACAGTGTCACAGTGAGAAATGGGTGATGTTGATATTCATGGTAGGGACTTTTTCCAAGTGTCAGGGCCAGGGTTAGGGTTCAGTGTTTGTGAAATTGTATGGGGTAGACCACAGTTCAGTTAGAGTTTGCAGCTGGCTGTGATGTGAGTGTGAGTGAGAGATTGTTTCTCAGATAAAGCATCTGGTGGGGTTGACTCTGAAATGATGTGCTGGGTCTGGTGCTCGGGTCAGGGCAAGGGTTGGGATAAATGATCAGTAATGTGTAAGGGAAGGATAACACTATGTTTAGAGTAAGTATCTGGCTCTGATGTGAGGATGAGTGTGAGTTTGATCGACGGATTAATGGAGAGCTGTGGGTGAAGTCAATGTTGACCATGAAGTATCAGTTGCAGGGAACAGTGCTAGGGTTAGGGCCAGGCATTCGGAAAGTTGTATGGGTAGGAAAAGGATATGGTTACATATGGGATTCGGTTCTGATGTGAGTTTGGCAGTGAGATTGAATTACAGTGGAACTGTGAGACATGAGGGATGTCGATATTCATGGTACTGGTCTGTTCAAAAAGTCAGGGCTAGGTTTAGGGTTTGGTGTTTGGGAAGGTGTATGAGGCTAATAGGGTTTTGTTTAGAGTTAGGGTACAGTTCTGATGTGAGGGTGAGTACGAGATTGTGTCTCAGTATAAGGATCTGGTGGGACTGAAAATAAAATGATGTGAAGGGTCTGGTGCTGTGGCAAGGGCTAGGGTTTGGGTTAAGTGTTCGTTAATATGTACAGGCATGATAGCGCTGTGCTTAAACTGAGGGTCTGGCTCTGATGTGAGGATGAGTGCGACATTGAGCAACTGGTTTACGGTGAGCTGTGGGTGATGTCAATGTTGACCATGAAGGGTCAGGGCTACAAGTGAGAGCTGCTGCTAGGGTTAGGTGTTTGTTAATTTGTACCGCAAGTATACGGTTATGGTTACATTTCGGTTTCGGGTCTGATGTGTGTGACAGTGAGATTGAACTATAGTATTGCAGTGAGAAAGGGGTGACGTCGATATCCATGCTAGGGAATGTTCTATGTGCCAGGGCTAGGATTAGGGTTCAGTGTTCGGGAGGGTTTATGGGGCTGATACGATTTTGGGTAGAGTAAGGGTCTGGCTGTGGTGTGAGCGTGAGTGCGAGATTATGCCCCAGGTTTAGGATTTGGGAGGGTGATACTAAAATTAAGGTGAGGAGTTCAGAGCATGGGACGGTGTTAAGGTTAGGGTTAAGTGTTTGGTAATGCGTATGGGCCATCTAGTACTACGATTACAGTGAGGATGTGGCCCTGATGTGAGGTAGAGGGCGATATTGAGAGACAGGTTTATGATAAGCTGTGGCTGATGTCGAAGTTTATCATGAGGTTTTAGGTGCAGGGGCATTGTCTAGGGTTAGTTTCATGGTTCGATATGGTGTATGGGTAGGAAAGGGTTATGATTACATTTAGTTCTTAGTTCTGATGTGATGGTAAAAGTGAGATTGAATTACATTGTTTCAGTGAGACATGGGTGACATCGATATCCAAGGTATGGTATGTTCCAACAGTCAGGGCTATGGTTAGAGTTCGGTGTTTGGGAAGGATTATGGCGCTGAAAGGTTTCAGTTAGACTTTGAATCCTGCTCTGATGTGAGGGTGAGTGGCTCAGGTTAAGCATTTGGTGAGACTGTAAATAAAAATGATATGACAGGTCTGGTTCTAGTGCCGGGCTAGGATTAGGGTTAAGTGTTCGGAAATGTGTAAGGGCAGGATGGTTCTATGTTTACAGTAAGGATCTGGTACTCATGTGAGGATGAGTGTGAGTATGGTCGAGAGGTTTATGGTGAGCTGTGGATGATGACAATGTTGACCATGAAGTGTCAGATGCAGGGTACAGTGTTAAGGTTAGGTTTAGAAGTTCGATATGTTTTATTGGCAGGGTAGTGTTACAGTTTCAAATGGGATATGATTCTGATGTGAGTTGGACAGTGAGATTAAATTACAGTATTTCAGTGAGACATCAGGGATGTCGATATTCATGGTACTGGTCTGTTCAAAAAGTCAGGGTTAGGAATAGCGTTCAGTGTACGGGAAGGTGTATGGGAGCAAAAGGGTCTTGGTTAGAGTTAGGGTCTGGCTCTGAAGTGACAGTAAATACGAGATTTTGTCTCAGTATAAGGATTTGTTGGTGCTGAAAATAAAATTATGTGAAGTGTCTGGTGCTGTGCAAGGGCTAGGGTTTGGGTTAAGTGTTCGTTAATATGTACAAGAAGGATAGCACTATGTTTACACTGAAGATCTGGCTCTGATATGAGGATGAGAGTGACACTGAGTGACAGGTTTACTGTGCGCAGTGGTTGATGTCAATGTTGACCATGAGTGTTCATGTCCACAGGCAAGAGCTAGGGTTGGGTAAGTTTTCTTTAAGTTGTACAGCCAGTATATGGTATTGGTTACATTTCTGATTTGGGTCTGCTGGAAGGGAGACAGCGAGATTGAACTACAGTGTTACAGTGAGACATAGGTGATGTCAATATCCATGGAATGGTTGGTTCTAAGTGTCAAGGTTAGGGTTAGGTTTCATTGTGTGGGTAGGTTTACAGGGCTAATACAGTTTAGGGTACAGTTATGGTCTGGCTGTGATGGGAGGGTGAGTATGAGATTATGCCTCAGGATTAGGATTAGGTGGACTGACACTAAAATGTAGGTTAGGAGTCCAGAGCATGGGACAGTGCTATGTTTAGGGTTACATGTTCGGTAATGGGTACGGGCCATCTAGTACTACAGTTACAGTGAGGATGTGGCCCCGATGTGAGGGAGAAGGCGATATTGAGAGACAGGTTTATGATGAGCTGTGGCTGATGTTGAAGTTTATCATGAGGTTTCATGTCCAGGAACCAGGTCTGGGGTTAGGTTTAAGCATTAGAAAAGGTGTACACCCAGGAAATGGTGGTGCTTACATTTAGTATTCAGTTCTGATGTGGGGGTGACTATGAGATTGAATTACAGTGCAACAGTCAGACATGGGTGACATCGATATCCATGGTAGGGTCTGTTCTAAGAGTCAGGGCTATGGTTAGAATTTGGTGTTGATGACAGTTTATGGCACTGATAGTCTTTCTGTTAGACTTTGCATCCTACTGTGATGTGAGGGTGAGTGCGAAATTTTGGCTCAATTTAAGCATTTGGTGTGGCAGAAAATAAAATGATATGAGGGGTCTGGTGCTAGTCCCTGGGCTAGGGATAGGGTTAAGTGTCCAGTAATGTGTATGGGCAGAATAGAGATACGTTTACAGTAAGGTACTGCCTCTGATGTGAGGATGAGGGTGAGTATGATTGACAGGTTTACAGTGAGCTGTGAATGATGTCAATGTTGACCATGAAGTGTCAGATGCAGGGTAGAGTTCTAGGGCTATGGTTAGGTGTTTGGTATGTTGTAACAGCCTGATAGGGTTACTGTTACATATGGGATACCACTCTGATGTGAGTTCGACAGTGAGAGTGAAATACAGTGTTACAGTGAGACATGAGAGACGAAGAGATGTCGATATTCATGGTACTGGTCTGTTCCAAAAGTCACGGGTAGGTGTAGGGTTCAGTGTTTGGGAAGGATTTTGTTGCTGACAGCATTTTGATTAGAGTTAGTGATGCAGCAAATGTTTCCGGAGTGATGTGGAAGTGAATGCAGCCTTGCTTGACGTAATCAAATGTAATAGGAAGCGGTGGAATGCTGCAAAATAGAGTGGAAGGCTGTAAACTGGAGTGTAATGGGTTCTAATGTGATGCAGTAGAGTGTTTTTGAGAATTTTGTAGACAATGGTCCTTTTTGTCACAATGGAATGCAAATGAACATAGTGGAATTAAAGGATGGAGTAGAATCTTGTAGAATCGTGTGAAATGGGATGGGAATTGACACAATAGGCTGTTACTGTATGGCTTGGAAACAAAGGAGCCTTCTTTTAGAGAATGGAATACAATGGAATGTGGCAGAATGTTGCACAATGGAGTGCATGCTATTGTATTGAGTGGAACATGGTGGAATGTGACACAAGAGAGAGTACCTGGGTTGTATGCATAAGAATGGTTCCTTCTTTGTCACAATGTAACTCAGTAGAACTTGTTGGAATGTTGGGGAATGGAGTAGAATCTTGTGGAATGGAGAGGAATGGCATGTGAAGTAACACAATGCAAAGTTCGTGAATTGTTTGGAAGCAAATGGAGCATTCTTTGGCAGAATGGAACGCAATACAACGTGGTGGAATGCCGTGGAATGGAGTGGAATCGGCTGTAATGTGACATAGTAAACGTCACCAGTGCAGATTGGAAGTGAATGGTGCCTCCTTTGAGAGAATGTAAAGCAAAGGAATGTGCTGGAATATTGAGGAATGGAGAAAATGTTGTGGAATGGAATATAATGGGGTGTAATGTGATGCAATAGAGATTTAGAGATTGTTTTGGAAATGAATGGATCCTTCATTGACAGAAAGGAACGCAATAGAACGTGGTGGAATTTTATGGAGTTAAGTGCAATTTTGTAGATTGGTGTAGAATCGCGTGAAATGTGACACAATACAGAGTTCCTGAGAGGTCTGGCAGAACATGGAGCTCTCTTTGATGGAATGGAACTCCACAGAACATGGTGAGATGTTCAGAAATGGAGTTCAATGTTGTTAAATGGACTGGAATAGTCTGTAACGTGACGCAGTAGAGTGTTCCTGATTGCTTTGGAAATGAATGGAGGCTTATTGACAGAATGGAACACAATTGAGAGTGGTGGAGAGCTGTGAAATGGAGGGTAATGTTGCTGAATGGAGGGGGATCAGCTGTTATGTGATGTAATAAAGGTCTCTGGAGTGGTTTCAAAGCAAATGGTGCCCACCCTTGCCATCATGTATAGCACATGAATGTACTGAAATATTTGGGAATGGATTGAAATGTCGAGGAGTGGAGTGGAATGGGCTGTAATGTGATGCTATAGACTGTTACAGATTATTTTGGAAATGAATGGATCCTTCTTTGACAGAATGGAAGGCTATAGAACGTGGTTGAATTTTGTGGAGTTAAGTGCAATTTTGTAGATTGGTGTAGTATCACTTGTAATGTGACACAATACAGAGTTCCTGAGTGGTCTGGCAGAAAACGGAGCTCTCATTGATGGAATGGAACTCCACAGAACATGGTGAGATGTTCAGAAATAGAGTGCAATGTTGTTAAATGGACAGGAATCGTCATAATGTGATGCAGTAGAGTGTTCTTGATTGTTTTGGAAACGAATGGAGCCTTATTTGACCAAATGGAATGCAATAGAGCGTGGTGGAATGCTGTGGAATGGAGAGCAATGTTGTGGAATGGAGTGGAATCGGCTGTAATGTATCGTAATAAAGGTCTCCAGAATGGTTTCGAAGCGAATGGTGCCTCCTTTGCTGGAAGGTATAGCACAAAAATGTGCTGGAATATTTGGGAATGGATTAAAATTTTGAGGAATGTAGTGGAATGGGCTGTAATGTGATGCGATAGAGTGTTATAGATTGTTTTGGAAACGAATGTAACCTTCTTTCCCAGAATGAAACGCTATACAACGTGGTGGAATTTTGGGGAGTTAAGTGCAGTTTTGTAGACTGGTGTAGAAGCTTATGTAATGTGACACAATCGAGAGTTTCTGAGGTCTCCACGCAAATGGAGCTCTCTTTGATTGAATGGACCACGACAGAACATGGTGAGATGTTGAGGAATGGAGTCCAATGCTGTTAAATGGACTGTAATCATGTCTACAGTGATGCAGTAGAGTGTTCCTCATTGGTTTGGAATGGAAAGGAGCCTTTTCTGATGGAATGGAATGCAATAGAACGTGATGGAATGTTGTGGAATAGAGTAGAATCTTGGAGAATGGACTAAAATGGCATTTGATGTGATGCAATAGACAGACATTAATGGGTTAGAAGTGAATCGAGTAATCTTTGTAGGAATGGAACTCAAAAGAACCTTGTGGAATTTTGTGAAATGAAGTGGAAAGTTGTGGAATTTAGTGTAATGGGGTGTAATGTGACTTAATAGACGGTTTCAGATTCTTTGGGAAAAGAGTGGAGCCTTCACTTGCAGAATGGAACGCTATATATCACAGTGGAGTGTTGTGGGGTGAAGTGCAATGTTGTGGAATGGAGTTGAATAGGTTGTAATGTGATGCAATCAAGGGTTCTTTAGTGAACTGGAAGCGAATGCAGCCTTGGTTGATGGAATCAAACATAATAGAACGTGGCGAATGTTGCAGAATAGAGTGGAAGATTGTGAAATGGAGTGTAATGGGGTGTAATGTGATGCAGTAGAGGGTTCCTGAGAGCTTTTTAGAGAATGGTGCACGCTTTGTAACAATGGAGTGCAATGGAATGGAGTGGAATGTTTGGAATGCAGTAGAATCTTGAGGAATCATGTGGATAGGCATATGAACTGATGCAATAGGCTGTTCCCGAATGGTTTGGAAGCTATGGGGCCTTCATTTACATGATGAAATGTAATGGAACATGGCAGAATATTACTCAATGGAGTGCCATGCTGTGTTATTGAGTGGAACGTGGTGGAATATGACACAACATAGATTTCCTTGGTTGTTTGGAGAAGAGTGGTGCCTACTTTGTCACAATGGAACTCAGTAAAACTTGCTGGAATTTTGGGGAATGGAGTAGAAGCTTGTGGAATGGAGAGGAATGGCATATGAAGTGACACAATACGAAGTTTGTGAATTTTTTAAAAGCAAATGGAGCATTCTTTGGCAGAATAGAATGCAATAGTACGTGGTGGAATGTTGTGGAATGGAGGAAAACGTTGTGAAATGGAGTGGAATCGGCTGTAATGGGACATAATATAGGTCTCTAGTGCGTTTTGGAAGCGCATGGTGCTTCCTTTGTGAGAACCTAAAGGAAAGGAATGTGCTGGAATATTGGGGAATGGAGTAGGAGTAAGATGTGGAATCGGGTGTAATGTGATGTAATATAGAGTTAGAGATTCTTTGGTAATGAACGGATCTTTCTTTGATAGTATGGAACACTGTAGAATGTGGTGGAATTTTGTGGAGTTAAGTTCAATTTTGTAGATTTGTGTAGTATCGCGTGTAATGTGACACAGTACAGAGTTCCTTGGTGGTTCTTTTAGCAAATGGGGCTCTTTGATGAAATGGAATGCCACAGAACATGGTGAAATGTTCAGATATGGAGTTCAATGTTGTTAAATGGACTGGATTCGTCTGTAGTGTGATGCAGCAGAGTGTTCCTGATTGCTTTGGAAATGAATGGAGGCTTATTGACAGTATGGAACTCAATTGAGCGTGGTGGAGAGCTGTGAAATGGAGGGCAATGTTGTCGAATGGAGTGGACTTGGCCATAATGTGATGTAATAAAGGTCTCTGGAGTGGTTTCGAAGCGAATGGTGCCAACCTTGCCATCATGTATAGCACATGAATGTACAGGAATATTAGGGAATGGATTGAAATGTTGAGGAGTGGAGTGGAATGGGCTGTAATGCGATGCTATAGAGTGTTATAGATTGTTTTGGAAATGAATGGATCCTTCTTTGACAGAATGGAAGGCTATAGAACGTGGTTGAATCTTGGGGAGTTAAGTGCAATTCTGTACTTTGATGTAGAATCAAGTATAATGTGACAGAATACAGAGATCCTGAGTGGTCTCCACGCAAATGGAGCTCTCTTTGATGGAATGGAATGCCAGAGAACATGGTGAGATGTTCAGAAATGCAGTGCAATGTTGTTACATGGACAGGAATCGTCTTTAATGTGATGCAATAGAGTGTTCCTGATTATTCTGGAAACGAATGGAGCCTTATTTGACCAAATGGAATGCAATAGAGCAAGGTGGAATGCTGTGGAATGGAGGGCAATGTTGTGGAATGGAGTGGAATCGGCTGTAATATAATGTAATGAATGTCTCCAGAGTGGCTTCGAAGCGAATGGTACCTCCTTTGCCAGAAAGTATACACACGAATGTACTGGAATATTTGGGAATGGATTAAAATGTTGAGGATTGGAGTGGAATGTGCTTTAATGTGATCCTATAGAGTGTTATAGATTGATTTGGAAACGAATGTATCCTTTCACAGAATGGAACGCTATAGAACGTGGTGGAATTTTGTGGAGTTAAGTGCAATTTTGTAGATTGGTGTGGAAGCATATGTAATGTGACACTATAGAATGTACCTGAGAGGTCTCCCCGCAAATGGAGCTCTCTTTGATGGAATGGAATGCGACAGAACATCGTGAGATGTTCAGGAATGGAGTACAATGTTGATAAATGGACTGTAATCGTGTGTAAAGTGACACAGCAGAGTGTTCTTCATTGGTTTGGAAAGGAAAGGAGCCTTTTTTTGACAGAATGGAATGCAATAGAACATGATGGAATGTTGTGGAATGTAGTAGAATCTTGGAGAATGGACTGGAATCGCATTTGATGTGATGCATAGGACAGACCTAAATGGGTTGGAAGTGAATCGACCCTTCTTAGTAGAAATGGAACACAAAAGAACCTTGTGGAATTTTGTGAAATGAAGTGGAGAGTTGTGGAATTTAGTGTAATGGGGTGTAATGTGACTTAATAGATGGTTTCAGATTCTTTGGGAAAAGAGTGGAGCCTTCTCTTGCAGAATGGAATGCGATAAATCACGGTGGAGTGCTGTGGGATGGAGTGCAATGTTGCGGAATGGAGTTGAATCATTTGTAATGTGATGCAATCAAGGGTTCTGGAGTGAACTGGAAGCAAATGCAGCCTTGCTTGATGGAAAAAAAACATAGCAGAATGTGGCAAAATGTTATGGAATAGAGTGGAAGGTTGTGAAATGGAGTGTAATGGGGTGTAATGTGATGCAGTAGAGGGTTTCTGAGAGCTTTTTAGAGAATGGTGCACTCTTTGTAACAATGGAGTGCAAAGGAACGCAGCGAAATGTTTGGAATGCAGGAGAATCTTGAGGAATCGTGTGGATAGGCATGTGAACTGATGCAATAGGCTGTTCCCGAATGGTTTGGAAGCTATGGGGCCTTCATTTACATAATGGAATGTAATGGAACACTGTGGAATGTTGCACAATGGACTGCCATGCTGTGTTATTGAGTGGAACGTGGTGGAATGTGACACAACATAGAGTTCCTTCATTATTTGGATAAGAATATTGCCTATTTTGCCACAATGGAACTCAGTACAACTTGTTGGAATGTTGGAGAATGGACTAGAATCTTGTGGAATGGAGAGGAATGGCATGTGAAGTGACACAGTACGAAATTCGTGAATTTTTTTAAGCAAATGGAGCATTCTTTGGCAGAATGGAATGCAATAGAACGTGGTGGAATGTTGTGGAGTGGAGGGCAATGTTGCGGAATGGAGTGGTATGGGCTGTATTTTGACATAATGAAGGTCTCCAGTGCGGTTTGGAAGCGAATGGTGCCTCCTTTGCGAGAATGTAAAGCAAAGGAATGTGCTGGAATATTGGGGAATATAGTAAAATGTTGTGGAATGGAGTGGAAAGTGGTGTAATGTGATGCGTTAGAGAGTTAGAGATTGTTTTGGAAATGAATGGATGTTTCTTTGACAGAATGGAATGCTGTAGAACGTGGTGGAATTTTCTGGAGTTAAGGGAAATTTTGTAGATTGGTGTAGCATCGAGTGTAACGTGATACAGTACAGAGTTCCTGAGTGGTTCGGAAGCAAATGGAGCTCATTGATGGTATGGAACACCACAGAACATGGTGAGACGTTCAGAAATGGAGTGCAATGTTATTAAATGGGCAGGAATCATCTGTAATGTGACGGAGTAGAGTGTTCCTGATTGTCTCGGAAACGAACGGAGCCTTATATGACTGAATGGAATGCAATAGAGTGCAGTGGAATGCTGTGGAATGGAGGACAATGTTGTGGAATGGAGTGGAATTGGCTGTAATGTAACATAATGAAGGTCTCCAGAGTGGCTTCGAAGCGAATGGTGTCTCCTTTGCTGGAAGGTATAGCACAAGAATGTACTGGAATATTTGGGAATGGATGAAAATGTTGAGGAATGAGGTGGAATGCGCTGTAATGTGATGCTATAGAGCGTTATAGATTGTTTTGGAAACGAATGTATCCTTCTTTCACAGACTGGAACGCTATAGAACATGGTGGAATTTTGTGGAGTTAAGTGCAATTTTGTAGATTGGTGTAGAAACGTATGTAATGTGACACAATAGAGTGTTCCTGAGTGGTCTCCACGCAAATGGAGCTCTCCTTGATTGAATGGAACGCCACAGAACATGGTGACATGTTCAGGAATTGAGTACAATATTGTTAAATGGACCGTAATCATGTATAAAGTGACGCAGTACAGCGTTCCTCATTGGTTTGGAATGGAAAGGAACCTTTTTTGATACAATGGAATGCAGTAGATAGTGATGGAATGTTGTGGAATGGAGTAGAATCTTGGAGAATGGACTGGAATGTCAGTTGATGTGATGCAATAGACAGACCTTAATGGGTTTGAAATGAATCGAGCCTTATTTGTAGGAATGGAATGCAAAAGAACCTTGCGGAATTTTGCGGAATGAAGTGGAGAGTTGTGGAATTTAGTGTAATGGATTGTAATGTGATTTAATAGACGGTTTCAGATTCTTTGGGAAAAGAGTGGAGCCTTCTCTTGCAGAATGGAATGCGATAAATCACGGTGGAGTGTTGTGGGATGGAGTGCAATGTTGTGGAATGGAGTTGAATCGGTTGTAATGTGACGTAGTCAAGGGTTGTGGAGTGAACTGGAAGCAAATGCAGCCTTGGTTGATGGAATCAAACATAATAGAACGTGGTGGAATATTTCAGAATAGAGTGGAAGGTTGTGAAATGGTGTGTAATGGGGTGTAATGTGACTAGAGGGTTCCTGAGAGCTTTTTAGAGAATGGTGCACTCTTTGTAACAATGGAGTGCAATGGAACGCAGCAGAATGTTTGGAATACAGGAAAATCTTGAGGAATCGTGTGGATAGTCATGTGAACTGATGCAATAGGCTGTTCCTGAAAAGTTTGGAAGCAACAGGGCCTTCAATTACATAATGGAATGTAATTGAACACTGTGGAATGTTGCACAATGGACTGCCATGCTGTGTTATTGAGTGGAACATGGTGGAATTTGACACAACATAGAGTTCCTTGGTTGTTTGGATAAGAGTGGTGCCTACTCTGCCACATGGAACTCAGTAGAACTTGTTGGAATGTTGGGGAATGGAGTAGAATCTTGTAAAATGGAGAGGAATGGCATGTGAAGTGATACAATACGAAGTTCGTGATTTTTTTTTAAGCAAATGGAGCATTCTTTGGCAGAATGGAATGCAATAGAACATGGTGGAGTGTTGTGGAATGGAGGGCAATGTTGTGGAATGGAGTGGTATGGGCTGTATTGTGACATAATAAAAGTCTCCAGTGCGGTTTGGAAGCAAATGGTGCCTCCTTTGTGAGAATGTAAAGCAAAGGAATGTGCTGGAATATTGGGGAATATAGTAAAATGTTGTGGAATGGAGAGGAATAGGGTGTAATGTGATGCATTAGAGAGTTAGTTTGTTTTGGAAACGAACGGATGTTTCTTTGACAGAATGCAACGCTCTCGAATGTGGTGGAATTTTCTGGAGTTAAGGGCAATTTTGTAGATTGGTGTAGCATCGAGTGTAATGTGATACAGTACAGTGTTCCTGAGTGGTTTGGAAGCAAATGGAGCTCTTTGATTGTATGGAACGCCACAGAACATGGTGAGATGTTCAGAAATGGAGTGCCATGTTGTTAAGTGGACTGGAATCATCTGTAATGAGACGCAGTAGACTGTTCCTGATTGCTGTCAAAACGAATGGAGGCTTTTTTGACAGAATGCAATGCAATTGAACGTGGTGGAGTGTTGTGGAATGGATGGCAATGTGTCGGAATGGAGTGGAATCGGCTGTAATGTGACGTAATAAAGGTCTACAGAGTGGTTTCGAAGTGAATGGTGCCCCCTTGCCATAATGTATAGCACATGAATGTACTGGAATGTTTGGGAATGGATAAATATGTTGAGGAATGGAGTGGAATGGGCTGTAATGTGATGCTATAGAGTGTTATATATTGTTTTTGAAAATGAATGGATACTTCTTTGACAGAGTGGAATGCTATAGAAGGTGGTGGAATTTTGTGGAGTTTAGTACAATTTTGTAGTGTGGTGTGGAATCGTGTGAAATGTTACACAATATAGAATTCCTGAGTGGTCAGGCAGAAAATGTAGCTCTCTTTGATGGAATGGAACGTCACAGAACATGGTGAGATGTTCAGAAATGGAGTGCAATGTTGTTAAATGGACAGGAATCGTCTTTAATGTGATGCAGTAGAGTGTTCCTGATTGTTTTGAAAATGAATGGAGCCTTATTTGACTGAATGGAATGAATAGAGTGCGGTGGAATGCTGTGGAACGGAGGGCAATGTTGTGGAATGGAGGGGAATCGGCTGTAATGAATGTAGTAAAGGTCTCCAGAGTGGTTTTGAAGAGAATGGTGCTTCCTTTGCCGGAAGGTATAGCGCAATAATATACTGGAATGTTTGGGAATGGATTAAAATGTTGAAGAATGTAGTGGAATGGGCTGTAGTGTGATTCTGTAGAGTGTTACAGATTGTTTTGGAAACGAAAGTATCCTTCTTTCACAGAATGGAACGCTATAGAACGGGGTGGAATTTTGTGGAGTTAAGTGCAATTTTGTAGATTGGTGTAGAAGCGTATGTAATGTGACACAATAGAGACTTCCTGAGTGGTCTGCACCCAAATGGAGCTCTCTTTGATTGAATGGAACGCGACAGAACATGGTGAGATGTTCAGGAATAGAGTACAATGTTGATAAATGGACTGGAATTGTGTGTAAAGTGACGCAGTACAGCTTTCCTCATTGGTTTGGAATGGAAAGGAGCCTTTTTTGACACAATGGAATGCAATAGAATGTGATGGAATGTTGTGGAATGGAGTAGAATCTTGGAGAATGGACTGGAATGTCAGTTGATGTGATGCAATAGACAGACCTTAATGGGTTGGAAGTGAATCGAGCCTTCTTTGTAGGAATGGAATGCAAAAAAGCCTTGTCGAATTTTGCGAAATGAAGTGGAGAGTTGTGGAATTTAGTGTAATGGGGTGAAATGTGACTTCATAGATGGTTTCAGATTCTTTGGGAAAAGAATGGAGCCTTTTCTTGCAGAATGGTACGCAATAAATCATGGTGGGGTGTTGTGGGATGGAGTGCAATGTTGTGGAATGTAGTTGAATCGGTTGTAATATGACATAGTCAAGGGTTCTGGAGTGAACTGGAAGCGAATGCAGCCTTGGTTGTTGGAATCAAACATAATAGAACGTGGTGGAATGTTGCGGAATAGAGTGGAAGGTTGTGAAATGGAGTGTAATGGGGTGTAATGTGATGCAATAGAGGGTTCCTGAGAGCTTTTTAGAGAACAGTGCACTCTTTGTAACAATGGAGTGCAATGGAACGCAGTGGAATGTTTGGAATGCAGAAGAATCTTGAAGAATCATTTGTAATGGCATGTGTAATGAGGCAATAGGGTTTGCCTGAATGATTTGGAAGCTATGGGCCTCCTTTTACACAGTGGAATGAAATGGAATGTGGTAGAATTTTGCACAATGGAGTGCAATGCTGTGGTATTGAGTGGAACGTGGTGGAATGTGACGCAACAGAGAGTTTCTGGGTTGTTTGGATAAGAATGGTTCCTACTTTTTCACAATGGAACTCAGTAGAACTTGTTGGCATGTTTCGGAATGGAGTAGAATCTTGTGGAATGGAGAGGAGTGGCATGTGAAGTGGCAAAATACGATGTTTGTGAATTGTTTGGAAGCAAATGCCGCATTCTTTGGCAGAATTTAACGCAACAGAACATGGTGGAATGTTGTGGAAAGGAGGGCAATGTTGAGGAATGGAGGGGAATCAGCTGTAATGTGACATAATAATGGTCTCCGATCTGGTTTGGAAGCGAATGGTGCCTCATTTGCCAAAATGTAAAGGAAATGAATGTACTTGAGTATTGGGGAATGGAGTAAAATGTTGAGGAATGGAGTGGAGTGGGCTGTAATGTCATGCTATAGAGTATTATAGATTGTTTTGGAAATGAATGGATCATTCTTTGACAGAATGGAGTTTTGTCTAGTTAAGTACAATTTTGTAGATTGGTGTAGAATCGCGTGTAATGTGACACACTATAGAGTTCCTGAGTGGTCTGGCAGAAAATGGAGCTCTCTTTGATTGAATGGAACAGCACAGAACATGGTGGGATGTTCATAAATGGAGTGCAATGTTGTTAAATGGACAGGAATCGTCTGTAATGTGACGCAGTTGAGTGTTCCTGGTTGCTTTAGAAACGTATAGAGGCTTATTTGACCAAATGGAACGCATTAGAACGTTGTGGAGTATTGTGGAATGGAGGGCAACATTGTGGAATGAAGTCTAGTTGGCTGTAATGTGACATAGAAAAGGTCTCCAATTGGTTTGGAAGCGAATGGTGCCTCCTTTTAGGGAGTGTACAGCAAATGAATATGCTGGAAAATTTGGGAATGGATTAAAATGTGGAATGGAGTGGTATGGGCTCTAATGTGATCAAACTCCAAGGGACTTCAGAGAGGTACACTTTTTGCTTGAAATTAGTATACTTCACTTTGCATTGGCGGATTCATGTGAGCTTACTAATCACAATGAATTTGCAACATTCCTAGAAATTTCAAAAAATATATGATTAGAATACAATTGACTTGAAAGAGTTACACGTTATTGCTTGAAATGAGTACACCTCACCTTGCACTGGCGGATCCATCAGAGGTTACTGATATCATTTCATGTGCCGCATTATGTAAATATTCAATATATGTATGATTAGTCACCAAGTGAATTGAAAATGTTACACATTTTTGCTTGAAACTCGAATCCCTCACCTTGTATTGGATGCTCCATGAGATATTTTTGATGTCAAATCATCTGCAGCACTCCTAAAAAATTTAAAACATGAATGATCAGAATCCAAGTGACTTTAGAGAGTAACACATTTTTGCTTGCAACTCATATGCCGCACCCTGCATTGGCAGGTCCATCACAGATTACTGATGTCAATTCATCTGCAACCTTCTTAATAGAATCAGAACACGTATGATCAGACTCCAAGTGACTTCAAAGAGTTACTATATTTTGCATAAAATTAGTGTACCTCACCTTGCGTTGGTCACTCCATCAGAGACTACTGATGTAAGTTCATCAGCAGCATTCCTAAAAAAATCAAAACATGTATGATCACACTCCAGGTGACATCAGAGCATTACACTTGTATTCTTGAAATTAGTATACATCACCTTGCATTGGGAGCTCCATCAGCGATTAATGATCTCAATTCATCTGTAACATTCATGAAAAATTCACATCATGTATGATCATACTCCAAGTAATTTCAGGGAGGTACACCATTTGCCTGAAATTAGTACACCTAACACAATATTGGTGAATTTATGTGAGATTACTGATGTTAATTCATTTGCAACATTCCTGAAAACTTGAGAACATGTATCTTCAGTCTCCAGGTGACTTCGTAAAGTAAAACATGTAATTGTTTGAAATTAGTCCAACTCACCCTGCACTGGTGGTTCCATCAGAGATTTCTCATCTCAGTTCATGTCCAGTATTTCTAAAAAATTCAAAGCACATAAGGTCAGACAACAAATGACTTCAGAGTTATACATTCTTGCTTGAAAATCATATGCCTCACTTTGCATTGGCACCATGAAATACTACTGATATCAAATCATCTGTAGCATTACTAAGATATTCTACACATGTATGATCAGACTCCAAGTGACTTAAGAGATTAACATATTTTGCTTGAAAGTAGTATGGCCTCTACTTTTATTGGCACTTCCATCATAGAATAGTGATGTCAATTCATCTGCTGAATTTCTATAAAAGTCAAAGAACGTGTGATCAGACTCCAAGTGACATCAGAGAGTAAAACAATATTGATTGAAAGTAGTATAGCTCTCATTGCAGTGGCTGTTCCATCAGAGATTACTGACATCAGTTCAACTGCTGAATTTCTAAAAATGTCAAAGAACGTATGATCAGACTATAAGTGACTTCAGGGTGTTAAACTTTTTGCTTGAAACTCCTACACATCACTTTGCATTGGAGGCTGCATCACGGATTACTGATGTCAATTCATCTGCAGCATTCCTAAAAAATGAAGTCATGTATGATCAGACTCCAAGTGACTTCAGTGAGGTACACTTTTTGCTTGAAATTAGTACCCCTCACCTTGCATTAGTGGATTCATGTGCGATTACGAATCAAAATGCATTTGCAACATTCCTAAAAATTTCAAAATATATATGATGATAATCCAAGTGCCTTGAGAGAGTTACACGTTATTGCTTGAAATGAGTACTCCTCTCCTTGTACTGGCGGTTCCATCAGAGATTACTGATATCATTTCATCTGCAGAATTTCTTAAAAATTCAGAACATGTATGATTAGTCACCAAATGAATTAAAAAAGTTAAACATTTTTGCTTGAAATTCGTATGCCTCACCTTGCATTGGCGGCAACATCAAATATTACAGACATCACATCATCTACAGCATTCCTAAAAAATTCAAAACATGTATGATCAGAATCCAAGTGACTTCAGAGAGTAACACATTTTTGCTTGAAACTCGTATGCCTCACCTTCTATTGGTGCACCATTTAATATTACTGACATCCAATCATCGGCTGCATTCCTAAAATATTCTAATCATGTATGATCAGTCTCAAAATGATTTCAGAGAATTACACTTTTTGCTAGAAAGTAGTATACCTCTCCTTGCATTGGTGGTTCCATCAGAGATTACTGATGTCAATTCATATGCTGAATTTCTAAAGAAGTCAAAGAACGTGTGAACAGTTTACAAGTGACTTCAGAGTGTATCACTTTTTCTTGAAAGTCGTACACCTCACTTTGCATTGGCGGCTCTATCACAGAATACTGATGTCAATTCATCTGGAGAGTAACTAAAAAATTCAAAACATGTATGATCAGACTCCAAGTGACTTCAGAGGTAACACATTTTGACTGAAAGTAATATACCTACCCTTGTATTGGAGGTTCCAGTAGAGATTACTGATGTCAATTCATCTGCAGTATACTGAAAAAATTCAAAACACATATGATCAGACTCCAAGGGACTGCAGAGAGTTACACATTTTGCTTGATGTTCGTATACCTCTCTTTGCAGTGGCTGCTTCATCAGAGATTAATGATCTCAATTCATCTGCAATATTCCAAAAAAAATGAAATCATGTATAATCAGACTCCAAGTGACTTCAGAGAGGTACACTTTTTGCTTGAACTTAGTATACCTTAGATTGGTGGATTCATGTGAGATTACTAATCACAATGCATTTGCAGCATTCCTGAAAATTTCAAAATATACATGATCCGACTCCAAGTGACTTGAGAGACTTACACATGGTAGCTTAAATGAGTACACCTCACCTTGCACTGGTTGATCCTTCGAAGATTACTGATGTCATTTAATCTGAAGCATTTCTTAAAAATTCAAAACATGTATGATTAGTCGCCAAATGAGTTCAAAATTTACACAGTTTTGCTTGAAAGTCGAATGCCTCACCTTGCATTAGAAGCTCTGTAAGATATTACCGATGTCAAATCATCTGCAGCATTCCTAAAAAGTTCAAAACATGTATGATCAGAATCCTTCTGACTTCAGAGAGTAACACATTTTTGCGTGAAACTTGTATGCCTTACCTTGCATTGGCGGCATCAAGAAATATCACTGACATCAAAACATCTGCAGCATTCCTAAAATATTCTAAACATGTATGATCAGACTCAAAGCGACTTCAGAGAGTTCTACTTTTTTCTAGAAAGCAGTATACCACTCTTTGCATTGGTGTTTCCGTCAGAGATTACTGATGTCAATTCATCTACTTAATTTTTAAAAAGTCAAAGAATGTGTGATCAGACTACAAGTGACTTCAGAGTGTTACGCTTTTTGCTTGAAACTCATACACCTCACTTTGCATTGGCAGCTCCATTCCAGATTACTGATGTCAATTCAACTGCAGCATTCCTAAAAAATTCAAAACACGTATGATCAGACTCCAAGTGACTTCAAAGAGTTTCAATTTTTTGCTTGAAATTAGTGTAACTCACCCTGCTATGGTGGCTCCATCAGAGACTACTAACATAAGTTCATCAGCAGCATTCCTAAAAAATTGAAAACATGTATTGTAACACTCCAGGTGACTACAGAATATTGCACTTACCTTCTTGAATTTAGTATACATCGCCTTGCATTGGCAGCTCCATCAGAGATTAATAATCTCATTTCATCTGCAACATTCCTAAAATGTTCAAATCATATATACTCAAACTCCAAGTTATTTCAGGGAGGTACACCTTTTGCTTGAAATTAGTACACCTAACACTGCATTGGCCGATTCATGTGAGATTACTGATGTTAACTCATTTGAACCATTCCTGAAAAATTGAAAACAGGTATCATCAATCTAGTAGTGACTTCAGAGAGTAAAATATTGATTTGCTTGAAATTAGTACACCTCACCCTGCACTTGTGGTTCCATCAGAGATTTCTCATGTCAATTCCTCTCCAGTATTTCTAAAAATTTCAAATCACTTAAGGTCAGACACCAAATGACTTACGCATTCTTGCTTGAAACTTGCATGCCTAACCCTGCATTGGCAATACCATCAAATATTACTTATGTCAAATCACTGGCAGGGTTCCTAAAAAATTCAAAACGTATGATCAGACTCAAAGTGACTTCATAGAGTAACACTTTTTGATTGAAAGTAATATACCTCCCCTTGTATTGGAGGTTCCAGCAGAGATCACTGATGTCAATTCATCTGCAGTAAACCTAAAAAATTTAAAATACATAGGATCAGACTCCAAGTGACTGCAGAGAGTTACACATTTTGCTTGATATTCGTATACCTCTCCTTGCTGTGGCAGTTTCATCAGAGATTAATGATCTCATTTCATCTGCAATATTCCTAAAAAATGAAATCATGTAGGATCAGACTCCAAGTGACTTCAGAGAGGTACACTTTTTGCCTGAAATTAGTACACTTCACCTTGCATTGGCGGATTCATGTGAGATTACTAATCACAATTAATTTGCAACATTCCAAAAAATTTCAAAAAGTATATGATCAGACTCCAAGTGACTTGAGAGAGTCACTGATGTCATTGCACTGATGTCAAGCAATAACATGACGTTATTGCTTGAAATGAGTACACTTCACCTTGCACTGGCAAATCCATCAGAGATTATTGATGTCATTTCATGTGCAGCATTACGTAAATATTCAAAACATCTATAATTAGTCACCAAGTGAATTCAAAATGTTACACATTTTTGCTTGAAACTCGAATGCCTCACCTTGCATTGGACGCTCCATAAGATATTACTGACGTCAAATCATCTGCAGCATTCCTAAAAAACTCAAAGCATGAATGATCAGAATCCAAGTGATTTTAGAGAGTAACACATTTTTGCTTGAAAATCTTATGCCACACCCTGCATTGGCGGCTCCATCTCAGAGTACTGATGTCAATTCATCTGCAGCGTTCCTTAAAAATTCAGAACAGGTATGATCAGACTCCAAGTGACTTCAAAGATTTACTATATTTTGCATGAAATTAGTGTACCTTTCCTTGCATTGGCCGCTCCATCAGGGACTACTGATGTAAGTTCATCAGCAGCATTCCTAAAGAATTCAAAACATGTATGATCAGATTCCAAGTGTCTTCAAAGAGTTATAATTTTTGCTTGAAATTAATATACCTCACCTTGCTTTGGCGTCTCCATCAGGGACTACTGATGTAAGTTAATCAGCAGTATTCCTAAAAAAATCAAACCATGTATGATCAGACTCCAAGTTATTTCAGGAAGGTTCACTTTTTGCTTGAAATTAGTTCACCTAACATTGCATGGGGGATTCATGTGAGATTACTGGTGTTAATTGATTTGCAACATTCCTCAAAAATTGAAAACATGTCTCATAAGTCTCTAAGTGACTTCAGAGAGTAAAATATGGTTTTGTTTGTGTGGGGGCCAGGCCTACGGCCGAGGCTGAGCCCCACTCTAGCTGGACAACACCTTAAAGATGGCGCCTGCTTCCTAGACACCACCCTTCCTGGCCCTACAGCTCAGCGCATAAGGAAGTCTCCATGTTTGGCTTGTCCCCATTTCCATGCTCGTGCTCATAGCATGCTTTTCACATGTTTCCAATAAGACTGAACCTGGCGCGTGATCAGTCAGCTGATTGGTTGGGATATGCTATATAAGCTGCTGCCCTGGAGAAAGTGGGTGTGGTTGTTGTTTTTTGCTTTTGCCTTTCGCTAGATGGATGCTCGGATGCCCATAATAAAGATTCCTAACGAACCAGGCCTTTGGTGATCGTTCTCCTGCCATCGCCCTAGATAGCAGGACGTGATAGTTTGAAATTAGTATATCTCACCTTGCACTTGTGGGACCATCTGAGATTTCTGTCAATTCATCTGCAGTATTCCTAAAAAATTCAAAACACTTATGGTCAGAGTCCAAGTGAATTCAGAGAGTTACACTCTTTTTTGTTTGAAAGTATTATACCTCACCTTGCTCTGGCTGCATCATCACAGATTCCTGATGTCAATTCATCTGCAACCTTCCTAAAAAATCAAAACACGTATGATCAGTGTCCAAGTGAATTCAGAGATAAACGCATTTTTGCTTGAAACTCGTATTCCTCACGTTGCATTGGGGGCAACATCAAATATTTCTGATGCCAAATCATGTGCAGCATTCCTAAGAAATTCAAAGCATGTATGATAACACTCCATGTGACTTCAGAGAGTTACATGTTTTCTTTTGAAATTAGAATACCTAACCTTGATTGGCAGGTTCATGTGAGATTACTGATGTCAATTCCTTTGCAACAATCCTAAAAAATGAAAACATGTATGATCAGACTCTGAGAGATTTCAGAGAGTAAAATATTTTTTTGCTTGAAATTAGTATACCTCACCTTGCACTGGTTGGTCCATCAGAGATTTCTCATGTCATTTCATCTGCAGTATTCCTGAAAAATTTTAAACACATATGATCAGACTCAAGTGACTTCACAGAGTTACACTTATTTATTTGGATGTAGTATACCTCACCTTGCACTGGCCACATCATCATGGATTGCTGATGTCAATTCATGTGCAGCATTCCTAAAAAAGTCAAACATTTATGATCATACTCCAAGTGACTTCAGGGAGGTACACTATTTGCTGGGAATTTGTATACCTAACCTTGCATTGGCACATTCATGTGAGATTACTGATGTTAACTCATTTGCAACATTCCTTAATAATAGAAAGCATGTACAATCAGTCTCCAAGTGACTTCAGAGAGTAAAACATTCAGTTGCTTGAAATTAGTATACCTCAACTTGTACTGCTGGGTTCAGCGGAGATTTCTCATGTCAATTCATTTGCAGTATTCCTAAAAAATTCAAAGCACATATGGTTAGACTCCAAGTCAGTTCATAGATTACACTTTTATGTTTGAATGTAGTATACCTCACTTTGCAATTGCGGCACCATAAGGGGTTGCTGATGTCAATTCATCTGCAGCATTCCTAAAAAATTCAAAACATGTATGATAAGAGTCCAAGTGACTTCAGAGACTAACACATTTTTGCTGGCCACACCCACAGCATCCGTGGAGCTCCATAGTGGCTGGGCAAGAATTAGAAACCCCTTCTGCACACAGCTACCTGGCACAATCCGCTAGGGTCACTGTTTTCCCATGAGAGGAAGGCCACAAACCAGCAAGAAGGGACTTTTTTTGCCAACACATCGCCAGCTCCCCACAAATACCTCTATTGCCATGAAAAGGCAGAAGAATTTGATACAGACAAAGATCACAGAGGCAAACCCTGAGAAGGAGATAGAGCTAACCAATCTCCCTGAAAAAATAATTAAAAATAAAGCTCATAACCATGCTTATGGATCTGAAGAGAAATATGCAAGAGGTAAGGGATGATTTTCAGAAGGAGATTACAGAAATGAAACAATCTCTGGAAGGATTTATATGCAGAATGGATAATATACAAGAGACCATTGATGGACTAGAAACCAGAGAACAGGAACGCATAGAAGCTGACACAGAGAGAGATAAAAGGATCTCCAGGAATGAAACAATATTAAGAGAATTGTGTGACCAATCCAAAAGGAACAATATCCACATTATAGGGGTATCAGAAAAAGGAGAGAAAAGGGATAGAAGGTGTATTTGAAGAAGTAATTGCTGAAAACTTCCCCGAACTGGGAAAGGTAATAATCGATCAGAGCTTGGAAATGCACAGAACCCCCAATAGAAGGGACCAAGGAAGACAACACCAAGGCACATAATAATTAAAATCACAAAGATCAAGGACAAGGACAAAGTTTTAAAGGCAGCTAGAGAGAAGAAAAAGGTCACTACAAAGGAAAACCCATCAGGCTATCATCAGACTTCTCAACAGAAACATTAGGGGCTGGAAGGAAATGGAATGATGTATTTAATGGATTGAAACAGAAGTTCCTTGAACCAAGAATACTGTACCCAGCACGATTATCATTTAAATATTAAGGAGGGATTTAGGGATTAAACAATTCCCAGACAAGCAAAAGTTGAGGGAATTTGCCTCCCACAAACCATCTCTACAGGGTATTTTAGAGGGACTACTCTAGATGGGACATCTAGACTAAATAGATGTCACCAGAGAAAATAAAATCACAGCAAAGAAAGCAGATCAACGAAATACTAAGTAAAGGCAAAAAATAAAACCAACTACCCACAAAAGCAGTTAAAGGAAGCACAAAAGAGCATAGAATAAAACAACCGACATGTAAAGAATGGAGGAGGAGGAATAAGGAGAAAAATAAAGAATCACCAGACAGTGTTTAAAATAGCTCAAAAAACGAGTTAAGTTAGACAGCAAGATACTAAAGAAGATAACCTTGAACCTTTGGTAACCACGAATCTAAAGCCTCCAATGGCAATAAGTACATATCTGTTGATAATCACCCTCAATGTAAATGGTCCGAATGCACCAATCAAAAGACACAGAGTAATAGAATGGATAAAAAAAGCAAGACCCATCTCTATGCTGCTTACAAGGCACTCACCTCAAACCAAAAGACATGCACAGACTAAACAGACTAAAAGCCAAGGGATGGAAAAAGATATTTCAGGCAAACAACAGGGAGAAAAAAGCAGGTGTTGCAGTAGTATCAGACAAAATAGACCTCAAAACAAAGAAAGTAACAAAAGATAAAGAAGGACATTACATAATGATAAAGGGCTCAGTCCAACAAGAGGATATAGCCATTATAAATATAAACACACCCAACACAGGAGCACCAACATATGTGAAACAAATGCTAACAGAAATAAAGGAGGAAATAGAATGCAATGCATTCGTTTTAGGAGACTTCAACATGCCTCTCACTCCAAAGCATAGATCCACCAGACAGAAAGTAAGTAAGGACACAGAGGCACTGAACAACACACTAGAACAGATGGACCTTATAGACATCTATAGAACTCTACATCCAAAAGCCACTATTTACAATAGCCAAGAAATGGAAGCAACCTAAGTGTCCATCAGTAGATGAATGGATAAAGAAGATGTGGTATATATACACAATGGAATATTTTTCAGCCATAAGAAGAAAACAAATCCTACCATTTGCAACAACATGGATGGAGCTAGATGGTATAAATAAGCCAGGCAGAGAAAGATAAACACCAAATGATTTCACTCATATGTGGAGTATAGGAACAAAGAAAGACTGAAGGAAGAAAACAGCAGCAGAATCAGGGAACCTAAGAATGGACTAACAGTCACCAAAGGAAAAGGGACTGGGGAGAATGGGAGGGAAGCGAGGGATAAGGGTGGGTAAAAAGAAAGGGGACCTTATGATTAGCATGTATAATGTAGGGGGCGCACATGGAGGGCTGTGCAACACAGAGAAGACAAGTAGTGATTCTACAGCATCTTACTACGCTGATAAACAGTGACTGTAGTGGGGTTTGTCGGGGTGGAATAGGTGAAGGGGCTACCCTAGTAAACATAATGTTTTTCATGTAATTGTAGATTAATGACAACAAAATTAAAAAATTAAAAAATTAAAAATAAAAAGAAATAATAAAAAACATGTATGATCAGACTCCAAGTGACTTTAGAGAATAACACCTTTTGCTTGAAATTAGTATACCTCACATTTCATTGACTGCTCCACCAGAGATTAGTAATGTCAATTCATCTGCAGCATTCCTAAAGCATTCAAACATGTGTGATCAGACTCCAAGTGATTTCAGAGAGTTACAATATTTTGATTCAAATTAGTATACCTCATCTTGCGTTGGCAACTCCATCAGAGATTACTGATGTCAGTTCATCTGCAGCATTCCTAAAAATCTGCAAACATGTATGATCAGTCTCGAAGTGACTTCAGAGAGTAACACATCATTTAGTTGAAATTAGTATACTCACCTTTCATTGGCGGCTCCATTAGAGAATAATGATGTCTATTCATCTCAACCATTCCTAAAAAATTCAAAGCATATATGATCATTCTCCATGTGACTTCAGACCATTACACTTTTTTGTTTGCAATTAGGATACCTCACCTTGAATTGGTGGCTCCATCAGAGTCTACTGATGTCAATGCATCTGCAGCATCCCTAAAAAGTTCAAAACATGTATTATCAGACTCCATGTGACTTCAGAGAGTTACACTTTTTTGCTTCAAATTATTATATCTCACCTCTCATTGGCGGCTCCATCAGATATTACTGATGTCAATACATCTGAAGCACTTCTAAAAAGTTCAAAACACTTATGGTGAGACGTTAAGTAACTTCACAGAGTTACACCTTTTTGCTTTAAATTAGTATACCTCACCTTGCATTGGTAGCTCCATCAGAGATTACTGATGTCAATTCAGCTGGACCGTTCCTAAAAAATTCAACACATGTATAATCAGACTCCACTTGAATTCTGGGAGGTATACTTTTTGCTTGAAATTAGTATAGCTCACCTTGCATTGGCGGATTCATGTGAGATTACTGATGTCTATTCATTTGCAACATTCCTAAAAAATTGAAACATGTATGATGAGTCTCCAAGGGACATTAAAGAGTAAAACATTTTTGCTTAAAATTAGTATACCTCACCTTGCACTGGCGGGTCCATCAGAGATTACTCATGTCAATTCATTTGCAATATTCCTAAAAATTCAAAACTGGTATGGTCAGACTGCAAATGACTTCTGAGGGTTACACTTTTTTGCTTGAAATTACTATACCTCACGTTGCATTGGCGGCACCACCAGGGATTGCTGATGTTAATTCATCTTCAGCGTCCCTAAGACATTCAAAACACGTATTATCAGATTCCAGGTGACTTCAGAGAGTTACGCTTTTTTGTTGCAAATAGTATACCTCACCTTGCATTGGTGTATTCATTTGAGATTACTTATGTCAATTCATTTCCAGCATTCCTTAAAAACTGAAAACATGTATGATCAGTCTCCAAGTGACTTCAGAGAGTAAAACATTTTTGCGTTAAATTAGTACACCTCACCTTGCATTGGTGGGTCCATCAGCTATTGATGATGCCAATTCATCTGCAGCACTCCTAAAGAACTGGAAACATGTATGATCAGTCTCGAAGTGACTTCAGAGAGTAACATGTTATTTCGTTGAAATTAGTATATGTCACCTTGAGTTGGCAGCTCCATCCAATATTACTGATTTCAATTCATCTGCAGCATTCCTGAAAAAATTCAAAACACATATGACCAGTCTCCAAATGACTTCATAGAGTTACAATTTCGTTTGAAATTAGTTACAAGTAGTCTGCAGTTTCAAACTGACTGAACTCTAAAAACAATCTGTACATTATTTGGAATTTGGGAACCAGTATTCTAGCTTTCCCTAGAAATCAGGTGTTCTATAGTTGTAATGATGATCTTAGACCTGTCAAAAGAGCTCAATGAAGCAAGACAAGTACAATTCTTTATTGCTAAACCTCTCATGCACAACTGTATTGAGGCCAAGTTTACTCCAAAGTTCAATTTCTGTTTGTAGATACACATTCTTCCAGCCTCTTCCAATTTCCTGATTTTCAAGTCCCTGCATTATATCCTTATTCTCCCTGTATCATGTATGTCTTTTCTGTTTCTTATTCAGGTTCTTGTAACTGCAAGCCTGAGACGGGTCCTCCTTCCCATATGAGGATACAGTTACATTGGGGACACCAGCTTTATGTGACAGCAGAATGCCAGAGGGAGTGAGATAGAGCTGAGATCCATGAGCTACTGTTTTATGCTGAGAGCTCCACTGCTCCCTGCCCACCGCCACCTCCTCCTGGCTCCAGATAGGATTCTCTCTTCTCCTGGCCCAATCTAGCAGAGTCTCATACACAGACATCATGAGTTTCCTGAGTTCTGGCTAGTAGTGACTAACGGTTATAAATGGACAACAAGTAAGGTCTCCCTCTTATGAACTTTTCTTTTTTCTCCCTAGATCCCAAATGAAAGTTGTCTACAAAAGCTTACAGTTTCTTATATTGACCTACTGCCAGGAATGCTCCCTCCCAATGCCTCCCACAAGATCAGGCAAGTCAACCCACCCTTTGTTCTCACTATTGTCAGAGGACCTTAAAGTGGTAACCATAACTCTGACAAGGAGTAAAACACACAGAAAATAGAGTGACACATCTGGGAAGACAATCAGATTCTTTCTTCTGGCAGGATTTCAGGACCTAAAAAGTAAAATCATGAGGAAACATGACAGAAGCTAGACAGTACAGCATTCGGACCTCTGAGACAGCCTCCAGGCTGTGTGTAAATCCCCTGAAAAGAGAAGGAAGGATGGAGGCACAGAATTCACGATTAAACTTCATTTCTTCTTCTCCATTTTGTCAACCATTGACATACTCTGGGATCGATTTGGGAAACATGAAAGAGATCTAAGAATGTATCGACAGAAGATTGTGTGGATTCAGGTAATAGGTAATGAAGGGACACAGGAAAAAGGAAAGAAAATGCCAGAACAATGACTATTCCAATGTCAAGAGCTAGTCCTTCGTGACCACTTCCTAGAGAAGAAACAAGCAGAGAGGTAAGCTTGGCCTAAATGATGTTTAAAGATTTTTTCTAAACTAAAACCAGAGAATATGTTTGGAATAATTTCTTTTCTCTGACTTCATTTCAAAAAAGATATCTGGTAATATTATCCAAAGTTAAGACATCCAACTTCCCACTACCACCACTGGCTTGGTTAATTTAATCTCCCTGCAATTTAATTTCCTCATCCATAAAATAAGACACATGGAAAAAGTATATTCCATCTGTCAACTTCGTGAAATCATGCTAAATACTCACTATTTTGTAAATATTACTGGTTTTTAGGCAGCCTTCCCTCTTCACCTTAAGTTAGGCCAAAAAACAATCAGTATGTGACAATGTATACTGATACATATTTTAAATTTCAAAAACACTTGAAGATTCTCATCAAATACACTCGCATAATTCCCTGGGAAATCTTGGGCTCCTGTCCAAGATGACAAAAAGTCTTCTTCCCAAAACTACACAAGTCAAACCGAAGTATGAATTCCAAGTAGTAATGCCAACACAAACCCTGGGAGACTCCAGAGCAGGGTGAGCTACCCCTTAGCTGGTGGATTGAAGGAGGAAAAATGCTGCCAGGGGCAGTGCTGAGGGCCTCAGTGGGAGGGAGAATTTTAAGTTCTGTTCTTGCCTTTCCTCTGAATTGCTTGGAGACAATCACTGGTTCCTCAGTAGGAACCAGTAACAATTACCCAGTGTCATCAGGACAAAATCAGAGCAGCATTAGGTTGGCTGATAAAAGCAGGACAAGGGCTGAAAAGCAAGCTTCGGGTGGTCACTCCTCTCATCCTCATCTCCAAAGCCCCCAGGTGACAACCTCCTCAATGCTGGCTGTGCACAGACTCTCACACCGTGACCAGAGTTGTTGCTTGAGATTCTATCACCAGGATAATCACCTTCCCTCATGTCAAACGTACCTGAGAAAAACATATTTCAGGTCCTTGCTTCCACTGAGGGTGACTATATAATACCTCCCCCAAGCCAGGACATTGTAAAAGTGAAAAGGATGTGCTATTAATAATTATGCTAAGACCACAGCCACAGGCTGAGGTTGTCACAAACAAACCTCAAGTCCTTCCCTAACAAAAGTTACCAGAGGGCCAGTGGCCACAGAACATGAGCCTACAGGTCAAAACAGACACCTGAGGAGCACAACTGCTGAAAAGGAAATATGACAAACCGAACAACAGACCGTCTTAGGCAAAACTACTGGAACATACTTACCAAGATTTTAAATAAGTATGAGAAATACACTTTAAGTTATAAGGGACGATGTCAATAAGGTAAAATGACATTAAGAAATCATAAGAAAAAAACTAAGAGGAAATCTTAAGTATAAAAATGTAGTTGTTGAAATACTCAGTGGAATAATAGTTTGGATCCATGTGAGAGCAAACTAGTTTAGAATTGGAAGATGAGATCGAGAAACTCTGCAGAAAAGAATAGAAAAGAAGAAAAGAACAGAGAGAACATACAAGAGAAAAGCCAGTTGATATGGACAATAAAAACAGATCCCTAATGTCTGGATTATAGTTATCTGAGAATAAACGAAAAAAGAAAATGTAGAAGTAGCACTATTTAAAAAATAATGACAAATGTTCCCAAAATTAAAGAATATCACAGAAGTGATATTTCATCTAACAAATGTTTCAGTGGAACTTACTAAGTGCCAGGCATTGTCCTGATGCTTCATGATATTACTTAAATTGATTCTCATTAAAATACTAAAGTTAGTTACTATTACTCATTTTAACCTATTCACAGGCCTTGAAACATTCACATATTTCTAACATCAATCACACTGTTTTGTAAGCCACTAATCTCACCGATCACTGTTTGCAATCTTCACTGTGGAAATGGACAATATTTCGGGTCGTTGCTCCGAGATGGGACAGCTGAAGCCCTTGTAGTAGCTGTCTCTGGGAAGTGGCCCTACCCATGGGCAGTGCATCCCCCATCAGGGCAAACAGCTGCCCCTAGAGGAGAAGCTTCAAGGAGGCCATCACTGGGTACGTGCACGTTATTACTGGCACACTGCCGAGGCTGTTGTGTTTTTAAGGAAGTTGTAGGCTTACAACAAAGTCTTTAAACTGTCTGTGTCAAGTTTCATTTGCATGTAGCTTATATTTATTATGAAAGAAGGCACCCATGTATTTCTAATTCTATTAACCAAGGCTGCAAATTATGCTTTAAATTCAGTAAATTTGTATCTTATTACTTACCTATTTCTTTTTGGACACATGAACCAGAGATATAAAGGGTTCTTCTTTAACCTCTGCATAGTATTGTTTTGTGGCTTGATTTAATCTAGAATTAATCTAAGAAAAAGACAAGCACATATCATTTTATATTCAATGTGTTTCAAACATATATGACATCCCCTAGTTAGAAAGAAAATCACACATGGAACTTACTAGATAGAGATCAGTATTCTAAACTCTGGAATCCACAACTATAAAATCTACAGTATTGTGGAATTTTATCAATGCTGTGAAACATACATTCTGTATTTGCCCTTGGTATTTTAGTTCAATAAATAAGGGAAAACACGTTTTGAAGGTTCAGTAAAATTTAATGAAAACTTAAAATTTTTAAAAAAATTAATAAACTTTAAGTTTAGTTCAAGTATAGGGCATTTTAAAAGATTGCCCACTTGCTACACAAAATGCAGACAGAATGAAAAAAATCCCATTTCAAATCAATTTTATATCTTCATAGTAATTTATGATATTTCCATCCTTAAATATTCTGTATAATATATCAAATGGTGGAAAAGATGGCCCCTCAACAATTCACAGAGCAGATTTATGTCACCCAAGAAAACTAGATGTCACTGGAGAATAAAAAGACTGTGTTGCCAAGCACATTGCCAAGTTAGCAAGTGTAACATGTCTACACTGAAGCAGCCAGAAACATGCCACAAACCCCTATTTTAAGTAAGGAGAGAAAAACAAAAGAAATAGAAAAGTACGTGTGATGGAGGGCAGAGACAGGAGACAGGCATCATGATTAATTTTCCAAACATGCTGAGATATAAACAGTATAGTAATAAAAGGAGAGATTCCATCTTGAGGCTAAGATTCCATTTCAAGAGCCAGTAAGGAAGTAAGATCCCTAAAATATTCTTTAGCAGACAATGACTCAGCCCACCATGGGAGCAAGGCAGGTGGTCTTGACTGATATGTTCCCAGAGGGAAGTCACTATCCTGGGGAGTAACAGGATCAATAAACTTCTTGTGTTAAATATATTCTTATTACTTTAAGAATTAGCTGGAGGACTGGTAACAGGAGGAGGCATGGTGTCTCTCACCTAAGCATCTTGACACCACTTGACAAGTACACCCCTGGCCTTTTGTCACATTCCTGAAAAATCCTTAAAAGCGGGAACCCCCAACCTTCAGTGCCTCCTGAGGACATCCACACTTTTTCTATCTTAAAGTGGGTATTTAAATAAAGCTTTCTCACTGCTCAACTTAATTGTGTTTTGTCTCTCTGTGCTTTTACAGTGATAAGTGCCTTTGTTTCTTTGCTATTTCATTCTATTTCCAAGTCTCACCTCATCTCCACTTTATTTCTGGTAAGTAGGCAGAAGGGCGGGGCCTGCTGAGAGTTGGGATTTGGGTCTTTATGTCCCTGTTGCCTAGGTGGCCCTGATGCAACTGCAGCTGCAGGAGCCACCTGAGAATCTCCCTTCTTTGGGATGTTTTAAGAATATAATCTCACTCCATCCTGGGCTCTGTGGCTCCCTGAAACCTGGGGCAGTGGGGGCTGGTGCCCGCACAGGGCAGATCCGGGCAGAGAGTGGATGCCAGGTGACCCTGGCTTCAGGAACTGACCAGGGAGAGGTCCCTATGCAGAGAACTTCAGCAGGCTCCCACTCCCCCACCCTGCACTGTCCTGCCCTCAGCTGCCTGCAAGGCCACAGCCATTCTAGCACTCCTCTCTCCTCTCGCTCTGATGAATTCCTTCCTCACCTGCGCTCTTCCAACCTGCTGGAGTCTCTCATTCAGAGTCAAGAACCCTCCCCAGTCCAGGTGGAAGTTTCTCCTAGTGCACAGGGAGAGACTTCCCAGACACAGCTGCCTGGCAACACTTTTTTTCCAAAATAGACCAAAATGAATATAAATGTTCATTTTGAATTTGGGGCTTGGGCACAGTTACCTGTAAATAGTCTTTACAAGTGAACAGGAGCACCAGCTCACGCTCAGTGGGAGTAGGAATTCAAGCTACCAGGCTCCTGACGATTTTTGCTCCAGAGAGGGAGGCCCGAGAACCAGAACAGGCCAAGGCAGAGACGGATTTCTGGTGTCCCCTGAGCTCGGCACGGCCAGGATCCACTTACCTGCAGGTAAGGCTGTTTTTGTGCTTGGAAGGGGCTGGGGCAAAGGGACAGCTTGGCACAGAAGGATGTGGTAACTCAGATACTTTTCCTAAGTGAGAGTAAACCTGAGTAAGTATCCTGGTGGCAGTTTCTCTCCTGCTACCTTTCAGGATAACGCCTTTCCCTTTTTATTTTTAACCACCCTCTCCCCACTCGGGCCCCAAACCAACCAACCATCAAGTCAAACCTAGGCCCAATTCCTGGGCAGCAACACTGTCGCTGCTACTTAGTCCTTAGCCTACTGCCCTGCCCCCAACCACCCAAGAGGGAGGGGATTCCGGGAGGTCCCCAGGAGGAGGAAGGCACTTAAATAGTGCCCCTCACAGCTGAGCCTAAGGCAAACCTTTCTGACTGTGGGCCCCAAAGAACCCCATCCTTCCTCCTCTCCCCACCCTCTAGCTGTCCCTCTAAAACCTATACTCTTCTCACTCTATGATGATGAGGGCAACATTAACAGTCATAGAGGGGATGGGACCCCCTTGTCCGCAGACACCTACCTCTAGGACTTCACCTGATGCCTGTACTGAGTCAGTACTGGAGTAAGAATCCTGTGTCCATGGCAACCCCAAACAGTGGATTCCAGGTGTTCCTGAAATCATAGCAGAGCGGGGATACAATACACTTCTTCCAGATGGCAGACTTAAAATTAGACACTGCTCTTCTTAAGATGGGGGTGGGGGTGCCAAGATCAGAGATCCTAGGGTAATCTTAGAGCAGACTGTCCAGGCTGTTAGTTTTTCTCTGATATTCAAAGGATGGCATGCTTCTTAAATACTCTGATTCTGAAGGTTACATTGAAGTTTTGGTTTTCCTGCCAGTTGGAGAGAATGCCCAGAGGGCTGAATATTTTATGGCTAATAATAAATTTAATGGCCTTGCGTGTGCTCAGTAGGGGCCGCTGGCCGAGGCTCTCGGGCGGCGCCGAGGGAGGCTGGCGCCCACTAGCCTCTGGAAACGTGGGAGGCAGAAGTCAGTGCCCGCTGCGTGGCCGGTGCCGGCGGCCCGGGGACAGGTACTGAGCCGCCAGGAGGCTGCGCTCCCGGGAGATGAAAGCGCCACAGTGGGGCGCAGCCCAGCGCAGACGGGCGGGGATGGGGCGGCCCGGGGTGGGGAAGGGAGAGGGGCGCAGGGCGCACGTCCCCGCGGAGCTGTTGGTGGGACGCTCCCGGCTGGCGGCTTTGGGCCCCTCCGTGAAGTGTCCCATGAGTGTCACATGGGGGCCCAGCGCGTGGACAGCGGGACTGAGCGGGGGAACGGGCTTCTCATCGCTGAAACAGGTCACCAGCTGGGACCACGGGGTTATGGTAGTACTGATGCCAGGGTTCTTGTTTGCGGAGCCAAAGAATGAGCTTCACAAACAGTCAAGGTAGGAGAGCAAGGTACAGGCTTTTATTTAGAGATAAAGTGAAAGGACAGAGCTCCCAGCTCATGCCAGGAGGGGACAAGAGAGTCCGTAGTGCTGCGTTGTCTAGGGGGTTTTATAGGCAGTTGAGGATTTTTCAAGAACATGAAAAAACTTAGGGGTGGGGACTTGTTAAGTGGTCCTTGAAAATTAAAAATTAACATAAGGAATTTCCTGCCTTGATTTCTCTCTGGGACACCAGCACTTCCTCTGGGAGCATATCAAAAGGCTGCCAGCCCAGCCCCCAAGGTGGGCTGTGGTATTGTCTATTTGCTAAAGAATCCTGCCTCTGGAAATTCCTGGGTGTTAAAATGCAATCTTATCTTTAAGATAGAATTCTTCCTGCCTTTTACCATGCCGTCTACAGCTGAGTCTGCATGCTAAGTTAGTTGCTCAGTTTGCAGAATTACCTCATCAGATCTGAAGGAGGAAAGACAGCACATAGGCCTGGGCCTTTTAGCATGCTAAAGTGAATCTTACACATGGTTACAAATGATTAGCATAATAAAACATGTGCTACTCTTCTTATCAGGGGAACATTAACCGATCTCACTGAAGAATGATTCTAGAGCTCAATGTTTAACATAGAGTTTTAGTACGGGGGGTTTCCTTGCATGTAGTTACATTGCTCTGACTGCAGATAACCTGCCCTTCCCCCTCCGGAGGCCCTCACCCTACTCTAACTACATCCATGGTACCTGTCTCAATACAAGCATCATCATATGTGTGATTGTATCAAATAAGGCCAAGACGTGGCCTGGAGTGTGGGTCTGGAAGGGGCAGAGCTGGGCTTTGGCTGCGCGGGAATGGTGAGAAGGGTGCAGGGTGCAGGGGTTCGGGGTGCCCGTTTAGCACTGAGCCTCAAAGTCCACCACAGGAAGGACGTGACGACGGGGGCTGCAGATAGTCCAGGAGTAGGTGGGAAGGCTGATGACCTGAAGATCCTTACAGGGTTTAAGAATTGGCGTGAGGCTGCAGGGACTGGAGGTTGAAGTCTAAGTGTAGGATGTCAGACTATGACTTCAGTCTCTGGACCCTCCCAGAGGTCAAACTGAGGTCCCCAAGTGAGTAGAAGCAGGTGTTCACACATCACATTATTGGCCTGAACTCCCTGGCACATCCCAAAGCCCGAGGTGTACACACACTCACCTGGCAGAATAGTCCAAGTGCTGAAAGGTGACCTCCCAGGAGACTGCTTTGCATGTACAAGATTTAAATAGCCTTCACCTGCTCAGTTAGCCCACTTCTACTCACATTTTGAGATAGATTTAGAATCCTACTTTAAAATTTTATTTATTCCCAAACCTATAAATATAAATCTACTTTTCACCTTAAAATATGATACTATATACAATATACATCTTACTTTTTTCACTTAAACTTGTTTCATGTCTGTAAAAAAATTTTTTTTTCATTCTTTTTGATGGCTGAAATTTATTGATCAGTTTTCTATTAATCATTGTTTTGATAGGGAAAATTTACAAGGACAGCAACCTAGCAGGTGGCTCCACTCTGTCTCACACCCCTCCTTCCTCAACATAAACAACACTACAAGGACACTAATTTACCAAGGTGGCTCCCCTCCGCCTTGCCACTCCTCCACCCCCAAAAAAATACACTCCCTTAGTTCCTGCTCTGCAGAGCACTGGTTCCTAAGCTTCACACCCTAAACTCCCTCCCCCTTGCCTGCTCACTCGCTGTGCCCATAGGAATGTTACAGATAAGGAAACAGAAAGGTATAAATTGCTCCCTTTTCCTTTGTTCAGGGCTCAGACTTTTTGGGAGATTACTCCCCTCTGAGCCCGCCAGTGTGAAATAAAACCTCAACACTCCAAGACCTCCGAGTGCCACTTGGTGTTTTCAGTCAGTGATCCAGTCCACGCTTTTTTCAGTATTTTCTGTAACAGTTTGGGGTCTCTTTCATTTTTCTGTTATTTCAAATAAGATTGAAATTTATAACTGTGTATGTATATTTTTCCTGATGTTCTAATATGCTTTTAAGATTTATCTGTATAAGTAAAATTACTGGAGCAAATGGTATGTACATTTCTAATGCCAATAGATAGTGCCTGTCAACTACACTTTTCTGTAAGGTTTCACCAAGTTGTAGAGTTTCTTTCTAGCAATCTGAAGAGTGCCTGTTTCCCCACGCTCTTGACAACAGTGTATTTTAAGACATTTTTATGTCTGTCGATACTATAGGAATAATATCTTTGCAGCATTACTTTTATTTCACCCAGGATGAGTAAAGTTAAGGATCTTTTCACATGTTTGAGTTGCTTTTATTCCTTTTCAGTGAACTATTTGTGTACATTTTTTGTCCAGATTTCTAGTGACTTACTGGTCTTTTTACTGATCTGAAGCTCAAATTTTAAAATTGAGATCTAATTGATTTACTACATTGCATTAATTTTAGGTGTATGCACATTTGATGTACGCATATATTGATTGCAAAATGATCACCACAATAAATTTAGTTAACATCCATCACCACAAATAGTTACAAACTTTTCCTTGTGATAACAACTTTTAAGATCTACTTTCTCAGCAACTTTCAAATGTACAATATTGTTAACTATAGTCACCATGCTGTAGAATACATCTTCGACTCACTCATCATAAAAGTGGAAGTTTATGCCTTATGAAAAAGTAGTTTTATATGTGTATGTGTGTGTGTGTGTGTGTGTGTGTGTGTGTGTACCAGGAGTCTGTATGTATTATGCGATAGAAATATTTTCCTGTGATTTCTGTTATTTCTATATTTATGTTGGATTGTATGATATATTTTTTAAGTCCATATGGTTTAATTGACTGGTTGTTCCTTTTATGTTTTTGGGATTATTTGTTATATTGTGCTTAAAAAGATCTTTCACCACTCTAAATTATGAAAAATATCCTCTCAGGGTTTCTTTTACTAGTTATCATTTTGTGTTACAAATTTAAATCTTTGCTCATCTGGAATGTGTTCTGGTGTAAGACACAAAGCAGAGCTGAACTCATTTTTGTTCCAGTGGCTACCCAGTTATCCCAACACTGTATATTAAATAATCCATGTATTTTTCATTAATTTGAAAAGTCATCTTGACATTGTGTAAACTGCTACATGTGTATTGGGGTCTATTTATAGACCTCCATTCTGTTTCATTGGTTAGTCTATCTAATTTTGTGTCAGTACCACTTTTTTTATGGTCTAAGTGGGCAGATGGGAAAGGCTAGTGTTGTCTTTTGCAGGATGTAAAATTTTGGTGGAGGTACAACATACAGAAAAGTGTACAAATCACAGGAATAAGGCTCAGTGAGAATTCAGGGTTAATTACAGTACAGTGTGTATTTAGTACACATAACCAGTACTCAGATCAAGAAACCAGTGTCCAGAAGCCCCTTCTGACCATTACACTCAACCAATATCTTGGCTTAATGCTCACCTCTAATAGCTTATTAGCTGTGCCAGTTTTGAAAATAGCAGTTGAATATTCAGGGTCTATTCTTGTGTTTGGCTCCTTTCACTCAACATTATGTGTGTAAGATTCAACTGTGTTGGTGCATATAGCTGTAGTTTGTTCAGTCATTGCTGTATATTATATTGTATAAATATAGCACCTTTTATTCACTTTACTGTTAATTGATATTTGAGGATTTTGAATTCTTTGCTATTATTAATAGTGCTTATAGAACATTTTTACATGTATTTGGTGAACATATATTAACATTTCTGTTGAATATGTAACCAGGAATGTACTGGGTCTTAGGGGATGTGTATGCTCAGCCCACAGTAGCCAGATGGTTTTCCAAAGTGATTGTATCAGTGCCTGAGAGTTTCCATTGCTGCACATCTCTGCCAACACTTGGTATTTTCGGTAGAAACTATTGGTGCCCCATCCATTTCAGTGCACATGGGCATCTTAAACTGTTTCCCTGAGTTTTCCAGGCCACCAGAATTCCGTAGGCCACCCTCAAACTATGTGAAAAGGGTAGGGGATTAACAAGCCCTGAGCAGAGATTTCAACCAGTGACCAATGGGAGGCCAGCTTCCCTGAACTTTGGGCAGTGCAGCTCTGAAGCACATATTCTACCCTTGCTCCTGGAGTTCCCTGGAGGGCTTACACTCCAGCTGGCAGCAGTGACAACTTGCTTGATGACACATCCTATACCTGTCACCTTGCTTTACCTTCCCTCTCTCACGTTTCCACTCCCCAGCTGGTGTTTTCAACCCTCGCCCAGGGCCCACTTCTGGGGGAATCCAAATTAAGAATCGTTTTTCTTTCATTTTAGTGGCTGTGGTGGGTAGGGAGGTGTTAAAGGGAAAATATGTCTAAAAAGTCTCCTAAGGGGAGGAGGTGATAATGAAAAAAGGTTGAGAAACACTAGTCTAGATCTATGCTCCATATCCAATACATTGAGATAAGCTTCCAGTTTAAATTTTTTCTTTTGCTTATGTTTTTCCAGTTTCAAAAGAACCATTTGTTGTAAACTTTTTTCCCCATCGAATTGCCTTAGCAACGTTGTCCAAAACTAATCAATAACATAGATGTGGGCTCTTTCTGGACCCTATTCTGTTCCATTGGCTTCTTTGTCTATTTTGCCAGTTCCACATTGTCCTGACTACACTTGCTCTATAGTGTGTCTTAAATCAAGCTGTATGCTCTTCCAGCCCTTTTCTTGCATTTCAAGATCATTTTCACTATTGGTGCTTTGCATTTCCATGCTAACTTTAGGACCAGCTTGCTTTTTACAAATACCACTGGAATTCTTATCAGGTTTCTGTTCAATCTGTGTATCAATTTGGGGAGACCAGGAAACTTGGTCATCCAATCCATCATGACATACCTCTCTTTCATGTAGATTTTTGTTTTTTATAAATAGGTTTATGTATTTGATGCTATTGTAAATGACAATTTTTATGTCATTTCTCAGGTTTCTTGCTAGCATATAAAAATGAAATTGGTTTTCTTATGTAATTCAATCGGTCTAGTTGCAAATGTTGGATTCATAACAATAATATTATTTATTTGTGTTATCTCTTAATATAAAACAAATCCAAAATACTGATGAATAGAAATATACACATTGGGTTGGTGCATTCATTCCTACTTTTGCATTCATTCTTCAGATAAAATATTGTTGGGGTAACAACTACCAATTCATACTAAAGTGAGAGGCTAAAGAAAATATCATAGAATAATATTGTGTTCTGATAATATACAACAAGGATCATTTTAAGTTTCCTAATTCCCCATATGAAAACATTGTGACTAATTTACCTCTTTTTATTCTACCAGACTTTCTCAAATGTCATACTCAATGTTATTTTATCAGCATAACATACCTTATTATATTTAGGCATATGTATACTGAACCATATGTTTAAGTTATATATTAAAGTTTTTAAAAGTAATTAAATATTTTTACTCTATAATTTAATAAATTTAAAATAATTAAATTTACCCCTATGAAAACCCAATATGTTGATCACACTTAGGTAAGAGTGCAGAAGCAGAATATACGCGGAGCTTACGAAGCTGTATTCCTTTTTAATGCGTATCTTTATATACTGGTGCTTTGTTTCTGTAGTAGATAGTCTCAAAGGTAGGATTTCTGTATAAAAAAATATGTGATTCTAAGTTAGGAAGCATAACAATAGAATAAACATTCATTAACCCATGAACTCAAGCAGAATGAAAATACTTCTGATCCTGTGGATGCTGCTGGAGGTTCCTCTCCAAGCCATTCCCCTGTTCTCTCCACAGAGGTGACTGCTCATCTGAAGGCTGCTATGCTCATAACCCCTTGCTTTTCTTTATAGTCTAGACAGACGATAGATGATAGGTAGGTAGGCAGATGCATACATACTTACATCAGGATTTAGGCCTGAACAGCATATTATTTTGTTACATTCATTTTTTAAGCTTTATAAAAATGGATATCATGATGAAATAGTATTTACCTTGAGGCATATTTTGATCACTAAAAAATATTAGTTAAATTGCTGGCATTGTTTGCATAGTTCACAAAAATATTATTCTGCAAAATATATGAATAATATTTTTTTGTTACTACATATCAGTGACTCTTCAACTTAAAACTGGTGAAAGATAGACTAACTGTAAATGCTTTACATGTATTTATTCACATGATTTTCTGCTGGCATGACCCTGTCCAGATATTTAGATATCAGCCATTTTGGCAAGAAAAACCTTGCTGAACTTTGTGAAGTACAAAATAGACACGTGGGAGGTTTTTGAACCTGAAGAAAGCTAGTTTTTTATAAATTTTTTCATAACTGTGTTTCTTATACAGAGATCTTAATTGCTGTAATACCAATTTGTTACACTAGGTGGAGACATGAGGCATAATAACTACAAATGCCTTCAAAAGGGAAAAATAACTTGGTATCTTGAGAACATAATTACTTATAAAAGAGAAACTATTACTTGTAAGATGTCATCTTAAAGGATATGATCTTCCATGTAATGAACTGTCAGCCCCAAGGAGAAACATGAGCCAGGGGTTGACACTGAGTAGTAACAGTTCATCAGTGAGCTGAAGGGGCTCCTTCGTTTGTTCACCCACGCAATGGAGGAGGTCATATTCTCATACACTGACCATGCATTCATCAAGCACCTACTGCACCAGGAGCTGGGGTCCTTGACATAAGGAGGACACAGTTGTAGTCCTCAAGAAGTTCTCAGCCTTGGCTGAGTTGGGGAGGTAAGTGTGTAAGCTATCAAGTAGAATATATTTGGGAGAACTATTGAAGGGGGTAACACTGGGTTCAGTGGTGACATCGAGAGAGAAATGGATTTCTCTTACTGAGTAGGAAGAGATGCCTGGGTGAGTTTTCAGGGATGAGTAATTCATAGACGTCAAGGATGGGAAGACTAGAACAGCGGTCCAGACAAAATGCAGTGAAGGCTTGAATCAAGTGGGTACCTGTAGGGATAGAAAGGAGGAGATGAATGTACAAGATGTGGGGCAGCAGAATAGGTCAGGCTTAGTAGCTAAATGATTGTGGGGATCAAGGGGAGGAAGAGATTTCCTAGATAGCTTAGGACGAGAACTGTGGAGGTCGGCATAAAAATTCAATGCGACTAAGAGAAACAGAAAATAATTCTAATAAAGCACCTGTCCTTATATCTGTTTTAAAATTACTTTTATTTTTTTGAAGAACATTATGTTTACTAGGCTCTCCCTTACACCAAGTTCCAACCACATACCCCATTACAGTCACTGTCCATCAGCATAGTAAGATGTTGTAGAATCACTACTTCTCTTCTCTGTGTTGCAAAGCCGGACCCTTTCCCCCAACCCCCAAATTATACATGCTAATCGTAATACCCCTTTCTTCTTCCCCACCCTTATACCTCCCTACCCTCCCATTCTCCCCAGTATCTTTACCTATGGGAACTGCTGGTCCATTCTTGGGTTCTGTGATTCTGCTGCTCTTTCGTTCCTTCAGTTTTTCTTTTGTTCTTATACTCCACAGATGAGTGAAATCATTTGGTATTTGTTTTTCTCTGCTTGGCTTATTTCACTGAGCATAATACCCTCTAGCTCCATCCTTGTTATTGCAAATGGTAGGATTTGTTTTCTTCTTATGGCTGAATAATATTCCATTTTGTATATGTACCACATCTTCTTTAGCCATTCATCTATTGATGGACACTTAGGTTGCTTCCATTTCTTGGCTATTGTAAATAGTGCTGCGATAAACATAGGGGTGCATCTGTCTTTTTCAAACTGAAGTGCTGCATCCTTAGGGTAAATTCCTAGAAGTGGAATTCCTGGGTCAAATGGTAAGTCTATTTTGAACATTTTGAGGAACCTCCATACTGCTTTCCACAATGGTGAAACTAATTTACATTCCCACCAGCAGTGTAGGAGGGTTCCCCTTTCTCTGCAACCTTGCCAACATTTATTGTTGTTTGTCTTTTGGATGGTGGCCATCCTTACTGTTGTGAGGTGATATCTCATTGTGGTTTTAATTTTCATTTCTCTGATAACTAGTGATGTGGAGCATCTTTTCATGTGTCTGTTGGCCACATGAATTTCTTCTTTGGAGAACTGCCTGTTCAGCTCCTCTGCCCATTTTTTAATTGGATTATTTCTTTTAGTTTGTTGAGGAGCATGAGCTCTTTATATATTTTTGATGTCAAGCCTTTATCAGATCTGTCATTTACAAAAATATTCTCCCATACTGTAGGATACATTTTTTGTTCTATTGATGGTGTCCTTTGCTCTACAGCAGCTTTTCAGCTTGATATAGTCTCACCTGTTCATTTTTGTTTTTGTTTTCCTTGCCCGGGGAGATATGTTCATAAAGAAAATGCTAATGCTCACATCCAAGAGATTTTTGTCTGTTTTTTTCTAAGAGTTTTATGGTTTCATGACTTACATTCAGGTCTTTGATCCATTTTGAATTTACTTTTGGGTATGGGGTTAGACAGTGATACAATTTCATTGTATTACATGTACCTATCCAGTTCTGCCAGCACCATCTGTTGAAGAGACTGTCATTTCCCCATTGTATGTCCATCGCTCCTTTATCAAATATTAATTGACCATATATGTTTGGGTTAATGTCTGGAGTCTCTAGTCTGTTCCACTGGTCTGTGGCTCTGTTCTTGTGCCAATACCAAATTGTCTTGATTACTATGGCTTTGTAGTAGAGCTTGAAGTTGGGGAGTGAGATCCTGGCCACTTTATTCTTCTTTCTCAGGACTGCTTTGGCTACTCGGGGTTTTTGGTATTTCCATATGAATTTTTGAACTATTTGTTCCAGTTCGTTGAAGAATGTTGTTGGTAATTTGATAAAGATTGCATTGAATCTGTATATTGCTTTGGGCAGGATGACCATTTTCACGATATTAATTCTTCCTAACCAAGAGAATGGGATGACACTCCATTTGTAAGTGTCCTCTTTAACTTCTCTTAAGAGTGTCTTATAGTTTTCAGGGTATTGGTCTTTCATTTCTTTGGTTAGGTTTATTCCTAGGTATTTTATTCTTTTTGATGCAATTGTGAATGGAATTGTTTCCTGATTTCTCTTTCTACTGGCTCATTGTTAGTGTATAGGAAAGCCACAGATTTCTGTGTATTAATTTTGTATCCTGCAACTTTGCTGTATTCCGATATCATTTCTTGTAGTTTTGGAGTGGAGTTTTTAGGGTTTTTTATGTACAATATCATGTCTTCTGCAAATAGTGACAGTTTTACTTCTTCTTTACCAATATGGATTCCTTGTTTTTCTTTGTTATGTATAATTGCCATGGCTAGGGCCTCCAGTAATATGTTAAATAACAGTGGGGAGAGTGGGCATCCCTGTCTTGTTCCCGATCTCAGAGGAAAAGCTTTCAGCTTCTCACTGTTAAGTATGGTGTTGGCTGTGGGTTTATCATATATGGCCTTTATTATGTTGAGGTACTTGCCCTCTATACCCATTTTGCTGAGAGTTTTTATCATGAATGGATGTTGAATTTTGTTGAATGTTTTTTAAGCATCTATGGAGATGATCATGTGGTTTTTTTCTTTCTTTTTGTTGATGTGGTGGATGATGTTAATGGATTTTCGAATGTTGTACCATCCTTGCATCCCTGGGATGAATCCCACTTGGTCGTGGTGTATGATCCTTTTTATATATTTTTGAATTCTGTTTGCTAATATTTTATTGAGTATTTTTGCATCTACGTTCATCAGGGATATTGGTCTGTAATTTTCTTTTTTGGTGGGGTCTTTGCCTGGTTTTGGTATTAGGGTAATGTTGGCTTCATAGAATGAGTTTGGGAGTATTCCCTCCTCTTTTATTTTTTGGAGAACTTTAAGGAGAGTGGGTATTATGTCTTCTCTGTATGTCTGATAAAATTCCGAGGTAAATCCATCTGGCCCAGGGGTTTTTTTCTTGGGTAGCTTTTTGATTTCCGCTTCAATTTCTTTGCTGGTAATTGGTTTGTTAGATGATATGTTTCTTCCTTGGTCAGTCTTGGAAGGTTGTATTTTTCTAGGAAGTTGTCCATTTCTTCTAGGTTTTCCCGCTTCTCAGCATATAGGTTTTCATAGTATTCTCTAATAATTCTTTGTATTTCTATTGGGTCCCTCCCGATGTTTCCTTTCTCATTTCTGATTCTGTTGATGTGTGTTGATTCTCTTTTTCTCTTAATAAGTCTGGCTAGAGGCTTATCTATTTTGTTTATTTTCTCAAAGTCTGCACATGTCTTTGGGTTTGAGGTGAGTCTCTTGTAAGCAGCATATAGATGGGTCTTGTTTTTTATCCATTCAGTGACTCTATATATTTTGATTGGTGCATTCAGTCCATTTACATTTAGGGTGATTATCAACAGGTATGTACTTATTGCCATTTCAGGCTTTAGATTCGTGGTAAACAAAGGTTCCAGGTTACTTTTCTTACTATGTAAGAGTCTAACTTAATTCACTTAGTATGCTGTTACCAACACAATCTAAATGTTCTTTTCTATTTCTCCTCCTTTTTCTTCCTCCTTCATTATTTATATATTAGTATCAGATTCTATACTTTTTCTCTATACCTTGATTGACTTTGGGGATAGTCAATTTAATTTTACATTTGCCTTGCAATCAGCTGCTCCACCCTCCCTACCATGATTTTACTACCTCTGGTGACAGCTATCCAACCCTAGGAACACTTCCATCTATAGCAGTCCCTCCAATATAGATTGCAGAGATGGTTTGTGGGAGGTAAACTCTCTCAGCTTTTGCTTATCTGGAAAATGTTTAATCTCTCCTTCAAATTTAAATGATAATCTCACTGGATAAAGTAATCTTGGTTCCAGGCCCTTCTGCTTCATGGCATTAAATACATCATGCCACTCCCTTGTGGCCTGTAAAGTTTCTGCTGAGAAGTCTGTTGTTAGTCTGATGGGCTTTCCTTTGTATGTGATGTTATTTCTGCCTCTGGCTGCTTTTAACAGTCTGTCCTTTTCCTTGATCTTTCCCATTTTAATTACTATGTGTCTTGGTGTTGTCTTCCTTGGGTCCCTTGGGTAGGGGTATCTGTGGATCTCCATGCTGGGAGAGACTATCTCCTTCCAGAGATTGGGGAAGTTTTCAGCAACTACCTCCTCAAAGACACTTTCTATCCCTTTTTCTCTCTCTTCTTCTGGTATCACTACAATGCAAATATTGTTCCACTTGGATTGGTCACACAGTTCTCTCAATATTCTTTCATTTTTAGAGATCCTTTTTTCTCTCTGTGCCTCAACTTCTTTGTATTCCTCTTCTCTAGTTTGTGTTTCATTTATTGTCTCCTCCACTGTGTCCAACCTGCTTTTAATACCCTCCATCGTATTCCTTAATGATTGGATCTCTGACCTGAATTCATTCCTGAGTTCTTGGATGTCTTTCTGTACCTCCATTAGGATGTTGATTATTCTTATTTTGAACTCCCTTTCAGGAAGAGTCATGAGGTCCATATCATTTAAATCTTTCTCAGGAGTTTTATTAACAATTTTACTATGGACAAGGTTCCTTTGGCGTTTCTTATTTGTATATGGTGCCCTCTAGTGTCCAGAAGCTCTATTCTGGAGGTGCTGAGCCCCTGAAGCAATGTCAGGCATTGCAGAGGAGTGGTACTCGGGGTAGGAAAGAGCTGTTCCCCGCCTCCCGGCTGCTGTGCCTCTCTCCACTATCTGCGCTAGTGGGCCAGGCACACAGGTATAAGTTTTGGTCCCAGAGCAGCTAGATATGGATACCTTATTTCCACAAGCAGCCAGATTCCCAGTCTCCCCAGGAACTCTGCCTGTTAATGTTCCAACCCAGTAGTCATGCGAGTCTCATGAAACACCATGAAATGCAGGTTTGTGCTCCCAGAGCAGATCTCCAGAGGTAGGTATTCAACAGTCCCAAGCCTTCCACTCCCTCCCTGCTCTGTTTGTCTTCCTCCCTCTGGTGAGCTGGGGTGGGGGAGGGGCTCAGGTCCTGCAGAGCCACAATTCTGGTACGATACTCCATTCACTGAGGTCTTCTTTTTTCTCCATGTGTGTGCAGTCTGATGCCGTCCTCTTTCCTGTTGCTCTTTCAGGATTAGTTGTGCCAATTAAATTTTCTAATTCTTTCCAGTTTTAGGAGAAAGCCTCTGTCTCTCTTCTCATGCCACCATCTTTAATCCCATCTCACCTCTCCTTATATCTTAACTTGTAAACTGGCTCCCCACCCTTCCCCTCTTGAGATCTCACCCCATTCTCTGTGTACTCTGGAATGTGAACTTATTCCTCCTGCCAGATGAGTCAGTCTCAGATTTTTGCTGACATGTATTAAATTTCCTGTAAAAGTAAGAAACCAGTGTGTCATGGCTCTTGCTCTCTCCTTCCTCTTGTCCTCTTTCTCTCATGCATATGTGCACCACACACAGCCACTCACATACAGGGACAGGAACATAGAAAAGGGTGTAGTGTCACTTGAAGAAACTTAAAAAAAAAAGATATGGAACAACTATTTGTACAGCAGTAAAAACAGTCTAACTCTCCTAACAAACCCCAAGAAACCATGATTATTAGGACTGGTCATAACTTAAGTGTTCTTGAATCCTGGAATAGAATATGGGACTTACTTCAGATGCTTAAGTCATGATACATACTAATCTATTTGGAAAGTTAGCTAAGTTGTTTTTAAAAGTTTTTTATGTGAAAGATTAGAAATCTAGAATTTTAAGGTTTGGGTCTTCAGTCTTCCTTTTAATCTCCATTGTGACCTTGGCCCTGTTCTGATGTAAAGTCCATCTGTTGAATCTTACCCATCTCTAACTCAGAGGGTGATGCATACCCATGGAGCATGCAGGACGCTGGGAGAAGCCGACCTGCTATGGCCCCGTGAATGAGCCCAGACAGCTGCCAGAAGCAAGTTGAGAGGAAAGAGAAGCTAGAGTCACAGAGAGCAACTTCCTTCCAGAGTGGATTAAGTGCCAGGAAAAAACTTAAAAATTTTGACTTGCTTTAGAAATTTTTGCATTCTTTTGACTTGCATGGTGGTGAAGCAAAATGAATTTGATGTGTTTATTTGAGTCCAATCTGGGGCTCTCCCAGCCTACCAATCCTACCCGCATCATGTCTGTCTGTATTGACATGTTTATCTACCCGCAAAACCACTTCTAATCTTCTCACCCTCCTGCCCCCTCATCTCAGTGGCACAAAAAGAGCAGACACAGCATAGGGGGTGAGCACAGGCAATGGGGATGATGCAGATGGACTTAACAAGTAAAAACCCTACCTGCCTTTAGAGCATAATTATGGGAAAATGTACAAAGGGCTCATGCAAAACTGTTTATGAAGTTCCATGAGCTGGTGGAAGGACTGTAAGAGGCTTATGTCAAAAGGTCATGGGTCATAAGATTCCTCAGAGAAGTGGTTGTTTCTTGGGCTGGAGGAGAGGAAATCTAACTGAGCCTGGAAATCTTGTGCCAGAAAACAGGGAAGTACTCAAAAGAACAACAGTTCCACTATGATAAGGAATGAGCCCTGCCTAATGGGGTTCCCAGGAGCCACAGCTGGAACAATTAGAGCAAAAGATGAGTAACTATAATATTGGGTTATGATCCATTGAGTAAAATAAGTATCCATGAGTCCATACACCCCAGTATAAATACATTCCAAGTCACTACTGGTAAACATCACAATAATAATCCTGCAGACACGGGCCCCTGGTAGGTACTAAGATCCAGGGTGAAAACCTGAGGAAAAACAGGATATCAGTATAGTCTCAATGTATCTCCTCCAAGATATTTACCAGTTTCAAAGAAAAAAATACTAAATTTACAACAGAAGTCTGACAGATACCATCTTTCCCAAGTGATCAAGGTTCACCTCGCCAGTAATAGGACATGTCAACACTGTGTATATCCCTGTGTCCTGAGAGGATGCACAGAGAAGGACATGCACCTCGGGGGTATTCTTGAAAAAGTGCAGAAACTCAACTATTGGCAGGAAAAAAACACACCTCAATTGAGGGACTTTCACAAAATACCTGATCATCACTCTTCAGAAGGGTGAAGGTCCTGAAAGTCAAATACTGAGGCTCTCTCCCAGATCAGATGAAACTAAGGAGATGCAATAACTAAATGCAACGTGAGATTCTGGACTCGATCCCAGAATGAGAGACAAAAGGACACTAGACAAAAAATTGATGAAATTCAAAAAGGTCTATAGTTCAATTAGTGGTGTGGTAACAATGCTGATTTTCTCATTTTGACAAACTATGGTTGTATAATTGTTAACACATGAAGCTGGATGAAGGATATGCTTTAATTCTCTGTACTATTCTTAAAATTTTTTTATAAATATAAAATTATTTAAAATTACAAGGTTTCTTTTTTAGGAGCTTGGTTCAAATCTTGGATCTTACATTTATTAATTCTATCACCCTTCTGGGCCTCATTTTCCTTACGAACAGGAAATTTGGATGGTATATCCTAAGCCCACTGTAGAGAACAAGAGAGTTGTGTTCTTACCCACAGTATTTGCCTTCCTTCCCTTCTACACACCAAATGACCATGAATTGGCTGTTGTTGAGAGGGGGGTACATGAAGACTGTTTAAAACAGTTGTGAAGTGATAATTATAGTTCAAATTTCCAGTTTAAGGCAGATGATACAGGACTGGAGAATTCTTCCCAGCTTGTTATGGGTCAGAAGCTATATTACTATTATGCCAAGAGGAAATTTACTTGCCCAAATATATTGCTAAAGAAAGAATTTTAGTCTAGAAGAAAACATAAACAGAGTGTTACTAGTTAAAGTCTATTGGAATTATGACAGTTCATTTTGTTTCAAAATTTCCTTGAGGTCATCATTGTCTTTTTAGAATTAGTAATACATCAGCCAAAAATGAAAGAATTACTTGTTCTTGTAATGGAGAAATATATCGTTGAAACTCTCCCCATCTCTAATCCTAGCATCTAAGGAGAATGTCCCAGGCAGGCTTTGGTAGTTAAAAAACAAATCAGCCTGGCAGTGTCCATTTCCCTTGATAGCCTCCCACCCACCACATAAGCATTACTCTTGACCACTACAGATGATCCCTGCTCTCTCCTTCCAGCAGTTTCTGCCTCCCTGTTCTCATTCTCCTGAGATAAAACCGCATCTAATTCAACATGAATCTGAGTTCAAGGATACTATGCCTCAAACTAGGAGAGGTCCCCTTTTCATTATACTTTCTAAGTTCAGTAAGGTTTTCTTAAGTTGCTGATAATCACAAATTTTCATCCTCTTTGTCCACCTTTTTCTTGTTTCCAAGTTCTATTCATCAAGGTTCACCTTCAATGCAACAAAAAAAGTGCTTTTAATACTTTGCCCACTTGGTACATTTTCTAAGTGTAATAGGAAGTTCAGTTTGTTTGGTTTTAGTTTTTTAAGTTTACTGTAAAACACCTGCAATCAAATCTCTATAGAGTAGACATCACCCAGGAAACTCTCTAGAAGCTCTTTAGAATGATTATTTATTTTCAGTAAAATGAGATGTTTCCATGGGCCTCACTCTACAGAGGGCCTGTAACCGTGGGCCCAGAGGAAGGCAAAGGCTTTCAGCCTCACTCAGCAGCCCCACTGCAGAACGGCGGTCACACGGTTGGTGGCAACAGTGTGAGGTCAGAGCTGATCGTATGCCTTGCAATTGCCTGGACCTCCACTCAGCTGTGTAACGATCACCACCCAATCAAAGGCGGCTCCTCTGTCATCAGTCCTCAATTCTTCTAGGGATTGGCTTGAATCCCTGACAGGATTAACCGAGATGTCTGAATATTTATCCCTTCAAGCACCAAAACAAAAATATTATTTGAACTGTTCTCTGTAGAATGTTTATGTGTTTACCTTTTTTTGCATTTAAAGTAGCATATACTGCATATAACTTAACCTTTCGGACAAACCCTATTGTAAAACGTGATACCCTCTGGCTTGGGAATGTACAGCATCTTCTGAATTTGTTTCAGCTCTTCTCAGCCCACACTCTTGAATGGCAGGTTGTACGTTTTCTTTTTCTCCTTCACTGCCAAGGCTTCAGATCCCTCATGGTGACCAGTGTACCTGTCTGTAGGCTTCAGCTGTTTCTAATCCGACATTGGTTTAGGAATGAGATACCCAAAGCCATAATGTTGCACATAAAATAAGAGTCTGTGGAGCCAGAGGCCTGACAATCTCTCACGTTATTAACAAACATGAGCTTTTGATTTAGAAGAAGGGAAGGAAGCCAGAAAGAAAAGAAAATGAGACATTGAACTTGATGATTGAAAAGTCTCTGTCGAGCAGCCAGGTTATAAAAATATGAAATGAAATTGATCTCTAATTGAGGCATACTTAATGTAAATAAAATGCACAGATGTTCAGTGTGTAGTGTAAGTTCTGACACATGTACATACCTGTGCAACCCCATTAATCAAAGGCAAATCAAGAGCATCTCCAACCCTGAAGCCCCCTTGTATCTCCTCAAGCCAGTGCCCTCCTGCTCCCACCACACACAGACCCAGAGACAGCAGCTGTTCCCGTTTTTATTGTTACAGATTCATTTGCCTGCCTTTGAACTTTATACAAATGTAATCATGTAATATGTACTCTTCCACGACTGGTGTATTTTGTTCAGTGTCATATTTTGGAGGTTCAAGTTGTTACTTGTATCAGTGGTTCATTTTTTTAAATTGTTGAATAGTAGTTCATGGTACAAATAGGGCACTCTTTGTTTACCCAATCTTCTGTTGATGGAACTTGGGTTGTTTCCAGCCTGGAGCTATTATAATTAAAGCCCCATGACTCATAAACACAGAGAACAGACTGGTAGTTGCAATAGGGAAGGGTGTGGGAGGATAGGTGAAATAAGGGAAGGGAAAAAAGTAATGAACGCCCTATGAATATTTAAGAATAAGTTTTTCTGTAGACATATGTTTTCATTTCTCCTAAGAGTAAATACCTAAGAGTAGAATTTTTTTAACAGGCCCTATCTTACTACTTGTTTTCCTAATGACTTATACATACATAATCACTTCCTAGATGTTACTGATTGGCTTTTAATTTTTAGGATTAACCTATAGATAAGGCAAGTGAAATGTAGTTATAGTTACAGAAGAGTGAAAAGATCATGAGGTAAAAGCAACAGCCTGTGCAAAGGCCCTGAGGAGGAGACTGCTGACATACCTGAGGACCTGGTGCAGGTCATGTGGCTGAAGCCTCTCTGAAGGGAACAGTGGTAGTAAATCTCAAGCACTATTTTCGAACTCAAATTTATCATCTTTTTGGTATGAGCTGGTTTTCTGTGAGTTCATTAAAGGTATTGCCATGAGAGCTAAAATAAATGAGACTAAGGGGAAAGGTAAATTTAAAAAGAATTGGAATAGAAAATGAGATTACTCATTTGATGCCAAGTATTAGGACACCAGTCCTAAAAACATAAAAGAGGTCTATCAGCAAGGGACCCTCATCACAGCCCAGTCTCACTGAGCTTTACTAGAAGAATGGGCTCAGAGAACTATTTCTTTTCTTGGTTTCCTATCTGCCTCTTTTATGAAATAGGGGAATAATCAAATCCTCTCCTACAATGATAAAAAATTTGCTGTCCCCAAAGCACATTTCATAACATGAGATGAGTGTAAGCATCTAAAATCACTTTAAAACACATTTATTTCAGTGCAGTAAGTCAAATAGAGAAAGCTAAATATTGTATCACGTCACTTACATGTGGAATCAAAAAAGCCAAACCCATAGAAACAGACTGGAATGGTAGCTCCAGGGGCTGGTTGGGGGGAAGGGAAGATGCTGGTCAGAGAGCACAGACTTCCAATTCTAAGATGAGTAAGCTCTGGGGGTGCTGATGTATGGCATAGTGATCTTAGTTAATAATACTATGTTACATGGAAGTTGCTAAGAGAATAGAAATTAAATGTTCTCACCACGAAAATAAAATTGTAATTTTGTGACATTGTGTAGGTGCCCACTAAAGCTATAGTGGAAGTCATTTTACAATATGTAAGTGTATCAAATCAACACATTATACACCTTAAACTTACACAATGTTGTACATCAGCTGTATCTCAAAAACGCCGGAAAAAATAATAAAATATTTGTTTCACTGAGCACATCCGGTTTTCGACAGGCCAGTGGATCTCAGAGGAGAATGTAAGGAGGCTCCCCAGGAAGGTTCGCAGTACATGCAGCCCAAGGAACATGACACATCGCTGCAAATGAGGCTTCCACGGCAATCTGCTGAGCCCCCTGAGTTAGCTCTCTGGGGATGCTGTAATAAATCACCACAAGCCGTGTGGCTTAAAACAACAAATATTTATTCTCTCAGGGTTCTGGATGCCAGAACTCTGAGTCAAAATGCTGGCCCGTCTGGTTCCTCCTTGGGTTTCAGGGAGAGCCCACTCAGAGCGCCTCTCCCTCAGGGGCCACGCACAGTCCTTGGCCCTCCCGGCCTGTCGGTGCAGGACTGCAGCCTCTGCTCCGTCCTCACGTAGCCTCCCCTCCATCTCTCTTCATCTTTTTCTTTTATGTTTCTTATAAACCTTCTGTCACTGAGCTTGGGTGTAACCCAGATACACCCTAAATCCAGGGTGGCCTCTTCTTGAGAGCTTTGATCACATCTGTAGAGACCCTACTTTCAAACACGGTTCCGTTCACAGAGGTGGGGGGTCAGGACTTGGGCGTATCTGCTCAGAACCAAATTCAACCCACTCCTCCCACCTCCCAATCCAGGTACTGCCTCTAGGCCTCTGCATAGGAGCCCCGGAGAGGCCTCCGCATGTTACCACCTGGGTCCTACCCCGAGCTCACTGCAGGCAGGAGCTCCAGCTACTGAGTATTTCCAATGACAGGCACTGTGTATGTACAAACACATGAAAAGGGCATTTAGTTTTTAAAGTAGTAATTTCTATTAAAGTCATATTTGTGAATAATGTTTAAAAAGCAAATACCACAAGATTTCTAAGGAACGGTGGTCCTATGTGCCATCCTTCCCAGCTCCTCCCCTCCTCCCCAGAGGAAACTACCTTCCATTCATTTAATGTTCTTCCAATATTTACACAAAAAAATTATTTAAAAATTCCTTATGTTGCTCTTCCTTGAAATTTCTATTACACACAGTATTTACCGACTCCCTATTGTGGACTATGAGGACTTGGCCTCACCTCCTACATTCCTTTTTCCTATTTTCCCAACAGGGTTTATGACAATTTTGCTTACTACTGACCTGAGGAAAGTACTTTGGTCGTGACGTTCTCTCCTGAGAATGCAGCCTACAGAGTCAACGTGATTCCTTTGAAGATTCACACAGGCTTCAATGCGCCAGTTGATCCTGACACACAGGGGACTTCAAGTGATCCCAAAGAGCCCTTGAAAACAATTCTGAAAAAAGAAAATCAAAGCTGGGGGCTCATGCCTCCCAAAATCAAATCTTAGTGCAAAGTATCAGTAAATAAAAGTGTGACACTGGCATAAAGATACACAGTTGGCCCTTGGACAGCAGGGGTATGAAGTGCCCAGGACAAATTGAGCAGATTTTTTTTCACAAAGATATTGAAAAAAATGTTTAAAGACTTAATGACAATTTGAAACATTTGCTGTTTTCTAGCTGACTTTACTGGTAGAATACAGCACGAAACATGTACAATGTGTAAAATATGTGTTAATTGGCTATATTATTGGTAAGGCTTCCAATCAAAATAGGTGATCAGTTTTAGGATAATACTTAAGTTTTGGGGGAGTCAGATGTTATATGTGGATTCTGACTCTGTGGGATGTCAGCTACACAAATCCCTATGCTGTTCAAGGGTCAGCTGGATGTATAGATCAACAGAACTGCGTGGAAAGTCCAGAAATGACCCTAACCATCCACAGTCAACTGCTTTTTGATAAGGGTGTATAATATTAAATTAAGGAAATAATTGTTTTTTCAGCAAATGGTGCTGGGCAAATGGCTGTCCACATGCAGCGCAATAAAACTGAACCCTTAATATGCAGCACATACAAAAATTAACTCAAAATAGATAAAGGGCTTATATGTAATAGGTAAAATTATAAACTCTTGAAGAAAACATGATGATAAATGTTCATGACCTTGGATTTAACCTTGATTTCTCAAATCTGACACCATAGGACAAGCAACAGAATAAAGCATAAATTAGAGTTCTTCTCCGCATCAAAAGTCACCAACTGGAAATTGAAAAACAGTCACAGAATGGAAGAAAATATCTACACATCATACATCTGACAAGAGCCTGTGATCCAGAAAACACTAATTTGTACAGGGCAACAAGACAACACCCCAATTTTTAAAGTTGATGAAAGCCTCCAGGAAAGACACACAAACATTCAACAAACACATGAACAGGTGTCACACAGCATTAGTCTCTATGGAAATGCAAATTAAACCACAGTGACCCCCTGAATGCACATGGAAATGGCTATACTCAGGAAAACCCAAAATCACATGTTCCCAAGAATGTAAAGGAACTGGATCCCCTAGACTTTGCTTATGGAAAGAAAAAATGTGCAGCCTGTGTACAACAGCTTGGAATTTCCTCAAAATATATAATACAATGACCTAATAGTGGATATACACCCACTCCTACATAAATACCCCAAAGAAATGAAAATGCTGTTCAAACAAAAACTGGCCCATGAGTTCTTGACAAAAAGGCAGAAACAACTCAAATGTCCATAAAGGTATAAATGGATGAACAAAACAGAGTTGACCCATAAACTGCGTTATACTGCCAAATATAAAAATAAAGAATAATGGTCCAAAGGTGCTTTGGAAGCAGTGTGGGTGGAGGAGTCATCCCCAGAGACTAGAGCATAGAATTAACATATGATCAGCAATTCCATTTCAGGGCATTTGTGCAAATGACACCAAAGCAGGGAATTAGATATTAGCACAATGGTGTTCACAGTGGCATGATTTGCAACAGCCAAAAGTGGAGATGACCCAGGTGTCCACAGACAAACAGGTGAAAAAATGTGTTCTCTACACAGTGGAGTAAACAAAGGAGTCCTGATACCTGCTGCCCAGATGGACCCTAAAACCATTTTGCTCAGTGAAATGCACCCATCAAAGAGGGACAAATATTATATGATCCATCATATGTGAAGTCCCAGAGAGCCCACCAGAGGAAAAGTCTCAGGAACAGTTCCAGAAAAAGGAAACTGCATCAGGATAGAAAAAAGTGCGCACACAGCTGGGGCAGGTGGTGACAGCTGCGGTGGGTCTGTGCATTGGATTGTCATGTGGAGACCCTAATACTTCCCTCACTTGCAGTCAGGTGGTGGTTCCCTGGAAGCTTGTCCCTGTTTGGGGTAAACACTCCAGCATTTTGTGTGAAGTGGCAACTGTGGTAAAGTGAGATGCTAGGAAATTCAGTATAAAGAGAATTTTTACTGACACTGCAAGATTTCTGTCTGTTTGAAATTGCTGGAAAGTAAATTACTTTGCAAAACAGCCATAAGAAAAGCAGAGCAGACATCACAACCCTGTCAAGAGAGGCCAAGCCCTGCCCATCCAGCTCACATGAAGGGGGTGCTACTCACCTTGCACAGGTCCAGGGCTCATTAGAAGGCATGTGGGAGGATCCCCTGTAGCCACGGGCCTTGGGATGCCCTGAGGTACAAACCGTGTGATTTTAGAATTCTAATTTCCCACATCACTCCACCAAAGACCTGGTAGAACTAAATAAACTTGTAAGATCCAAAACCCACATACAAAAGTAGGTTGCTTGTATTCACTAATAACCAACCATCAGAGAGATTAAGAAAACAATGCCCTTTACTAGTGCATCATAAAGAAGAGAGTGCTGTGGGTAAAGTTGCCGTGTTTCCACAGTCTCCCGCCTGGCCTTAGTGCATCTCCGTATCAGTAGGTGTTTCCAAGGGGTGGGGAGAAGTAGTTCATCTCCATATCAACAGGGGAGGGGAACAAGGGCAAGTGAGGGCATATCTGGACTGGAGAGGGTGGGTGGGGGGGTGGGGGGGCCCCTTCTTTTGCCGCTGGGGTGTGAGACACCAGTGAGCAGAAGCGGATGACTGCTAGTAAGGAATGGGTTTCTCCTACTTTATTTCTCCCTTTGACTGATTTCAGTTCCAAGGTATTTTGCCCCGGGATTTTGCCCCAAAGTTTTCCCCTGGAGTTACAAGAATCTAAGAACAAACTTAACCAAGGAGGTGGGAGGACTGAGCTCTGAAAACTGTGGACACTGAGGATGGAGATGGGAAGAGTCAGGTGACTAGAAGGCCCCTCTGCCCAGAGCGGTGTGCAGACCCCACGGAACCACATGGAAATCCTACTGCACTTCTCACAGAAGCAGAGCGAACACTCTTCAGGCTGGATGGAACTGCACAGGACCCATCCACCCAGCCATCCTTGGAAAGAAGAGCAGTGGCACGGCACCCTTACATCACGTTGCACAGCGGAGCTGCAGCAACTGAGACCCTGCATGGCACCCAAGCAGACATGGATGTGGAAACAGGACACCAGGTGTGTTGTGGTGTGGTTTTGTGTGTGTGGTGGTGTGGCATGCTGTGTGGTTGCTGTGTGGCTTGTGAGTTGGGTGTTGGGCTGTTCTGTGCTGTTTGGTGTGTTTTGTGTTGTATGTGTGGTGTGTCACATGTGTGGTGTGTGTGCAGTGTGGTTTCTGTTTGTGGTGGTGTGGCATGGCATGTGTGCAATGTGTTTGCTGTGTGCCTTGTGCTTGTCGTTTTTGTTGGATGTTGTATTGTGTGCAGTGTGAGTAGAGTTTTGAGTTGTTTGTCGGCTGTCATGTGTGTTGTGTTTGTGTGGTGTGGTTTCTGTGTGTGGAGGTGTGCTGTGTGGTGTGGTATGGTGTGTCAGTTGGGTGTTGTGCTATGGTATGCAGTGTGGTGTGTGTTTTTAGTGGTATGTATGGTGTGTCATGTTAGTGGTGTGTTGTGTGTCTGGTGTGATTTCTGTGTGTGGTGATGTGATGTGCTACGTGTGTGATGTTTGCTGTGTGGCATGTATGGCAATTTTGTTAGGTGTTGTGGCATGTGTGGTGTGTCATGTGTGTGGAGTGTCATGTGTGGTATGGTTTCTGTGTGTGGAGATGTGGAATGCTGTGTGGTGTGGCTTATTTGTTGTGTGCAATGTGGTGTGTGTTTTGAGTGATATGTATGGTGTGTCATCTATGTGGTGTGTTGTAGTGAGTGGTGTGTGGTTTCTGTGTATGGAGGTGTGTTGTGCCATGTGTGTGCTCTGTGGTGCTGCGTGGTGTGTTTCTTGGGTGATGTGTTGTAGTGTGCAGTGTGGTGTGTGTTTTAGTGGTATGTACAGTGTGTCATCTGTGTGTTGTGTTGTGTGTGTGGTCTGTTTTCTCTGTGTGGTGGTGTGGTGTGCCATGTGTGTGCTCTGTGGTGAGGTGTGGTGTTTGTTTAGGGTATTGTGCTGTGTGCAGTGTGGTGTGTGTTTTGAGTTGTATGTTTGGTGTGTCACATGTGTGGTATGTTGCATGTGTGGTCTCGTTTCTGTGTGGTGGTGTGCTGTGTGGTGTGGCATGTGTTGGTTGTTGTGTTGTGGTGTGTGGTGTGTCACGTATTTTGAGTGGTATCTATGTTGTATCATTTGTGTGGTGTAGTGTGGTGTGAGTGGTGTGGTTTCTGTGTTTGCTTGTGTAGTGTCGTGTGGTGTGTGTTGGGCGTTGTGTTGTGTGGTGTCATGTGTGTTTTGTGTGGTTTGTATGGGGTGACATGGTGTGGCATGTTGTGAATATGGTGTGCATTCTGTGCATGGACATGCACTATGCCTTGTGTGTGCTCTGTGGTGTGCCCTGTGTGTTGCATGTTGTGTTGTCGTGCATGGTGTGGTGTGTTTTGAGTGGTTTGTATGGTGTGTTGGATGTGGTGTTTTGTGGTGTGTGTGGTATATTTTCTCTGTGTGGAGGTGTGGTGTGCTATGTGTGTGCTGTGTGATGTGGTGGGCATGTGTGTTAGGTGTTGAGTTGAGTTGTGGTGTCTAATATGGTGTGTGTTGTGAGTGGTATGTAAGGTGTGTCATGTATGTGATGTGTTGTGTGTGCTGTTGCATGTGCAGGGTGTCACGTGTGCAGTGTTATAGTGTGTGTTGTGTGGTTTCTCTGTCTGGAGGTGTGGTTTGCTTCCGAGTGCTTTGTGGTGTGGTGTGGCATGTCAGTAGGGTGCTGCATTTTGGTGTGCAGTGTGGTGTGTTTTCTGTTGTGTGAATGGTGTGTCACATGTGTGGTGTGTTGCGGTGTGGTTTCTGTGTGTGGTGGTGCAGAGTTCTGTGTGTGTGCTGTGTGGTGTCGTATGGCATGTGTGTCAGTTGTTGCATTGTGTGGGATGTTGTGTGGATTCTGTGTGTTGTAGTGTAGTGTGCCATGTGTGTACTGTGTGGTTTCATTTTGCATGTGTGTTGGGTGTTGTTTTGTGCGGTTTGGTGTGACATGTGTTTTGTGTTGCATATGTAGTGTGTCATTTGTGTGGTGTTGTTTTTTGTTTTGTGTTGTGTCATGTGTGAAGTGTGTGTTTTTAGCATGCATATTAGTTGTGTCTATGGTGATGTTTGTGGTGACTCATGGTGTGTGTTGCATAGTGTGTTGTGTATATGATGTGTGGTGTGTATTTGTGAAGTGTGATGTGGTGTGCAGTGTGTGTGGTGTCGTGTGAGGTTTTGTGTGATGTATGTGGTGCACTGTTTAGTGGCTTTGTGTGTTGTATGTGTTGTGTAGTGCTGTTGTTTAGTGAGGTATCTGGTGTGTGGTGTTATGTGCCATTTTTTCTGTTTGTTGGGTTATGTTTGTTTTTTGTTTATTGCGATGTCTGTGTGGTATGTGTCATGTATTGTTTGGTGCCATGTGATGTGTGGAGTGTGTGATGTGTATTGTATGTGTAGTCAAAGTATGCATAAGTTATGTGGTGTGTGTGCTGTGTGATTTGTGTGGTGTGTTGCATATGTGTTGGGTACTGTGTCTATGTTGATGTTTGTGGTGATTTGTGTGTGGTGCATAGTGTGTGGTATGTGTGATGTATGGTGTGTATGATTTTTGAAGTGTGTTGTGCATTTTTGTGTGATGTGTGTGGTGCTTTCCTGTGTGTGGTTTGGTGTGTGTGTTGTGTGGTGCTGTTTTTGCTGTGTGGCATATGGTATGGGGTATGGTATTGTGTCTTGTGTGTGTGCTATGTGGTATGTGGTGTGTGATGTGTTATGTGTGGTATGGTATTTTGTGTGTGATGAGGTATAGTGTGTGGTTTATGAAGTTTGGTTTTCTAATGTGTTGTGTGTGGCCTCCTGTGTGGTTTTGTATGATGTGGGTGGTACATTGTTGTGTGGTGTTTTGTGGTGTTTCATGTGTATTATGTGTTTTGTGTTGTTTGGTGTATGGTGTGTGTACTGTTGTGTGGTGTGTATTGCATGTGTTTGGGTTTTGTGTCTATGGTGATGTGTGTGGTGTACTGTGTGGGTGTGTTTTGTGTTATATTTGTGGTGTGTCTTTGTGTTGTGTGTTGCTTTCAGGTGTGTGGTGTATGATGTGTGGTATTGTGTGGTTTTTGTGTGTTGTGTGGTATGTGTGGTGTGTTCTTATGAGATGATTTTTGTATGTGGTATTGTGTGTAGTTTGTTGAGTTGTTTGGTGTGGCATTTGTTGGTTGTTTAGTGTGGTGTGTGGTGTTCTGTGTGGTTTGGTGTGATATGTGTGGTGCATTCTTTTGTGTGATTTGGTGCTGTTTTTGGTTTGTGGTGTCTGGTGTGTGGGACTGTATATCATTTGTTGTGCTTTTTTGGTGTGATGTGCTTGTTCATGGATTAGATTTGGGTTCCATATTTTGGGATTTTTTGATCAGTTGTCCAGGTCATGGCTTAGGGTTAGAGTTGGGTTTTGGTTTAGCTTTATGGTGATGATATAGTTATTATTAGATTTATGTCAATGGGTTAGGTATAAGATATGAATTCACTTTGTCCATTGACCAACAGTGATGTGTGGGTCAGGGTGAGTTTGAGGATGAGTTTTAGGGTTGGGCTACACCTAGGATAAGGTATAAAGTATTAAGAGGACATGGTTGTTTCTTTTGACTCCTAATGATCCAGACAATTGGTCAGAGTGTGGGTTGATGGTTATGCTTCTGGGGTAAATGTTAGTGTTCTGATAAATGCATGGTTTCCTGTATGGTTTGAAGGTTTTGAGTACCATGTGTGGGGTAAGTGTTCCTCTTGTGGTTCATGTTCAAGGGTTAGTGTATATGGTTGAGTTCAGGGTTTCTTGTTCAGGTTCAGGTTCAACTCTGGGGTTCTGGTTCAGTGGTTATAGTTATTTTCAGGGGTTCAGAACTTCGGGATCTGGGTCCCAGGTTAGGAGTAAGTGTTAGGGATGAATTATGGGTGAGGTTGTTTACAGTGAAGATATCATTATGATTAGATATAGGGTAAGGGGCTCTGGTGAGGACGTGTTCAGTTTAGCTTTTGAACAACAGTGGAAATGTGGGTCTGTGTGAGGGTTAGTGTTAGGGCTACATTTAGTACTAGGGTGAAATTATGCTTATGCTTAAAGTTAGGGTAAGGGCTTACATTAGGAGAAAGGTTAAGGCTGTGTCAGTTAACACTGAAGTGTGCATGAGAGTTAGGGGTTAAGGGCCATGGTTTGAGTCAGGTTTAGGTTTAAGTGTAGGATGAAGTTATGACTTCAATTAGAGTTAGTGTAAGGGTTCACAGTTAGGTTCAGGGTTCACTTTAAATTCAGGTTAATAGTGAGGTGTGGGTGAGGCTGAGGGTGAGGGGTGATGGGTGATGGTTAGGGAGAGTGGTAGGATGAGTGTGAAGTTTAGGCTTCAGATTGAACATTCTCACTGCCATTTTCAGAGGGGAACACTGGGCTCAAAGAGGGGTCACCTGGCATGCCTCCTATTCCCATGCAGTTTCTAGGGACATTGCCACAGCACCGCACAGGCACACAACCCACACTCTCTAGGAGCCAATGGCAGGAACCAGATGGCTTTCTGTATGAGTCATGTGTGTCACCATGGCTCAAAGCACAAGCAGGAATATTGGATTAGGGTCACATTTTCTCCACATTCACCATGATTTTCATCCCGAACATACCAAAGACTGCACCCACATTTGATGACTCATAGCCTGAAGTGGGAACTTGCTCTCCTAAGCAGGAAGACTCTGTTTCTAAAACAGTCATCACAGTCTCCACTGTGACAACGTAGATCTACAGCAAGTGTTGTGCTCATGCAAATTTGGGCTGCAGTTTATTGTTAGGTTTAGGGATAGATTAATGATTAGAATTAGGGTTATGGTGAGGTGTGCGTGAGGGTTAGGTTTATGTGTTATGGTGTTAGGCTCATGGATAAAATAAGGCACAGTTTTAGAGTGAGGGAAATCACCTAATGGGGAATAATCTATCCAAGCTAGCATATAGATGATATTCTAATCAGATGAAATTTCAACATGGACTTCCCTTAAACATAGGAAACTTAGTGACTCTATTGGGAAACATAATATCCATATCATTGAACAAAATATTCCAGGATAATCTCTTTTGATAATTCAATTGAAGGTATAACCCATTTTCATAGTTCTTGCTTCAAAACTGCATATGCTCTTAGAGTTTAGTAGGTCCTATACCTACAGTGAGCAACAATGGGCTAACCTCAAGATCTCTACTATGCTGGGTACTTTCTGATGATCCAGGCAAGAATTCACTTGATTTAATATTTCTAGTTCCAGGACCAAGCTACACGACTTGATGCATGAACACACTATACCTTCACAGCCAACAGGAAAATGATGGATTGTCTCCCTGACTCTAGATCTATTTTGGTCTATTTTGTCCAGTCTTTCTATTTGCCTGGAGAATTATGATGACAGTATTTCAGCCTGGAAAACCTTGGCAAATATTCTTTAATCATAAGATGAGCCACTTGATACCACCTGCCATAATGCAGCCCATCTGGAAGATTGAGCTGAGTTTATCTACAATGGGTTTTCTCACCTTCTGACACTGAATTCAGGGACAGGATATTCTTCTCTGTTGCTTGTTTTCTTGCACCTTTCAGATGCTGAACAGCATTCATTCTAGCATTGCCAAATATCCCCAGAGGAGAAAGTCATTCATACTGGAGTACCAGTGCCCCAGATTTGGAGTACAGGAGGCAACCTGGCATAACTGGAAGCAATGCCCACACCCTTACCCAGATGAGAAGTCTTGATGGACAAGCCCACATTCCAGACCCCTTTTTGGAATGGAAATTGCTTTCTTCAGAGCAGCATCTCACTGAATGCAACTTTCTAAATCTTCAATCCTGTAAACCCAGATAGGAATTGAAAAATCTGTTGCTACTGATTAACACATTTTAGAGCTGATCCTTGTCTGATACAAACATTTTATGAGGAGGATTTGAAGGATGGCTCCCAGCTAATATCCCACTGAAAAGCCTGTTTAGGCAAAAAGACCATGAAGCCTAAGGAGTGTCATGACCTGTTGGATCTGCCTAAATGAGAACGCCACCCCAATTCACTCACAGAAGACGTCTCTTGATGCAACAAGCAAGAGGACTTTATTCAGGAACCAGCTAGCTGGGGTCCAAGTGTCAGCCCAACGCAGCGGGTTTCAACAAGGACCCCGAGCACTCAAAGCCAAGGGTTTATATAGCATTTTCAAAACACTTAACTCATAGTAATTTTCCACAGCTGCACATTATTCTTGCAAGACATACATCCTGGGGTTAGGCAAGAGCAAGATAACACCACTCCTCAATTGTCAGGGAGGTTCTGCATGATAAGCTTGGTATGTAAGATTAGCTGACCAAGGTTAGCTGACCCAGGTTCACAGCTTCCCACCACCTGGTGTTCATGATTAACTTGTTTTTCAAGGCCTTACCCAGTTCCAGTTTTTCTTTCTAAGTCACATACTCAGAAAATGGCTTCTAGGCCTTTAAGATGGCTATGCTTATGCTAACCTATTTCTATTCTTACAGACCCACTATAATACAAACAATAAAATTTTCCACTTTGTTGATGACAGTAGTTTTCTGGAATGATTGGTGGTTATGTGCCTGCCCAAGGTCAATATTTGAAGGTTGAAAGAAGTCTAATCAATGCAGGCTTCCCAGTCTGTGAAAAGTCTCAGGATGCAGATCATTGGGACCTATGCAAGGCAGGAGAAGCAAGAGAGAAGTAGGATGAAAACAAAACCTCAAATGACTCCATTGAGCTATTCTAGAGCTCAGTATACGAGGAAGAGAGATTCAGCAGGAAACATTTCCTTCTGTTTCTACCAGTAACCCAGAAGGAAATCTTATGTCCATAAAGGCGAGGCTACCAAGAGAGACATGAACATAATGGGAAGATACAAGGACCTGAAGAATCACCCTGCTGCAGTCCCTCAGCACATGCAACCAGAGTCTGGAGAGGACACAGCTACTTTCTTCTATGCCTGTGCCTTTAGGGGAGGGATTAGGGTTAAGGTTCAGGAATACAGGATTTTGAGATCTGGGGTGTAGGTTTGAGGTTAGGATTAGGGTTGGGTTTGGGTTAGGTTTATGGTGAAGATATCATTATGGTTCAAGTTAGGATAAGGGTTCAGTTTAGCTTTGGAACAACCTGAGGTGTGGGTCATGGAGAGTGTGAGGAAGTGTCAGGACTATGATGTCATTTTGTATTAGGGTTAAGATAAGGTTTAGCCTTTGGTTGAAGTTATGATTATGGTTATGGTTAAAGTTATATTAAAGGGTTAGGTTAGGAGACGAGTTTAGTTTGTCATTCCGTCAACACTGAAGTGCCGGTGAGGGTGAGGTCAGGGTTTAGTGCTAGGTTTAGGGTTACGGTTAGGTGCAGGTAGAAGTTACGGCTTCAGCTAGAGTTTGTGTAAGTGGTTTGAGTTACAATCAGGGGTCAGTTTAGCTCTGGTATAACAGTGAGGTGTGGGTGAGCCTGAGGATGACGGGTGAGACATAGTGTGAGTGTGAGTGTGAGTATTTTGCTGCAGGCTGCTTTCTCATCCTAATTTTTCCAATGGGAAGTCTGGACTCAGACGTGGGTCACCTGGCTTTCCTTCTGAACCCTGCCTTTTATAGGAACATGGCTACAGGTCAACCCAGGATTAGGATTCACACTTGCTAGGGTCAGGGAGGAACAGAATACTTTCTACATGAGCCAAAGTGTCCCCATGGCCCAAAGCACAAGCAGGAGACTTAGATATAGTTCCATTATACCTGCAGCCACCAGGGCAATCAGCCTCCACCCAGCCAAGAATGACATCCACACCTGAGCTCTCAGGCCCTCAAGGGGGAACAATCTCTCCTCACCAGGCAGCCTCCATCTCTAGGAATGAGCCTTTACAGACACCAGGGTGACATCTGTATCTATGGCAACACTGGTGCTTCTGCAAGTCCTTCATAACAAAACTGCTTCCCGTTGGGTGCATCCTCCTCAGAGCTCTGGGAAGCTGTGACATAATAGACAAAAGCAGGGAGTTTTTTCACATGTATTTAGAGCTCTGTGATGACATATCAACATTTGTGAACCCCAGCACACATACCACACCTCCTTCCTTCACACAGGCACACAAATATTTGTTACCTTTGGTCTGGGCCAGAGATCTGGGGGAGAATCAAGGGTTAGCTGTCAGGATTCCAGATCGCCCAGGGTTAGTATTGGATTTGGATCCAGTGGTAGAAGGTGAGACTCAGGCATCAGTTTCATATACAGGAGTCACACATGGGTTTTGAAGTCAGTCTCAGTGGTTAAGTACTTGATATGTATTCAGGGATTTGGAGTCCAGGATGTGGTTGTGTATTCAGGGATTATGGTAGGAGTTTGTGGGTTCATGAACCTTGTGTTGGGTGTGGGTAAGTTTAAAGATGTAGCTTTCAGGGTTAGGGTTAAGTTTAGTGTAAGGCTAAAGGTTAGGGATGAAGTTTAGGGTTAAATTTAGGTATAAGTTTGGGGATAATATGTAAGGTTACAGTGAGGTGTACCTGAGGGTTAGGATTATGGGTTAGGGTGTTAGGTTTAGGAATAGAGTTAGGAATACCTTTAGAGCAAGAGGTATCAGCTTTTTTGGAAGGCTATCTCCAAGCTAACTTATAGATGATCTTCTCACTGAAGTGAAATTTCAACCCAAATTTGAATTAAATATGGGAAACTAAATGTCTGAATTGGTAAACAGAGTATCCATCCATGTAAACAAAATGTTCTGTGGTAATTCTTCACATGAGAATTCAATTGCTGGGGTAACCAGTTTTCACAGTCCTGGCTTCCAATCTGTATATGCTCCTACACTTAGTAGATCCTAAGCCCACACTGAGCGTCAGGGCTCACATAAAGATGTCTGACAGTCTGGGTTCTTTTCAACAATCCTTCCAAGAATTCAGTTGCTTTAACATTCCCAGTTCTGGGACCAAGCTACATGACCTGAGTCATGGACCCTATACCCCTTTACAGCCAGTAGGAAACCATAGTGGAATATATTTTTTTATCCATTATCTCTAACTGGCTGGAGAATTGTAAGGACACTAGTCCCACCTTGAACATCATGTGAAATCTCCTTAAATCAAATGATGAGCCTCTTAATACCACCTGCCACAATGAACCCCATCTGAAAGATTGAGATGAGTTTGTCATCAGTGGTTTTTCCCACCTTCTGACCCTAAATTTTGGTGAAATGATAGTAGTCTTATCTATTGCTTGTTGCCTTTTGCATTGCTGTTGGTGAGCAGCATGAACTCCAACATTGCCAAATATCCCAAGAGGTAAAGTCATCCATGCTTGAGTTCCCCAGATTTGGAGAACAGGAGGCTTCCTGGCATAACTGCAAGCAATGCCCCATTTCTTACCCAGTTCAGAACTATTGATGCATAAGTCAACATTACAGAGCCCTTTTTGGCTTGGAAAATGTGTTTGTTTTCTCAATGCAGCAAATCACACAATAGGGTTTTCTAAAAGTTTAATCCCATAATCCAGATAAGATGTGAAAATCTGTTGCTAGTGTGTACCACATTTTAAAGCTTTTCTTTTTCAGGAACAAACATTTGATGACAAGGGACTAAATTACAGGTACCCACTGATATCCCAGAAAAGGCTGTTTTCACACAAGGATCATGAAGCCTAACGAATATCATGGCCATGCTCTCAGTACAAAGTGACATTTTCCCCTTCATTTGTCAACTGGTGATTGTTTGCCCCACGTCAGTGTTTGGAGACTACCAGAAGCCTAATCAACACAGGTCTCAGTCTGAGGAAAGGTTCACCCAGGATGCAGATCAGGTGCTGGCAGAAGAGACTGTTGCAAGACAGAGAAAAGAAGAAACATGGAAACACAACCAAACATAACACCCTTAACACCCTGTCTTCTAGAAACAGAGATTTCAGCAGAAAACACGTCCTTTCTGTTTTTACTAGGATCACTAAAGGCAAACATATCTTCATAAAGGTTAGGACTACCAAGAGACCAGTGCACCATTGGAACACCCAAGGTAACAAATAATTGTTGTGCTGCAGTCATTCATCATGTGCAGTCAGGGTGTGAGGAGGACATGGCTGTTTCTTTCAATTCCTAAGGCTCCAGGTGAGAGGTGAGGGTGAGAGGTGACAGGTAGGCTTCAGAGGTACGTGTTAGGTTTGGATACCATCCAGTGACCCAGGTTGGGTTGTAGGCTTTGGGATAAGTGTGAGGGGGCAGGCTATGGATCAGGGATCATGATAATAGTTTCAGCTTTGTGTTTGGGTTAGATTTTGGAGTTCAGGTTCATGATCTACTCTGGGGTTCTGGTTCAGTGGTTAGAGACAGAGTTCAGGATCTCAAGACCAGTATGAGTTACGTGTTAGAGATGGGTTTGGCTTATGCTGATGGGGAAGATCTTGTTATGGTTAGAGTTAGGGTAAAGGTTTAGGGTTAGGATAGATTTTAGTTACACTTTCCACCAACAGTGAGGTGTGGGTCAGATTGAGGGTGAGAATGAGTGTTAGGGTATGGGCTATCTCTAGGATTAGGGTTAAGTTTAGGGTGAGAATTAGTTTAGGGTGAAGTTACTGTTATCGTTAGAATTAGGGCAAGGTTTTAGGTTAGGAGAAGGGTTAAGTTTGTCTTATAGGTAACAGTGAAGTGTGAGTGAGGGTGAGTTTAGGGTTTAGGGCCTCAGCGTTACGTTTAATGTTAGGTGCAGGGTGAAGTTATGACATTGTTTAGTTAGTGTAAGGGGTTAGCTTTAGGGTCAGCATTCAATTTAGGTCCAAGCTAACAGTGAGCTGTGGTGAGGCTTATGCTGAAGAGGGAGAGTTGGGGTTTGGGAGGGGGAGGTTTAGGCTGCAGGTTGTGCATTCTCATCCCATTTTTCTAAGGGAATGCTGAGCTCACATGGAATTTTTCCCAGGCACCTGCCTTGGCTATGGATGTGTCTAAAGGACAGCCCAGGAACAGAACCCACACTCAAAAGGGACAGGATGGAAACATTTTGGAAACAATGGTGGTCACTGTGGCCCAAAGAACAAAGAGGAGCCTTGGATCTGGGTTCCATTTTCTCTACATCCATCAGGGTGAGTAGCCCCCACCTCGCTGAGGTCCACACTCACATCTGATGTTCCAGGCCCTGAAGGGGGAACCTGCTCTCCTCACCAGGCAGTCTCTGCCTCTAGTGAACAGTCTCCACTGTGACTTCATGCACAGGTTTTGGATTATGTTCAAGTGCTAGGTTTGTGTTTAGGTTTAGAGTTTGGGGTTCAGGTTCAGGATCAACACTTCAGTTTTGGTTCAGGGATTCAGGATTTGGGGATCCAGAATCCAGGTTAGTGGAAAGTGTTAGCACTGGGTTTATGTTAGGTTTATGGTGAGAATATCATTATGCTTAGAGTTAGGTTAAGGTGTGAGGGTTAGGAGAAGGGTTCAGTATAGCTTTTGACCAAAATTGAATTGTGGGTCAGGGTGAGGGGTGGATGAGTGTTAGGGTTAGAGCTACATCTAGGAAGAGGGTCAGGTTAAAGGTTAGATTTAGGGTGTAGTTATGGATGTGGTTAGTGTTAAGCTAAGGATTTAGGTTAAGAGAAGGGTTAAGTTTGTGTTTTGGTTAACAATGAAGTGTGAGTGAGGGTGAGGTTATGGTTTAGCTAGGGTATGTACAGGTTTAGAGTTACATTTAGAGTGAAGTTATCACTCAGTTGTACTTAATGTAAGTGGTTAGGTTTAGGATCAGTGTTCAGGTTAGCTGCAGGCTAACAGTGAGGTTTGGGTGAGGCTGAGGTTCAGAGATGAAGGGTGAGAGGGAGATATTTAGGCTACAGTTTGAGCTTTCTCATCCCCACTTTTGTGAGAGGAATGCTGGGCTCAGTGTTGGGTCACCAGGCATTCCTTTAGACCCCTACCTTTTCTAAAATGGGGCTACAGGCCAGGCCAGGAGCAGGACTCACTCTCACTAGGGCTGGAGAAGAACAGAATGGCTTTCTCTTTGAGACATATGGGTCATTGTGGCCAAAAGCACAAACAGGCTTCTTCAATCTGGATTTCATATTCCCTACATCTGTCAGGGTGATCAGCCCCCATGTCTGAGGACAGGACCCTCAGCTGACGACCGAAGACCTGAAGGTCAGAACTGCTCTCCTCAACAGGCAGCCTGTGTCCCCAGGAAACCACTGTCACAGTTGCCACTGTGGCATCATGGATCTGTGGCAACACTGATGCTCATGAAAGTTCACCATACTAGAATTGCTTCCCAATCAGTGTATCCTCTGCACAGCCATGAGAAGCTGCCGAACCTCAGATGGTGCACATCAGGGATTCAGTCATGCATATGTTTCTCAGTCTCCGCCATGGCACATCCCAATCGTTGAACCACCAGCGCCCATTCCACACCTGCATCAGTACCTCCACATGAGCATCCACTCCCCTGGGTCTTGGGAAGAAATCAGTATGAGAGTCAAGGGTTAGCTGTCATGGTTCCAGCATGGCATGGTTAGATTTTGGCCATATGTTTAGTGGATTGGGGTGGTTCCAGGAGTCAGATCCATGCTTAGAATTCAGAACGGGTTTGTGTTCAATTGCATTGGCTTTTTGTTTGATCTTTAGGCTTCAGGGATTCAGATCAGGTTTCTTGCACATGCCTTAAGGTATGGATTTGTGGTTTTAGGTTTTTGGTGTCAGGATGTGCATAAGGTATAAGATTTAGGGTTGAGTGTTATGGTTAGAGATAGTGTTTAGGATTTAGGTTATGGTGAGGGTTAGGCTTAGGTGTAGGGTTGAGGTTTAGGGTTAGGTTAGAGAAAGGGTTAGGGGTTGGTGTATGGGTTACACTCATTTGTGGATGATTGGTAGGTTTATGGATTAGGATAAGTGTTAGGCTTAGTGATAGTCATAGACATAGGTTTTGAGTGCCGGGCATCACCTTATGTGGAAGAATGTCTTTAAGCTAAATTACAGATGACATTCTCACAGTGATAAAATTTCAACATGAACTAACCATAGGACACTAAATGACTGAATGGGATAAATCTCGATGTGAGAATTCAGTTGTGTGGTAAACAATTTTCATAATCCTGATTTCAAAACTTTATATGCTCTTACACTTTAGAAGGCCCTAATCCTCTCATAACTAAAATGCACTCACGTCACAATGTCTGCTTTGGTGGGTTCCTTCTAAATCATCCAGGCAAGAATTCAGTTGCTTTAACTTTTCATGTGATAGGATCAAGCTATATGTCTTGAATCATGAACTCCATACTACTTCACAGCCAGGATGTTTGTCTGTTTTGCCCATTCTCTCTATTTGGCTGGAGAAATGTGAGGACTCTGGTGCTCCTGGAAAATAATGGCAAACCATCTGAAATAAAATGATGACCCATGTAATACCACCTGCCACAGTGAACCCCACATGGAAGTTTTCACTGAGTTTGTCTGCAGGGTGTTTTCTCACCTTATGACACTGAGTTGTGGGGACAGCAGAGTCTTTTCTGTTGCCTGAATGCTCAGTGCACTGTCAGTGGTTAGTAGCATGTATTCTGATATTACTAAAATCATACATGCTTGATTTCCACCACCCAGAGTTGGAGAACAGGAGGCATCCTGGCATAACTGCAAGCCATTCCCCATCACTTACACAGGTGAGAACTCTTGATGGACAAATCCACCTTTCATACACATTATTGGCATTAAAATGGTTTTATCAGAGCATCATCTAAAAGAATTCACTTTTCCAGATCATATACATGAAAATCTGTTGATAGTGTATAACATCTTAAAATGTCCCTTCTCAGGAGCAAACATTTGATGAGGAGCGACTAAAGGAAATTCCAAACAGATATCCCACTGAAATGGATAAAGCTGTGGTAAAGGGATCATGAAGCCTAAGGAATGTCTTGTCCAAATTTTAGTACAAATAACAAAATTTGTCCCTTTGTTGATGACAGGAAATGTAGTTTTCCAGAAAGACCCATGGTTGTGTGTTTGCCCCAAGTCAATGTTTGAAGACTGCAAGTAGCCTAGTTAACACAGGTTTCTTAGTCTCAGATAAGATTCACTCATGATGCAGATTAGCTGATGGCAATTGACACCTAGGCAGGGGAGGACAAGCAAGACAAAAGATATGTGAAAACAAATCCCTCCATGACTCCACTCATCTGGCTTAGAGGACTGTCTACTAGGAAGAGGTATTTGGCAAGAAAAATTTTCTTTCTGTTTTTACCAGTACCCCACAATGAAATCATTTATGCCTAAAGGGGGGACTACCAAGTAATCTATGCTCCTAAATGGAGATCCTAGGAACAAATCAACAATTCTGCTGCAGTCCTTCAGCATATGTAACTGGGGTCTGAAGAGGACATGGTTGTTGTTTTTGATTCCTAAGGTTCCAGGTGAGGAGTGATGGTGAGAGTCGATGGTTAGACTTAAGGAGAAAGGGGTGTGGTTTGTATAAGGGTCCATCCAGTGTTCTAACTTGTGTTGAAAGCTTCAGGCTCTGATATCATTGAGGGTTCAGGTGAATTTCTGTTCAAGGGTTAGAGTTTGCATTTGGGTTCAATGTTTGGGGTTAAGGTCCAGGTTCAACTCTGGAGTTCTGCTTCAGGGATTAGACTTCAGGCTCTGGGGTTTGGCATACTGAATCTCATGTCCAGGTTCGGGGTAAGGCAAAGGTTGAGTTTGGGTTAGGATTACATTGAAGATGTCATTTTGGCAAGAGTTAGGGGATGGGTGAAGGTTTGGATAAGGGTTCATTTTAGCATACAACCAACATTGTTGTGTGGGTCAGATTGATGGTGAGGATTACTGTTAGTTTACGGCCACATCTAGGATTAGGATTAGCTAAATGTTTAACTTTACAGTGAAGTTATGCTTTTGGGTGGAGTTAGTATTAGGAGATAGGTAAGGAGAAGGGTTTAGTTTTTCTTTTGGATAACAGTGAAGTGTGGGTGAGGTTGAGGTTAGGAGTTAGGGCCAGGTTTAAGATTAGGTGTTGGGTGAAGTTATGGCTTCAGTTAGAGTTAGTTTAAGGGGTTAGGTTAGAATCATGGTTCAGTTATTTTCCAGGCAACAGTGAGGAGTGGGTGTGACTGAGAGTAAGGGTTGAGGGGTGAGCTGTGAGGGTTATTGTGAAGTTGATGGTTAAGTGTAGCCTGCAGTGTGAGCACTGTCATCCCTATATTGTTGAGGAAAATGCTGGGCTCAGAATTAGGTTACCAGGAGTTCCTCCCATGACCCTGACTTTTCTAGAAGTGTGGCTACAGGGGACAGCAAAAGAGCAGGACTCATAGTAGCTGGGGTAGGACAGGAACCAAATGGCTTTATGAGCCATATGGGTCACCATGGCCCAAAATATAAACAGGCACCTTGGATTTCAGTTCCATTTGTTCTCCAAGGCTGTCAACCCTCACCTCACCATGGACGACACCCACACCTGAGTTCTTGGACTGGAAGGGAGAACCTGCTCTCCTCTCCAGACAGCCTTGGTCTCTAGGAAGTAGTCCTCACACTTCATGCTCTGACTTAGAATGGATCTATGGCAATGGTGGTGCTCATGCAAGTAAGTAATCTGTGCTAGAAGTGCTACCCTTGGGACACATGCACTGTGAGGCCCTTAGAAGCTCTATCATCATCTCAGACAGTGAGCAGAACGGGTTCAGTCACATGTGTGGAGAGCTCTGCCACAGCACACCAAATGCATGAACGGCCTTTTTATCCATCCAGCCACACAAGGATCCATTCCCCTGGGACTGGGTCTTGAGATCAGGTTGGGAGTCCAGGGTTAGCTCTCAGGTTTCCCAGGGTTATATGGTACACTTTGTTTGGGGGTTCAGAACTCTAGAGTATTGTTGAAGTGTCAGTTGCATGCTTAGGATTCAGAACTGGAATTTGGGTTCAGTTTCAGTGGTTAGGTTTGGGGTTTATGTTCAGGTTTCAGAGCTCAGGATCCAGCTTCTTGTTCTAGGCTTATGGTGGGCTATTGTGATTTCAGGGTTTTGGTGTCAGAGTGTGGGTAAAGTTTAAATGTAGGCTTGAGGATTAGCATTCCAGTTATTATTGAGGGTTGCTGTGTTTATAACAGCTCAATAAGTGAGTGAGGCCAGACAGTAAGGTAGTAAACAAGGTAACCTTGAACCTTTGATAACCACAAGTCTAAAGCCTACAATGACAATAAGTACATATCTTTCAATAATCACCCTAAATGTAAATGGACTGAATGCACCAATCAAAAGACACAGAGTAACAGAATTGATAAAAAAGCAAGACACATCTATATGCTGCTTACAAGAGACTCACCCCACACTCAAAGAAGTGCACAGATTAAAAGTCAAGAGATGGAGAAAGATATTTCATGCAAAAAACAGAAAGAAAAAAGCAGGTGTTGCAATATTAGTATCAGACAAAACAGACTTCAAAATAAAGAAAAGAACAAGAGATAAAGAAGGACATTACATAATGATGAAGGGCTCAGTCCAACGAGAGGTCATAACCATTATGAACATAAATGCACCCAATAGAGTAGCACCAATATATGTGAAACAAATACTAATAGAATTAAAGGAGGGAATATAATGCAATGCATTCATATTGGGAGACTTTAACACACCACTCACTCCAAAGGACAGATCCACCAGACAGAAAATAAGTAAGGACACAGAAGCACTGAACAACACACTAGAACAGATGGACCTAATAGACATCAATAGAACTCTACATGCAAAAGCAACAGGATACACATTCTTTTCAAGTGCACATGGAACATTATCCAGAATAGACCACATACTAGGCCACAAAAAAAACCTCAGTAAATTCCAAAAGATTGAAATCCTACCAACCAACTTTTCAGACCACAAAGGTATAAAACTATAAATAAATTGTACAGAGAAAGCAAAAAGGCTCACAAACACATGGAGGCTTAACAACATGCTCCTAAATAATCAATGGATCAACGACCAAATTAAAATGGAGATCCAGCAATATATGGAAACAAATGACAACAACAACACAAAGCCCCAAATTCTGTGGGACCAGCAAAAGCAGTTTAAAAGGAAAGTATATAGCAATCCAGGCATATTTAAAGAAGGAAAAACAATCCCATATGAATAGTCTAATGTCACAATTATGGAAATTGGAAAAAGAAGAACAAATGTGGCCTAAGTACAGCAGACAGAGGGACATAGGAAAGATCAGAGAAGAAATAAATAAAATTGAGAAAAATAAAACAATAGAAAAAAATCAATGAAACCAAGAGCTCGTTCATTGAGAAAACAAACAAAATAGATAAGCCTCTAGCCAGACTTATCAAGAATAAAAGAGGAGGGGCAGAGCCAACATAGTGGTGTGAGTAGGACAGTGGGGATCTCCTACCAAAAACATATACATTTTTGAAAATACAACAAATACAACTAGTCCTAAAAGAGAGACCAGAAGACACAGGACAACAGCCACATTACATCCACAAGTGCGAGAACCCAGTGCCTGGTGAAAGGGGTAAGATACAAGCCCTGGCCCGGTGGGACCTGAGCACACCTCCCCCCAGCTCCCAGAGGGAGGAAGAGGGAGCCCAGGACTGCTAAACACCCAGCCCAGCCACCTGCACCAGAGCGCAGAAACAGTGCATGCGTGGAGGGCTGGAAATTAGGGAAACAGTGCAGCAAGGACTCTGAGCGGGTTCCGAAGCTGATGCCCCTGTGACAAAGAAAAGCAAGTGTTTTTTGAAAGACTTAAAGGGACAGAGATGTAACAGCTGGATGGAAAAAAAACAGGTCACAGCCCAGTGGCTAGAAATTACAGGGAAAACCGGGCACACTAACCCCCTGGGCAACAACTCTGAGACCCCACACTGAGCTAAACAGCCAAACAGGCCCCCAGCCCATTACCCCTCTGGGCGCTGTGAAAGCAGAGACGCAGCCTAAGGCAGGCCCCTCTCTCAGAAAGGGAGCTTCCTCCATATCGGCCGGGCAAGACATGAAGACCCAGTCTACACGCAATTACCCAAAACAAGCCACTAGGGGTCGCAGTTGGCCCAGTAAAGAAAGGCCAGTAGCAAGGGAAAAGTTTGGCCCTCCCAGCTGACAGTCAATAGCACCTGTCAACATGAAAAGACAAAAAGATATGATCCAGACAAGACTAACCCAGACAGCTTCGGCATCTGCTACAGCTTCCCCTGAGAAGGAACCTGGGGAGATAGATTTAACCAGTCTTCCTGAAAAAGAATTCAAAACAAAAGTCATAACCATGCTGATGGACTTGCAGAGAAAAATGCAAGAACTAAGGAAGGAGAATACAGAAATAAAACAATTTCTGGAAGGACTTCAAAACAGAATGGACGAGATGCAAGAGACCATTAATGGACTACAAAACAGAGAACAGGAACGCAGAGAAGCTGATGCAGAGAGAGATAAAAGGATCTCCAGGAATGAAAGAATTCTAAGAGAGCTGAGTGACCAACGAAATGGAACACTATATGCATTATAGGGGTACCAGAAGAAGAAGAGAGAGAATAATGGATAGAAAGGGTCTTTGAAGAAACAATTGTCAAAAACTTCCCCAAACTAGGGGAAGAAATGGCTTCTCAGACCACAGAGGTACACAGAACTCCCATGACAAGGGATCCAAGGAGGGCAACACCAATACACATAATAATTAAAATGGCAAAGATCAAAGACAAGTAGAATGTATTAAAGGCAGCCAGAGAGAAAAAAAAGGTTACCTACAAAGGAAAACCCATCAGGTTATCATCAGACTTCTCAACAGAAACCCTACAGGCCAGAAGAGAATGACATGATATACTTAATGCAATGAAACAGAAGGGCCTCAAACCAAGACTGCTGTATCCACCACGAATATCATTTAAATATGAAGGAGGGATTAAACAATTCCCAGACAAGCAAAAGTTGAGGGAATTTGACTCCCACAAATCATCTCTACAGGGCATCCTACAGGGATGGCTCTAGATAGGAGCACTCCTAAAAGGAGCACAGAACAAAACACCCAACATATGAAGAAGGGAGGAGGAGGAATGAGAAAGGAGAGAAATAAAGAATCATCAGACATGTTTATAATAGCTCAACAAGCGAGTTAAGTTAGACAGTAAGAGAGTAAAGAAGCTAACCCTGAACCTTTGGTAACCACAAACTTAAAGCCTGCAATGGCAATAAGTACATACCTTTCAATAATCACCCTAAATGTAAATGGATTGAATGCAAAAATCAAAAGACACAGAGCAATAGAATGAATAAAAAAACAAGATCCACCCATATGGTGCTTACAAGAGATTCACCTCAACCCCAAAGACATGCACAAACTTAAAGTCAAGGGATGGAAAAAAATATTTCATGCAAATAACAAAGAGAAGAAAGCAGGTGTTTCAATACTGGTATCAGACAAAACAGACTTCAAAATAAATAAAGTAACAAAAGATAAAGAAGGACATTACATAATGATAAAGGGCTCAGTCCAACAAGAGGATATAACCATTATAAATATATATGCACCCAATACAGGAGCACCAGCATACCTGAAACCAAATACTAACAGAACTAAAGGAGGAAATAGAATGCAATGCATTCATTCTAGGAGACATTAACACACCACTCCCTCCAAAGGACAGATCCACCAGACAGAAAATAAGTAAGGACACAGAGGCACTGAACAACACACTAGAACAGATGGACCTAATAGACATCTTCAGAACTCTACATCCAAAAGCAACAGGATACACATTCTTCTCAAGTGCACATGTAACATTTTCCAGAATAGACCACATATTAGGCCACAAAAAAGAGCTTCAGTAAATTCCAAAAGATTGAAATCCTACCAACCAGCTTTTCAGACCACAAAGGCCTAAAACTAGAAATAAACTGTACAAAGAAAGCAAAAAGGCTCACAAACAAATGGAGACTTAACAACACACTGCTAAATAATCAGTGGATCAATGACCAAATCAAAATGGAGATCCAGCAATAAATGAAAACAAATGACAACAACAACACAAAGCACCAACTAGTGTGGGATACAGCAAAAGCAGTCTTAAGAGGAAAGTATATAGCAATCCAGGCATATTTCAAAAAGGAAGAACAATCCCAAAGGAATGGTGTAGTGTCACAATTATCAAAATTGGAAAAAGAAGAACAAATTAGGCCTAAGGTCAGCAGATGGAGGGACATAATAAAGATCAGAGAAGAAATAAATAAAATTGAGAAGAATAAAACAATAGCAAAAATCAATGAAACCAAGAGCTGGTTCTTCGAGAAAATAAACAAAATAGATAAGTCTCTAGCCAGACTTATTAAGAGGAAAAGAGAGTCAACAAAAATCAACAGTATCAGAAAAGAGAAAGGAAAAATCACGATGGACCCCACAGAAATACAAAGAATTATTAGAGAGTTCTATGAAAACATATATAGTAACAAGCTGGGAAACCTAGGAGAAATGGAGAACTTCCTAGAAAAATACAGCCTTCCAAGCCTGACCCAGAAAGAAAGAGAAAATCTAAACAGACCAATTACCAGCAATGAAATTGAAGCGGTAATCAAAAAACTACCAAAGAATAAAACCCCAGGGCCAGATGGATTCACCTCAGAATTTTATCAGACCTACAGGGAAGACATAATACCCATTCTCCTTAAAGTTCTCCAAAAAATAGAAGAGCAGGGGATACTCCCAAATTCATTCTATGAAGCTAACATCACCCTAATACCAAAACCAGGCAAAGACCCCACCAAAAAAGAAAACTACAGACCAATATCCCTGATGAACATAGATGCAAAAATACTCAACAAAATATTAGCAAACCGAATTCAAAAATACATCAAAAGGATCGTACACCATGACCAAGTGGGATTCATCCCAGGGATGCAGGGATGGTACAACATTCGAAAGTCCATCAACATCATCCACCACATCAACAAAGAGAAAGACAGAAACCACATGATCATCTCCATAGATGCTGAAAAAGCATTTGACAGAGTTCAACATCCATTCATGATAAAAACTCTCAGCAAAATGGAAAGAGAGAGCAAGTACCTCAACATAATAAAGGCCATTTATTATAAACCCACAGCCAACATTACACTGAACAGCGAGAAGCTGAAAGCTTTTCCTCTGAGATCGGGAACTAGACAGGGATTCCCACTCTCCCCACTGTTATTTAACATAGTACTGGAGGTCCTAGCCATGGCAATCAGACAAAACCAAAAGATACAAGGAATCCAGATTGGTAAAGAAGAAATTAAACTGTCACTATTTGCAGATGACATGATACTCTACATAAAAGACCCTGAAGACTCCACCCCAAAACTACTATAACTGATATCGGAATACAGCAAATTTGCAGGATACAAAATTAACACACAGAAATCTTTCGCTTTCCTATAAACTAACAATGAACCAACAGAAAGAGAAATCAGGAAAACAACTCCATTCACAATTGCATCAAAAAAAATACCTAGGAATAAACCTAACCAAAGAAGTTAAAGACTTATACTCTGAAAACTCAAGTCACTCTTAAGAGAAGTTAAAGGAGACACTAACAGATGGAAACTCATCCCATGCTCATGGCTAGGAAGAATTAATATCGTCAAAATGGCCTTCCTGCCAAAAGCAATATACAGATTTGATGCAATCCCTATGAAACTACCAGCAACATTCTTCAATGAACTGGAACAAATAATTCAAAAATTCATATGGAAACACCATAGACCCTGAATAGCCAAAGCAATCCTGAGAAGGAAGAATAAAGTAGGGGTGATCTCACTCCCCAACTTCAAGCTCTACTATAAAGCCATAGTAATCAAGACAATTTGGTTCTGGCACAAGAACAGAGCCACAGACCAATGGAACAGACTAGAGAATCCAGACATTAACCCAGACATATATGGTCAGTTAATATTTGATAAAGTAGCCATGGACATAGAATGGCGAAATGAAAGTCTCTTCAGCAGATGGTGCTGGCATAACTGGACAGCTACATGTAAGAGAATGAAGCTGGGTCACTGTCTAACCCCATACATAAAAGTAAATTTGAAATGAATCAAAGACCTGATTGTAAGTCATGAAACCATAAAACTCTTAGAGAAAAACATAGGCAAAAATATCATGGACATAAACATGAGTGACTCTTCATGAACATATCTCCCCGGGCAAAGGAAACAATGGCAAAAATGAACAAGTGTGACTATATCAAGCTAAAAATCTTCTGTACAGCAAAGGACACCATCAATAGAACAAAAACGTATCCTACAGTATGGGAGAACATATTTATAAATGAGAGATCTGATAAAGGATTGACATCCAAAATATATAAAGAGCTCACACACCTCAACAAACAAAAAGCAAATAATCCAATTAAAAAATGGGCAGAGGAGGTGAATAAATAGTTCTGTAAAGAAGAAATTCAGATGGCCAACAGGCACATGAAAAGATGCTCCACATCGCTAATCATCAGAGAAATGCAAATTAAAACCACAATGAGATATCACCTCACAACAGTAAGGATGGCCACCATCCAAAAGGCAAACAACAACAAATGTTGGGGAGGTTGTGGAGAAAGGGGAACCCTCCTACACTGCTGGTGGGAATGTAAACTAGTTCATTGTGGAAAGCAGTATGGAGTTTCCTCAGAATGCTCAAAATAGAAATACCATTTGACCCAGGAATTCCACTTCTAGGAATTTACCCTAAGAATGCAGCACTCCAGTTTGAAAAAGACAGACGCACCCCTATGTTTATCACTGCACTGTTTAAAATAGCCAAGATATGGAAGCAACCTAACTGTCCATCAGTAGATGAATGGATAAAGAAGATGTGGTACATATACACAATGGAATATTACACAGCCATAAGAAAAAAACAGAATCTACCATTCGCAACAACATGGATGGAGCTAGAGGGTATTATTCTCAGTGAAATAAGCCAAGCGGAGATGGACAAGTACCAAATGATTTCACTCATATGTGGAGCATAAGAACAATGGAAAACTGAAGGAAAAAAACAGCAGCAGATTCACAGAACCCAAGAATGGACTAATAGTTACCAAAGGAAAAGGGACCTGGGACGATGGGTGGGAAGGGAGGGATAAGGGTGGGGAAAAAGAAAGATGGCATTACGATTAGCATGTATAGTGCATGGAGGACATGGGGAGGGCTGCGCATCACAGAGAAGGCAAGTAGTAATTTTACAGCATCTTACTATGCAGATGGACAGTGTGAAGGGGTATGTGGGGGGGGACTTGGTGAAGGGGGGAGCCTAGTAAATATAATGTTCTTCATGTAATTGTAGATTAATGATACCAAATAAAAAGTACATTTAATAAGTAAGAAACAAAACTGGAAAGGTAAGCATGAAAACATATCAGTAGTTCTGTTTTAGTGTTGGGATTTCAGGTGATTTTTCTTTTTGCTCATCTACATTTAAAAAATAATACTATTGGGTTTTGTTGCTCAGCTCTTGAAGGCTGGACATTAAGCCTAAAACTCTCCAGCATTCTGTCTCTTGCTGCTTCAGATAGGCAGGGATTTTAGCTCTTGTTCAGCGGGTCACACCTGTTACCACCTCCAGGACTGGAGCCACACTGCATTGAGGATCTAATCACTGGGATGGCCGTCCTGGAAGGTCAGTCCACTGTGTGGTTTGTAGGTGTTAGAATCGCCAAGAAAGACATGGTTCCCAAAGACACTGGATGGAGCAACACTTTATTCACACAGACATGAGACAGAACACGATCAGCCTCAATAGTATACAATGGTCCTGTACAAACAGTGCCTCTTGCCCCACAGCTGACACAGGTCTGCATGCACCCTTCTTGTGCCACTGGTGATGAACCTCTTTCTCTCTCCACCAGGACAAAATACAGCCATAAGGATAGCCACGTGCACATGTTTTGAACACAACAAGGAAGACCTCATCACTCCCAGAACAGGGAAAGAGATTCCCAAACAAGGGGCTATGCCAAATGCAGGCTGTGATGGTTTCTTATCTCTTGGCAAGGATAAGTTCCAGTCCAAGGCACACACTTAAGTAGCCCTGAAAACATCAGCAGGCTGTGCACGACTGCCTTTCCCCAAATCATTCATAGGGATACACACCTGACAGGGTAACCTCTTTCTGAAAAAATGTAAAGGAAATATAAATATCTCACAGTGATAGAGGTATGTCATTTTAAATATCAGGGATAATACAGTGAGCTGTTATTATTAGAGAAAGAATAACTTCTGAAAATTAGATTTTAGGAATCATATCTAAAAGAAAAGAGCAAAACGAATACAGTCGGCCCTTGAACACAGTTTCACCTGCTCAGGTCTACTTGTACATGGATTTTTTTCAATAAATATATTGGAATTTTTTTTGAATGTTTGTGACAAAAAATTATTTTCTCTAACTTACTTTATTGCAAGAATACTGTACATAATACATGTAATGTACAAAATATATGTTCGACTCTGTCACCCATAGGCTTCTGGTCAACAGTAAGTTTTCAGTAGTTCTGTTTGGGGTCAGTAAGAAGTTACATCCATTTTCAGCTGCACAGGGTTTGGAGCCCTAGTCCCTGCATTGTCCAAGGGTCAACTGTAATGCCTGGTAGAAGTAAAATCTCGAGCTCTCCAGAAAGACAATCCTCTGTATGTTATGTAAGTCAGAGGAGACAGAGAAGAATTTCTTTCACCAAGGATGGCAGTGTCTCAGAGGGGATATGAGAAGACATCAGTCCTGTTGGCTGATACAGGGATTCCTCTAAAACTTGCCATCCACATTGGCCTGAAGTGTCAAACTCCAGTGACAGCACATTTATTTGCCACCAAGGCAGTTGGCTTCATTTCCAGATACAAGTTACATGTTTGTAAAACGAACAGCTAATGAATGATAATTGTGAATTGAGACAAATATTACTTTAAAATGACTAGTATCTGTTGTCTAGAAAACTTGTATGGATATCAAAGTTAAGAATGGAAGTTCTACCTTGGGCAATTATTCAACTTCTCAGGTCCTCGGTTTCTTCACTGGTATAATGGAGATATCTATAGTCCTTACCTCAGAGTTGCTGTCAGGGTTAAGTTGAATTAATACATGTTCAGTGCTTAGAATTGTATCTGGCAAGTTGAAAGTTCTATATAAACGAGCTGTTATTTAAGTAAGGGTACTCAGTCACTTTTAACCATCTCTCTTACTTTCATATTCCACTCAGATCTCCAAACCCAGTATCATATTATTGCCCACTCCTCCTTATCCCAAGCCCTACAAGCTTCTCACTCGCTTCTCTGTACATATCCATTCTCTGAGTTACCCAGAGACAAAGCCTTAAGATTCCTCCCTTTTTCACTCCTATTGCCAGAGTGACCACATCCTTTAAGTCAACCTTTTGTTATGGTTCTTGCATTTTTCTCCCCATTGCCTTCACTAATACTGAACTTAAGAAAGAGTCCATCAATAATCTATGAACTTGTTACTCTACCTCCTTAAAACACCACAACCCACTCATACCTGATGCCATGTTAAATTTTCTTTTTAGCTTTATAGCAACTTTGTTGAGTTATAATTCACATTCCATAAAGTTCACACTTTTAAAATGTGCCATTCAATAGCTGTTCATATACTCACAGATTTGTGCAACTATCACCACTATCTAATTTCAAAATGTTTTCACCATCACCGAAAGAAATCTCATGCCCATTAGCAGTCATTCCTATTTTCCCACACCTTCAGCCAGACAATCCCTAATATTTTCTGTCTCTATGGATTTGCCTAATGTCACACCCTTATCAGTAACTCATTATTATCCAATCCTTTTTATTATATCCAACCTAAGGACTATAAAGTATTATCTCCAATTTTTTATTTGTATTCCCCTGATGACTGATTTCATGTGCTTTATTGATCATTTGATTATTCTCTGGAGAAATGTCTATTTAAATCATTTTTTAAATTTTTAATTGGGTTATTTGTCTTTTTATTTTTGAGATGTGAGAGTTCATTATATATTATGGATATAAGTCCTTTCCCAGGTCAATGTTTTGCAAACATTTTCTCCCATCCTTTGTGTTGTGTTTTCAATTTCTTGAAGTTTTTTGAAACACAAAAGTTTAATTTCTATGCATTCCAATTTATCTGATTTTTCTTTTGTTGCTGATGCTTTTCATGTCATGTCCAAGAAATCATTGACTATCCAAGGCCATAAAGATACAGTCCTATGTCTTCTTCAAAGGGTTTAATAGCTTTACCTTGTAATTTGGGTCTATGACCCATTTCGAGCAATTTTTGTGTACAGTGTGAGGTAAATGTCCAGCCTCATTCTTTTACATGTAGTTATCCAGTTATCCCAGCACCATTTGTTGAAAAAGCTATTGTTTTCCCATTGAATTGTCTTGGAACCCTTGTTTAAAATCAGTTGACCATAAAAGTAAGGGTTTATTTCTTAAATGTGAGCTGTATTCCATTGATCTACATGTCTATCTTTATGCCAGTACCACAGTCTTGATAACTATAGCTGTGGGGTAAGTTTTGAAGTCAGGAAGTATGAAGTCTTCTAACTTTGTACTTTTTAATATTTTGGCTATTGTGGGTCCTTTAAATTTCCATATAAATTTTAGAATCAGCTTGTGAATTTCTGCAGGAAAATTTGACTTTTGAGAGCTATTACACTGTAGCTATTACACTGAATCTATAGGTCATTTTCAGGAGAATTGTCACCTTAATATGAAGTCCTGTAATCCATGAATTTGAAATGTCTTTACATTATCTAGATCTTCTTTAATCTTTTCCAACAATGTTTTATAGTTTACAGAATACAAGTTTTATACTTTTGCTAAATTCATTCTTGGGTATTTTATTCTTTTGAGGCTATATAAATGGGACTGTTTTCTTAATTTCAATTTTAAATTGCTCACCACTAGAGTATAGACATAGAATTAAATTTTATATATTGGTATTGTCTACTGCAGCCTTATTGAACTCATTCATTTTTTTTTCATTTTTTTATTATTTATTTACTTATTTAAAATTGTTTTATTAAGCTATGATTGATATACACCCTTATGAAGGTTTCACATGAAAAAACAATGTGGTTACTACATTCACCCATATTATCAAGTCTCCACCCATACTTCAATGCATTCATTGTCCATCAGTGTAGTAAGATGCCACAGATTCACTATGTGCCTTCTCTATGCTACACTGTTCTCCCGTGATCCCCCACACCATGTGTACTAAACATAATACTCCTCAATCCCCTTCTCCCTCCCACCAGCCCTCCCACACCCCTCCCCATTGGTAACCACTAGTTCATTCTTGAAGTCTGTGAGTTTGCTGCCATTTTGTTCCTTCAGTTTTGCTTAATTGTTATACTCCACAAATGAGGGAAATCATTCGGCATTTGTCTTTCTCTGCCTGGCTTATTTCACTGAGCATAATGTCCTCCAGCTCCATCCATGTTGTTGCAAATAGTAGGATTTGTTTCTTTGTTATGGCTAAATAGTATTCCATTGTGTATATGTACTACATCTTCTTTATCCATTCATCTACTGATAGACACTTAGGTTGCTTCCATATCTTGGCTATTGTAAAAAGTGCTGCAATAAACATAGGTGTGCATATGTCTTTAGAATCTGAGAAGTTGTATTCTTTGGGTAAATTTCCAAGGAGTGGGATTCTGGGGTCCAATTGTATTTCTATTTTTAGTTTTTTGACGAACATCTATATTGCTTTCCACAATGGATTAACTTGCTTACATTCCCACCAGCAGTGTAGGAGGGTTCCCCTTTCTCCACATCCTCACCAGCATTTGTTGTTCTTAGTCTTTTTGATGGTGGCCATTCACACTGGTGTGAGGTGATATCTCATTATGGTTTTAATTTGTATTTCCCTGATGATTAGTGATGTGGAGTATCTTTTCATGTGTCTGTTGGCCATCTGAATGTCTTCTTTGGATAACTGTCTCTTCATACCCTCTGCCCACTTGTTAATCAGGTTTTTTGCTTTTTGGGTGTTGAGGCATGTAAGTTCTTTATATATTTTTAATGTTAACCCCTTAGCAGATATGTCATTTATAAATATATTCTCCCATACTGTAGGATGATTTTTGTTTTGTTGATGATGTCGTTTGCCGTACAAAACTTTTAGTTTGATGTAATCCATGAGTTCATTTATGCTTTTGTTAGGAGATGGGTTCAGGAAGAAGTTGCTCGTGCTTATATTCAGGAGATGTTTGCCTATGTTGTCTTCTAGCAGTTTTATGGTTTCATGACTTACATTCAAGTTTTTAATCCATTTCAAGTTTACTTTTGTGTATGGAGTTAAATAATAATCCAGTTTCATTCTCTTGCATGTAGCTGTCCAGTTTTGCCAACACCACCTGTTGAAGAGTCTGTCATTTCCCCATTGTATGTCCACGGCTCCTTTATCATATATTAATTGACCATACATGGTTGAGTTTATATCACGGCTCTCTAGTCTGTTCCATTGGTCTATGGATCTGTTTTTGTGCCAGTACCAAATTGTATTGATTACTGTGGCTTTGTAGTAGAGCTTGAAGTTTTGGAGTGTAATTCTCCCTGCTTTATTCTTCCTTCTCAGTATTGCTTTGGCTATTCGAGGTCTTTTGTGGTTCCATATGAATTTTTGGACAATTTTCTCTAGTTCATTGAAGAATGCTTTTGATATTTTGATAGGAATTGCACTGAATCTATAGATTGCCTTAGGCAGGATGGCCATTTTGACAATATTAATTCTTCCTATCCAGGAACATGGGATTTGTTTCCATTTATTGGTATCTTCTTTAATTTCTCTCATGAGTGTCTTGTAGTTTTCAGAGTATAGGTCTTTCACTTCTTTGGTTAGGTTTATTCCTAGGTATTTTATTCTTTTTGATGCAATTGTGAATGGAATTGTTTTCCTGATTTCCTGTCTGCTAGTTCATTGTTAGTGTATAGGAATGCAACAGATTTCTGTGTATTAATTTTGTATCCTGCAACTGCTGAATTCAGATGTTAGATCTAGTACTTTTGTAGTGGATTCTTTAGGGTTTTTAATGTACAGTATCATGTCCTCTGCAAACAGGGACCATTTAACTTCTTCCTTGCCAATCTGGATGCCTTCTATTTCTTTGTGTTGTCTGATTGCCGTGGCTAAGACTTCCAGTACTATGTTGAATTGAAGTGGGGAGAGTGGGCATCCTTGTCTTGTTCCCGATCTTAAAGGAAAAGCTTTTAGCTTCTCGCTGTCAATTGTAATGTTGGCTGTTGGTTTGTCATATATGGCCTTTAGTATGTTGAGGTACTTGCCCTCTATGCCCATTTTGTTGAGAGATTTTATCATGAATGGATTTTGAATTTTGTCAAATGCTTTTTCAGCATCTACGGAGATGATTATGTGGTTTATGTCCTTCTTTTTGTTGATGTGGTGAATGATGTTGATCGATTTTCGTATGTTGTACCATCCTTGCATCCCTGGCGTAAATCCAACTTGATCATGATGAATGATCTTTTTGATGTATTTTTGAATTCAGTTGGGTAATGTTTTGTTGAGTATTTCTGCGTCTCTGTTCCTCAGGGATATTGGTCTGTAATTTTCTTTTCTTGTGGTGTCTTTGCCTGGTTTTGGTTTTATAGTGATGCTGGCCTCATAGAATGAGTTTGAAAGTATTCCCTCCTCTTCTATTTTTTGGAAAACTTTAAGGAGAATAGGTATTAGGTCTTCACTAAACGTTTGATAAAATTCAGCAGTAAAGCTGTCTGTTCCAGGACTTTTAATCTTAGGTAGGGGTTTGATTACCATTTCTATTTTGTTGCTGGTAATTGGTCTGTTTAGATTTTCTGTTTCTTCCTTGGTCAGCCTTGGAAGGTTGTATTTTTATAGAAAGTTGTCCATTTCCTCCAAGTTATCCAGTTTGTTAGCATATAATTTTTCATAGTATTCTCCAATTAATGGGTTTTCTGTGGTGTCAGTAGTCATTTTTCCTTTCTCATTTCTGATTCTGTTTATGTGAGTAGACTCTCTTATTTTCTTGATAAGTCTGGCTAAGGTTTATCTATTTTCTTTATTTTTCAAAGAGCCAGTTCTTGCTTTCATTGATTCTTTCTATTGTTTTATTCTTCTCTATTTTATTTATTTCTGCTCTAATCTTTGTTATGTCCCTCCTTCTACTGACTTTGGGCGTCATTTGTTATTCTTTTTCTAGTTTCATTAATTGTGAGTTTAGACTGCTTATACAGGATTGTTCTTCCTTCTTGAGCTAGGCCTGTATTGCAATATACTTTCCTCTTAGCACAGCCTTGGCTGCATCCCACAGATTTTGCGGTGCTGAGTTATTGTCATCATTTGTCTCCATGTATCACTTGATCCCTGTTTTTATTTGGTCATTGATCCACTGGTTTTTTTTAGGAGCATGTTGTGAAGCCTCTATGTGTTTGTCGGATTTTTCATTTTCCTTGTGTAATTTATTTCTAGTTTCATACCTTTATGGTCTGGGAAACTACTTGGTACAATTTCAATATTTTTGAGTTTACTGAGGCTCTTTTTGTGGCCTTGTATATGACCTATTCTTGAAAATGTTCCACGTGCACTTGAGAAGAATGTGTCTTCTGTTGCTTTTGGGTATAGATTTCTGTAGATGTCTGCTAGGTCCATCTGTTCTGATGTGTCATTCAGCGCCTCTGTCTCCTAACTTATCTTCTATCTGGTTGATCTGTCCTAAAGAGTGTTGAAGTCTCCTAGAATGAATACATTGCATTCTATTTCCCCTTTTAATTCTGTTAGTATTTGTTTCATATATGTGGGTGCTCCTATGCTGGGAGCAGAGATATTTATAATGGTTATATCTTCTTGTTGGATTGACCCCTTTATCATTATGTAATGCCCTTCTTGGTCTCTTGTTACTTTCTTTGTTTTGATGTCTCTTTTTTCTGATACAAGTACTGCAACTCCTACTTTTTCCTCTCTATTAGTTGCATTAAATATCTTTTCCATCCCTTCACTTTTAGTCTGTGTATATCTTTGCATTTAAAGTGAGTCTGTTGTAGCAGCATATAGGTGGGTCTTGTTTTATTATCCATTCAATGACTCTATGTCTTTTAGAAGTGTTTCATAATCTAACATAAGATATTTTATCATTTCACATGAGAAGTGCTTTGTAATCTCACATGAGAAGACATGCACAGACAGTCCTCATGGCAATGTTTACTACTAGGTAATGACTATTTGTTAGATGAGGAAGATAAGCAATTAGAAATAGTTTCTGCTGGAGTCTTCCAGGAAATGCTCAATGGAGATTATAATTTTACTGTGGATGTTGAAGTCCATTGGCTTCCCTTCTCAGTGGTAACTGAGTATTCAATAGAGCTGAACAGTATTGGATTGTATCTATAGAAAATCCTCTTAATTTTTTCACTCACTCAACAAATATTTATTATTAAAGATGTACCTTTTTTATAGGTATTTAAATTCAGCAGTAAACAGAAAAAAATGACCTTCCCTATGCTGTTTCATTCTAATGTTTATCAGTGTTATATCTATCATTTTAATTTTTATGTAATACATAAGCATATATTGTATATATATTTACATATATAAATTATGTGAACTATACAACTGTGTCAGTCTGTCCATCCCTATCTAGGTAGATGGATAGATAGATACATTTTAATAATATTTAGTTGTTAGAATCTGCAAACAAGGTTTCATTTCTCTTTGCTGAGGAGTTATAAAAAAAGCATATTTAGAAAACTTCTAAGGCTGCAAGTAAAGCTGTAGTTGCTGGCAATGTGGAGTCTATGATGTACTGAAGAGTACTAAATTCCAGAACTGCCTCCATACTGCTTTCCACAATGGTTAACTAATTTAAATTCCCACCAGCAGTGTAGGAGGGTTCCCCTTTCTCCATAACCTCACCAACCTTTGTTTTTCTTTGTCTTTTGGATGGTGGCTATCCTTACTGGTGTGAGGTGATATCTCATTGTGGTGTTAATTTGCATTTCTCTGATAACTACCGATGTGGAGCATCTTTTCATGTGTATTTTGGCCATCTGAATTTCTTCTTTGGAGAGCTATCTGTTCAGCTCCTCTGCCCATTTTTTTAAATTGGATTGTAAACTTTCTGTTTGTTGAGCTCTTTATATATTTTGGATGTTAACCATTTATCAGATCTGTCATTTATAAATATATTCTCCCTTACTATAGGATGTCTTTTTGTTCTATTGTTGGTGTCATTTGCTGTACAGAAGGTTTTCAGCTTGATATAGTCCCACTTGTTCATTTTTGCTTTTGTTTCCCTTGCTCGGGGAGATATGTTCATGAAGAAGTAGCTCATGTTTATGTCCCAGAGATTTTTGCCTATGTTTTTTTCTAAGAGTTTTATGGTTTCATGATTTACATTCAGATCTTTAATCCATTTTGAATTTATTTTTGTCTATGGGGTTATACAATGATCCAGTTTCTTTTTCTTACATGTAGCTGTCCAGTTTTGCCAATTTGAACTGTTGAAGAGGCTGTTATTTCCCCATTGTATGTCCATGGCTCCTTTTTCGTATATTAATTGAACATATATGTTTGTGTTAATGTCTGGAGTCTCTATTCTGTTCCAGTGTTCTGTGGCTCTGTTTTTGTGCCAGTACCAGATTGTCTTGATTACTGTAGCTTCGTAGTAGAGCTTGAAGTTGGGGAGTGAGATCCCGCCCCCACTTTATTCTTCCTTCTCAGCATTACTTTGGCTATTTGGGGTCTTAGTTTGTTCCATATGAATTTTAGAACTATTTTTTCCAGTTCTTTGAAGAATGCTCTTTGTAATTTTATAGGGAATGCATTGAATCTGTAGATTGCTTTGGGCAGGATGGCCATTTTGAAAAAATACTAATTCTTCCTAGCCAAGAGCATGGGATAAGTTTCCATTTGTTAGTGTCCTCTTTAATTTCTCTTCAGAGTGTCTTGTAGTTTTCAGGGTATAGGTCTTTTACTTCCTTGGTTAGGGTTATTCCTAGGTATTTTCTTTTTGATGCAATTGTGAATGGAATTATTTTCCTGATTTCTCTTTCTGTTATTTCATTGTTAGTGTACAGGAAGGCCACAGACATCTGTGTATTAATTTTGTATCCTGCAACTTTGCTGAATTCTGATATTAGTTCTAGTAGTTTTGGAGTGGAGTCTTTTAGTTTTTTTATGTACAATATCATGTCATCTGACTTCTTCTTTATCAATCTATGTTCCTTGTATTTCTTTCTTTTGTCTAATTGCTATGGCTAATACCTCCAGTACTATGTTGAATAACAGTGCGGAGAGTGGGCAACCCTGTCTTGTTCCCAATCTTAGGGGAAAAGCATTCAGCTTCTCAATGTGGGTTTATCATATATGGCCTTTATTATGTTGAGGTACTTGCCCTATATACCCATTTTGTTGAGAGTTTTTATCATGAATGGATATTTAATTTTGGCGAATGCTTTTTCAGTGTCTATGGATATGATCATATGGTTTTTGTCCTTTTTGTTGATGTGATGGATGATGTTTATGGATTTTCAAATGCTGTACCATCCTTGCATCCCTGAGATGAATCCCACCTGGTCATGGTGTATGATCCTTTGATGTATTTTTGAATTTGGTTTGTTAATATTTTGTTGAGTGTTTTTGCATCTATGTTCATCAGGGATATTCATCCATAATTTTCTTTTTTTGTGGTGTCTTTGCCTGGCTTTGGTATTAGGGTGTTGCCTGCTTCATAGAATGAGTGTTGGAGTATTCCCTCTTCATCTATTTTTTGGAAAACTTTAAGAAGAATTGGTATTATGTCTTCTCTGTTAAAATTCCATGGTCAATCCATGTGACCCAAGGGTTTTGCTCTTGGGTAGTTTTTTGATTACTGCGTCAATTTTGTCGTTGATCATTGTCTGTTTATATTTTATGTTTCTTCCTTGGTCAGCCGTGGAAGGTTGTATTCTTCTATGAAGTTTTCAGTTTCTTCTAGGTTTTCCAGCTTCTTAACATGTAGGTTTTCTAATTATTCTTTGTATTTCTGTGGGGTCGTTCGTGATTTTTCCTTTCTCATTTCTGATTCTGTTGATGTGTGTTGATTCTCTTTTTCTCTTAATAAGTCTAGCTAGTGGTTTATCTATTTTGTTTATTTTCTCAAAGAAGCAGTTTCTGTTTTCATTGTTTTTTGCTATTGTTTGATTCTTCTCAATTTTATTTACTTCTGTGATCGTTATTATGTCCCTCCTTCTTCTGATTTTAGGCCTCATTTGCTCTTCTTTTTCCAATTTCAATAATTGTGACTTTAGACTATTCATTTGGGATTGTTTTCCTTCTTTAAATATTCCTAGATTACTATACACGTTCCTCTTAGAACTGCTTTCACTGCATCCCACAGAAGTTGGGGATTTGTTTTGTTGTCATTTGCTTTTATGTATTGGTTGATCTCTATTTTAATTTGATTGTTGATCCATTGATTATTTAGGAGCATGTTTTTAAGCCTCCATGTATTTGTGATCCTTTTTGCTTTCTTTGTACAATTTATTGCTTGTTTTATACCTTTGTTGTCCAAGAAGTTGGTTGTTAGAATTTCAATCATTTGAATTTACTGAGTCTCTTTTTGTGCCCTAGTATGTGGTCTATTCTGGAAAACGTTCCATGTGCACTTGCAAATAATGTGAATCCTGCTTCTTTTTGGTGTAAAGTTCTGTAGATGTCTATTAGGTTCATCTTCTCTAGTGTGTTGTTCAGTGCCTCTGTGTCCTTACTTATTTTCTGTCTGGTGGATCTATGCTTTGGAGTGAGTGGTATATTAAGTCTCCTAAAATGAATGCATTGCATTCTATTTCCTCCTTTAATTCTGATACTATTTGTTTCACATATGTTGGTGCTCCTGGATTGGGTATATATATGTTTATAATGGTTATATCCTCTTGTTCGACTGACCCCTTTAGCATTATGTAGTGTCCTTATTTGTCTCTTGTTACTTTCTTTGTTTTGAAGTACATTTTGTCTGATACTAGTACTGCAACACCTGCTTTTTTCTCCCTATGGTTTGCATAAAATATCTTTTTCCATCAATTTTAGTCTGTGTATGCATTTTGGTTTGAGATGAGTCTCTTGTAAGCAGCATATAGATGGACCTTGCTTTTTTATCCATTATATTACTCTGTGTCTTTTGATTGCTGCATTCAGTCCATTCACATTTAGGGTGACTATTGAAAGATATGTACTTATTGTCATTGCAGGCTTTAGATTCGTGGTTACCAAAGGTCCAAGGTTAGCTACTTTACTATCTAACTGTCTAACTTAACTCACTTATTGAGCTATTACAAACACAGTCTGATGATTCTTTATTTCTATCCTTTCTTATTCCTCCTCCTCCACTCTTTATATATTAGGTGTTTTATTCTGTGCTCTTTTGTGTTTCTTTTTACTGGTTTTGTGAATAGTTGATTTTATTTTTTGCCTTTAGTTAGTATTTGGTTGGACTGCTTTCTTTGCTGTGATTTTTTCCTTGGTGACATCTATTTTTCCCTAGGAGTGCTTCCATCTATAGAATTCCCTCTAAAATATCCTGTAGAGTTTGTTTCTGGGAGGCAAATTCCCTTAACTTTTGCTTGCCTGGTAATTGTTTAATCCCTCCTTCATATTTAAAAGGTAACCATGCTGGACACAGTATTATTGCCTCAAGGCCCTTCTGTTTCATTGCAGTAAATATACATGCCATTCTCTTCTGGCCTGTAAGGTTTCTGTTGAGAAGTCTGATGATAGCCTCATGGGTTTTCCTTTGTAGGTGACCTTTTTTTTCTCTCTGGCTGCCTTTAAAACTCGGTCTTTGTCCTTGATCTTTGCCATTTTAATGATTATGTGTCAGTGTTGTCCTCCTTGTGTCCCTTCTGTTGGGAGTATTGTGGGCTTCAGTGGCCTGAGAGACTATATCCTCCCACAGTTTCAGGATGTTTTCAGCAATTATTTCTTCAAATACAGTTTCTATCTGTTTTTCTCTCTCTCTTCTTCTTCTGGTTCCCCAATAATGCAGATATTGTTCCATTTGGATTGGTCACACAGTGCTCTTAACATTCTTTCCTTCCTTGACATCCTTTTATCTCTCTCTGCCTCAGCTTCTCTGTATTCCTGTTCTCTGATTTCTACTCCATTAATGGCCTCTTGCACCTCATCCAGTCTGCTCTTAAGTCCTTCCAGAGATTGTTTTATTTCTGTATTCCCCCTTCCAACTTTGTCCATGCTCTTGCATATTTATTTGCAGCTCCATCAGCATGGTTATGACCTTTATTTTGAATTCTTTTCAGGAAAATTGGTTAAATCTATATCCCCAAGTTCCCACTCATTGAATGTCTGGGTATTCTTGTCTGGATCAAATTCTTCTGCCATTTCATGGTGATTGGGGTAGTCATGGGCAGTTGTCACGTGTGTCAGCTGAGAGAATTAAGTCCCTTCTTGCTTGCTGTTCGCCTTCCTCTCCTGTGAGAATGGTGACCCCTAGTGGCTTGTGCTGGGCAGCTGCATGCTGACGGGGCCTCTGGGTCTGTTCTGGGCAGCTGCAGAGGAGGCTTTGGGAGGTCGCTGTGGTTGCTTCCACTTCCAGGCTGCTCCCCTGCTATGGCAAGTCTGCACCATAGGGGAAATGGGTGGTAGGCTGTTTATCTCCATGAGAGGCATCAGAGCTGCACTGCCTCCCAGTGGTTAGGATGTCCAGAGTTCCCTGGGATTCCCAGCTGCTGACTGAGTGTGCCAGGATGCTTCCGTCCAGCTATGAGGCCCCTGCCCCTTTATGACTTTCAAAAATCACTCACTTTTCTTTTGTCTCAGGGGCACCAGCTACAGGGACCTGCTCACAGACCTTACTGTTCTGTTTAGCTGATATCCAGCACACCATGCACTGTTTGTCTGTGATCTTGGTGAGGATAACTGGAGCTTTGTATTTAGCAGTCCTGGGCTCCCACAGCCTCCCTGCCCCGACTCCTTTCCTGCCACTGGGGAGCTGGGGTGGGGGGGGTACTCAGGTCCCATCAGGCAACAGCTTGTGTCTTACCCCTTTCATGTGGTGCTGATTTCTCACCGATGTAGATGTAGCCTGGCTGTTGTACTCTATCTTCTCATCTCTCTTTTAGGAATAGTTGTATTTGTTGTATATTGAAAAATATATATGGTTTTGGGAGGAGATTTTCTCTGCCCTACTCATGCTGCCATCTTGGCTCCCTCTCTGATCATGTGGTTCTTGTCCTTCCTTTTGTTGATGTGGTGGATGATGTTGATCGATTTTTAAATGTTGTACAATCCTTCCATCCCTGTAATGAATCCCAATTGATCATGGTGTATGATCCTCAATGTATTTTTGAATTCAGTTTGGTAATACTTTTTGAGTATTTTTGTATTTATGTTCATCATGGATATTGGTCTAATTTTCTTTTTTGGTGGGGTCTTTGCCTGGTTTTGGTATTAGAGTGATGCTGGTTTCATAGAACATGTTTAGAAGTGTTCCCTCCTCTTCTATTTTTTGGAAAATTTTAAGGAGAATTAGTATTATGTCTTTTCTAAATGTCTGATAAAATTCAGCAGTGAGTCCATCTGTTCCAGGTGTTTTGTTCTAGGGTGGTTTTTTGTTTACTGACTCAATATTGTTGCTGGTAATAGGTCTGTTTAGATTTTATGTTTCTTCCTTGGTCAGTGTTGGAATGTCTTATTTTTCTAGAAAGTTGTCCATTTCTTCTAGGTTATCCAGCTTGTTAGCATATATATTTTCATAGTATTCTCTAATAATTCTTTGTGTTTCTCTAGTGTCTGTCATAATTTTTCCTTTCTCATTGCTGATTCTGTTTATGTGTGTAGATTTTCTTTTTCTCTTAATAAGTCTGGCTGAGAGTTTATCTATTTTATTTTCCCAAAGAAATATCTCTTGGTTTCATTGATTTTTTTCTATTGTTTTATTCTTCTCTATTTTATTTATTGCCTCTGTGATTGTTATTATGTCCCTCTTTCTGCTGACTTTGGGTCTCATTTGTTCTTCGTTTTCCAGTTTCAATAACTGTGGCTTTAGACTATTCATTTGGGATTGTTCTTCCTTCTTTAAATAGAACTGGATTGCTGTATACTTTCCTTTTAGAACTACATTCACGGCATTCAACAGAAGTTGGGGCATTGTGCTGTTGTTCTAATATGTCTCCATATGCTGCTTGATCTCTGTTTTAATTTGGTCATTTATCCATTGATTATTTAGGAGCATCTTGTAAAGCCTACATGCGTTTGTGAGCATTTTTCTTTTCTTTGTACAATTAATTTCTAGTTTTGTACATTTGTAACCTGAGAAGTTGATTGGTAGAATTTCAATTTTTTTGAATTTACTGAAGCTCTTTTTGTGGCCTAGTCCATGGTCTTATCTGAAAAACGTTCCATGTGCACTTGAGAAAAATGTGTATTCTGCTGCTTTTGGGTGTAGAGTTCTGCAGATATCTGTTAGTTCCATCTGTTCTAGTCTGTTGTTCAGTGCCTCGGTGTCCTTACTTATTTTCTGCCTGGTTCATCTGTCCCTTGGAGTGAATGAATGGTTTGTTGAAATCTCCTAGAATGAATGCATTGCATTGTATTTCCCACTTTAACTCTGTTCGTATTTGTTTCACATATGTTGGTGCTCCTGTGTTGAGTGCATAGATATTTATAATGGTTATATCCTCTTGTTGGACTGACCCCTTTATCATTATGCAATGTCCTTCTTTGTCTCTTGTTACTTTCTTTGTTTTGAAGTATATTTTGTCTGATACAATACTGCAACACCTGCTTTTTTCTCCCTATTATTTGCATGAAATATCTTTTTCCATCCCTTCACTTTTAGTCTCTGTTTGTCTTTGGATTTGAGGTGAATTACTTGTAAGCAGCATATAGATGTGTCTTGTTTTTTTATCCATTCTATTATTCTGTGTCTTTTGATTGGTGTATTCATTCCATTTGCATTTAGGTTGATGATTGATAGATATGTACTTATTGCCTTTTCAGGCATTGGATTCATTGTTACCAAATGTTCAAGGATAGCTTTTTTACCATCTAACAGTATAACTTTAACTCACTTCTGTTGCTATTATAAACACACTCTGATGATTCTTTATTTCTCTCCCTTCTTATTATTCCTCCTCCCCTCTTTATATGTTAGGTGTTTTGTTCTGTACTCTTGTGTTTTACTTGACTGCTTTTGTGGATAACTGATTTTATTTTTTTGCCTTTAGTTAGTATTTGGTTTTACTACTTTCTTTGCTGTGATTTTATTTTCACTTGTAACATTTATTTAACCTTAGGAGTACCTCTATCGAGGTCAGTCCCATTAAAATATCCTGTAGAATTGGTCTGTGGGAGGCAAATTCCCTCAACTTTTGCTCATCTGGAAAAATCCCTCCTTCAAATTTTAATGATAATCTTCCTAGATACAGTATTGTTGGTTCTCTTCTGGTGGGTAATGTTTCTGTTGAGAAGTCTGATGAGGGCCTGATGGGTTTTCCTTTGGAAGTGATCTTTTTTTCTCTCTCTGGCTGCCTTTACTACTCTGTCCTTGTCCTTGATCTTTTCCATTTTAATTATTATATGTCTTGGTTCTGTCTTCCTTGGGTCCCTTGTGTTGGGAGTTCTGTGGACTTCTATGGTTTGAGAGACTATTTCCTCCCCCAGTTTGCAGAAGTTTTCAGCTATTATTTCCTGAAATACACTTTCTATCCCTTTTTCTCTCCCTTATTCTTCTGGTAGCCCTATAATACAAATATTGTTCCATTTGGATTGGTCCCACATTTCTCTTAATATTCTTTCATTTCTAGTGATTTTTTTTTATCTCTCTCTGCCTCAGCTTCTCTGTATTCCTGTTTTCTGATTTCTATTCCATTAACAGTCTCTTGCACTTCATCCAGTCTGTTCTTAGTCCTTCTATTGATCATTTCATTTCTGTTGTCTCCCTCCTGACTTTGTCACTTAGCTCTTGCACATTTCCCTGCAGGTCCATCAGCATGGTTATGACTTTTATTTTGAATTCATTTTCAGGAAGATTAGTTATATCTATCTTCCCAGGCCCTCTGTCTGGTGTTGTTTGAGTGATTTTGGACTGGACCAGGTTCTTCTTCCTTTTCATGGCAATGGAAGTGATCGCTGGCAAGTGGCATGTGTGTCAGCTGGAAGAACAAAGTCTCTTCATGCTTGCTGTTCTCCTTGCCCTTCTCTGCTGCCTGTGTCAGTTACCCACACAAAAGGAGCCAACTCTGGGTTAATCTTCTGAGGTGTCATGCATGGGGCGGCCCTCAGGATAGCCTAGGGCTCTGCAGGGGGTCACAGACATGCCAGGTGTGTTCTCTTGCAAGAATGGCACCCCTTCCTGCCTTCTGGACCTTGTCCAGCTTATTCTTTCTGTGCCAGGCAGCTGCACATAGGCAGCAGACTCTGGGATTGGGCTTGTTAGCTTTGCACTGGAAGAAGGCTCTGTGTGGTTGCTGTGGGTATGGCTTCTCCCTGGCTAGTCCACAGCAGTGGTGGGTCAACTGGATTATTGCTTGCATTGCCAGCATGTGAGAATGAAAGGCAGGCTTCTTATCACCATGAGAGGCTTTGGAGCTGTGTTGCCATGCAGGGGGTTATGGTGCCTGAAGTTCCTTAAGATTCCAGCCTGCTGGGCTGAGTGTGCTGGTAAGATTTTGTCCACTTGTTAAACCCTTGTCCCATTAAGACTTTTAAAGTGCCCACTTTTCTTTTGTCCTAGGGGAGACTGCTCTGAGAACCAGATCGCAGTCTTCATCTCAGATTTTACTTTTCCAATTCTCTAATATCCACTACACCATGCAATGTGTGCCTGTGTTCCTGGTACAGATTACTAGTGATGGTTATTTAGCAGTCCTGAGATTCCAATCCCTTCCCACTCTGATTCTTTTTGTCCCACCTGTGAGCTGTGGTGCGGGGAGTACTTGGGTCCCACAGGTTCATGGCTTTGTATCTTACCCTTTTCATGAGATGCTAAGTTCTCACAGATGTAGGTGTATCCCAGCAATTGTACTGTATCTTCTGGTCTCTCATTTAGGAATAGTTGTATTTGCTGTAATTTCAAAATATATATGGTCTTGGGAGGAGATTTCTGACGCCCTGCTCATGCTGCCATCTCAAGCTCCATTTCATTTTTAATGCTGTTGTTCATTATTTAAGTGGAAAACGTTACCATACCAATATTGTTCTCCTAACAAGGATCATTTTAAAATTCAGTGAAATAACACATATTTTGTCTTTTGACATTATGAATCTCAGTATTTGCACTGGTGTCCCAGCATTTCATGCTTGAAGAGGAACATACAATTAACACAAATTAGAAATGTCATGATCCATCACAAATTTATGTAATGCACTTCTCTATAACACCAGTACATGTACACACACACACACATGCATACATACTATTGGTGTTCATGGTGATTTCCTTTACAGATAAATGAAGGTAAGAGGCCTAGGGGAATTAAAGTAAGCCTATATGTCTTTTAAAAAATAATGTTAAGATAATAGAATAAGAAAAACTTACATAGGGAAAGAAAATGCATAAACTTTTATGTAGGTCAAAAGTACTTGGAGTCATGCTGCCTGAAGCAATCTACAGGTTCAATGCAATCCCTATCAAAATACGAACAGCATTCTTTAATGAATTAGAGCAAATAGTTCTGAAATTCATATGGAACCCCAAAAGACACCAAATAGCCAAAGCAATCCAGAGAAGGAAGAATAAAGTGGTGGGAATTGCACTCCCTGACTTCAGGCTCTACTACAAAGCTACAGTAAAAATGACAATTTGGTATTGGCACAAGAACAGACCCACAGACCAGTGTAACATAACAGAGAGCCCAGATATAAACCCAAACATATATGGTCAATTAGTATATGATAAAGGAGCCATGGATATACAATGGGGGAAATGACAGCCTCTTCAACAGCTGGTGTTGGCAACACTGTGCATATACATGTAAGAGAATGAAACTGGATTCACAAAAGCAGATTTAAAATGGATCAAAGACCTGTATGTAGGTCATGAAACCATCAAACTCTTAGAAAAGAACATAGGCAAAAGTCTCTTGGACATAAACATGAGCAACTTCTTCATCAACATATCTTCCCATGAAAGGAAAACAAAAACAAAAATTAACAAGTGGGACTATATCAAACTAAAAAGCTTCTGTACAGCAAAAGACACCATCAGTAGAACAAAAAGGCACCCTACAGTATGGGGGAATATATGCATAAATAATATATCCAAAAAAGGGTTGACAACCAAATTATATAAAGGGCTCACACACCTCTACAAACAATAAGCAAATAAGCCAATTAAGAAATGGACAGAGGAGCTGACTAGACATTTCTCCAAAGAAATTCACATGGCCAACAGGCACATGAAAAGATACTCCACATCACAAATCATCAGAGAAATGAAAATTAAAACCACAATGAGATATCACCTCACAACAGTAAGGATGGCCACCATCCAAAAGACAAACAACAATAAATGTTGGTGAAGATGTGGAGAAATGCCAATCCTCCTACACTGCTGGTGGGAACGTAAATTATTTCAAACATTGTGGAAAGCAATATGGAGGTTCCTCAAGAAACTCAAAATAGAAATACCACTTGACTAGGAATTCTACTTCTAGAAATTTACTCTATGAATGCAGGAGCCCAGTTTGAAAGAGACATATGCACTCCTTTGTTTATCACAGCACTATTTATAATAGCCAAGAAATGGAAGCAACCTGTATCCATAAGTGGATCAATGGATAAAGAATATGTGGTATATATACACAATGGAATATTATTCAGCCATAAGAAGAAAACAAATCCTACCATTTGCAACAACATGGATGGAGCTAGAGGGTATTATGCTCAGTGAAATAAGCTAGGCAGTGAAAGACAAGTATCAAATGATTTCACTCATCTGCGGAGTATAAGAAAAAAGAAAAAACTGAAGGAACAAAACAGCTGCATACTCACAGAACCCAAGAAAGGACTAACATTTACTGAAGGGAAAGGGACTGGGAAGGATGGGTGGGAATGGAGGGATAAGGGGGTAAAAGGGGCATTATGATTAGTACAGATGATGTATCAGGGTGAGGGGCATGAGGAAGGCAGAATAACACTGAGAAGAGAAGTAGTGACTCTATAGCATCTTACTATGCTCATGGACAGTGACTGTAATTGGGTATGTGGTGGGGACTTGATAATGGGGAAGTCTAGTAACCATGATGTTCCTCGTGTACCTGTACATTAAGGATACCAAAAAAAAGTACTAGGAGTCAAATTATAACTGGGAGAATGAAGTAAAAGGTTAAAAATTTCTGAGATTCTACATCTATTCAATGTAGGTGAAGACCAGCTCTCAAAAGTGATTTACTTAAAAAGAAAATCATGAATCCTAATTCTTTTCTCATCTTAGGTACAAATATGTCTGATATGTGTTTATTTGTTTTTACTATATTTGTGTCTCACAAAAACAGTAAAAAATTATATAGTCCTACTGAAAATTTACAGATGAAAAGTCTGAAGTTCAGATAAGTACACAAATTCCTTGAGTTTGTCCTTATAAGAAGTGTCAAGGGATGGGAGCAGAACCAACATGGCGATGTGAGTAGGACAGTGGGAATCTCCTCCCAAAAACGTATATTTTTGAAAATACAAAAAATACAACTAATCCTAAAAGAGAGACCAGAAGACACAGGACAACAGCCACACTACATCCACACATGCAAGAGCCCAGCACCTGGTGAAAGGGATAAGATTCAAGCCCTGGCCTGGCAGGACCCGAGCACTACTCACCCCAGCTCCCAGCGGGAGAAGAGGAGTCAGAGCGGGGAGGGAGAGGGAACCCAAGACTGCTAAACACACAGCCCTAACCGTCTGCACCAGAGCACAGACACAGTGCATGCGTGGAGGGCTGGAAACTAGGGAAACAGGGCAGCAAGACCTCTGAGTGGGTTCCGAAGATGATGCCCCTGTGACAAAGAAAAGCGTGTGCTTTTTGAAAGTCTTAAAAGGACAGGGATGCAACAGCTGGATGGAAACAACACAGGTCACAGTCCAGCAGCTGGAAATTCAAGGGAACTCTGAGTGCACTAACACCCTGGGCAACAGCTCTGAGATCCCTCACAGAGGTAAACAGCCAAACAACCCCCGTACATTACCCCTCTGGGGCCCTGCCAAAGCAGAGAAGCAGCCTAAGGCTGGCCAGGCCCCCAGCAAGGGAGCTTCCTCCATATCGGCCGGGCAAGACACAAAGACCCAGTTTACATGCAATTACCCAAAACAAGCCACTAGAGGTCACAGTTATCCCAGTAAAGAAAGGCTAGAAGCAAGTGGAAAGTTTGGCCCTCCCAGCTGAGAGTCAATAGCACCTATCAACATGAAAAGGCAAAAAAATATGATCCAGACAAGACTAACCCAGACAGCTTTGGCATCTGCTACATCTTCCCCTGAGAAGGAACCTGGGGAGATAGATTTAACCAGTCTTCCTGAAAAAGAATTCAAAACAAAAGTCATAACCATGCTGATGGACTTGCAGAGAAAAATGCAAGAACTAAGGAAGGAAAATACAGAAATAAAACAAGCACTGGAAGGACTTCAAAACAGAATGGACAAGATGCAAGAGAACATTAATGGACTAGAAAACAGAGAACAGGAATGCAGAGAAGCTGATGCAGAGAGAGATAAAAGGATCTACAAGAATGAAAGAATTCAATCGAAACGGAACAATATCCACATTATCAGGGTACCAGAAGAAGAAGAGAGAGAAAAAGGGATAGAAAGTGTATTTGAAGAAATAATTGCTGACAACTTCACCAAACTAGGGGAGGAAATGGCCTCTCAGACCACAGAGGTACACAGAACTCCCATGACAAGGGATCCAAGGAGGGCAACACCAAGACACATAATAATTAAAATGGCAAAGATCAAAGACAAGGACAGAGTAGCAAAGGCAGCCAGAGAGAAAAAAAAAGGTTACCTACAAAGGAAAACCCATCAGGCTATCATCAGACTTCTCAACAGAAACCCTACAGGCCAGAAAAGAATGGCATGATATACTTAATGCAATGAAACAGAAGGGCCTTGAACGAAGACTACTGTATCCAGCATGACTATCATGCAAATATGAAGGAGGGATTAAGCAATTCCCAGACAAGCAAAGGTGGAGGGAATTTGCCTCCCACAAACCACCTCTACAGAGCATTTTACAGGGACTACTCTAGATGGGAGCACTCCTAAAAAGAGCACAGAACAAAATACCCAACAGATGAAGAATAGAGGAGGAGGAATAAGAAGGGAGAGAAATAAAGAATTATCAGACCATGTTTATAATAGCTCAACAAGCGAGTTTAGTTAGACAGTAAGAGAGTAAAGAAGCTAACCCTGAACCTTTGGTAAACACAAACTTAAAGCCTCAACGGCAATAAGTACATACCTTTCAATAATCACCCTAAATGTAAATGGACTGAATGCACCAATCAAAAGACACAAAGTAATAGAATGGATAAAAAAACAAGACACATCTACATGCTGCTTACAAGAGACTCACCTCAAACCCAAAGACATACACAGACTTAAAGTCAAGGGATGGAAAAAGATATTTAATGCAAACAACAGAGAGAAAAAAGCAGGTGTTCAATACTAGTATCTGACAAAACAGACTTCAAAATAAAGAAAGTAACAAAAGATAAAGAAGGATGTTACATAATGATAAAGAGCTCAGTCCAACAAGAGGATATAAACATTATAAATATATATGCACCCAATAGAAGAGCAAAAACATATCTGAAACAAATACTAACAGAACTAAAGGAGGAAATAGAATGCAATGCATTCATTCTGGGAGACTTCTAAACACCACTCACTCCAAAAGAGAGATACACCAGACAGAATATAAGTAAGGACACAGAGGGACTGAACAACACACTAGAACAGATGGACCTAAAAGACATCTACAGAACTCTACATCCAAAAGCAACAGGATACACATTCTTCTCAAGTGCACATGGAACATTCTCCAGAATAGTCCACAAATTAGGAAACAAAAAGAGCTTCAGTAAATTCCAAATGATTGAAATCCTACCAACCAACCACAAAGGCATAAAACTAGAAATAAACTGTACAAAGAAAGCAAAAAAGCTCACAAACACATGGAGGCTTAACAACACGCTCCTAAATCATCAATGGATCAATGACCAAATCAAAATGGAGATCCAGGAATATATGGAAACAAACGACAACAACAACACAAAGCCCCAACTAGTGTGGGATACAGCAAAAGCAGTCTTAAGAGGAAAGTATATAGCAATCCAGGCATATGCAAAGACGGAAGAACAATCCCAAATGAATGGTCTAATGTCACAGTTATCAAAATTGGAAAAAGAAGAACAAATGAGGCCTAAGGTCAGCAGAAGGAGGGACATAATAAAGATCAGAGAAGAAATAAATAAAATTGAGAAGAATAAAACAATAGCAAACATCAATGAAACCAAGAGCTGGTACTTCGAGAAAATAAACAAAATAGATAAGCCTCTAGCCAGCCTTATTAAGAGAAAAGAGAGTCAACACAAATCAACAGAATCAGAAACGATAAAGGAAAAATCACTACGGACCCCACAGAAATACAAAGATTTATTAGAGAGTACTATGAAAACCTATATGCTAACAAGCTGGGAAACCTAGGAGAAATGGACAACTTCCTAGAAAAACACGACCTTCCAAGACTGACCCAGAAAGAAACAGAAAATCTAAACGACCAAGTATCAACAACGAAATTGAAGCAGTAATCAGAAAATTACCAAAGAACAAAACACCCAGGCCAGATGGTTTCACTTCGGAATTTTATCAGACATACAGGGAAGACATAATACCCATTCTCCTCAAAGTTTTCCAAAAAATAGAAGAGGAGAGAATACTCCCAAACTCATTCTATGAAGCTAATATCACCCTAATACCAAAACCAGGCAAAGACCCCACCAAAAAAGAAAATTACAGACCAATATCCCTGATGAACGTAGATGCAAAAATACTCAACAAAATATTAGCAAACCGAATTCAAAAATTCATCAAAAGGATCGTACACCATGACAAAGTGGGATTCATCCCAGGGATGTAAGGATGGTACAACATTCGAAAATCCATCAACATCATCCACCACATCAACAAAAAGAAAGACAAAACCACATGATCCACAGATGCTGAAAAACCATTCAGTAAAATTCAACATCCATTCATGATAAGAACTGTCAGCAAAATGGGAATAGAGTGCAAGTACCTCAACGTAAAAAAGGCCACTTATGATAAAACCACAGCCAACATTATACTGAACAGCAAGAAGCTGAAAGCTTTTCCTCTGAGATCGGGAACTAGACAGGGATGCCCACTCTCCCCACTGTTATTTAACATAGTACTGGAGGTCCTAGACATGGCAATCAGACAAAACAAAGAAATACAAGGAATCCAGATTGATAAAGAAGAAGTTAAACAGTCACTATTTGCAGATGACATGATATTGTACATAAAACAACCTAAAGACTCCACCCCAAAATTACTAGAACTGATATCGGAATACAGCAAAGTTGCAGGATACAAAGTTAACACACAGAAAACTGTGCCTTTCCTATACACTAACAATGAACCAACAGAAAGAGAAATCAGGAAAACAACTCCATTCACAACTGCATCATAAAGAATAAAATACCTAGGAATAAAGCTAACCAAAGAGGTTAAAGATGTATACTCTGAAAACTACAAGTCACTCTGAAGAGAAATTAAAGGGGACACAAACAGATGGAAACTCATCCCATGCTCGTGGCTACAAAGAATTAATATGGTCAAAATGGCCATCCTGCCCAAAGCAATATACAGATTTGATGCAATCCCTATGAAACTACCAGCAACATTCTTCAATGAACTGGAACAAATAATTCAAAAATTCATATGGAAACACCAAAGATCCCGAATATCCAAAGCAATCATGAGAAAGAAGAACAAAGTAGGGGGAATCTCACTCCCCAACTTCAAGCTCTACTATAAAGCCATAGTAATCAAGACAATTTGGTACTGGCACAAGAACAGAGCCACAGACTAATGGAACAGACTAGAGAATCCAGACATTAAGCCAGACATATATGGTCAATTAATATTTGATAAAGGAGCCATGGACATACAATGGTGAAATGACAGTCTCTTCAGCAGATGGTGCTGGCAAAACTGGACAGCTACATATAGGAGAATGAAACTGGACCATTGTATAACCCCACATACAAAAGTAAACTCAAAATGGATCAAAAACCTAATGTAAGTTGTGAAACCATAAAACTCTTGGAAAAAAACATAGGCAAAAACCTCTTAGACATAAACATGAGTGACCTGTTCTTGAACATATCTCCCCGGGCAAGGAAATCAACAGCAAAAATTAACAAGTGGGACTATATTAAGCTGAAAAGCTTCTGTACAGCAAAAGACACCATCAATAAAACAAAAAGGAACCCTAAAGTATGGGAGAATATATTCGAAAATGACAGATCCGATAAAGGCTTGACGTCAAGAATATATAAAGAGCTCACATGCCTCAACCAACAAAAGACAAATAACCCAATTAAAAAATGGGCAGAGGAAGTGAACAGACAGTTCTCCAAAAAAGAAAAACAGATGGCCAACAGACACATGAAAAGATGCTCCACATCGCTAATTATCAGAGAAATGCAAATTAAAACTAACATGAGGTATCACCTCACACCAGTAAGGATGGCTGCCATCCAAAAGACAAGCAAAAACAAATGTTGGCAAGGCTGTGGAGAAAGGGGAACCCTCCTACACTGCTGGTGGAAATGTAAATTAGTTCAACCATTGTGGAAAGCAGTATGGAGGTACATCAAAATGCTCAAAACAGACTTACCATTTGACCCAGGAATTCCACTCCTAGGAATTTATCCTAAGAACACAGCAATCAAGTTTGAGAAAGACAGATGCACCCCTATGTTTATCGCAACACTATTTACAATAGCCAAGAATTGGAAGCAACCTAAATGTCCATCAGTAGATGAATTGATAAAGAAGATGTGGCACATATACACAATGGAATACTACTCAGCCATAAGAAGAGGGCAAATCCTACCGTTTGCAGCAACATGGATGGAGCTGGAGGGTATTATGCTCAGTGAAATAAGACAAGCGGAGAAAGAGAAATACCAAATGATTTCACTCATCTGTGGAGTATAAGAACAAAGGAAAAACTGAAGGAACAAAACAGCAGCGGAATCACAGAACCCAAGAATTGACCAACAGTTACCAAAGGGAAAGGGACTGGGGAGGATGGGTGGGAAGGGAGGGATAAGGGGGGGGGGAGAAGAAGGAGGGTATTAAGATTAGAATGCATAATGGGGGGTGGGAAAAAGGGGAGGGCTGTACAACACAGAGAAGACAAGTAGTGATTCTACAACATTTTGCTATGCTGATGGGCAGTGACTGTAAAGGGGTTTATAGGGGTGACCTGGTAAAGGGGAGAGCCTAGTAAACATAATTTTCTTCATGTAAGTGTGGATTAATGATAACAAAATAAAAGAAAGAAATAAAAGGGGGATTACTCCCTGATAGGATAAAACTAACTGTAAATCAACGATTAATGCATCTTTTAAATATCCTTGATTTTGATCATTTAAAGGGTGTCAGATGATCGGCTATGGAGGTACATTTTTCTGATAATATTCCGTTCTCTTAAAAAAAAGCAGTTCCTGTGTGGTGACCTCCAATAAGTTCTACACAATGGTATAAAGGGCATATCAAAGTGTGGGCAAAGGGTCTGTTTGTGTTTATACAGAGGATCAAAGCCTAATTTGGCTACCCAGAAAATGAACTAAGGTACTATATGAAGAAGAACTTCCAACATTACCACTCTCTGGAAGATGCAAAGCAGAAGATGGTCAACAAAAAACCTCAACAACGATCCAGGCGCTGCTACAGCTATAGCTGCATTCATCCCACCGGTTCCTGGACTTGCCATGGGAATGAAAAAGGAGATATCTAAGCTGGCCTGTGCATACAGTAAAACAACAAATTTGGCTGGATCTATACTGTTGGAACTCAACCAAGAATTAGGAGAAGTGCAAGTTGTAGCGCTTCAAAATCTTACAACTACAGACTATCTACTGTTAAAAGAACATATGGGATGTGAACAGTTCCCAAGAATGGATTGTTTTAATTTGTCTGATTTCTCTCAGACTGTTCAAGTACAGTTGGACAATATCCATCATATCATAGATAAGTTTTCACAAATGCCTAAGGTTCCTAACTGGTTTTCTTGGTTTCACTGGAGATGGCTGGTAATTATAGATCTGCTTTGGTTATGTAACTGTATTCCTATTATGTTAATGAGTGTGCACAATTTAATTAGTAGTTTAAAACCTATACATACTTAAGTTACTCTACAAGAAGATATGTCAAAGAAATAATCAATCTTCCCATGTTTTCTTCCGCCTGCTACTTCTATAGCTTTTCTTCTTCATTCCTAATTACAACCCTTAAATAGAATTCGTGCCTCATATCGAATTTACAGAGTATCATAATTCCTTCAAGTGGTAAAGATACCTCAAGACAAATGCTGGGCATAGAAGCCACAGGGCATAAATCTGCAAAGAAGTAAAAAGCTAACCTTTCCAAACAATATGGCTTCTCTCTCACTTACCAACTTTACATTTCCCTGTATGGCCCCGGAAGATGACTGGTTAGCCAGATATAGGTAAGATTCCTCAAGAGAGGAACAAACTAAGACAGGCACAGTTGCAGGGGGGCCATCAGGTGAGAAATTGGGGATCAACAGAGGTGAGGCTTATAACCTCACCCCCCTGTTTTGAGAGAAATCTTCTGCATCCATGGATGTTTTATTGCCCTTGTCTAGCTCGGATTAACACTTAGTTTACAGGCACACACCTGATCATCTACATTTACTCTCTTACACTAAACTGTGTTTTCTACCTTGATCTTGCATCTTTCTACCACTTCAGCATTTTATTAAAAAATAATAATAATGATAATAATAATAATAAAGGGAGAAATGTGGGATCCACATGTAAATCAAGTATAAAAATAAAATGAATATTCATATTTGACCTGATTGTTTATAGTTCATAATGCGTGATCAAAACCGAAAGTTTCTGTGATGACTGCCCTTGTACTGGTCACGATGTAAGAACTTATTCACTATGCAAGAGTTTGTTCACCATGTAAGAACTTGTTTGTTATGCTTCAGAAGATTGGAGACTGACAAGAATTAGGCTTGGGGTGGATTAATGATTGTGCATTGAGCATTGAGTCCCCTATACAGAATTTTATTGTTGTTAACAACCATTTAATCAATAAATATAAGAGATGCCCTCTCAAAAAAAAAAAAAAGAAGAAGTGTCACAAGTCAGGCTTTAAACCAGTTATTTACAGTCTCCCATGTCAATAACAAATACCTCTATCCCACATTATACCTTATTTAAAAGATCTTTTTATGTGGCTGAAAACACAGGAAACATTAAGAAATTGATAAAATCATTATAACCTGTACTTATTTTAGCTTTAAGATAGGTGGTAGAATATAATGAAGATTATAACTTCTTGAGTCATTCACTGAACCTAAATACTCAACTACCACTTTTTAACAGCTTTATTGAGATACTTTCGACATGCAAAAATTATATATACTTAAGGTATGCAACTTGATTTTTGATATATTAATGATGTGGTAACATCACCACCATTAAACTAATTAGCATATCCTCTGTCTCTGCAGAGTTATCATGGTGTGTGTGTGTTCAATTAGAAGACTGAATTTAAGATCTATTTTTTTGCAGTTTTCAGGTATACCATATGGTATTGTTAACTATAGTCACCATTCTGTATACTAGATCTCTAGAACTTGTTCATTCTATATAACTAAAACCTGTATCCGTTGACCAATATCTCACCATTCCCCATAATCCCTGGCCCCAGGTAACCACTACTAGAGTCTCTGCTTAAGTGAACTGGACTAAGTGATTTCCACATATCAGTTAGCTCATGCAGTATACCTCCTTCTGTGCCTTGTTTATTTCAATTAACATAATGTCCTACAGCTTAATCCATGCTGTTGTTGCAAATGGAAGATTTTTCTCTTTTTTAAGTCTTGGTAACAGATATATTACATTTTGCGTATTGCTTTATCAGTCAAAGTTGATAAGATTGCATCCATGCTTTGGCCATTGTGAATAATGCTGCAGTGAACATCGGAATGCAGATATTCCTCCAAGTCCATGATTTCAGTTTCTTTATATAGATAGTGTGCAGTAGGATTTATGAATGGTAGTTCTATTTTAAACTTTTTGAAGAACTTCCACATTCTTTTCTGTAATGGTCGTAACAATTTACATTCCCACCAGGAGTGTACATGTGTTCCCTTCACTCCACATTCTCACCAATATGTGTTACCATGAGTCTTTTTAATAACAGCCATCCTGACATGTGTGAACTGCTATTTTTAATCCAGGTTAGAAGAGATATAATTAAACTATACCCTTGTATGAGTTCAAAATGTATAACTTGTTGTTTTGATACACATAAATATTACAAAATGATTACCTCCATAGCATTACTTAACACCTCTATGACAACACATGATTACCATCCCGTTTCTTTGGTGAGAAAACCTAAGGTCTGCTCTCTTAACAACTTACAAATATATAATAAAGTATTATTGACAGTATTTCACGTCTATAAATACAGTATAATTATCATATTGTACATTAGATACACAGAGTTTATTTGTTTTAAAACTGGAAGTTTACCCTTTGACCAGAATCTTCCCTATGTCCACTATTCCCCAGCCAATGGTAACTACCATTGTGCTCTCTAATTTATATTAGTTTGTCTATTTTAGATACTACATTTAAGTGATATGCAGTATGTATTTTTCTCTGCCTGACATTTATCTTAACATAATGCCCTCAAGTTAAAAGCATGATGTCACAGATGGTAGGATTTCTTAATTCATATGGCTTCATAATATTCCATTATATGTATATGTCTCTGTCTTGCATATATACACAAAAAACACACACTGTATTTCAATATATAGTATATGCATGTGTTTTGTCTCCCATATGGAAGATCAGTTAGCTACATACATCACATGTATGTGGATGTATTTGTGGATTCCCTCTTCTGCTCCACTGGTATATACCTGTTTTTGTTATGCCAATACCTTATTATTTTGATTACTATAGCTTTGTAATAGAATTTGAGATTAACAATTGGAATGCCTCAGCTTTGTTCTTGCTTAAGAGGCTTTGGCTGTTAGAGGTCTTTTGTGGCTTCAGATGAATTTTCTTTTCTATTTCTTAAAAAACATCAGTGGGATTTTACAGAGATGGAATTGAATCTGTAGATCACTTCAAGTACTAAGATATTTTAATAATATTAACTCTTCTAATATATGAACAGAGGATGTCTTTCCATTTATGTGTGTCTTTTGTAATATTCTTCATCAATGTTTTATAATTTTCAGTGTACAAGGTTTCAAAAACTTCGCTTAGGCTAATTTTAAGTAATTATTCTTTTATTGCTAATGTGAATGAGATGGTGTTTTCATTTTGAATACTTCATTGTCAATGTATAGTAACACCACTGAATTTTATGCATTGATTGTTTTGTCTGTCAACTGATTTCCTTTGTTCTAACATTGGTGTGTTTGTGTATTTGTTTTTCCACATATGTGATCATGTCATGTGGAAACAGATCATTTTACTTGTGCCCTTCTGAATTGGTTGTCTATTTATTTATTTATTTATTTATTTATTTATTTATTTATTTATTTATTTATTTATTATTGCCTACTGCTCCAGCTAGAACTTCCAGTATTATGTTGAATAGAGGTGGTAAGAGTAGCATCTTTGTCCTATACTGGGTCCTAGAAGAAACTGTCAGTTTTTTCACCATTGTGTATGATGTTAGCTGTGCAGTTTTCATGCATGACCTTACTTTGTGGAGTTCCACATCTACTATTTTGTTGCATGTTTGTCATGAAATGGTGTTGTATTTTTGCAAAAGTTTTCTCTGAATTTATTGAGTTGTTAATGTGGTTCTCATCTTTCATTCTGTAATTGTGTAGCATGATGTTTATTGATTTTTTGCACACTGAACCATCCCTGCAACTCAGGTACAAATCTCAAATGGTTGTGATGAATGATCATTTTAATGTGCTGCTGATTTCAGTGTAAGAATGTTTTGTTAGGATTTTTGCATTGGTGCTTATCAGGAAAATTGCTGTATAGTTTTCTATTATTGCCTTGGGTTTTAGAATCAAGGTATGTTGGTCTCAAAAAAATGTTTGGATTTGTTCCCTCTTCTTCTTTTCAGAAGAGCTTAAGGAGAGTTGGTATTAGTAATTATTTAAATATCTGGTAGAACTCACCCATCTGGTCTTGGACCTGTATTTGTTGGAAAATTTTTGTTTAAATTCAGTCTTCTTTTTTGTTATTGGTTTATTCTGACATTCTATTTCAATTTTGTTATTCTATTCCTTTCTTTCTGTTTTCCTTTGTTGTTGAATTTTTGCAGTGATATTATTTGATTCCTGTAGAGTTTTCTCTTTTTTGTCATCTATAGTTGGTTTTAATGTGTGGTTACTTTGAGATTTGCCTAAAGCAGCTTTTGGTATAATAGTCTGTTTTACTCCTACCATCTTAACATCAGTCATATCTACACTTCTACTTCTCCCAATAAACACTTCATGTTTTTTTTTGTCACACTTTATATCTATTTATAGCATGTCTCCATTAAACAGCTCTTGTAGTTATACTTCTTAAAACATTTGTCTATTAATGTTTACATTAAAACTAAAATGTATATACTACCATTAAAGTAGTACAATATTGTGTATTTGTCTTTATATATAATTATATAAACTAAGTTTTATATTTTCACATGCATTCATGCTGTTGTTTATTGTCCTATTGTCCTTTCCTTTCAGCTTGAAGAGTATGCTTTAGCATTAGTTCTAAAGCAGTTATGGTGGGGATGATTCATCTCAGCTTTTCTTGCATGAGAATGTCTTTATAGCTTCTTCATTTTAAAAAGACGCATTTTTATGAGTATTGAGTATTTGGCTAGAATTATTTTCATTCAGCATTTTGAATATGTGGTTGCACAAATTCCGTTTTGCAAGGTTTCTATTGAAAAACACAGGGAGGAGCACCTTAGGGCTCCGGTTGGGTGCAGAGTTTTTTCCAGGTGACTAATGTCCATTTTTATGAATGATGCTCTTTTTTATTTTTCTCTTTAGCACCCTATTCACCATTCAACAAAAAGTTAAGTTTATCATATATAAGATGTTTCTGACACAAAGGAAGGAAAACTTTAGGGAATAATACATTCCAGGATTTCAAAAACTTACATCATTATTTCTTAAGATATTCCACCTGGAATGCAGACAAGAACATATTTTCTCAGTGTTCTGTGAAGTGGCCAGTATCAAAAAAGGATGGTCAGACTTTACACTGATTCAGAGAATCTTCTAACAGGTAAGTAGCAGATCATCTCCAGCTTTTTACCCAGAGAAGCATCAACTTAAAAAAAACAAACATAATTTTCTAATGTATTTTCAAATCTATTTTGACTACACTCTTCCCCAACACTCTGAGAAAGGAATAGAAGTGGGAGATAAAAAAATAACTCAAGGTTTTCAAGATTTACTGTTAATATAGGAACGAATTTGAAGATATGTGCTGGCAAAAATTATGCCTTTAAATCAATGTCTTTTAAGAGCACCGAGTATATGAAAAACCAACATTAGAAGTAGGGATAAAGGAGGCATTAAGGCTTATTGTGGTTTCTAGAAATGGCAATGTGTAGACAAGTTCACAAATGATTTTGAAGCAAGGTAGCATGATAAGAAAAGTCCTCATTAAGAGTTATGTGTACTAGAAAGGTAGAAAAGTTTGTGCTTGTTTATAAATTATGCAGATTTAATGGAGGAAGTGAACTTCAGACTTCTGGAGAATTCCAGATTTTCCATCTCCAGGAGAAAGCTTTGAATATAATTTCTGTATCAGGCTATATAATTATTGCCTCCTGTGTCTTCTCAAATGGTAATGTAAGAATATAATCTGAAATTGACACCCTTCTGAGATTTAATTTGAAATCAGAATAAATACTTCTCAGAGAAAGCTCAGACGAAAGATGACAATGGGGATCTTAAATCCTGAAAGATGACATGACATATATGTGATAGAGAGCTCCTGAAAATATTTTGGGTAAAAATATTCCCTTTTCATTAATATTTGTCCCTGCCCAATGTTTTTACATACTTGATCTTATCCACCCTGTCCCTCCACAAATCTTGTGATTTTAATATAGGTTTTGGAAATATTAATTCGATGTGATTTGGGGAAACCAGATAAAAGTAAAGGGTATTGAGTTTTATGATGACTTTTTTGATCTCAGGCTAAACTGTTTTCCAGGGCATGTCCTGAAGAGATAAGCAGAGATCATATGATTCCATTACCCTGAGTAAGGACTTCAAGGAGACTAAGTCAATTACTGTTTAATTTTGGATTTTGAGGGATGATGAATCTTGGCATGAACTGTTAACATTCCCACACTTAATGATACATTCTGCATAAAAATATAGTGAAAATATGAATTCTCCCAAAGATAGAAGTCTAGTATAACTCAACCAGGAGGGAAGGGCAGTTTAAGAGGTAGTAACTAAGGAAAGCAGTTTCCCACCATAGTATCTTCCATAAAACATAGAAACATGGAAGGAGCACCTACACTATGTATCTCCCTCATCTATTTACCTTCTCCTACCTGCTTTTCCTTCAGTACTTCTTTGTTACCCACCCACCTCAAGCAACAGATTTTATCATATCATTGATTTAACAAATTAGTCTGTCTAAAGTTGTCTTATCTTGTCTGAATAGTTGAGCTGAGTACAGCAGTTTTTGGAAGATGTGCTATATGACTGGTGCTCCTTTGTCTTCAGATTGTTGTAACTCATTTTGTTGTCAGATTCCACTGAGACCTTCGTGCAAGGTGTTAGCACTTTTCTCGAAAAAAACGGAAATGTGGTCCTAGACCACATCCATAAAAAAATAAATCAATATTAGAGGAATATGGAAAATGCTGTTTTTTGCACATCTACTGGCCTACATTCATGAGAAAAGTGCTTTAAGATTATCATTATTTCGGGTGTTGATTTTCAATGCCAATGTGGTGTTGCTGTTCTGGTACTTCCTGTACAGAATTATTACAACTCTTAAAAAGCTAATAAAATTTGTCTTGATTTTATATTACAAGGATGTCTTATTATGAGAATGTCTGCCTCTGTATCATACACAATAAACAGAAGGCTTCAGTAGTTCATGCTGTTAAGGTCATTTATAATAGGTATAGTAGAACAATTAGATAAATATGATCACATCTTAAGTGGTAATGAAGAATATTCAACTTAGAATCTCTACTGATCACCTCCAAAGTACAAGGCATTGAGGTGCAACTGTGGAAAATAAAATTATGGGACTAGAACTTTCCAGTATTCTAATTCCAGGAAATGATTGAAATGAAAAATATTTTTGTGTTATGAGAATGCTGTCTTGATATTAATTCAAAACAATAAAGGCCTAAGGGAGCAGGAGAATGGATTTTCCTTCTCACAGGCCATCACTGAAGGTCATGCAGGGGAGTTTCTCAGCAGTTGGGTCCTAAAGTTCACAGGAAGGGAAAGCAGCAGGAACAGGAGGCATTTCAGGAAAACAGGAGCAGCTCAGAAGAGTTTGGATGCCCTACGCCTACTTGTTTATGTTAATACTTGGCAACTACATTATGTCCACTACAGAGCTCCCATCTGGCTTATTTGCTAATGTCTGTAAGCTCCCAGTGTATTCAAATATACCTTGTTTATACACAGGCTTCAATAAATATTTATTGATTTGATTGTATTCTCCTTTTTCCAGAACATGTCATATTATAGACTCAAATGTAGATTTAAAATCCTTTTGTTTAATAGAAAAAGAATTCCTGAAGTGGACTTGAGGCCAGGGAGACTACTTTTCAGAGAAATTAATAAATATATAGCTAAAATAGTCTGGATTATTTTGGACATGAATAGATAGAAATGAACTTTATAACTACAAACTGTGGTGTAAGCCTTTAATATCATCATGAAACTATTTATTGAATATTTGATGAGAATTCAAAATAATTAATGTTAACTAAATTATATTCATTTATTACCCTTAATTTATTTTAACTACATATGTCCAGAGGTGAAAGAGATAACTTTGTCCTATAAGTGGACAAGCTAATAGAATTGGTTACATCCAAACCAAAACTACTCTCAGGAGGTAGTCAAAATTACAGACTCACAGGGTGATAGAGACTCTCCAATCCTCTTGCTCCAGCGCCTACCATATTTTCAAGTTCAAATAGTTTATGCTACAACATTCATTTAAATGAATAAAGGAGAGAATAAGCTCATTCTAATGATTAGGATACCAAAACTCACTCTTTTTACCATTTTATATCTTTGTCCAAGATCAAAAAGTCCAAAAAGACTTTTTTATCTTCGGCACTAAAATGTGAATACTTTCATCAGACATTTTCCTAGGAGTTGTTTTTTATGTGAAGGAAGACAAGAGACATTTCAACTCTGTTGAAGAGATGAAAATTTACTAAGGGAAAGAAAATATATACAAGGATAATTTTGTGTCTTTGGAATCTATCATAAGCTGAATTTTGGTCAACTCACAACTTGTAAGACAACATATTTGAGGCATGGGTGAGACTGAGAAGGAAGACAATAGGATAAGTGAGTATTTCAGATTATGTTTAAATGCATCACACTTCAGTTTGTTTTTACTTGCATGCAGTGTCTCTTAACATCAACTTGGCAAGAAATATCTAGAGAAAAGGTTTTGTTCTTGGAAATGAGGGTCATGATAATATCCCTTTTCAAATTTTAAAAAAGACATTTTCATTGAAAGAAGTGATATTTCAAAATTCCATAGACTGTTCTAAGACAGAAAAAAATTAATCAAGAAGTCACTTACTGATACCTACTTTGCCTTTTTCTAAAACCACATCTCACTCGCGTTTCTGCTTCTCTGTTCTGTTCCTTGAATGTGTGGTTTGGATAGCTCCATCATGACCTGCTCCTACACAATCTGCTTTGTGAAACACTGACTCAACCACTCTGAATCTAAATGCTTAAACTAAAAATTTGACTTGTGAAAATTTAAACTATTAGCTTATATCTCCTTTGTAATTTTGAAAGGTAATTACAGAAATTCTGATTCTCTGCATGTGGTTTTCAGAGATTAAAGAAAGACAAATAGAAGTGGGGATATTTGAGATACTAACGACCATCAAAGAGCTGATCTCTGTCCATTAGTATTTTTTAAGAACAAAGATCTCAGTCATGCTTGAAGGTTTCAGCAGATTATTTAAAGGCTCCATGTTTCCTGTTCCTCCTTTCAAGCTGGAATATTAGGGAAAGAAGTAAGTGATTAAGATACCAAGACTCACTCTTCTTACCATTTTAGATCTTTGTCCAAGATCACAAAGTCCAAAAAGACATTTTTATCTTTGGCACTAAAATGTAAATATGTTCATCAGACATTTTCCCAGGAGTTGTTTTTTTATGTGAAGGAAGACAAGAGACATTTCAACTCTTTTGAAGAGATGAAAATTTATTAAGGGAAAGAAAATATATGTAAGGGTAGTTTTTTGAAGAAGTAACCACACTCCTTACTTCTAAATAATACACACTTGAGTAAATATTTAATGATACATAATATATAAATGAATGTACAAAGAATGCATATTTTTCCTTTTTGGAGTGGTGCATGAGTTTATTATTCATGAACCTACCAGAACAGTCAGGTATTACTAAATGCCAAGTGGTATACCATGCATAAATGTACCAAGATTTATTAAAATGAGAATACTGAAGGAAATTATAAAATGGGATATCTCTGAATTTTATATTTGCTAAATTGACAAAATTATCAGAATTTAAAAGCTAATGAGGGGTTGTATTTAAAAAGTGCTGTAAGAAATTATTACATTAACAAACTTATTTGAGACTCATAGCACCCAAAGAATTGGTCATTAAAAATTGTGGAACAGAGTATTTACTGAAATGACAATAAGAAATCACAGGTAGAAAGTACCTGATAAAGAATACTTGATTTTCCTTAAAATATTTCATAATAACTGATTGCATACTACAGTTTAATTTCTTTATTTTTGCAGGTTATTCAATCCACACACATCCCTTCTCTTCATTCATGAAATCATGCAGCTGAACAACAATGTGACTGAGTTTATTCTGCTTGGGTTGACCCAGGATCCTGTTAGGAAGAAAATAGTGTTTGTCACTTTCTTGCTTTTCTATTGGGGAATATTAGTAGGTAACTTGCTGATTATTACTACCATCAAGACCAGCCGGGCACTTGGGAGTCTAATGTACTTCTTCCTTTTCTACCTATCATTATCTGATACCTGCTTCTCTACCTCCATTGCCCCCAGAATGATTGTGGATGCCCTTTTGAAGAAGACCACTATCTCTTTCAATAAGTGCATGATACAAGTCTTTTCTTTGCATTACTTTGGCAGCCTGGAGATCTTCATCCTGATCCTCATGGCCGCTGACCGCTATGTGGCCATCTGTAAGCCCCTGCACTATGTGACCATCATGAGTCGGAGGGTCTGCAGTGTGTTGGTGGCTGTGGCCTGGGTTGGGTCTTTTGTGCATTCTTCAGCACAGATTTTTCTGGCCTTGAGTTTACCTTTCTGTGGTCCCAATGTGATTGATCACTATTTCTGTGACTTTCAGCCCTTGTTGAAACTTGCCTGTACAGACACCTACATGGTCAATCTCCTTTTGGTGTCCAACAGTGGGGCCATCTGTACAGTGATTTTTGTCATGTTGATGTCTTCCTATGTTATCATCTTGCATTCTCTGAGGAACCACAGTGCTGAAGGGAGGAGAAAAGCCCTCTCCACCTGCATCTCCCACATCACTGTGGTCATCTTGTTCTTTGGTCCTTGCATATTTATATACACACGCCCTCCAACCACCTTCCCCATAGACAAGACAATAGCTGTGTTTTATACAATTGGAACACCCTTGCTCAACCCTCTGATTTATACACTGAGGAATGCAGAAAAATGCCATGAGGAAATTATGGAGGAAAACGTTGATCTCAGATGATGAAAGGTAAATAGAAGTTCACATTTTTTCTTCATGATTTGTGTTGACCTATATGTCCATAGAGAATATGACCTTCTTATTGTAGAGTTATTGAAATCCTAACTTGGAATATGAGAGTTAGTTCCTACAGGAAAATAAGGAATGTGAATGCTCCTACTGGTTAGTGTTGAGTCAAATTTATGTAGAAGAAGAGACACGGTGTTGTATAAAAAGGTATATATTGTCCATTGCCTAGATATGCACCTGTGTTTCTGTCTCTCTTGCCTGCCTAGTATCACTGTGGTATGACTGAATGTTTTCCCTGCTTTTCATCATCAGGTTGTCTGGTGCTTTGTGCATCTGTATTACAGCTTTCATATTTATAGTCTGGCTAGTTTTACCTCTTTCAAAGTGTTCATTTATTAAACACTTCTGTCTCCTCATTTTTGATCATGGCCTTTCAACTTAATTGTTCTTCCTGAGGCAACAGAAAGTGTCAGGTTCAAATAATTGTAGAAGGTCATGCAATAAAGCATGATATTAAATCTAGTAGTTTCCTTCCTAATTCTTGAGGGCTCATTCCAAATTCTTACTGTTATTTTTTTAAGCTCTTCTAGAACAGTGACATAACAGAAATTTCACTCTTCTCAGGTAGGTCTCTGATCTAAGAAAATTTCATTATTGTGTTTGCACTCAGAATATTCTTTTGGTAAAATCTACTTTATCCTCCTATGTTGATTCCTTCTACCTGGGGTTGGGGCTGTCATAAGGTTTCTTTTGAATTATATAAATTAATCATATCATTTATAGTCCAAAGTAAGTGTGATATATTGTGTGCTCTAGGAGTAGAGAGAGTAAGCAGTTGATATTAGTGAATATTGAGATATTAATGGAATAAAACAATGAATGAAATAACCTCAAGGATGATTTTTTGTTGTTGTTATCATTAATCTACAATTACATGGAGAACGTTATGTTTACTAGGCTCCCTCCTTCACCAAGTCCCCCCCACACATACCATTACAGTCACTGTCCATCAGTGTAGTAAGGTGCTGTAGAATCACTACGTGTCTTCACTGTGTTTCACAGCCTTTCCCATGCCCCAATATTTAATTTTAAAATAGTAATATATATAAGACAGATAATAATTATGAAAGTGGAGTGAATGTCTTCTTTTAAGGAAGAGAAACTATTATTTATGACAGTGTAATGATGGATATGTAACATAATTCATAAATAAAAACCCATAAAACTGTACAACACAAAGTGTAAGCACTAATATAAACTATGGACTTTAGTAAAAACATAACATTTGTTCATCAATATAACAAGTGTACTAAGCTATACAATATGTCAGTAAACAGGAAAACTGTGAGGAAGACAGTAGATAAATGAAAACTCACACTATTTTTTGGATAATTTTTCTGTAACTGAAAGTGCTCTGAGAAATAATCTATTTAAAAAAGGGGGCGATCAGGTGACAAATTGGGGATCAACAGAGGTGAGGCTTAGAACCTCCACCCCTATTTTGAGAAAAATCTTCCACATCCATGTATATTTTGTTGCCCTTGTCCAGGTTGGATTAATACTTAGTCTATAGGCACAGACCTGATCATCTACATTTGCCCTCTTACAGCACTAAATTATGTTTTCTACCTTTATCTTGCATCTACCTACAACTTCAGCATTTTATTTATAATAATAATAATAATAATAATAATAATAATAATAATAATAATAAGGGAGAAATGTGGGATTCACATATAAATCAAGTATAAAAATCAAATGAATAATCATATCTGACTTGATTGTTTATAGTTCATGATGCATGATCAAAACTGAAAGTTTCTGTGACATGGCTGCCCTTGCACTGCTCACCATGTAAGAACTTATTCACTATGTAAGAACTTGTTCGTTATGCTTCAGAAGATTGGACACTGTTGAGAATTAGGCTTGGGGTTGATAAATGATTGTGCATTGAGTCCCCTATACAGAATTTTATTGTTGTTAAAAACCATTTGATCAATAAATATGAGAGATGCCCTCTCAAAAAAACAGTTATATTCACAAGAAAAAGCTTACTTTCTCAATTCCATTCTTAAAAATATATCATTTGAATATGCATGCAAATGTATTATATGACCACATCCTCTGTGCTATACAAATATCATTAATGAAAGAAGGAAATGTGTGAGAAGTTTTATTGGGACACGATATTTGCAAACATTCACTTAAATGATGTTACTGATCATGAAGAATTTGCAGAAAATTCTTTATATTCTGTAGGATAGTCTTTAAGACTTTATACTTACATATCTAAAAAGCATTTTTCTTTATTCTTTTCTTTCTCTTTTAAAATACCACCTTCATGGACAACTTCATGTTAATAAATGCAGACTGATAGGAGGTAAATGTAAATCTACATTTTCAAGGCCTCAGGCAAGATTTTGTGTGCTGGATATAGATGAATAAGTGTAGCACCTAAATTTTATTTCAAATGTACTAGAGAAATCAAACACCAAATATATAATGGGTAGTTTCATTTAAAATGCTTATTGTATTTTATCTATGAATGATATGAGAAGGCATTTGAGTGATCTGGTTTCATAGGATTAGTCTGAATACCTTATTGAATAAAGAGTGGAAACTGGGATATTAGTGAGGATAATATTGTAGCCATGTAGAGAACAGATTATAGGAGCTTGGATCAGTGTAGTAACCATGCATATGGTGAGAAAGTCTGCATATGGACAGCTTTCACTTTTGATATGAACATAAAATTTTATGTACACTTTGAATGCAGTTCTAGCTGTTTATCATAAAATTAAGTGTACATTTAGCATATGTCCCAACAATTCCATTCTTAGTTTTCAAAAAGCATGTTCACAAAATATTTGTACTACAATGTTTACAGCAACTTTTTGAATATCGACAAAATCTTGAAACAATCGCAGTGTGCATGCAGTAAGAAAGGTTAATCTCTGAGAGAGCATCACACAAAAAGTGGTTTTAATTCAGTGTAAAATGTAACATAAAAGTCATACTTATGATGTATTGAATTATGTGTAATATAGTTACATTACTTTGTAGTTTTACTTATTAATAGCAATATTTTATTGCAAACCTGAAGACTACAATAAAAGAGCAATAAGAAGGAAAATTTAAGGCCAAGAGTCTCCCCTTCAGTTGAATCACGTTAGTAAGGTCAAAATTGACACTGTATCTTAGGAAGTAAAAACTAAATAAACTTAAAAATCATCAACTATTCTGAGATTCATAAGAGAAGTCAGGTCACAGGGCAAACTGTTGCAACCAAAATTGGAGAGACAATAAGAACAATACAGAGGATCACAATTTACAGAAATAGATACCCATGTGCAAAAAGAGTCACACTAACTAGTGCTGGGTAGGAAAGCCTAAAATGAAATTGACTAATTGCTGGAGGCTCTATATGGACAAGCATTCGAATGACTCAAGGTGGACCGTGGCATTGGAGGCCTCCACATCTTTGTCAGTTTACCTCCTGAAAATGTACTAGGTTCTCAAAGTTAATATTGGAGAAAAAAATTCTTGCACTTCCATCAGGGGAGGGGAAAGAAAGTGGTTTTTGGCTGCATCAGAGCATTCTGTACTTAGGAAGACCTGCTCTCAGGAGGAACTAGTTAATCAAAGCCAACCTACTGGATTATTATCAGAGGCTAACTACCTTGGGTGAAGGAAAACACCCAAACTCAGCTGCCATTGGCCATCCTGTCCCATCCCAGAGGGTGGATCATGAAGCAAACGTGAAGTTCACAGCACAGAGGCAGCAGCTCACTGAGAGACTGGGATCTGACCCTAGGACTACACAATACTTCCTCTCTCCCTACACCTCACCACCATGTTACTAAAGGTGCATTCACAGCAGTTCCTCTTACCGAGTTCATCATGTCTGAGTAACAGTACAAAATTACAAGGCATCCTAAAAGGAAAAAACACAGTTTGAAGAGACAATGCAAGCAGTGGAACCCTATTCAGATGTGGCAATGGTTTAATAATGATCAGATCAGGAATTTTAAGAAACTCTTTTTAATAGGATAAGGGGTTGTCTTAGACATTTTGGCTATGTAACAAAATGACAGACTGGTTGTCTTAAACAGTAGACACTCATTTCTCAAGTACTGGATTCAGGGAAGTCCAAGACCAAGGTGACAGTCATTTCAGTGTCTGGTTGCAGCCATCTTCCTGCTTGACATGTAGGACCCCAACCTCCCTGAGAAATAAGTTAGCCTAAGAGTGGCCATCTTGAAGCCCAAAAAGCCATTCTGATATATGACTCAGAGGGAACAACTGAAACCAGGTAACTCCTCTGGAAAAACAAGTTAATCAATCATGACTGCTGGCAGCGCTAACCTTTCGGTTAGTTAATCATAAATGCCAACCCTACCTTGCTAAATCACCCTAGCAGTAAGAGAATGATCCTATCTTGCTACACCCCCAGGATGTGGCACCAACCCAGAAATCATAGGTTTGAAAAATTACTGCCTTTGTAGAATTGTTATCTAATCTGTAACCATGGTAATCCTTTAGGGCTGAATGCCTCGGAAATCCTATATAACCCCTTAGTTAGAAGTGCTTGCGGTCCTCGTTGAGACCCGCTGCGTCGGGCTGACTTGGACCCCAGCTAGTTGGCTTCTGAATAAATTCCTCTTGCTTGTTGCATCAAGAAACGTCTTTGGTAGTGATTTGGGGCGGCGCCTTCCTCAGGGGAATCCAACATTTGGGGGCTCATTCGGGATCATGCGCTCACCCCGCTTCACTCCCGAAGTCGCTCTTGGAGGAAGAGGTAAGATTAGTGGCGCCTTGAGTTGTCTGTGTTCTGTCTTCTGTTTTTCAGTGAGACCGGTCAGAATTCTGAAAGGGGGTACCCACTGTCTGGCAGCTGTCCCGATCCCGTAAAGGGGTCGAGACTGCGGTCGGTAGACGTACTAGGAGCACCGCAGGCTGCAACCCTGGGGGACGCCTCGGGGAGGTTGGGAGGCCAGGGACGCCTGGTAGCCTCCCGTCTGTTTTTCTGGCAAGGTGAATCTGATGAGATAGGGTTGATTTTCAGGCGCCAGGAATATCAACCCTCTGATTCCTTTCGGTTTCTGTTTGAAAATCTGAGAAAAAACAAAAAGTGGCCGCTGTGTGTCTAATCTGTGTGTGTCTCTGTTTTTTGTGTCTTTCATGTGCCTAATAATTGTTATACTGACAATGGGACAGACTCAGACAACCCCCTAAGTGTGTAAATGAATATATCTTTCTACCTCCGGATGGTATTAATGAAATTGATTTAAAGACAAGCGCTTGTGAAAATTGAGTGTTCTAAAACTTCCAGAAAACCTGATAAAAAAGTGTTAAGCATTAATGCTAATTTGAGTTTGCCTGAGGCGGGCATGTCCTGGTAGTTGTCGGCTGCCTGAGTTTACCTAGAGTCATTTGAGTCATGTTATCTGCTAAATCTTTTAAGAATAGAAGGCTTAGAAGCTTGGCTTTGTCTAGTGTTCAGTGGGGGTCTTGTGAGTAGGGTAGCATAGTTGTTGCAGGTAGGTGAGCTGGATAAGTGTGGCAAGTGAACACCTTTTTAATTGTGTGTTGCAGTGTGTATGCCTACCTGCAGCCTGAAAATCTTTGTAGTAACTTAAGGCCTTAGAGTTTTGTTAAGTTGAGAAGATGTGCTCTGTGTTTGCTGGGAGATTGTGCTGTGAAGCTCATGGTTGCAGAAATTGTAGAATGTGTTCGTAAGTTTGTCAGTCTAGGAAATGTTGGTTTGACAGTTTGCAGTGTCCTGCTTCTCAGTGTTCACTGGAGCTTGAAGTTTCTAATAGTTTTGAGTTCTGGTTAGAACTGCTTAAAGTGATAGAGAGGGCATTTCTCTATGCTGGAAGATGTATGTTTTAATGAGAGAAAGTGTAAAGAATGGAAATTCGTTTTGTTGAAAGTAAAAGAAAGTAACTTTGTTCTAAAGTACAGCTATTTATTTAAAGAGAGACAAAGAGAGAAAACAGCGTGGTGCCTTTTGTTGTGGAAGATCCGCTCAGCCTGTTGCTTTGGGGGGAGGGTCAGGATGTTCAGAGATAAGGTGAGATAAACCCAGTCAAGCCGCAGGCAAGCCCAGGCATAATTCTCACCGGCTTATGTGCTTGGGACCATGGGGCAAATGAAGAATAAATTACTATATTCTTACAGATATAGTCGTGCCTAGTGAAATTAAAGCAAGTGAGTCTTGATATCAAGTGCACAGCAAAATTAAAATCTCATTTCCAGTTGAACAGTTTTCTTTGACTGTTAGTCTGCTCTTAATGTTGAAAGATCACAGCAGTTTCTCATTGAAGGGTCCCCACCAGTAAGATGGCAAACTTCCGGCTTCTCTTCGGGGTCCTCAGTTCCCGCCGGTGCCACCTGAAGCCCAATCACCTCTCGCCCCCCTCCCAATCCCAGCACCTAGCCAACAGCCACCAGCCCCGTAGAAGTGACACCTCAATCAATTCATGCCCCCTCCTATATAACCCAGCACCTTTCCCTAATAAAGCGGAACTCTCCGGTGAATTGCTGCTATGTGTCGCTCCTTTCCTTTCATTGGTGCCGAAACCCGGGAGACGGGAAACCCCAACTGGGCCCCATCTTCCCCCGACACCAGCAGCAGCTTGCCCTCATCCTCTTTTTCCGGTGCTGGTTCATCACACTCACCACTCCTCTCTGGCCTTTAGGTAAGTTTTCCCCCCGGAGGGGGCCACTCTTCCCTGAGCTATCGCAGTGCCATTGACCGTGATCGTCCGGCAAGGCCCTGACGCTTGGGGATGAGGAGGGAACGCTCCCCGCCTCAGGCCTTCACGGCTGTGGCGGACCCTCAGGCCCCTCCTCCAAAAGCCATAAATCCCCGCCTCAAGCCTTTACGGCTGCGGCGTACGCTCAGGCCCCTCCTCCAACAGTCAAACGCATTCACCATCCCTTCCATCAGTGCTGAAAGTTTTTAAGCAATATTTCCCCGGGGTGGGCCACTCTTCCCCGAGCTATCGCAGTGCCATTGACCGTCATCGTCCGGCAAGGCCCTGACACTCGGGGATGAGGAGGGAACACTCCCCGCCTCAGGCCTTCACTGCTGCGGCGGACCCTCAGGCCCCTCCCCAAACAGCCATAAATCCCCGCCTCAAGCCTTTACGGCTGCGGCGGACGCTCAAATCCCTCCTCCGACAGTCATAAATCCCCGCCTCAGACATTCACGGCTGCGGCTGATTCTCAGGCACCCCCCTCCAACAGCCATAAACGAGGTGACTCCTTTGTGGATGAGAACGCTCGCTTTTCCCCCCCTCCTCCTTCTGCTCCGTCCGCCGAAAACGCCTAGCACTAGGTACCTCATGACTCCGGCACTCTGCCTTCTTAGGGAAGTCTGGGTGACGACCCACACTTCCCAAGAAATTCCGACTCGTATAGGAGTTTCCGCAGACCACCAAGGATCATCGGGGACGCCCTTTGTCTCCTTGTGGTCTGCTTCCAGTCTGAGGATCTCCGTTCGTCTTCCCGTTTGTCTCCTTCTCTGTCCTTAAGCCATGGGAGCCTCCTCATCCCTCCCTGAAAGTTCACCTCTTGAATGCCTGCTTAAGCATCTGGCTACCCTCTCTCTGACGCCTGATATAAAACCAAAACTTCTCCGTAAATATTGCTCCCAAGATTGGCCGACATACCCCCCTAGACAATAACAAGCAATGGCCCGCAGGGGGAACTCTTGATCCTAACATCACTCGCGATCTTTTTAACTACTGCCAGCGCCTGAAAAAATGGAAGGAGATTCCCTATATCGAAGCTTTCTGCCTCCTCCTCTCCCCGCCCCCTCCCAAGTTCTCCTAGCCTGCAAGCCGCCGCCCCTGCAGAAGCCTCCTGTTCACTCCCTTCCCCTTCTTCTCCTACAACAGCCCTTCTCCCTTCCTCCCCAACCATCTCCTCCCCCATCTCACCTCCTCCACCTTCATTCCCTGCAGATTAAGCCTGAGCCTTTCAGCCCCCCTTTAACTAGGTCCCAGGGGCCTCCTCCGTCTTTGCCCTCATCACCTGTTTCTCCCCTGTTAGGGACCGCCTTTGTCTTCTCACATGTTTGTAGAGAGAATGGGAAAGCACCTCCCCCCATGTCTGAACGCAGCATGGGAAAGCACAAGCTAGAGAACAACTGGTGCAGTCCTTAGAAGTTATCTGTCCACAAAAACATATCTTGCCAAGACTCCTCACTCTGAAAATAGGGAGACCTTGAAGATGTGTAGAAACACCGCCCCTGCTTCTAGCTATGCCCTTCCCCCACTTGCCGATGTGGCAGGAATAGAAAACAACGCATTCTATAAGCAATTAACTGGAGCCCTGCTGTAGCTCAGTAGAGCATGGGACTCTTAACGTCAGAGTCATGAGTTCAAGCCCAACTAAAGCAGCAGAGGCAAGCAGCTGGGCTGCTAGCTGGCAACATGTGGATCCAATTCTATCTTTATTTTCTTTGCCCCCCTTCCGCACTTCAGGACCTGCTCGAAGAGGCACGGCTAGACCGCGTCACTCCCCCACAGACTGAGCCAGAATCCTTCAGTCCCCCTCAGACTCAGTCCCGAGAGCCTCCCAAAATTATCGCCCCCCTCTGGGAGGTAGCAGAATCCAAAGGCATCGTGCGCGTTCACGTCCCTTTCTCCTTAAGAGATTTAGCCTAACTAGAGAAACGCCTAAGTTCCTTTTCCACTGATCCCATGACATACATCAGGGAGTTTCAATACACCCTCCAGTCTTACAGCCTCACACATCATGACATTTTCATGCTCCTGGCCAATACTCTCCTCCCTGAAGAGCGTAGACGAGTTTAGGACTTCACCCAAATGCAGGCTACCGAAACCCACAGGACTGACCCCACCTATTCCCCTGGCCCCACTGCTGTCCCCGAACAAGACCCACACTGAAATTATAACACCGCCATGAGTCTCCGCTCTCGAGATATTTTTGCCTCCTGCTTAATAGCAGGTCTGAAAAAGGGCAGCTTGTAAAGTAGTCAATTTTCAAAAGCTCCAAGACATAATTCAAAAGAGAGATGAAATCCCCTCCGAGTTCTTAGACAGACTCACTCAAGCCCTATTACAGTATACCAGCCTGGACCCAGAAACACCTGAAGGAAGACATGTCCTTATGACATACTTCCTAGCTCAAGGCTACCCTGACATTAAAGCTAAACTCAAAAAGTTAGAACAGGGCCCCGCTACCCCACAGACTGAGATCCTAACAGTGGCCTTTAAAGTCTTCCATAAGCGGGAGGAGGAGAAAGAATGCCGTAAACAAAAGGCTGATCAGGCCAATTTCCAGATGTTGGCCCAGCTGATAAAACCACAACCTGGGCGCCCCTCTACAAACAAGCCCCCCCAAGAGCTTGTTTCAAGTGCAGAAAAGAGGGACATTGGTCAAGGGCGTGCCCCTCCCCCAGATCTCCTACCACTCCATGCCCCAGATGCCACAAAAAGGGCCACTGGGGGTCTGATTGCCCAACCACCCAAAGGGGAGGCTGGACGAACAACCCCCATCCTAAGCCCGCCATAGTGGGGCTGGCAGAAAAAGATTGATGGGGCCCGGGGGCTTCTCGCCTGACCATTTCCATCACCAAACAGGAGCCCAGGGTTACTTTAACAGTAGACAGTCACCCATCTCCTTCCTCCTAGATACAGGAGCCACCTTCTCAGTCTTGCGAGAATACCGGGGCCCTACCACGCCAGCCATTACTCCTATAGTCAGAGTAGGAGGTAAACAGATTTTCCCATTAAACCCCCCACCCACCCTTTTATGCACAATCCAAGACAATCCCATACCTTTCTCCCACTCCTTCCTGGTTATGCCCCAGTGTCCCATCCCTTTACTAGGACGAGACATCCTTTCCCTCCTCCACATTTCCATAACTATATCCACTCCCACAGCCCCCAGTACTCCCTTTCTGATGGCCCTCATAGCCGACGACCCCCCTCTACCCAATGAAAGCTCCGGTTCTGCCCTCATACACCCTGTAAATCCCAAAGTTTGGGACATTACAAGCCCCTCCGTGGCCCTATGTCCCCTGCCTCTATCAAATTATGTGACCCCTCTCAGTATATCTGTCAGGCCCAATACCCCCTAACCACTTCAGCCCTCATAGGCCTCCAACCCATCATTCAAGCAGACCCACTCACCCCCATTTAATACCCCCATATTAGCTGGTAAAAAAACCAACGGATCTTTCCGCCTTGTCCAAGACCTTCACCTCATCAACATAGCCATTGTCCCTATCCATCCCTTAGTTCCAAATCCATACAGCCTCAGCATCCCACTTCTCAGTCCTAGATCTCAAAGACATACCCCCATATTAGCTGTTAAAAAAACCAACGGATCTTTCCACCTTGTCCAAGACCTTTGCCTCATCAACATAGCCATTGTCCCTATCCATCCCTTAGTTACAAATCCATACAGCCTCAGCATCCCACTTCTCAGTCCTAGATCTCAAAGACCCATTTTTCTATCCCTCTAGACCCCTGCTCCCAAGATTTTTTCATCTACACCTGGACGGACCCATACACAAGACATTCTAAACAACTCACTTGGTCAGTTTTGCCACAAAGCTTCCGAGATAGAACCCATATTTTTAGACAGGTCCTAGCTCAGGACCTCAAACAGTTTCATCATGATCACTCCAAGTCCACCTTATAATACATAGACAATCTTCTACTCTGCAGTCTCTCGTGGGAACAGTCTCAACTTGACACTGCCTCCCTACTTAACCTTCTAGCTTCCAGAAGTTACCGAGTATCCCCCGTCAAAGCTCAAATCTCTTCCCCTCCTATCACTTACCTCAGATTCCTTCTATCTCAACAAAGAAAGTCCATTACCTTAGACAGAAAATGGCTCCTCTCTGACCTGCCCATTCCCAAAACCAAGACAAAATCCTTTCCTTTCTAGGCCCTTTCTAAGCCTAGCTAGATATTTTAGAACGTAGATCCCTAACTTCTCCCTGCACCCTGTTGGCAAGACCCCTATACAACCTCAGCAAGAGCCCCCCTAAAAAACCATTATCCTCCTCACCCCGACACTCCTTCATTAAGCTCCGTCAAGCCGTTGTAGAAGCCCCAGCTCTCCATCTTCCTGATTTGTCAAAGCCCTTCTCATTATACATTCATGAGAGGTCCAGTCAAGCTCTAGGAGTCCTAGGCCAATATGCTTTGCCCCAGTAGCTTATATCTCCAAGCAATTAGACCCCACAGTACAGGGATGGGCCCCCTGCCTACGAGCATTAGCCGCTAGACAGCTCTTGCAGAAAGAAGCTCATAAACTGACATTCAGAGCGCCCCTTACCATTCTGTCCCCACATCACCTAAAAGATCTCTTAACCTACAAAAGTTTACAGACTCTCCCTCCCTCCAGACTCCTGACCTTACTGTCCTCTTTTCTCCAAAATCCCATTCACCCCCTTTGCCATCCATACCCGAATCATGACTTTTTCCTCCTTTACTGCTCTCTCGCTTTTTTTCCTCATTCCTATTGTCTTCCCCACCACCCCAGCCTCCTTTGTATGGCGATTCAAAGTCAGACAGACTTACACACAGCATCAAACAAAAGTTACTGCCCTCATTGCCACACCAGACTGCCCTCTGAAAAGCTGCTCTGAGCCTTTATACCTCCACTTTCCTCCCTCCACTGAAGTGTTCACTAGCAGCTACCCTTATTCTCCCTACCTCTACTTCCTCTATGACCAAAAACAAGCCTATTGCAGGCGATGGCCAGATACCTACAGGAGATGTCCCTACTAGTCTTGACCATTCACTACATAGGTAACTTCCAGTACCCACAGTATTACTCCTCCAACCATTTCATGAAATATCCCAACGGCTCATTCTCCTTATCAATCCCAGATCCCTGGGACTCTTGATGGGCTGCCAGAGTCACAGCCTCAGTTTACTACGGGGGGTCCTCGACCCTCCACAGTACCCTTCATATCTCTCGAAAGTATGTTCCCTCTCATTCCCAGATCTCTCAAGTTGCATCAGATAGCAGACATTCCGAAAAAGTCATTATCCAAACTCTTGATAGTGCCTCTTCATCTTCTTATCCCCACCCCTCTTCCCATTTCTCCTACTCTTCATTACAGCTCATTCAGGACACCACCATCTTTCTCAACCACACCCTTAACACAGACAATTGTTTCTTGTGCGCATCACTACAGCACCCACTGCTGGCCGCCGTGCCCCTTAATATTTCCAACTACTCCTTCCATGCAGAAAGACAACCCCTCTGCCCCCTGGCAGACATACCCCTATGGGAACCAGAATACGCAGATAATCTCACCATCCACCACTGTGTAAACCCAACTCCACCCCCCTCCAGCGCACTTCACTGCCTCTCTATCTACACCCCTACCTCCGGCTCTAAGACTTTTACGCAACCGGGACACTTCTTTTAGTGTAATGGCAGTCATTTCAACTCACTGCCTCTCAACTCCGATACACCCTGCATTCTCGTCACCCTAATCCCACAGTTAACACTTTACAGCATGGCAGAATTCCTTGAGCTCCAACCTCCCTTGCCCTCGTGCACAAAAAGAGCTGCTTACCTTCCCATCATAGTCAGTAGCTCTTGGACCACCTCAGCCATTTGGGCAGGGTTTTCAGGAGAAGCCTTGGGTCACTCTCTATAGGCAGTTAGAGATCTCAACGCCAAACTTGAGGGAGCCCTGACATCCACTGCCGATTCTCTAGCCTCTCTCCAAAGACAGGTCACTTCGCTAGCTAAAGTCACCCTTCAAAACCGGCAGGCCCTAGATCTGCTTACAGCCGAGAAGGGCGGCACCTGCGTCTTCCTCTGGGAAGAGTGCTGCTATTACATCAACGAATCTGGCATTGTAGAAACTGACATTACCAAACTCACTGACCTTGCCTCCAGTCTCCACTCTGCTTCTAATTCCAACCCATTCTCGTCAATACTAACAAACCCCCTCCTCACCTGGCTCTGGCCCATTGCAGGCCCCATAATAATCATTCTTCTCACCTGTCTCTTCTTACCCTGTATAATAAAGTTCATCAAATCCCAAGTTGGAAAAATCTCTAATCAAGCTTTCAACCAGCTTTTACTCAGGAACTACCAGCTTCTGGCCACAGAAGATCCCTCACCCTCATGTGACCTCCTCACCACATGCTGAGATGGACCCCTCTCTCCACTGGAAACTGTTCCTGGAAACAATAGCCGCAGATGCCTGGCTCCTGACACCCATATCCTCTTGGCCAGCCTATGGTTACAGGGAACCTTCATTGATTTCCAAACCTGAAGAAGTCCACATCTACTCGTCCTTACTGCGGGGAGTCCTATCAACCCTTTCCTCCCAATTCTCAAGCCCTCACTCCCTTCTCTGCCCCCGTTCAGCAGGAAGCATCCAGAGAGAAAGCAACGTCCACAAACCCATAGAGGAGAAAGGGGGCAATGAAGGGTCCCCACCAGTAAGATGGCAAACTTCCGGCTTCTCTTCGGGGTCCTCAGTTCCCGCCGGCGCCACCTGAAGCCCAATCACCTCTCGCCCCCCTCCCAATCCCAGCACCTAGCCAACAGTCACCAGCCCCGTAGAAGTGACACCTCAATCAATTCATGCCCCCTCCTATATAACCCAGCACCTTTCCCTAATAAAGCGGAACTCTCCGGTGAATTGCTGCTATGTGTCGCTCCTTTCCTTTCACTCATGCTTAAAGTCTCAGTGAGTTGCCATGAAATCGTAATGTTAAAGGGACTAAAAGCTAAAGTTTGTTGACAACTGTATAACCTTTATTTGCCTTTGAAATATTTTGTTATTAAAAATGATTGCATGGCCTGAAAAATTGAATTCCTAAGCAGAATAGTAACAAAGCTTTTTTCAGCTGATTAAATGCACTTAGTTAACAAACCAAAATTTATTAAACTGTAGAATCTGGACAAGATTATGTTTCACCCAGAAAAATAGGTTTCACTGTAAAGGTTTAGATAGACGAACGTGTGACCACTTTTGAGAAAAGTTGTAATAGATTTTTTGAGAACCACCAGGTCTTCTTGTTTAATTTATATGCTGTATGTTTTAAAAAAACATGGGGGACTCTCCATATTTTTTAATGCAAATAATCTTAGAGCTTTTAATAGAATTTGCATAGCAGCTTATATCTACTATTAAAGAGTAAAACATTCTTGAAGCTTTCAGGGAAGACCTGTAAACTTAAGCACTTTCTCTGCTTTTTTGTATCTGGTCTTAGACACTTATGCTGAGTTATGTTCTTATTATTTTCACTGTAAGCTATTGATTGTAAGCCAAAGGTCATCATTTCTCAGTCCCTAAATGAAGAAGTAAAATGCCTGATCTCTTTCATCTCAAATCATATTTCTGGTCATATCTGAATATCTGTGTGAAAGAAAGAGACATTTAAATTTGAGATTCTGCTTAAACTTTTAAGTTGAATTTGACTATAGCCATATTCATTCTTTGTATGTATCTCTAACAGGTCTTTTGTATACCTGGTGATATTATACTCTGCCTTGAGTTTAGACAGTTCTTTCAGCTAAATATGAATTCTTATTGTAGCTTTTTTCCCCTCCTGAAGATGAAAGCAGAAGAATCTACCATCTGCTACCATTCTCTCAAGAATGCTTAGTAACCTAGAATTAGTTTGACTTTCTGTATGTTGTCTTTAAAAATTGACAGCAGCAGTCTCCCCTGCTGCCCCACCTTTTTAAGATATCTCGTTTACTGTGCTGAGTATATAGACAATAAATGTGTAATGATAGTTCTAAAAAAATTAAATGCAAAAGGGTGCTTTTACCTCTAGTTAACCCTGATGTTTTCCAGAGGGCCCCTGGAACATGTCAGAAGAATTTTTTCTCACTAGAGAAAGTATTTGACTAATTTGGCTTATTTATCTGATATATATATATATATATTTATTTACCAGGAAAGCACTGTCAAAGAGAATGATGCTAAACTTTGTTACTGAATGTTTTGTACTACAGAAATATCAGAATTTCCTTATGTCAACTGTTTTACAGTAAGCTCTCATCAGATCTTTAACCATTGTCATTTGTAAGTCTTTTGTCATTTATAGTATTATCCCTAAACTGGTAAAGAACTAGATTTCAGCAGAACAGGTATTAGTTACATAAGATTACATAAACTAAAGAAAATGATTTTGTGTCTTTTTGTTTCAAATGTTTCTGGTAAAGTGTTTTAACCTTGTTCTCTTAAACTGACAACAGTTTAGTAAATGACTATCTTTATGAGCAGAATTGAAACATCCTTCTCTCTACTTGATCCCTCCAGAGTTTAAAAACTTTCAGTGACTGTTTTTGTATTCCATGGCAGTATGTTTATTTGCATGAGTTCAATAAGAATCTGCTTTCCTTGTGAGAAGACTACTTAGGAACACTGGTTATACTACCAGGGCTTTGACCGGAATGTCGTACCTGAGAGACATGTGTATAGACTCAGATGTGAACAACTTTAAAGAACTAAGATTGACTTTATAAAGCCAACAAAGCCCCTTGGAAGAACTGGCCTGGTACCTTGCTTACAGAGTTCCCAGCAGCCTTACCAGGTGAGTAAAGAAGGTCACTTCCTGGCAGGTGCAGAGACCTCGAGAAGAGAAGAATTCATCCAAATCTACAGGTACTACAGGAAAAGCCTGATGGCAAGTCTGGCTTGGCTGTCTGGCCTCAAGAGGCCTTTAAAAGTTCGATCTGAAATTCCTTACAAAAAGTTCCAGCAAAGCATATTTAAAAGAGCCTGTGTAATCAATTGCTCTTCTTGCTGCACCTGTGCAAATAATCAAGCCAGCTGTTAATTATTTTCTTAACCTAGTTACTTCTAGTAAAAATGAGAGTGATTTTAGAGAGAAGTATCGTTTCAATAATGCAGCCTCCTTCCAGAATGAAAAATCCAACTCCAGATGTTGCTACATAACCTAATAACACAATTTATTTTATCTTGCCTAGAAGCCACAAAACTGCAAATAGTAATAAAAATGAAGCCCAGAATAGAAGCGCCAGCCTTCTGAGGCCCTCTCAACTGACCAGTGATGGAGACCTAGCTGCACCCTTTACTGCGCCCCCTTCTCAACACGAAGCGGCCAGGGCGGTCATCGCCCCTTTTCCCTGGCAGCAGCTAGAGTCTCTATCTGTAGAAGAAAGAATGAGACCATACCCATAGCCTTCCCTGGTAAAAACAGGTATTTAATCCCTCCTCCCAAGGGATGGTGGGCTTGTAACACTGGAGTGACCCCATGTGTCTCTACTTCTGCCTTCAACTCCTCCTGTGATTTCTGTATCATGGTCCAGTTAGTACCCAGACTAATGTATCATGATGACTTATCATTCGTGGCATAATTAGAACCTAAACTAAGGTATAAAAGCAAGCCAGTCTCACTCACTCTAGCTGTATTATTAAGAGTAGGAGTCGCAGCCAGAGTAGGACCAGGGGCAGCTGCAATTATACAAGGAAACCAACATTACGAAGGACTAAGAATAGCTATCGATGAAGATTTGAGAACTATAGAACAGTCTATTTCTAAACTTGAAAAGTCCCTAACCTCTCTCTCTGAAGTAGTGCTGCAAAATAGACGAGGGTTAGATTTACTATTTCTAAAAGAAGGTGGATTGTGTGCAGCTCTAAAGGAAGAGTGCTGCTTCTATGCAGACCATACTGGAGTAGTAAGAGACTCAATGTCTAAATTAAGAGAAAGATTACATCAGCGAAAGCGAGAACGAGAAGCTAACCAGAGCCTGTTTGAATCCTGGTTTTCTAGATCCCCATGGCTTACAACTCTAATATCCACTTTGGCAGGACCCCTGCTTATTTTAATATTGCTCCTCACCTTAGGTCCCTGCATTTTAAATCGAGTAATAACCTTTGTTAGAGAAAGAGTAAGTGCTGTGCAGGTGCTAATGCTGAGACAACAGTATCATACCCTCACACAACAAGAAGAAACCAACATTCCATGATTAGAATGTTCAGAAAAAGAAGTGGGGAATGTAGGACCCCAACCTCCCTGAGAAATAAGTTAGCCTAAGAGTGGCCATCTTGAAGCCCAAAAAGCCATTCTGATATATGACTCAGAGGGAACAACTGAAACCAGGTAACTCCTCTGGAAAAACAAGTTAATCAATCATGACTGCTGGCAGCGCTAACCTTTCGGTTAGTTAATCATAAATGCCGACCCTACCTTGCTAAATCACCCTAGCAGTAAGAGAATGATCCTATCTTGCTACACCCCCAGGACGTGGCACCAACCCAGAAATCATAGGTTTGAAAAATTACTGCCTTTGTAGAATTGTTATCTAATCTGTAACCATGGTAATCCTTTAGAGCTGAATGCCTCGGAAATCCTATATAACCCCTTAGTTAGAAGTGCTTGCGGTCCTCGTTGAGACCCGCTGCGTCGGGCTGACTTGGACCCCAGATAGTTGGCTTCTGAATAAATTCCTCTTGCTTGTTGCATCAAGAAACGTCTTTGGTGAGTGATTTGGGGCGGCGCCTTCCTCAGGGGAATCCAACAGACAAATGGCCCTTGTCTTCACATTGCTTCATGGTAGCTGAAAGTCTGGGGAAAGAAATCCCAGTGCAAAATACCTCTAAAAACCAAAATCAGTCAAAGGGAGAAATAAAGTTCAAAATCTCTTTATTGCTTAGAAATAAACAGTCTGTGGCCATTTCTCTTTTGTGCTCCAGCAGAAGCAAAACCAGTCCTCCCCCTCACCTCTCAGGTGCAGATAAGCCCTCCATTGCCCAGGTAATTACCCACTGATATGGAAATGAACCTCTCTCCACCCGTGAAGAATGATGCAAATGCACTAAAGCCATACTTCTTTCCACCTCTGAATGCCTATTGATATGCAGATGTACTAAATCCAGGAGAGAGGTTCTGGAAATACTACAATTTTACAGACAGTAGAGAACAAAGAGAAAAGGGAAGCAAGCTTCTGTGACTTTTCCTGTAAGGTCAATGATCCCATTCATGAGGGATGCATCCTTATCACTGAGTTACCTCCCAAAAGACTCCCCTCTTAATACTGTCACATTAGGTGTTAGAAAATGAACATAGGAATTTGAAGTTAACACAAACATTTAGTCCTATTCAAGGATTCTAAAGTAGAAAGTATGCAAGAAAAGTTGGTGCAGGACAGGCCCCTTAAGTTTAAGAATACTTAAGAATGAACCTTAAAGAAATGCAACAGATCAAAAGCACCAACAAAGACAAAAACACACATAAAAGAGAATTCCTTTAGTGAACTTATTAGTAAACTGGACACAGTTAAGGAAAGTGAAAGAAAAGGAGCAACACACAGCAGCAATTCACTGGAGAATTCTGCATTATTAGGGAAAGGTGCTGGGTTATATAGGAAGGGGCATGGGGTAATTGTGGTGTTACTTCTATGGGGCTGGTGGCTGTTGGCTAGGTGCTGGGATTAGGAGGGGAGCGAGAGGTGATTGGGCTTCAGGTGGTGCCGGCGTGAACCGAGGACCCTGAAGAGAAGCCAGAAGTTTGCGATCTTACTGGTGGGGGCCCTTCATTCCCCACTTTCTCCTCTATGGGGTTGTGGATGTTGCTTTCTCTCTGGCTGCTTCCTGCTGAATGGGGGCGGAGAAGGGAGTGAGGGCTTGAGGATTGGGAGGAAAGGGTTGATAGGACTCCCCACAGTAAGGACGAGTAGATGTGGACTTCTTCAGGTTTGGAAATCAATGAAGGTTCCCTGTAACCATAGGTCGAGGACCTGTTGATTCCAATGGTGCCAAGAGGATATGGCTGTCGGGAGCCAGGCGTCTGCAGCCATTGTTTCCAGGAACAGTTTCCAGTGGAGAGAGGGGTCCATCTCAGCGTGTGGTGAGGAGGTCACATGAGGGTGAGGGATCTTCTGTGGCCAGAAGCTGGTAGTTCCTGAGTAAAAGCTGGTTGAAAGCTTGATTAGAGATTTTTCCGACTTGGGATTTGATGAACTTTATTATACAGGGTAAGAAGAGACAGGTGAGAAGAATGATTACTATGGGGCCTGCAATGGGCCAGAGCTAGGTGGGGATGGGGTTTGTTAGTATTGAAGAGAATGGGTTGGAACTGGAAGCAGAGTGGAGGCTGGAGGCAAGGTCAGTGAGTTTGGTAATGTCAGTTTCTACAATGCTGGATTCATTGATGTAATAGCAGCACTCTTCTTGGAGGAAGACGCAGGTGCCGCCTTCTTGGCTGTAAGCAGATCTAGGGCCTGCCAGTTTTGAAGGGTGACCTTAGCTAGTGAAGTGACCTGTCTTTGGAGAGAGGCTAGGGAATCAGCAGTGGATGTCAGGGCTACCTCAAGTTTGGCATTGAGATCTCTAACTGCCCATAGAGAGTGACCCAAGGCTTCTCCCAAAAACCCTGCCCCAATGGCTGAGGTGATCAAAGAGATACCGACCATGGTGGGAAGGAAAGCAGCTCATTTTGTGCATGAGGTCAAGGGAGGCTGGAGCTCAAGAAATTCTGCCATGCTGTAAAGTGTAAGCTGTGGGATTAGGGTGACGAGAATGCAGGGTGTATTGGAGTTGAGAGGCAGTGAGTTTAAAAGACTGCCATTACACCAAAAGAAGTGTCCCGGTTGCGTAAGTCTTAGAGCCAGAGGTAGGGGTATAGATAGAGAGGCAGTGAAGTGTGCTGAGTTGGGCCTACACAGTTGTGGATGGTGAGATTATCTGCGTATTCTGGTTCCCATAGGGGTATGTCTGCCAGGGGGCAGAGGGGCTGTCTTTCTGCATGGAAGGAGTAGTTGGAAATATTAAGGGGCACGGTTGCCAGCAGTGGGCACTGTAGTGATGCACACAAGAAACAATTGGCGTTGCTAAGGGTGTGGTTGAGAAAGATGGTGGTGTCCAGAATGAGCTGTATCAAAGAGTAAGAGAAATGGGAAGAGGGGCGGGGACAAGAAGATGAAGAGGTGCCATCAAGAGTTTGGATAATGACTTTTTCAGAATGTCTGATATCTGATGCAACTTGAGAGATCTGGGAATGAGAGGGAACATACTTTTGAGAGATATGAAGGGTACTGTAGTGGGTCGAGGACCCCCCCGTAGTAAACTGAGGCTGTGACTCTGGCAGCCCATCGAGAGTCCCAGGGATCTGGGATTGATAAGGAGAATGAGCTGTTGGGATATTTCATGAAACAGTTGGAGGAGTAATACTGTGGGTAGTGGAAGTTACCCATGTAGTGAATGCTGCAAGACTAGTAGGGACATCTCCTGTAGGTGTCTGGCCATCGCCTGCAATAGGTTTGTTTTTGGTCATAGAGTAAGCAGAGGTAGGGAGAATAAGGGTAGCTGCTAGTGAACACTTCAGTGGAGGGAGGAAAGTGGAGGTATAAAGGCTTAGAGCAGGTTTTCAGAGGGCAGTCTGGTGTGGCAATGAGGGCAGTAATTTTTGTTTGATGCTGTGTGTAAGTCTGTCTGACTTTGAATCACCATACAAAGGAGGCTGGGGTGGTGGGGAAGACAATAGGAATGAGGGGGAAAAAAGTGAGAGAGCAGTAAAGGAGGAAAAAGTCATGATTTGGGTATGGATGGCAAAGGAGGTGAACGGGATTTTGGAGGAAAGAGGACAGTAAGGTCAGGAGTCTGGAGGGAGGGAAAGTCTGTAAACTTTTGTAGGTTAAGAGATCTTTTAGGTGATGTGGGGACAGAATGGTAAGGGGCGCCCTGAATATCAGTTTATGAGCTTCCTTCTGCAAGAACTGTCTAGCAGCTAATGCTCATAGGCAGGGGGCCCATCTCTGAACTGTGGGGTCTAATTGCTTGGAGAGATAAACTACTGGGGCAAAGGATGGGACATAATATTGGCCTAGGACTCCTAAAGCTTGATTGGACCTCTCATGAATGTATAATGAGAAGGGCTTCGACAAATCAGGAAGATGGAGAGCTGGGGCTTCCACAAGGGCTTGATGGAGCTTAATGAAGGAGTTTCGGGGTGAGGAGGATAATGGTTCTTCAGGGGGGGCCTTATTGAGGTCGTATAGGGGTCTTGCCAACAGGGAGAAGTTAGGGATCTACGCTCTAAAATATCTAGCCAGGCCTAGAAAGGAAAGGATTTCTGTCTTGGTTTTGGGAACGGGCAGGTCAGAGAGGAGCCATTTTCTATCTAAGGTAATGGACTTTCTTTGTTGAGATAGAAGGAATCTGAGGTAAGTGACAGGAGGGGAAGAGATTTGAGCTTTGATGGGGGATACTCGGTAACCTCTGGAAGCTAGAAGGTTAAGTAGGGAGGCAGTGTCAAGTTGAGACTGTTTCCACGAGGGACTGCAGAATAGAAGATTGTCCATGTATTGTAATAAGGTGGACTTGGAGTGATCATGATGAAACTGTTTGAGGTCCTGGGCTAGAACCTGTCTAAAAAATATGGGGACTATCTCGGAAGCTTTGTGGCAAAACTGTCCAAGTGAGTTGTTCAGAATGTCTTGTGTATGGGTCCATCCAGGTGAAGGCAAAAAAATCTTGGGAGGAGGGGTCCAGAGGGATAGAAAAGATGCATCTTTGAGATCTAAGACTGAGAAGTGGGAGGCCGAGGCAGGGATCTGCGATTAAAGGGTGTATGGATTTGGAACTAAGGGATGGATAGGGACAACGGCCATGTTGATGTGGCGAAGGTCTTGGACAAAGTGGAAAGATCTGTTGGTTTTTTTAACAGCTAATATGGGGGTATTAAACAGGGAGTGAGTGGGTCTGAGGTAATTTTTGTTTAAGAGATCTTGAATGATGGGTTGGAGGCCTATGAGGGCTGAAGTGGTTAGGGGGTATTGGGCCTGACAGATATACTGAGAGGGGTCACATAATTTAATAGAGGCAGGAGGACATAGAACCACGGAGGGGCTTGTAATGTCCCAAACTTTGGGATTTACAGGGTGTATGAGGGCGGAACCAGAGCTTTCATTGGGTAGAGGGGGGTCGTTGGCTATGAGGGCCATCAGAAAGGGAGTACTGGGGGCTGTGGGAGTGGATATAGTTATGAAAACGTGGAGGAGAGAAAGGATGTCCCGTCCTAGTAAAGGGATGGGACACTGGGGCATAACCAGGAAGGAGTGGGAGAAAGGTATGGGATTGTCTTGGATTGTGCATAAAAGGGTGGGTGGGGGGTTTAATGGGAAAATCTGTTTACCTCCTACTCTGACTATAGGAGTAATGGCTGGCGTGGTAGGGCCCCGGTATTCTCGCAAGACTGAGAAGGTGGCTCCTGTATCTAGGAGGAAGGAGATGGGGTGACCGTCTACTGTTAAAGTAACCCTGGGCTCCTGTTTGGTGATGGAAATGGTCGAGCGAGAAGCCCCTGGGGCCCTGTCAATCTTCTTCTGCCAGCCCCACTACGGCGGGCTTAGGATGGAGGTTGTTCGTCCAGCCTCCCCCTCAGGTGGTTGGGCATTCAGACCCCCAGTGGCCCTTTTTGTGGCATCTGGGGCATGGAGTGGTAGGAGATCTGGGGGAGGGGCACGCCCTTGACCAATGTCCCTCTTTTCCGCACTTGAAACAAGCTCCTGGGGGGGGCCTGTTTGTAGAGGGGTGCCCAGGTTGTGGTTTTATCAGCTGGGCCAACATTTGGAAATTGGCCTGATCAGCCTTTTGTTTACAGTATTCTTTCTCCTCCTCCCGGTTATGGAAGACTTTAAAGGCCACTGTTAGGATCTCAGTCTGTGGGGTAGCGGGGCCCTGTTCTAACTTTTTGAGTTTAGCTTTAATGTTGGGGTAGCTTTGAGCTAGGAAGTATATCATAAGGACATGTTTTCCTTCAGGTGTTTCTGGGTCTAGGCTGGTATACTGCAATAGGGCTTCAGTGAGTCTGTCTAAGAACTCGGAGGGGGTTTCATCTCTCTTTTGAATTATGTCTTGGAGCTTTTGAAAATTGACTACTTTACGAGCTGCCTTCTTCAGACCTGCTATTAAGCAGGAGGCAAAAATATCTCGAGAGCAGAGACTTATGGCAGTGTTATAATCCCAGTGTGGGTCTTGTTCAGGGACAGCAGTGGGGCCAGGGGGATAGGTGGGGTCAGTCCTGTGGGTTTCGGTAGCATGCGTTTGGGCGAAGTCCCAAACTCGTCTATGTTCTTCAGAGAGGAGAGTATTGGCCAGGAGCATGAAAATGTCATGATGCGTGAGGCTGTAAGACTGGAGGGTCCATTGAAACTCCCTGATGTATGTCGTGGGATCAGTGGAAAAGGAACCTAGGTGTTTCTCTAGTTGGGCTAAATCTCCTAAGGAGAAAGGGACGTGAATGCGCACGATGCATTCAGATCCTGCTACCTCCCGGAGGGGGCAATAATTTTGGGAGACTCTCGGGACCGAGTCTGAGAGGGACTGAAGGGTTCTGGCTCAGTCTGTGGGGGAGTGATGTGGTCTAGCAGCACCTAGTTGAGCAAGTCCTGAAGTGCGGAAGGGGGGGAAAGAAAATAAAGAAAGATAGAATCGGACCTACGTGTTGCCAGCCAGCAGCCCAGGTGCTTGCCTCTGCCACTCTAGTTGGGCTTGAACTCATGACTCTGAGGTTAAGAGTCCCACACTCTACTAACTGAGCTACAGCAGGGCTCCAGTTAATTGCTTATGGAATGCATAAACAGAATGTTCTTTGTTCTCCATTCCTGCCACATCGGCAAGTTGGGGAAGGGCATAGCAGGGGTGGTGTTTCTACACATCTTCAAGGTCTCCTTATTTTCAGAGTGAGGAGTCTTCGAGGACAAGATATGTTTTTGTGGACAGATAACTTCCAAGGACTGCACCGGTTGTTCTCAAGCTTGTGCTTTCCCATGCTGGATTCAGACATGGGGGAAGGTGCTTTCCCATTCTCCCTACAAACATGTGAGAAGTCAAAGGCGGTCCCTAACAGGGGAGAAATAGGTGATGAGGGCAAAGATGGAGGAGGCCCCTGGGACCTAGTTAAAGGGGAGGCTGAAAGGCTCAGGCTTAATCTGCGGGGGACGAAGGCGGAGGAGGTGAGATGGGGGAGGAGATGGTGGGGGAGGAAGGGAGAAGAGCTGTTGTAGGAGAAGAAGGGGAAGGGAGTGAATGGGAGGCTTCTGTGGGGACAGCGGCTTGCAGGCTAGGAGAACTTGGGAGGGGGAGGGGGGAGGAGGAGGCGGAAATCTTTGATATAGGGAATCTCCTTCCATTTTTTCAGGCGCTGGCAGTAGTTAAAGAGATTGTGAGTGATATTAGGATCAAGAGTTCCCCCTGTGGGCCATTGGTTGTTATTGTCTAGGGGGTATGTCTGCCAATCTTGGGAGCAATATTTGCGGAGAAGTTTTGAATTTATATCAGGCGTCAGGGAGGGGGTAGCTAGATGCTTAAGCAGGCATTCAAGAGGTGAACTTTCAGGGAGGGATGAGGAGGCTCCCATGGCTAAAGGACAGAGAAGGAGACAAATGGGAAGATGAACGGAGATCCTCAGACTGAAAGCAGACCGCAAGGAGACAAAGGGCATCCCCGATGATCCTTGGTGGTCTGCAGAAACTTGTATACGAGTTGGAATTTCTTAGGAAGTGCGGGTCATCACCCAGACTTCCCTAAAAAGGCAGAGTGCCAGAGTCACGAGGTACCTAGCGCTAGGAATTTTCGGCAGACAGAACAGATTTCAGCAGATGGAACAGAAGGAGGAGGGGGGGGAAAGGGAACGTTCTCATCTGCAAAGGAGTCACCTCATTTATGGCTGTTGGAGGAGGGGCCTGAGGATCTGCAGCAGCTGTGAAGGCCTGAAGTGGGGATTTATGGCTGTCCGAGGAGGGGCCTGAGGGTCCGTCACAGCCGTGAGGGCCTGAGGCGGGGAGAGTTCCCTCCTCATCCCCAAGCGTCAGGGCCTTGCCGGACGATCACGGTCAATGGTACTGCGATAGCTCGGGGAAGAGTGGCCCACTCTGGGGGGAAAACTTACCTAAAGGCCAGAGAGGAGTGGTGAGTGTAATGAGCCAGTGCCGGAAAAAGAGGACGAGGGCAAGTTGCTGCTGTTGTCGGGGGGAAGACGGGGCCCAGTTGGAGTATCCTTTCTCCTGGGTTTCGGCACCAATGAAAGGAAAGGAGCGACACAGAGCAGCAATTCACCGGAGAATTCCGCTTTATTGGGGAAAGGTGCTGGTTATAAAGGAAGGGGCATGGGGTAACTGTGGTGTTACTTCTACAGGGCTGTTGGCTGTTGGCTAGGTGCTGAGATTGGGAGGGGGCCGAGAGGTGATTGGGCTTCAGGTGGCGCTGGCAGGAACCAAGGACCCTGAAGAGAAGCCAGAAGTTTGCCATCTTACTGGTGGGGGCCCTTCAGAAAGAATCTCAGACCTTGAGTATGTCTGAGCAGAAACCTCCAAAATGGGAAATAAAAAGAAAAAAAATACCAGAAAAATTAAATTAGAACAACTAAGACTACTAGGACACTTGAAAAAATGATCACATACTTGTAATATAAATACTCAAAGAGAAGAAAAGAAGGAAAGAAGAAATATTTGAAGGAATAATGATTGAGAGTGTCTGCACATTACTATCAGAAACCAAACCAAGATAAAAGCATATGAAAGTATAAATCTCACTAGAAAAGTCACATATATATAGAAATACACATTAATGTAATGAAGTAATAGTGGTACATAAATCACTGTTAGCCCTACTGTAAAAGTTTAGGGGCAAAAGAATTAAGAATAACTGTAACAACAGAACACAGTTAATGCTATTATTTAAAATATTAAAAATGTTCATTGTGACTGTGGGTGAAAATGCAATATTTTCACAATCTCTCACCTGGCTTTGGTGCATCTGCATACCAATAGGTGTTTCCAAGGGGTGGAGAGTATCAGCCCATCTGTTAGTCAGGAAAACAGGTATGAGCGGCATGGAAAGAGAAAAATGCCAGGAAGGTCCACTGAAAAGACCCAGAATTACTCAATTAAAGCCAAAAAAGCCCAGAGCAACTTTACCTGGAATGTTTGAATACTCCCCAGATAAGGGAGGGTCCCTCAGCACAGCCTGTGTCTTTGCTGTGTTAATCACACAGGCCCGGCTTACTTTTTACCTTTACCTGAATGCTGTTTTTTTCTCCTTCCAGCTCTAATCAAGTGGTTTTAAACCTAGGCAACTAATGTAGCATGCAGCCCCAGTCATCAACAACATAGAAAAAGGCAGGGAGGATTCTATTTTAAAGATTGTATTTTAATAGCCAGGAAGTTAAGAAGTAAAATTCTTAATATACTCTTTAGCAAACAGACAATAGCTCAGCCCACCCTGGTGCCTGCAGGCAGCCTTGTTTGATCTGCTCCCAGACCTAGAATGCGGGTATCCCAGGAGAAGGGAGAAATCAGAGCAGAAAGTTCCTTGTTGTAATTCTTAGTATTCAAAGACCATATAACAGGTCTGTTCCCCCAGGCCTTAGTCACATTCCTAAAGAATCTTTAAAAGGGGGGACCCCCAACCTTTTGGGGTGCTCCTCTCTATGAGGTCACCTGCAATTTCAAAGTGCATAACTTTTAGCTTTCAACTTCCTCCAATCTTTCAGGGCACCTCTCCTTGATGAGGTGGCCTGTACTTTTTCTCTTTTAAGTAACTTTAAATAAAACTTTTACTCTGATTCACTCCTGTCTCTGTCCTTTAGTTGTTTGTCACGGTGGGGACAAAGACTGAGGGAAATACACAGCGCTCCCCAACACACCTATATTTCAATAGGTAATCACAAGGGTGTGCAAGGGTTTATCTGGACAGAAGAGTTTGGGTGGAGCTATCTTCTGCTGCAGCCTGGTCAAGAGACAGGACTACTGCTTGTAAGAAATAAACAGGTATCTTGACTTTATTACTCCCTTTGCCTGGTTTCAGTTTTAGAGGCATTTTGCCCCAGAATTTTCCCCCTGGAGTTACAGTGACATCAAAGTATGAAAGGTTATTGAAATGTAGTTGTTGTAATTTGAATGACGTTAAGCCATTATCACCACAAATAAATGTAAGGCTGAGAGCGCCAATGGGAGGAGCAAGCACGTCGGACCCTGATAAAGTGCCAAGTTCCCAGCTGCTGCCCCCTCCCACGTCGGACACTGATGACATGTCAAAGTCCCCGGCTGTTGCCCCTCCCAACCTGAAAAATGGGTCTTACGTTAGCCAATCCTCACACAGCTGTAAATCTAAGCTCTGCCTCCCCCTGCCTTCTTTAAAAACTCACTGCCTATCTGCTTACGTGCACGAATTCTCCAGCCTCTATTTCTGTAGACTGGAGAAATCTCGCCCAGGTGTTTGCATTCAAATAAACTGCTGGCCCTTTGTTTCCTCTCTTTGCCTGCTTCTTTCAGCTAGAATATATCTTACAATAAACTGTTATAATAATAATAAGTTTATACGTCTCATGTTTACCACAAAGAGAAAAGATAATAGATATAAAAAAGATGAAAAGATTCAAGATAATTCATTGCAAAAATCATATACCAAAGACAGCAAGAGGAACAAAAGAACTAATAAAGAGGCAGTAACAATTGCATTTAATGTAATTGAATGAAACTCATAGATCTAAAGGCATACAGTAGATGAATGGATAACATACATATATCTACCTATATGCTCTACAAGAGACACAGTTTAAATTTAAAGACACACAGGCTGAAAATGAAGGGGTGGAAAAAGGATATTCCATGCAAATGGTAAATAGCAGGATGGTTAAACTAATATCAGATTAAAAATAAGAGAAAAAGACAAAGATGATTAAAAATGACAAAGGGTCATTTCCACAGGGGATCATAACAAACATAAATATTAACATACCCCAAAACAAAGCACCAAAATACATAAAACAAATATTGATGCATCTGAAGTGACAGAGACCAGAATACCATAATAGTAGGAGATACTGATACCCCACTCACAAAAATGGGCAGATCATCTGGACAGAATTTCTATAAGGAGTCAGCAGATTAGAATAACACAATTGATAAAATGTACCTAATAGACATATCCAGAACAATCCACTAACAGCAGCACTACACATAGTCTTTCCAAGTGCACACAGAATTTTTTCCAGGGTTGTCCACATAGTAGGGCACAAAAGAGGTCAGCTTCTTAATTTAAGGAGGTTGAAATCATTTCAAGTACCTTTTGTGAGTAGAATAGAATGAAACTAGAAATCAATAAGAAAAAGAGCAGAAAAATTCACAAATTCATAGAAATAAAAAAATACACTTGAACAATCACTGAGCAAAGAATAATCAAAGAAAAATGGGAACGATCTCAAGACAAATGAAAATGAAAACACAACATGCAAACTATATGGGATAAACCAAAAGTATTGCTAAAAGGAAAGTTTATGGTGACTAACACCTAAACTTACAAAGAATAAATATCTCAAGCAAACAAAATAACATTACAACTCAAGGAACTAGAAGCAGAACAAGTTTAACCTGAAGTTAATGTAAAAAAGGAAAAAATGAAGATTAGAGCAGAAATATATAAATAGATGATAGTAAAACAACATAAAAGTTAATGAGAATAAGAGTTGATTCCTTGAAAGATAAAATCAACAAACCCTTGGAGAGACTAGAAATGGAAAAAAGAGAGGACTCAAATGAGTAAATAAAATTGAAAAGGAGATATTGCAGCCAATGCCAAAAAATGAGAAACATTATAAGGAACTTTATAAAAAACTATACACCAAAAATATCAGACAACAGGAGAAATGTATAAATTCCTAGAAGTATATAGCCTACCAAGACTAAATCAAGAATAAATATAAATACTTAGTAGACCAATAACTAACAGGGGATAGAATCACTAACCAAAGTGTTCCTGCAAAAAAAAAGGATCACATGGCTTTACAAGTGAACTGTACCAAACATATAAAGAAAAATAATATCAATCCTTCTTAAACTCCTCCAATAAAAGGAAGAGGGAACATTTTCAAAATCTTCTTATTAGGCCAGCATCACTCTGATATCAAAGTTGACACAGACACAAAGAAAGAAAACTACAGGCCAATATATCTGATGAAATCAGATGCAGAATGTTAAACACATTTTAGCAAATTGAATTCAACAGCTCATTAAAAAGACAATTCACCATGACCAAGTGGGACAAATGCCTGGGATGCAAGATTGATTCCACATATGCAAATCAATCAATGTTCACTATGTAATCAGAAAGATAAAAATCACATCATCATCTCAATAGATGCAGAAGAGTTTTCATATCCTCTTATAATTTAAAAATTCTCTTAAATTAGGTACAGAAACAATTTATCTCAACATAATAAAGTTCAAATATGAAAAACCCACAGCTCACATTATCTAAAATTTGGAATATGATGAACAAGCCCACTCTCTCTACTTCTCTTAAAAATGATATTGGAAGTAGGAGCCACAGCAGTTATGCAAATAATAATTAATAATAATAATGAAATAAAAGAAATTAAAACCATAAAGGAAAAAGTAAAACTGTTTTCAATAGAAATTATCTTATATCTAGAAAATCCTAAAGACACCACAAAAATATGTTATAGAACTAAGTGATTCAGAAAACTTGCAGGATTAAAAGAATCAACACATGAAATCCAGTTGCATTTATACGCACTAACAATGAATTATCTGAAAGAAAATTATGAAAACAACCACACTTATAATTGCATAAAATTTTTCTAAGAATAAACCTAACCAGGATATAGGCTTAAAGATGGCAGTGTGAGAGGTGAGACAGAAACCTCCTCCAAAAACCACATATAATTTGAAAATATAGCAAATACATCTAATCCGTAAAGAGCAACAGCAAAGTAGGCTAAGGCAGACTGCCTAGACCTGGGGAAAACAACAGACTTCAAGGAAAAGGTAAAGTACCAAAGCCATGATCTGGTGGGACCCAAGACATCCCCACTCTAGTTCACTGGTGGGAGGAAGAGAAACAGAGTGGGGAGCGAGTGGATGCCTAGGACTGCTGAACACCCAGCCCTGGAGTTCTGTTCTATGAGCATGAACGTACATTGCATGATACTCTGGAGATTAGTGGGGTTGGAAAGCTAAGAGAGGCAGAATAACTGGAGAGACTGAGATTCCAGCCACTTATGGAAAATAGGAATCCACATTGAGCTGCTCTGGGACAAAAGTCTGAGAGACTTCCTAACAGTGAGAGGGCTGCTAAAGGGGCTAAGATTGCACAGAACTTACTGCTCAGGAGAAAGGACAGGTGGACAAAATTGTCTGGGCACACTCTGCACAGCAGGTTGGGAACTTTCAGGAGCTTCAGGTACTCCATCCCCCTGGCTGGCTACATGGATCCAAGGTTCCCCACCATGATATGAAGCCTGCTGCAACTTCCTCCCGGTCAGCCCACACCAGCTCAAAAACCTGCAGCTGCTGTCCTGGCATCAGGCCAGCCAGCATGGGGCCCCACCTATAGCAGCTACAAACACAAATCATAGGAGCTTGTACCTGTGCACTCGGCCCCCTGGTTCTGGTACTACAGACAGGCATAGCACCTGAGAAGCAAGAAACATCTCTTTCTACCCAAAGTAAGTAGCATCTAATATTGCTACATGGGCTAAGCAGCTCCTGAGAGTAGAGCTTCTGGGCACTAGATGGAGCCACATACAAATATGAAACGTCAAAGGAACCTAGTACAAACCAAACACCACAAAACCAGAAAAAGAGACAAGTGAAACTGAACTCATCAATCTTCCTGAAAGAGATTTCAAAACAAAAATCATAAACACGCTCATGGAAGTAAGGAAAAATATGCAAGAACTCAGGGAAGAATTCAGAACTGAGATTTAATCATTAAGGAATGTAATATCTGAAATGAAACACACAATGGAGGGACTTAAAAACAGATTAGATATAGTAGAGGAGATGATAAATGTATTAGAAATTAGAGAACAGGAAAACAAAGAATCTGAGGCAGAGAGAAAAAAAGATCTATAGAAATAAAAAAATTTTGAGACAACAGTGTGATCAATCCAAAAGGAGCAATATTTGCATTACAGGGGTACCAGAAGAAGAAGAAAGAGAGAAAGGAATAGTAAGTGTCTTTGAGGAGGTAATTGCTGAAAACTTCTCCAATTTGGGGAAGGAGATAATCTCTCAGAACATGGAGGTGCACAGATCTCCCAACACAAGTGACAAGGAAGACAACAACAAGGCACATGATAATTAAAATGGCAAAGATTAAGGACAAGAACAGAGTATTAAAAGCAGCCAGAGAGAGAAAAAAGATTACATACAAAGGAAAACCCATCAGGATATCATCAAAGTTCTAAACAGAAACCTTACAGGCCAGAAGGGGGTGTCATGATATATTTAATGCAGTGAAACAGAAACAATAATACTTTATGAAGCAAGATTATCATTTAAATTTGAAGGAGGGATAAAACAATTTTCGGATAAGGAAAGCTGTGAAAATTTACCTCCCACAAACCATCTCTACAGTGTATTTTAGAGGAACTATCATAGATGGAAGTGTTCCTACGGCTAAATAGCTGTGACCAGAGGAAATAAAACCACAGTAAAGAAAGTAGATGAATTAATAACTAAGCAAATGCAAAATTAAATCAACTACCCACAACATCAGTCAAGGTACAGACAAAGAGTACAGAATATGATACCTAATATATAAAGAATGGAGAAGGACTAAAAAGGAGGGGAAGAAAAGAACCTTTAGATTATGTTTGTAATAGCATACTGAGCTAAATTAGACTGATAAATCATAAGGAAGTTACCCTTGAACCTTTGGTAACCACAAATCTAAACCCTGCAATGGCAATAACTACATACCTATTGATAATCACCCTAATGTAAATGGTCTGAATGCACCAATGAAAAGACATAGAGTTATTGAATGGATAAAAAAACAAGACCCGTCTATATGATGCCTACAAGAGACTCAGTTCAAACCCAAAGACATACACAGACTGAAAGTAAGGGGATGGAAAAAGATATTCCATGCAACTAATAGTGAGAAAAAAGCAGGAGTTGAAGTACTTGTATCAGAAAAAATAGATTTCAAAACAAAGAAAGTAACAAGAGACAAAGGAAGACATTACCTAATGATAAAGGGGTCAGTCCAACAAGAAGATATAACTGTTAAAAACATCTATGTACCCAACATAGGATCACCTACATATGTGAAAAAAATAATAACAGAATTAAAGGGGGAAAAAGAATGCAATGCATCCACTTTAGGAGACTTCAACACACTACTCACTCCAAAGGACAAATCGAGCAGAGAGAAAATAAGTAAAGAGACACAGTCACTGAACAACATATTACAACATATTAGAACATATGGACCTAAAGGACATCTACAGAACTCTACACCCAAAAGCAGCGGGATACACATTCTTCTCAAGTTCACATGGAACATTTTTAAGAATAGATCATATACTAGGCAACAAAAAGAACCTCAGTAAAAGACTGAAATTGTACCAACCAGCTTTTCAGATCACAAAGGTATAAAACTAGAAATAAATTACACAAGGAAAATGTAAAACCCACAAACACATGGAGGCTTAATAACCTGCTTCTAAATAATCAATGGATCAATGACCAAGTAGAAAAAGAAATCAGGCAATATACAGAGAAAAGTGGGAACAAAAATTCAGCAACACAAAATCTGTAGGTTGCAGCAAATTCCATGCTCAGAGGGTAATATATTTCAATCCAGGCCTACCTCAGAAAAGAAGAACAATCCCAAATAAATAGTATAAACTGACAATTAAAGGAACTAGAAAAGGAAGACCAAATGAGTCCCAAAGTCATTAGGAGGGACATAATAAAGATTAAAGGAGGAATAAACAAAATTGAGAAGAATGAACCAATAGAAAGAATCAATGAAAGGAGGAGCTGGTTCTTTGAGAAAATAAACAAAGTAGATAAACTCCCAGCCAAACTTATCAAGAAAAAAAGAGAGTCTACACACATAGAAAGAATCAGAAATGAGAAAGGAAAAATCACTATGAACACCACAGAAGTGCAAAGAGTTATCAGAGAATACTATGAAAAACTATATGGTAACAAACTGGATAATCTAGAAGAAATGCACAACATTCTAGAAAATTACACCTTCCAAGGCTGACCCAGGAAGAAACATAAAATCTGAATCAACGAATAACCAGAAAAGAAATGGAATTGGTAATCAAAAATCTACCTAAGAACATAACACCTGTTCCAGATGGTTTCACTGCTGAATTTCATCAAATATTTAGTCAAGACATAACAACCATCCTCCTTAGAGTTTTCCAGAAAGAAGAAGAGCAGGGAATACTGTCAAAATCATTCTGCAAGGCCAACATCACTCTAATACCAAAACCAGGCAAAGACACCCTCACAAAAAAAAATTACAGACCAATATCCCTGACGAACATAGATGCAAAAATACTCAGCAAAATATTAGCAAACCAAATTCTAAAATACATAAAAAAGATCATCCATCTTGATCAAGTAGGATTCATTACAGGGATAAAAGGATGGTACAACATTGGAAAATCCATCAACATCATCCAGTACATCAACAAAAAGAAGGACAAAAACCACATGGTCATCTCCATAGATACTGAAAAAGCATTCAACAAAATTCAACATCCATTCATGAAAAAACCCCTTAACAAACAGGGTACAGATGGCAAGTACCTCAAAATAACAAAGGCCTTTGAACTGTTTATAGTTCATAATGCATGAGCAAAACCAAAAGCCTCTGTTATGACTGCCCTTGTAATGTTCACCATGTAACTTATTCACTATGTAAGAATTTGTTCTCCATGTAAGAACTTGTTCGTTATGCTTCAGAAGAATGGAAACTGACGAAAATTAGTCTTGGGGTGGATTAATGATTGTGCATTGAGCATTGACCCCCCTATACATAATTTTATTGTTGTTAACAACCATTTGATCAATAAATATGAGAGATGCCCTCACTATATATATATATATATATATAATATATATATATATATATATATTCTATATATATATACACTTCCAATTGTAAAATAAATAAGTAACCAGAATGTAATGTATAGCATAAGGAATGTAGTTAAAATATTGTAACAACTTGGTATGGTGATAGCTGGTACCTAGAATTATCATGTATATAAATGTTGAATCACTGTGTTGTACACCTGAAACTAATGTAATATTGTGTGTCAACTACCCTTCAATAAAAAGTAATTATCTAAAATTAAAAAATAAAAAAATAACAAAGGCCGCATATGACAAACCTACAGCCAACATTATACTTAACAGTGAGAAACTGAAAGATTTTCCTTTAAGATTGGGAACAAGATAAGGATGCCCACTCTCCCACATTTATTAAACATAGTACTGGAGGTCCGAGCCATGCCAATCACACAACACAAAGAAATACAAGGCATCCAGATAGGTAAGGAAGAAGTCAAACTGTCCATGTTTGCAGATGACATGATATTGTACATTAAAAACCCTAAAGAAAACACTCCAAAACTACTAGATCTAATATCTGAATTCAGCAAAGTTGCTTGACACAAAATTAATACACAGAAATCCATTGGATTCCTATACACTAAAAATGAACTAGCAGAAAGAGAAATCAGGAAAGCAATTCCATTCACAATTACATCAAAAAGAATAAAATCCCTAGGAACAAACCTAACCAAGGAAGTGAAAGACCTATACTATCAAAACTATAAGGCACTCTTAAGAGAAATTAAAGAGGACACTAATAAATGGAAATTAATCCCATGCTCTGGCTGGGAAGAATTAATATTGTCAAAATGGCCATCCTGCTTAAAGCAATCTACAGATTCAATGCAATTTCTATCAAAATACCTACAGCATTCTTCAACAAACTAGAGGAAATAATTCTAAATTTCATAAGAAACCACAAAAGACCCCAAAGAGCCAAAGAAGTCATGAGAAGGAAGAATAAAGCAGCAGGAATTACTCACCCTGACTTCAATCTCTACAACTAAGCCACAGTAATGAAGACAATTTGGTACTGGCACAAGAACAGACTCATAGACCAGTGGAACAGAATAGAGAGCCCAGATATAAACCCAAGCATATGTGGACAATAAATATATAATACAGGAGCCATATATATGCAAGGGGGAAATGACAGCCTCTTCAACAGCTGGTGTAGGCAAAACAGGACAGCTACATGTAAGGAAATGAAACTGGATTATTGTCTAACTCCATACACAAACTAAACTCAAAATGGATCAAAGACCTGAATGTAATTCATGAAACCATAAAACTCAGAAAAAAAATTAGGCAAAAATCTCTTGGACATAAACATGAGCCACTTTTTCATGAACATATCTCCCTGGCAAGGGAAACAAAAGCAAAAATGAACAAGTGGGACTATATCAAACTTAAGAGCTTCTATACAGCAAAGGACACCATCCATAGAACAAAAAGACATCCCACATTATGGAGAATATATTTATAAATGACATATCAGATAAGGGGTTGACATCCAAATTATATAAAGAGCTCACACATTTCAACAAACTAAAAGCAAATAAGCCAATGAAAAATTGGGTAGAGGCTCTGAACAGACACATCTCCAAAGAAGAAATTCAGATGGCCAACAGGCAGATGAAGAGATGTTCCACATCAGTAATCATCAGAGAAATGCAAATTAAAACCACAAGGAGATAGCACCTCACACCACTTAGGATGGTCACGATCCAAAAGACAAACAAGAAAAATGTTGATGAAGATGTGGAGAAAATGGAACCCTCCTACACTATGGGTGGGAATGTAAACCAGTTCAACCATTGTGGAAAGCAGTATGGAGTTTCCCCAAAAGTTTAAAATAGAAATAACATTTGACCCAGGAATTCCACTCCTAGGAATTTACCCTAAGAGCGAAGCAGACAAGTTTGAAAAAGACATATGCATCCCTATGTTTATTGTAACACTATTTACAATAGCCAAGAAATGGAAGCAACCTAAGTGTCTATCAGTAGATGAATGGATAAAGAAGATGTGGCACACATACACAATGGAGTATCATTCAACCATAAGAGGAAAACAAATCCTACCATTTGCAGCAATATGAATGGAGCTAGAGGGTATTATGCTCAGTGAAATAAGCCAGGCGGAGAAAGACAAGTATCAAATTATTTCACTCGTCTGTGACTTATAAGAGCAAAGCAAAAACTGAAGGGACAAGACAGCAGGAGACTAACAGAACCCAAGAAAGGACTAACAGTTACCAAAAGGAAAGGAACTGGGAAGGATCGGTGGGAAGGGAGGGATAAGGGGAAAAAAGGAGCATTATGATTCACACACATAATGTAGCAGCAGTGGGGGGCACAGGAAGGGTAGTATATACATGGAAAACTAGGAATGATTCTGTAGCATCTTACAATGCTGATGTACAGTGACTGTAATGGGATATGTGGGGAGGGGACTTGATTATATGGGAGTCTAGTAACTTTAATGTTCTTCAAGTAATTGTACATTAACAATATCAAAAGAAAAAAAGAGAAAAGAAAATATTAATATTCTTTTAAAACACAGACTGGGCCCAATATCAACTACGAGACCAGGAGTACTGGCCAATTCACTGAACTCTTAACCCTAACACCCTCATGCAGCTTGACCTTTTCTGAAAAAAGCTGGGTAAATGATCAGAGATCCTATATGTTTAGTCTTTCTTCTATGTTAAAATACAAGAGGATCTCTGCCAGACTTGTAAGATAAAAAGTCCTACCAACCTTCTCTCTACTCCACTGCCTGCTTTACCTCCACCCCTGTACCCAGGACCACCCATTGAAATGTGTCAAAGCTAGCCTCACAGTGCCATCAAGAAATGATTCCTGGGTACTCAAATCTGCTCCCAAAGACACCTGCTCAAGTTCTCCCATTAGTAGAAATGGCAGGTGGAGAATTTGGCACAGTGCAAGTCCACAAACTTTTTCACTAACTGAATTAAAACATCTTAAAGCTGATCTTGGAAACTCTACTACCAAACCAGATAACAATATTGATCAATTCCAGTACATCACTCCATCCTATGGCTTCACTTGGAAAGATGTCATGATAATCTTGGGACAGACACTCTCTGACCCTGAGCGAGAGAGAGTTATTAAAGTAGCCTGTAAATTTGCCAGTATCCTCCACTTATCAGACACTAAATTTCCCATTGGGGAAACAGCTCTCCCTTCTACAGACCCTAATTGGGATAATTATGATAAAGACAATATTTGGGGAAGAAACCACTTCCTCTTTTGCATAAAGACATGGCTAAAGAATGACAGGCAAG